>NC_089509.1:95159910-95774354 GCF_036850995.1 Saccopteryx leptura
AAAAGTGAGGGAAAATTCTGGAATCATACACTTATACTCCTTACCAGTCTCAGCCCCTCCAGGTTGCATTAGCATTTCAGAAGAGGACAAATGTAACTATGGACTCTTCAACCAAAATCTGTGGCCATTACTAGTACAACTTCAAATAAATAAATAAATAAATAAATAAATAAATAAATAAATAAATAAAACAGAAACAAGACATGTCCTTCACTGAGATTGCCCCATTGTGAACACAATTTAAGTGTAGGACACCAAGTCTTAGTTATCTGTTTACCCCCCACCCCCATAATGCCTAAGCATAGTATCACTCTCTATAGTACCCATCAGAACTGAACCCCGTGCAATCATGATTTCTTATCTTAAAAAAAACCATTTATCCCCCTAAATTAACTTGACCTCAAATGTGTCTTTCCCCATTAACTAGAATTTTCTTTGTTTTAATCAGGATGTCTTTAGGAAAAAAAAAAATCTTTCTATGAAAAGGCTGATAGGCGAAGTTCAACAGCTGCAGTGTTGGCCTGGGTGACCCTTTGAGGTCTGCTGGGGTCTGAGTGGGGAGGGGTATGCCGACACTGGCCTCTTTAATTAATGCGAAGGTCCAGGGGAACAAACAAAAAACCCAACAAATGCTCTTTTCATTTCCTTCATCATCGGTTGATTACTGGAAATAGGTTCAGAGAAACCATTTACTCCTCAAATTAAGCAAAGAACTTTTTCCCCCTGTTTTTATGAACTTATGTAGGGTATTTGTTTAGCAGGCTGCTTGGAACTGCACAGTGCTTTCCTTGTTGACTAGTTTCCACCAGCAGCAGCAATTAGCATCAGTTTCCTAGGCAACCATTCTGTACCCTACTGAGAAAAACCTTTTCTTGACAGGAGCATTCTGTCTAAAATTGTTTTGTTTTCCTTCTTTCACAAGTGTACGGTAGGCTTGTCATTTCTTTTAACACAGCACTGTTATTCTCAACAGCAGAAACATCTACTGGCTTTTATATTCTATATGGTTGAATTTATTGTCAATGTCTCTTACTTCCCTTATAAAAACCTGAAAGAAATCAACGAAAATAAGTTCTCAAGCTTATGCCAATTTCCTTGGGGTTTTTTTTGTTCCCGGTATAATTGGTTACCTTTGCATGTTCAAGTTATCACAGCTGGTCCTGATAAAAATCCAAAGGGTACACTTTCCAAATCAGACCTTTGTGTACACCAACAATGTCATATAGACTCAGAAGCAAGCTGAAGGTTTCAGGGCCCCTGAGAAAGTTTTGACTCCATCCCTCTTACTGTAAATCAACCAAGCAATATTGATAGAGTAATACAACAAAATAATTAAACTAAATATATGGTCTAAAAACCATACTGAGACTGTCTTAAATTTTTTTTTTTTTTTTGTATTTTTCTGAAGCTGGAAACGGGGAGAGACAGTCAGACAGACTCCCGCATGCACCCGATCGGGATCCACCCGGCACGCCCACCAGGGGGCGACGCTCTGCCCACCAGGGGGCGATGCTCTGCCCCTCCAGGGTGTCGCTCTTTTGCGACCAGAGCCACTCTAGCGCCTGGGGCAGAGGCCAAGGAGCCATCCCCAGCGCCTGGGCCATCTTTGCTCCATTGGAGCCTCGCTGCGGGAGGGGAAGAGAGAGACAGAGAGGAAGGAGAGGGGGAGGGGTGGAGAAGCAGATGGGCTCTTCTCCTGTTTGCCCTGGCCGGGAATCGAACCCAGGACTTCTGCACGCCAGGCCGACGCTCTACCACTGAGCCAACCGGCCAGGGCTGTCTTAAATTTTTTGATGTGATGATACTGTGATCAGAAGAGCATGGCACTGATATGGCATGAATCAGCATTGCAGAAAACCAGAATGCTGCAACAGTTATAAATGCCGAATAGTACCAAATAAAACCGTAGAGTAAAAATAACTGTATCTTTTTTGTTTAAATAAGTGGTACTAGTCTCATATATTGTCTGTAAGGCAGGCAAGGAAGTACTCATTGACAAAAATGACTGAATCATCTCAGTGTATGACAAAAATCTTTCAAGTCTTTATTGATATATTTTCAGTCAAACAGTGATCATAAACTTAGATGCTAATAAAACAAGGATTAAAACAGTATTATGTAATTTAAATAAGTATTTGATATATATTATTTCATTTTATTGTCACAGCACATTAAAATCTAAATGCCACTTTTATTCCCCTTAACAGATGGAGAATCTGTAGGTTAGAAAGATTGTCACTTGTGGCTAGTAAGAGATAAAGGTAGAATTTTATCCCTAGTTTTCTGACACTAGAACCTATTTTATACACTATTTGTACTCCTCTAATGTAAATCAAAGAGACACTCAAATGGGACAGTTGTCTTTATCCATTATTTTGCCAGTTTCCCCATCTGAAAAATGTATTATTGTGTCGATTAAATAATATTTCCAGGAAATAAAAGTATCCTAATGTAACAAGTTGTTTAATAACCTTGTATCACAGTATGATGTTTGTTCATTACTTAAGTGAAATGTGAATAGTTTAGCATGATATTTTTTGTGTATTTTCAAGTAGGTTTCTTATACCTCTTTGCCTCCTGCTTATGTTTCCATCCTCAATATAAAGAAAAACTATTGTGTCTTTTTTTTTTTTTTTTGTATTTTTCTGAAGTTGGAAACGGGGAGGCAGTCAGACAGACTCCCACATGCGCCCAACCGGTACCACCCGGCATGCCTACCAGGGGGTGACGCTCTGCCCATCTGTGGCGTTGCTCTGTTGCAACCAGAGCCATTCTAGCACCTGAGGCAAAGGCCATGGAGCCATCCTCAGCGCCCAGGCCAACTTTGCTCCAATGGAGCCTCGGCTGTGGGAGGGGAAGAGAGAGACAGAGAGGAAGGAGAGGGGGAGGGGTGGAGAAGCAGATGGGCACCTCTCCTGTGTGCCCTGGCTGGAAATCGAACCCGGGACTCCTGCATGCCAGGCCGACGCTCTACCACGAAAAACTATTATTTCGTACCAGAAGTCACTTTATCTACTAAAGACTGTTTTTGAATACTGACCCTATCTCTGTTGCCTAGAACAAGTTTTTAAAACAGACTTTATTTTTTTACCTCCAGATGTTTATCTACATAGTGATAATCTATTATCATCTGTTCCCTGGGTTTTTATCTTTAAATCATTTATTTTAAATTATCCTAAAAGTAACAATATTTATTAGATATTATAAGATGAAATGTTTTAAAGAAGTTGCTTTTAATGTTTTTTCTTCCAACCATTTTTTAAGGCAGATCACTTAACAGATTATTTCCAAGTTGTCATTCATTTATTTTATTTAAGTGACATGATTTTACAGCTACATCCTGAGATGTTTTTGTGTTATTGTCTCATAACCATAGTGACACTACTGATAAAATAATGTTAATATTCAAATACTGATTATAAGGTTCTCACTGCAATGCAAAAACTATTGTTAGTTAATTACTTTAAAATCCTGACATTAACAAGAAAGATAACAAAGTACATATCACATACACTCTTTAAGACAATTTTAAACATAAACAAAAAATGTCCACTGCCAGAAAACTTTAGACATTCAAAACAAAGATAATTGAACCTTTAATACTTTCAGTTTACAGAAAAAAAGTGTCATGTTTTTAGCATCAAAGATCAGTGTCACTTTTCAATTATATATAATGAGTACTAATTTCTCAATTTATGTGTAATCTAGATTCATCTTTCATCTTTTGAACAACTAGGTCCTATTCATAATTTTACACACACAACGAATGGAAGAAAAAATAACAAAAAAAAGTAAAAAATAAGAAAAGGAAGAAAAAAGTAGAAATATTAAGTAATGCAAAATTAAAATGTGATCTCAAAAAGTAATTTTTCATGTTGCTCATTGTCCCTGAGAGTAGATAAGGGTTATCACGCTTTTTTGGAGCACTGGCAAGAAGACAGTCCTAAATTGGGACTTGCTGGCAGAAATCTAGAGCAGATTACAGCCCAGGACCTATGCAGCCAGAGATGTGGGTATGGATGAAGCTAGATAATTAATAACAAAGATAGCATTTACTTTTCTCTAGCTATTTGGGGGGGGATTGTTCCTGGCATCAACACAGAGGTTCATGGATTAAGTGTATTATCTGATGTCCATATTAATAATTTCCTAGTTAGGTTAGACTATTTAGAGCAGTGGTAGTCAATCTGGTTCCTACCACCCACTAGTGGGCGTGCCAGCTTTCATGGTGGGCAGTAGTGGAGCAACCAAAGTACAAATAAAAAGATAGATTGAACTATAGTAAGTTGTTTTATAAAGATTTATTCTGCCAAACTTAGTGAAAATCTGACATAAAGTACTTGGTAAGTAATTATTATTAGATGCTTTAACTTGCTGTAACTCTGCTTTATAAATTTTATAAAGTAAAGTTACTTCCCTACTTTATAAATCATCATTACTGTGGAACTGGTGAGTGGTTAGAAAATTTTACTACTAACAGAGATACAGAAGTGGGTGGTAGGTATAAAAAGGTTGCCTACCTTGGTTTAGAGCATACCACAGTTGCTCTTTCTATACTAAGGTAGAAAACCCAGAAAAAACATATGACTGGGGAAAATAAAGACACCTTGGTGAAGAATTATTTAGAGGTCTTCTTTTTATTTGAGTTCCCTGATGTACCGAGCCTGTTATATACTTATGTAGCTGAGTTCCCACAGCAATCTGTGAGATAGGTAGTAGTACCTATGGGTGAGGCATTGAAACTCCATAGGTCTGAGTAAACTTCATAAGATGAAATAACTAGAAGGCAGCAAGCATGGATCATATCCATATGTGTGTAAATACCATGAATAAAACCTTTAATGTTAATTCTTTATCCTTTTAAAAAATTGTATTAAGCATGAAATCTGGGCAAAGATCAATGAGAGGAACTCAGAATTGCAACAAGGACAAGGAGAGACTCCTTAACTTGGGAAACTATACACAGCAGGGCTGATAAGGCATGTATACCAGCACAGTTTCATGCGAGATATACTAAGTGCCAGAGGAGATGTTAAATTTTGCATAAGTGTGAGCAGGGAAATGCAGGAAAGAGCTAGAAGACACTTTTTTTTCCCCTGAAGTGAAAAGCGGGGAGGCAGAGAAACAGACTTCTGCACGCGCCAAACCGGGATCCAACTGGCATGTCCTCCAGTAGGTGATGCTTGGCCCATCTGGGGGCTTGCTCCGTTGTAATGGAGCCACTCTAGCGCTTGAGGTAGAGGCCATGGAGCCATCCTCAGTGCCCAGACCAGCTTTGCTCCAGTGGAGCCTTGGCTACGGGAGGGGAATAGAGAGGCAGAGAGAAAGGAGAGGGGGAAGGGTGGAGAAGCAGATGGGCGCTTCTCCTGTGTGCCCTGGCCAAAAATTGAACCCGGGACTTCCACATGCCAGGCCGATGCTCTACCGCTGAGCCAACTGGCCAGGGTCAACACGGGGGTTTTATATGCAGCCCAGTTTTTGCATGCTTGTTCCACCTCTCCATTATACAATTTTCCATAGAAAATTAGCTCAGTGGTAGAGCGTCGCCCTGGCATGTGGAAGTCCAGGGTTTGATTCCCAGCCAGGGCACACAGGAGAAGCGCCTGTTTCTCCACTCTTCCCCCTCTCCTTTCTCTCTTTCTCTCTCTTCCCCTCCTGCAGCCAAGATTTCATTGGAGTAAAGTTGGCCTGGGTGCTGAGGATGGCTCCATGTCCTCCACCTCAGGTGCTAGGATGGCATGCCGGGTGGATCCTAGTCTGGTGCATACAGGAGTTTGTCCCTCTGCTTCCCCCCTGCTTCTCACTTCAGGGGGAAAAAAAAGCCTAAATCTGAATGAATCAGGTAAAAACTGGCAGATCTCCCCCAATCTGCTTGTGAATGGGCAGCTTCCAATAAAAAAATTCAATGAAATATTTATTCTAAAATTTTGACTAAAATTATAAGAGTATACCTCACCCCGACCTCTGCCTCCACCTTGCCAAATTCAACTCGTTTCTATTCGGCTATAAGTGGGCTTATTTCCTAGTATGGTAGACTGTTATGTAAAGGTAATGAAAAGTTAAATTCTGTTGAATTTATTTCTAACCTAGAACATATTTTTAAACTCAGAATGCTGTTTTCATTTTTAGTTGATATGTGGAATATCATATCTTGAATATTTTTCTGACTAGGTGACATAAAATTAGCACTGTTTAGCACTGTCGTGCCCCAGTGGATGCCACTTTAGGCTAAAAACTAGTTATCTGGTCTCTCACACACTGATCACTTTAATGATGAAGCTTCGCCTCCCCCCAACTTTTTTTTTTTTTAACAGAGACAGAGAGAGTCAGAGAGGGATAGATAGAAACAGACAGACAGGAACAGAGAGAGATGAGAAGCATCAATTATCAGTTTTTCTTTGCAACAGCTTTTGTTGATTGTTCATTGATTGCTTTCTCATATGTGCTTTGACCGTGGGCCTTCAGCAGACCGAGTAACCCCTTGCTCGAGCCAGCGACCTTGGGTCCAAACTGGTGAGCTTTTGCTCAAACCAGATGAGCCCGCGCTCAAGCTGGCAACCTCGGGGTCTCGAACCTGGGTCCTCCACATCCCGTCTGACTCTCTATCCACTGCGCCACCACCTGGTCAGCCCCCCCCCCCCCTTTTAATGAAACTATTGTACTGACTAGGTAAGTATGTCTTACATGACCTTGAAATCTTTACAGCATCTGCTATCTAGGAAAGTAGTCGCTGTTAAGAAAATGACCATCTGACATAACATTTCCATGTATTACATTCACGGTTTATCTTCTCAGGGTTGTTTTCTGGGTTGGTCTTGTTTACACTGATCCTAAATAATGCTGTTTCATCTCAAATTTCATACTTTGAGGCATGTTCTTTAGGTTTTAAATCATGGCATTTCTGCAGTCAGCATAGAAACGTATTTTAATGACAATTTTCTAGAAAACTGTAACAAAATTACACAGCTTTTAGGTTAAATCCGAAATGAATTCTCTCTGAATTTGTTTTACTAGGTACAAATAATTAACTCTTCTTCTGTTTATGTGAACAGCTTTTTAAAAGTAAACCGCCATGCCGATTAATTATATTTCTTTTATTCTGTCTGCTTTTTGCTAGAATGCAAATTTCTTTTATTTTTTCTTCTTCACTTTTTTCCAAGTTACAATATATGTATTTAGGTTTTATCTGCAACTTAATAAATTCTATCTAACAGAGGAAATGATATCCTAATTGACTGTCTTGTTCACTTTGCCTCTTTGCTACCTGTTTGGGGCATCTACCTCATCATTTTATTTTCTCTTGTCACTGTTTATTCCAGAGGAGGTGTCCGCAAGGATAGTGCAAGTAGTCACGGCCGAGGCGGTAGCGGTCCTGAAAGGGGAGCAGGAGAAAGAAGCTCAGCAGAAAGACCAGCCTGCAGCTCTTCCTTTAGGTAAATGAGAAAGAACCTCAGATTGGGGCTGTGTCCGCTGCACCCTGAGCACAGGATCGGGTCTTCGTGTTCAAAGATAAGCCGTATCTCCTACTTCATCCTCACATGGAACGTTCATCTGAAACCTCTGTTGAAATGCGCTGGGACGTATTTTCACCTTTCTCGACAAGGTCATTGTGGTGTTTGGATAGACTTTAGGGTGATCAGCTTATATAGTTAGACTTTTTGCCCCTATATTACCCTTAGTTTTGCATTTCCAGACCACACAAGAGAGCCATTATAAAAGTAAAGCCAATGTATTTTGATGTTCATGGCCCCCACTCATAGAGAAAATGCACTAATACTTTAATTAGAAGTCATTGTTTCCTTTTGTAGGTTTTTGACGATCTATATTTAAGCCTTGTTTTCATCTCTCTGAACCAGCCTACACAAATCCTATAGCCAGAGATTTGTTAGAATCATCTTGACTTTTAATCCCGTATAAAGTACTGGTCTTCACTTGGTTCATTTAAGGACACTGACGTGGCATTTCTCTCTCCCTTGGCCACAAGTCAAATACCTTCTAAGGCCAAACAAACAGGTAATGTAATGGTGCTTGCCAAGAAAAGCACTCTCAGCCAAGGGCTTGTTGCCCTACTGTAGATAAGTAGATGATAGATAGATAGATAGATAGATAGATAGATAGATAGATAGATAGATAGACAGATAATACATGCTGTGACATAAGAAAGGATACTATCTTTGGTTCAAAATAAAGGTTTATTTCACAAGTACATAGATGTAAAACATAGAAAAGCATGGTTTTTAAAGCATAAAAATAGAATATACCCCTTTTTTCTCTTACAGTCTAAAGCAGTGGTTTCAACCACCAGACTCTAGTCTATAATCTTTATATAACATCACCGTGGTGAACTCTTTCACACACCAGCATGAAATTTCTGGCAGACCAGCATTGGTCCATGGACTGGCAGTTGAAAACACTGGTCTAATTTATACTTCATATTTGATTTTCTGATCAGTAACCCCTAAATTGTTATTAAAAATTAAACAATAAAAAACTCTGATTTTCACAGAATAATAAATTCAATATATTCTCATTATTTTTAATCAAATGTCCTCTGATTATCAATTATTTTTCCCTTGAAACAGAGAGGGAAAATTACGTAAAACATTGACCTTTTGTCTGTGGTCTATGTCTATTGTTTGAAATTTAAAAAAAAATATAAAACCCACCTTGTCTTTTTAATTTGAAACCTTAAAGTATGCCATATAAAAGTCCACAGGGCCAAGGAAGTAAAGAGTCCCTTGTCATCCCAAAGCTGCTTTTGCTAGCTGTTTTATGAAATAAAAATATACATAATATTTAGATTAGATTTTACCACTGGCCCTGACTGATAAAATTTTCTTTTGAAATTTGTTCCTTTTATATGAGTGCTCACCGAGTGTCTTGAAGAGGAAACTTAGAGTTGACTGTGAAGGAATTACATCTTTTAGAACCTTTCTTTTCAGTCCTTCATGTATAATGTCAAGGTCAGATTACTTAGCTCCCCCTGGTACATGAGTTTTGTTTGAAGGTTGCCTTCAGCGATTAGAGCTACATTTTTCTTTTCTGAGAGTACATACAAATGATGGGACAAAATGTTATTTAAATAATACAGTACCTGCCTGAACTGTGGTGGTACAGTGGGTAAAGTGTTGACCTGGAATGTTGAGGTCGCTGGTTCGAAACCCCGGGCTTTCTTGGTCAAGGCACATGTGGGGGTTGATGCTTCCTGTTCCTCCCTCACTTCTCTCTCTCTCTCTCTCTCTCTCTCTCTCTCTCTCTCCTCCCCAAAATAAAAAATAAATAAAAATTAAAAAAAAATACTTTACCTAAAATAACTGAATGATTAAGGTAATATTTGTTTCCAGATCAAGAAGTTGAACAATAAAGAATTCTAATATATTTTTAGTCTATCAAACCAAATCTAAACTAAAGTACCTGCTTGTTTGTGTTTGAATATAGTAAATTAGGACAAGGATGAAATATTTATTACTCGAACAAGCAGACATAAATTAATGGGATTAATGATAGGAATTTAGTGGGCAGCTCTAATCCATTTTATGGAGAAAGTGAAATTATTATTTTTAAATATTAAATGCTCTTCTTTCTCTTTAGGTTTTCAAAAATATGTGAATCAGGTAATGGAGCTAAAAATAAGTCAAGTGCAGCTTACTATTGAATCTTTCTCTGAATTTCATAGAGATCTTTTTACAGGTGACAGAACTGCCTACACATCTACTGGCCTAATATGATTAATTGTCATATCCCACTTTTTCATTGTTTGATCTTTAGCAGCTGAAGAGACAGCTAATCTGCCTCCTTCTCCACCCCCATCACCAGCTTCAGAAAAGACTGTCGCAGTGGAGGAAGGTAAGGCCTATTGCACTGTTTCAGGTTTGTCTTCTGATAAAGGATAAATAAACATCAATCCATCAATCCATTAGCACTAGACTTCAGTATGAGTTAGTATGTGACCCAGCTGGAGAGCTGTTTCAAATAGTTAAGAAGAAACAAAGACTTTAATAAATGTATAATCATTTATCCATATAAAAGCAGATGTAGAGGAATATGGTAAACAAAAAAGGAAAAATATGTTTGACAAAAGAAAACATATCTTCGTGTTTAAATTGTCAGAATAACCACAAGAACCAATTTACTTAATGCAGAGTGTTTTGACAAAAGAAACACTTTTATCTTATAAGTGACTAAACAAATAAAAATGGTGAAATCAACACTTCCTTTTGGAAGTGTTGTCAGGACTTGTCTCTGTTTTGCTGAACATTGTATTGCCAAGACCTTCCCCAGGGTCTGGGCTTTTGGAAACTCTCAATAAATATTAATGAATAAATAAAGGAGTTAATGAATGAATTTGACAGAGAGAGCAGTGAACTGGAAGCTGAGATCATGGCTTCTTTCCCGCTGAGACCTGTTATTGTCCATGAATCTATTTATGCATTTGCTCAACATGAAAAGCCATGTCAGCTTTTGAATTCTTGTTGAAAAAAATAGAGGGATGTCTTTGAAGAATATTCATTCAGAATCTGAGATGAATGGCGCTATTTAAAAGCAAACTGATATTGGCTCTTAGATCAGTTAACTTTTGTGTATTATTTGCAATACAGGAGAAGGCAAAGGAGAGCTACACAGCTCAAGTGTTACTTTAATATAATTTAGTTTTCATATACTAATATCAGAATTTTAGTATTATTCTATTTTATTGATTTATTCATTTATTTTTCTTGTCCCTTTTAGAGCTCATTTTATTATGTTAAATATTGAAACATCACAAAAGACACACTGCCTTTTTATAATTTGTAATTAGGTTCATTTAAAATACTCTTTGATTTCCTCAATACAGACTTTCCTAAATTACTAAACTATAAATTATTAATAGCCCTGGCTGGTTGGCTCAGTGGTAGAGCGTTGGCCTGGCGTGCAGAAGTCCCGGGTTCGATTCCCTGCCAGGGCACACAGGAGAAACGCCTATCTGCTTCTCTACCCCTCCCCCTCTCCTTCCTTTCTGTCTCTCTCTTCCCCTCCCGCAGCCAAGGCTCCATTGGAGCAAAGATGTCCTGGGCGCTGGGGATGGCTCCATGGCCTCTGCCTCAGGCGCTAGATTGGCTCTAGTCGCAACAGAGCGATGCCCCGGATGGGCAGAACATCGCCCCCTGGTGGGCAGAGCATCGCCCCCTGGTGGGCGTGCCGGGTGGATCCCGGTCGGGCGCATGCGGGAGTCTGTCTGACTGTCTCCCTGTTTCCAGCTTCAGAAAAATACAAAAAAATTTAAATAAATAAATAAATAAATTATTAATAAATATAATTTATTTTGTCACAGATTTATAAATCAAAACTTTTTTAGTAGGGGTTTTTCTTTCTTAAACTGAAGTCTTTTTTTCAAATTTACTGCCTGAAATAATGTTAAACAAACTAAAGTATTTTGATAAATAAAAGAAACTTTGGAGACTTTGATCAATGCACATAATCAGTGTCATAAAAACCACTAATTATTAGTTAATTCCCTGAAATTTTGATTTGATCTTTTAATTCATAAATTTGAGCAATTCTTTTTTGCCTTATGTTCATTCATTCATTCAACACATATTTAAGGAGAACCTACAATGTATCCAGTACTCTTCAAATTCTGGATCTACATTAGTGAACAAAACAGACATGATCCCATTTGTAGGGTGCACACAGTCTAGTGGAGGACAGAAATCCAATAAATAAGCTTACACATAATTTTGAATTGGATTAGTACTAGGGAGGAAAAGAACAGGGAATTTTAAGTTAGAACAAGAGAAATCTTTTTTTTTTTTGGATGGTAAGAGACAGTTAAGAAGCTAGGTCCAGACGCTCGCGGAAGTGTTGGTCAAGCAAAGGTAAAGTAAAGAGGCAGTTGGGGCAGAGACACCAGGATATGCAAAGGCATTGAGGTGGGTGGGCAACAGCATGAAGTGTTCTAGGAGCTGTCAAGGAGCCTCAAGGTTAATTAATGGTGAGAGAGAGAAGTAGAGTAGTGGAGAATTCAAGAGCAAGCAGCAGCCAACTGGGCTCAGGGGTCTGGATTTCATTCCAAATACACTAGCAAGACTTCCATGACAGTGTTTCTGAGCTCCTACTCACCGTTTTAAGTGTCAGAGAATCCTGTGGACCCAGAGAGGGGTATGATGTGGACTCCAAAGTCGGTAGAGATCAAGTACTTGACTCTTCTTACTTTTATACGGAAGTTGGAGCAGAAAGGGCACCAGGGGCCTCCACCATCCATCTGGGAATTCACCTAGTCTGCTTTCTGGGGGGTGTTATAATGAATATAATGAAAATATAAATAAAATATAGAACCACATTTACATTTTGGTAATTTAGGTGTCACGTTCCAGAGTATAACCTTTTCTTATATATATTTCAGGATTGCTTTCCCCAGGCTGTTTCGGTACAGTCTAAGAAAATTTCAACTTCCTGTTGAAAGCAATTCGAAGACGTTTTCTTTTTAATGTTTTTCAAACATTTTTATTGAATTTTCTTCACAAAACTATTAAACTATACAAAGTCCTAATGATTTGCTTTTAAGAGGACTACCATTTTTTTAGTTATATTTTAAAGATACCCATTTACATAGCTTCTCAGCCTTCTGGCGAACATCAAGTGTAGTATCTGATCTTATCAGTTTTAAGGTATGCATTTACAAACTCTACCTCATTAATTTAAAAGCCAAGCAATATTCTCACCATAAATATGTGAAAGTTACACAATCAAACCATTCTCTGTCTTATTTTTAAGCCCTCAAAGTCTGAGTAAAAACTTGTTTAAGCTTGTTTTATCAGAAAATAAATTAGTGACAAATCACAAGACCAACTGGTTTGTAAAAACCCAGCCAAAATTCAGTTAATGTGTTGCTCAAAGCGGGTCTCATGGAAACCAAACAGGTGTAGTTTTTTCATCTAGAGATTTTTTACCCTCCTCAACACACCCTCAAAGTAACTGTGATACACAGACACAGTGACTGCCACAGCCCAGTCCTCTTTTACAAATGTAAGAGACCTCTTGGAGTCAGTGATTTGGAGGCTATGCTTACATTTTATTAATTATCAAACATTTTAAATGCTGTCTTTCCCAAAGAGGAAGCATGACAGCTTCCACCAAAAATAATTTAATGTGTTAATTATTGTCACTTATAAATATTCATTTATTATAATCAATGCAATATTAATAATTTCCAGAATACATGCTTCTTCTGGGAAACAGTTAAAGGGATTTTGATGAAAAAGTCAAACAAGTACCACATTTAGTTAAGATATTTTCAAATTAATCTCCTTTTTCTTTTTGGCTAACAATAAGAGTTGTCATTTGGACTGAACTCTTAGAATTTGGAAACCCCCACAAGAACAATGGAGTCATCAGAAAACAGAACCAGGAATTTCTCTGCCCTCTTAGATTTCCTCCCTATTTATAGGGTGGTTTTTTATGTCAGTGCAACATTATAATTGCTAATATGAAAGCAGTTTTACCTCCATATCATTCTGGGACAGCAGACCCAATTGACAAACGCAGGAGTCCTTAGTCAAAAGCTTGCAGAATGGGAAGGGCTTAGAGATAGCAAAGAACAATGCATGTGAAGCCAGCTGCCTTTACCATTGGTTGTAAGGCAGAAGATATGATGCCAACGCAGACAGAAACCACTGAGTCAAAGATACCCTATGAGACTCAGTCTCTCATAAAAGTGACTATTCGTTTGTTCCAAAGGGAACTGACATTCAAAGCTTGGGTTTTACATGGCAAACCTTACTTTAACCCAATATAAATTCTCAAATGCTTTAAAAAGAAAAGGCGTGTATGAAAGCAAATTTGGAAAGATGTATTCCTCTGCTGAAACCATTCTTGAAGTTTCTCATTATGAAAAAGAGCTATGTAAAATTTCAAGGTTCATAATGCCACCCTGGTCTTTCGAATGCCACATTATTAAAATGAAATGGAATATTCTGTGGCAACAGAAGTATTACCAAATGCATGTGTGCTTATAATTAAAGGAGGCATTCAATTCTGACCTTAAATGGCAAAATTAACTTATGAAATGAGTTTACTTTGTGATAAATCTCTCAAGTCAAGCTTTGATGTGTCCAGTGGAAGCAGGAGCAGGAGGTGCACGATGACTTGCTGGAGTGTGCTGAAAGAGGCTGACGTGCCCGGAGTTCAGCAGTGAGCCGGACACTTTCTCAGACCCCTTCTCATTTAACCCTCCCAGCAAGCCAGAGACGGATAATACTCACTTCCACTTCCTGCCCGGCATGGCATGGCAGTATATGGCTTATCTAGAATTCAGGTCCGAATCGAAGTCCCTACATCCACAGCCCCACTGAGTCCCTCCAGCTGTTTCTTAGCTAGGTTCTTAGTGTAGAACCAGGAAAACAAAGTGGCCTTCCAAAGAGAGGTCTTTATTGTTTTTGTTTTTTTATCTGTTATAAACTACTTGATTAATTAATTTCCTTTTATTTAATTACTCCCAATTAAATAATTCATTTATTTATAATGATTATTTATCCCACCTTCATTAAGTATGAACCAAGAACACCCGCCATACACAGTTCAGAAGTAAATGAGGATCTGTTGTCTTCTATCACTGTCATTGGAACCAGTGCACTGTTTGGACTTACCTTGGTCGTGGTCCTCTAGGCATCCTATCCCTGGCACATCTCTAGGACTTGCAAAGTAGATGGACCTTAGGCTCACGGGTCCTAAACAGAGACTTGGAGTACATACAGTGCCAGGAGAGGGTTGGGCTTTGCCAGATGTACTTTTTGAAGTTACTTGGCTCAAGTCCAGACGAACACTACAAAGAAGCTACTTTTCCACTGCAGCCCTTAAAGTTGTTGTTGCTTTCATTATTCTCTGATTAGAGTTAACGTTTTCAGAAAGAAAATCCTGTTTCTTTGAAATGTCAGGGATCTAAAGCAATGCTGAGCTGTTTGCACATTTTGACACTTTCCAAAAAGAACAACAGCAACCAGAAAGAGGTCAGAATCTCCAAAAGGTTTAAGCCAGTGCACGGAGTAGTGTCTAAACTACCGGCCCTCAGCTTTACGTTCTTTAGTTTTATACTGTAGTCTGCTCTACTCCCCAGAAAATAAATGTTGAAAAGCAGAGGTGTGACTCTGCCATTTTCATTTATTGATTGTCCTTACAATCTGCTGAACATGTTGAAGTTTTAGAGGGTACTTGCATACATACATGGAGAGATGACTGCCTCAGAGGGTCGCTGATGGAGCTGTGAATGTCTGGGACATGTGACAAGCCCAGAATTTATGATTCACTCAGTGTTGTGGGCCAGATTAGAGCCAATTATCTGCTCAGCTGAGAAATCGTGCTGACTTAAACTAAGAATATCGGATATAATTTTAGGTTTCTGCTATCCCATGATATAATAAGCATCATGAATGAGAAAGCTCCAAGTGTCCATCTAGAAACAACTTCCACGAAACAGTCAGTAAATAGTGTGCTCAAAAGATTAAAAGTATTCCCTCCACCAAATGTTATTTTAACGTCCTTATGATTTCAGACTTATTTCCAGTCATCAACAATTGGTTGCTGAAAATAAGTCAGTGCCTTAAAAATACAGTGCATTTTCAAATTAATGCTATAATTCTGATTAAACTTAGGAATAAAAACTATACAGAGTTCATTCTTATTATTGGGAATTATTAAATTTTAAAATTATTCTTTATGTAAGTAAATAAATAGTGATCAGCAAATTTGGTAATCTGACACATAGGTCTCAGGTGGAGTGTCTGAACCACATCAGAAGCCAGGTATTATTCATCCTCCTCCTCCTCACAGCTTATTAAAATACACAAGAATCCAAATGTGAAGCAGACTATCTACACTTGTGCATCTAAGGAAATATATTTAAATAACACATATTTCTAAGCCAGGACACAGGAAGGGACAGAAATGAGAGCAGTTCCTTTAGCATTTCAATGAGAAATATATAATGAGGGGGTTGAAATATGAAAACAGCCAAGAGCCAGTAATGCAAATGAAACTGCATACGATTAAAGTCTTGATAAATCCAAGGCAACTCTATAGAAATTCTCAGTTAATTGTACCTCTGTTGAGCTTTCAGAAGAGAAACAAAACACAGGAAAACAAGTTTGTAATACAAGGGACTTTCCTAAAGCCATATAATTTCACAGTCATGCAAATGAGAAGCCTTGTTGGAAAGGATGCTCCAAGGACTTAGCATCCAAACAGGGAGCTATGCTGACTTCCATTTTTTTAGCAAAGCAAGAATGAAAAATAAAGCATTGTAGAGTTTTCTTAACAAGGTTGAAATTAAACATTACTGTTTGGCTAAAGTCATCAGCTAAAAATTAAACTAACCAAAATGCTAACTATGTGAGCATCCTAGATAATTAAGATTTTTCTTCAAACAGGGCTATTTCTTCCCATGATCATACAGGCATCAGATCTTAACAAGCTTCTTTTTGTTAACTTATAAATATATATACTGATATAAGTGCAAGAGGAATCAATCTACTTAACGGAACTTCCTCCAGAGGATGCATTTGTTTTGTAATGCTTTGTTCTTATGCCAGTGTTTCCATGGTTATTCTGACTTGTTTGAAGGGAATGTACAGATAATGCCTGTTATGCCGTAGGAGCATCCGTGCACTTGACTCATTAGATCAGTGACAAGATTACTTATGGAACAGTTGAGATTCAGTTGCTACTGAAGCATGAAATGCTCACTGTCTCACATCCTCCATCAGCTTGATCTTGCTAACTCTCCTTCATCTCGCTCCCGCTGTGCTGCTTCTGTGGCCCTTCCTGTCCTTGTGCGGGTGTTGTCCGTCTCTCTGTCTGATCTTGTGTCTGTCTTGTCCAGTTCTCCCTGCAGTTTCTTCCTGTGTGTCTGTTTGTAGATGAAGGGGCTGAGGATCAAGTGGGTCCTCTACACGGGTTCCCCAGCCACGAACCTGCCACCAGCGGGAAGAGGTGTAGACTCCTACCCCCCTCCATCTCGGTGTCTGTGCCTGATGATGACCCTTCCAATTCCGATGAGGAGTACTATGAGCACCCTCTGTTCAGCTCCCCGTGGACTGCCTGTAGTGTGCTCCCCAGTGTCCCATCGCAGAGTGCAGAGGCCCACTTAGGCCAGGAGAAAGGTGAACCGAGCATGGGCCCCTTTTGCTCCTCCTCCCCAGCCTGCAGCTTTGGTCACATGCATCATACTAAGTGTGCCTTCATACCTGGGGTGGGAGGGACAAGACCTGTTTTTTCCATATGAAAGTGAAGTCCCTCTATAGCTTCTATCCATCCAAATGCCTCAGCAATTTGTATAAAAGAAGCCTTACTGGAGGCATGTAAGAATTTCCTTTTTCTTTATTGTTACTTTTGAAAAGGAAGCCAAAAAGGGGGAGGGGGTGTAGAAAGGGAGGAACCAAAAAAGTTTCATTAAAGTATGACTTCTTTCTGCTCCCTGCAAATAAATCAGTCAGGGGAGAACATATTCTCACATCCAAACAAAACGAGATGACCCTATATATAACTTCTCTTCCTTGGACACATGTCACTAGGACCAGACATTAGAATTAACCATCTTTTTAGTGCCACGTTAGTATGATAGTTTTCTAAAAGAGAAAAATGAAAGAATCTGTTCAGGGAAGAATAAATGTTATAGAATAAATTTATTTCTCCAAATCATTTAATGATGTGCAGAAACCACAGAGGCTTTTCCCAGTGACCAAATCTTGGCTCACGTCAGTAGGACTGGGCTGAAGTGTGAAGGAAAAGCTCCTCAGCGTTTGTCATTCCAGCCTCACGAAGGTGGGAGGCCCTAGTTTATAGTTGGCTACGATGAGCAATGTAGCTGCGACATACCCTATTCTAACTAGGTAGTTTTGTAAAGAAAAAAACAACAACATTAGAACTAAAAAAAAAAAAATTTTGTTTGCTTAGGTGAAGAGATTATTTTCAAAGAGGCAAAAACAACTTGCTTAAATGAAGACTTTATTTTATATGGGACAGTACTTAATGTAAGTTTACATAGTTCCAAGGCAATCGGGAGTAAGCTCACTGTGTTTGTTAGCTTCTTCCAGCGTCCTCTGGAAAACAAATAGCATCAATGACTGATGCTCAGATAGAGAAATCTAACCTATATTGAGTGAAACTAAGTTCTTTTCTGATAGTGTGACCTTGAAACAATTAAGAAAAATACATGATTTTTTTTTTTATTAAGGAACAGGTGTAGTGGGAACAAACCTGATTTATACAAAATGATAAAATGAAAGGCTATAAAGTTATGTGGATTTTGCAAAACAAGTAAATTAACTTGAGTAGGTTTTATCCAATGAGGTGACATTAGTAAAGCAATTATGCAATAAGTCTCTTAGCTGTAATCAAAATCTTTAATTCTATAGCATTATACGAATTGCCTTAATCAATTAGAATCAGAATTTTTTTAAAATGTACTTACTTAACTAAGTTAAAGAAATGAGTGTCTGAGTGCTAAATGTGAGGAAACAGATGAAGTTCTCTCCCCGACTTCAGGAGTTTTAATATTTCTCAAAAAAGAAAACTCCTTTTCTATTGGTAGTTTTTCTCACAGCGCCGTTTACACAATGTAAAATTGTGTCACAGGAATTTTATAAGAATCTTTTATTTGCAAAGCTACAAAACAGCTTATAAATGTTTACTCTAATTTCTTAAGTGATAAAATCAGATTTATTTTATTGGCATTTGAAGTGTAAATTAACACGATACTTCAAGACCCTCATAAGTAAGTTTTTACATTTTAAAGGTTAACGTTTTTGCACAAAATAGACATCTTTTGGGGAAATATTGTGACAATTTGGCTGCCACTCAGTTGTCTTCTTTGGTGGTTTTGTTTTGGAGTTGCAGCAGTGAGACTTTATAAATAACATGCAAATTTTCTTTCTTATTCAGGGTCTCTACATGAACTACATTACTGACATTTCAGGGGTTTTAGTAATATGACAACAGTTGTACCCCAGAAGTGGACTTTTCTAAATAGATTGGAATTTTTACCTGAGTCTTGTTTCTCAAAATATTTTGCTTATTCTGAAAAGTTTTATATTCTCTAATATTATGTAAAAAGCAATGAAGGTAAAATAAATTGAGTTAGGCAGTTCTTCTCCATAGAAGTACTAAATAAATTACATTTTAAATAATTTTGGTGGACTGAATGAGAGAGCTATAAAGGTAATTGATTTGATATTATTTTGAGGCCAGGCTGTTTTATTCCCAGAGTTCTTTAGCCAAGTTTGCGTGTTTTAAATAAATTAATCAGAAATTTGCATGTAGGGACTTCTTGCATTGGAGAAAACAACACATGTCTTACAAATGTAAAGCTTTTCTGCAGTACATCAGTGCACCTATCTTTTCACACCATCTGTTATCTGGCGGCACCATCTCCTCCTCCCAGCAAGCTTCTCACATGTGTGCAACTTATTGCCATTTCCACTAAGTGGTAATAGAGCAATAAAACCATTTCAGCTCTCAAGTTTTCAAATAAATAACCTTTTAATGAGACTTTAAATGGCATCATTATTAGCAGATTACACCTAATTTTCCAAGCAACAACTAATGTACGTTGCATTAGAATATTGATTTGCTCATCCAAATGGTAAAAACAATTCTCCTGAGGTCAATATCATGGAGCTGAAAGTGTTCCTTGAATGCTATTCCTAATTGTGTGCCTTGTTCTGTGGTCATGATTGTCAACATCTTTTTCATCCCTAAGAAGAAGAAACCCTAGAGGGTCCAATGGCTGAGGAAGAGAAACCTGTCACTCTTCCTGGGAAAGAGTGTGGGGCTGCCAAGGGCCTCAGTGAGGGCCAAGTGGAATCTAGTATGGAGGCCCAAATAGTTCCCGAAGAGAGTGCCCCAGCACGGGCCTCACAGGAGGAAAGTGTAAAAGAGGTCACGGAGGTGTCTCCAGAAATAAAAACCCCTTCCTGTGTCAGGGAAGGTGTGTCTTTCTTAAGATTTGCATGTTTTGTTGCAAATGATCTCTCCAGCAACCTTTTCAATGCTATTCCATCGCTGAGTCTTCTCATGATCCCAAGACCACTGACTTAGGCTTCCTGAGCAGAGTGTGGCTTGCGCAAGTGCTACGTGGCAGCTTGGTTTTCCACTGCTGCAGCTGATTTCTGGTTTTACTTTGTTGCTATGATACAATATGCTTTGCAGCCAGGCTGATGATGCTGTGTGAGCTTTTTGTCCCGCCCTCCCCGCCCACCATCTCAAATGTTTGCCAGTCACATTGCTAATACATGTATATTTTTATTTTTGTTTTTGGGACAGCAATTCATATGCTTTTATTTCAAATTGTGGAGTTGAATTTTGGCACATAATGGCTGAAATGATAGAATCGTCTTTGTTTGCAACCACAGTATGCTATATTTTTTACGCTTCAGTGAAGACTGGTTTGGTTTCCTTAAAAGCTCCTGCTGATGCTTCTCATATCATTTTCTTTCCATGCTAGCCAAACCCTTTGATCATCTCCATATCTCTTGAGTTTTCATTTGTCTAGTCTTTATTAGAAGTTCATAAAGTATTTTTTCTATTGTTACAACAGGACATACAACTGTATATGATCTATATACTTTCCCTTCGAGAGATGATTGAGTTTCATTATTTTTTCCCCAATGTTTTCCAGATAATTACATTTAGTCCAAGGGACCACAATGAAATACCTTTTACCTTAAAACACAAATGAGACTTTGAAGCCTTTTTGATTGGTGAACACATAAAAATTTAAAAAGAGTCATTTAATTTCCATGACTCATCTTTAAAGCCAATACTGGTGAATGCCTCTCCAGTTGGCTCTGTTCCAGGGAATGAAGTCATGACGAAGGAGAGAAAGATATTTTATCATTGACTCTCTTTGAAGTTTTACTACTCACATAATTTTTCAGTACTTAACATTATAATTCAGATTTTCTTACCGATTAAGAAATAACTAGGAATTTGGAATATGTGGTGGAAATTGACTTGTCAATTATTAGGCCATATCACATAAAGTCAATAGCAAATATTTACTTATATTTCTGAAACAATATCAATGACTTCTAAGAAATTATTTTAGTAAGCTTTAACACCTCCAAAATTGTTGATCATTTGTTGATCAAGATAATTGAAACTATTAACTCTTATTATAAAGTAATTGGTCTTCTGCACCATCGCCTACCAATTTCATTTTTAAATGAGAAATGAAAAAGTTCATTAGAAATCAATCCTTTTCTATATTTAGTCCTATAAATACATATATATATATATTGTTTTGTACCCTAATATTAGCTACATATTAAATATCCTTTAATTCATAATTTTTATCTGAAGAAGGCATATGAAATATTTTTCTAGTACAATACAAACACTATTTAGAAGAGAATAAACAAACAAAAGAAAAAAGAATACTCAACATACACTCTTATTACTATATCTGTTGGCATTAATTCACAATGGGAGCTTATTTTAGCAATAATACAACTATATCTCAATCCTGACATTTTCATATTGATTCTTAAATGGGTAGCATGCTTGCATGTTCCATGATTTTTTTTCTTTACCCTGCCATTCATTTGTCATTTCAAAATAAAATTTTAAGCTTACTGCCTAAAAGCACTTGCCTATGATATTTTCACAAATCCACCCAGGTTTACTTACAGCCTCGAAGATGGAGTTCCATGATCAACAGGAGTTGACCCCCTCTTTCGCTGAGCCATTAGACAAGAAGGAAAAGGCTTCAGAGAAACAAAGAAAGCCTGGTGAAGACCTTAAACATGCTGCCTTAGGTTCTCAGCCTGAGACAACGAAAACTTCTCCCGATGAAAAGGACAGACATGGCAGAGAAGAAGGAAGAGCAGCTCTCACTTTGTTTGAGCACACTCTTGGTGCAGGTCTAGAAGACTCGAAACAGAAAGCAGAACCAAGCCAAGTGGTACCCGGTATTGGCCTCACTGCAGAGACCCCAGTTCCAAAAGAACAAAAGGACTGGTTCATCGAAATGCCAATGGAAGCCAAAAAGGATGAGTGGGGTTTGGTCGCTCCCATATCTCCTGGCCCCCTGACACCCATGAAGAAAGATGTATTTGAGGATATCCCAAAATGGGAAGGGAAACAGTTTGATTCTCCCATGCCAAGTCCTTTCCAGAGTGGAAGCTTCACTCTTCCTTTAGATGTGATGAAGAATGAAATAGTTGCAGAAGCATCACCTTTTGCCCCTGCTTTGTTAGAGCCAGATGACAAAAAATCTCTGGAAGAATCCAGTGGCCCATTGATTGCCAAAGACATTTCTGAAGTTGAAGAGCCCCATAAAGATAAACCTTACAAAATCACAGAAGCACCAGCCTCAGAGGCTATTACCTCACCCAAAGATGCCCACATTCCGATTGTGGAAGAATGTGTCTCAGAGAAAGTGTTAGGGGAAGAAAAAGGAGCAATAAATCAGGAAAAACAGATGTTCGTTCTTAGTGGACAGGAATCTTCACTTACTAAAAAGGAATGTCTGCTAAAGCTTGAAGAAAAAGCAACCATTTCTGACAAAGAAACTGTGCTGGAAGAGAGCAACCCCGCCAAATTAACAGATAAAGAAAGAGGTGTGATTCAGCCCTCCACAGAGCACACTTTCTCAAAAGAAGAACAGACAGGTCAACAGCCTACCACAAATACATTAAAACAGGAGTCATTCCCTATAAGTTTGGAACAAGCAGTTACAAGTTCAGCCATCACCTCTAAAACCCTAGAGAAATTCATGAACGAACCAGCTGTGCTAAGTGAAAAGAATGCTATCGAAGACCTGTTTGAAGAAAAAGTTGCTGATGAAGATCATAAGGTTGAAGGAGGTGGGGCTGCAACATTAGCTGAGCTTGACTTGCCATTTTATGAAGATAAGTCAGGAATGTCCAAGTACTTTGAAACATCTGCCTTGAAAGAAGAAGTGACAAAGAGCATCCAGCCAGGCAGTGATTACTATGAACTAAGTGACACAAGAGAAAGTGCCCAAGAGTCTTTTGATACTGTATCTCTCATGTATAAAAATGGTGAAAAGGGACTTCAGTCAGGTAAAGAATCCCAGCCCAGTGCTCCAGCACAAGAAGCAGGGTATAGCTCTCTTGCAAAGAGTTATCCACCTGATTTACCTGAAGAACCCAGTTCTCCTCAAGAAAGAATGTTCACTATTGATCCAAAAGTGTATGGGGAGAAAAGGGATCTCCATAGTAAGAATAAGGATGATTTGACACTGAGCAGGAGTTTAGGACTTGGTGGTAGGTCTGCAATAGAACAAAGAAGCATGTCAATCAATTTGCCCATGTCTTGCCTGGATTCCATAGCCCTTGGATTTAACTTTGGTCGGGGGCATGATCTTTCTCCTCTGGCTTCTGATATTCTAACCAACACTAGTGGAAGTATGGACGAAGGGGATGATTACCTTCCAGCCACTACACCTGCACTGGAGAAAGCCCCTTGCTTCCCAATAGAAAGCAAAGAGGAAGAAGAACAGGTAGAAGGAGAACAAGCTACCAGAGAGGGAAATATTCAAGTTGAGACATTGTGTGAATCGCCATTCCTAGCCAAAGATTATTACAAAAATGGTACTGTCATGGCCCCTGACCTGCCTGAAATGCTAGATTTGGCAGGCACAAGGTCAAGACTAGCTTCCGTGAGTGCAGATGCTGAGGTTGCCAGGAGGAAATCAGTCTCATCAGAGACTGTCATTGAGGAAAGTAGTACCGCCTTGCCCCCAGTCACTGATGAAAACCACGTCATTGTGAAAACGGACAGTCAGCTTGAAGACCTGGGCTACTGTGTGTTCAATAAATACACGGTCCCACTCCCATCGCCTGTTCAAGACAGTGAGAATTTATCAGGAGAGAGTGGTTCCTTTTACGAAGATGCTGATAATAAAGTACGAAGAGATTTGGCCACAGACCTTTCGTTGATTGAAGCGAAATTGGCAGCTGCTGGAAGAGTCAAAGATGAGTTCAGTTCTGAGAAAGAAGTATCCCCACAATCAGGGCTGGGTAGGGAGTTTGATCAGGAGAGGAAAGCTAATGATAAGTTGGATACTGTCCCAGAAAAGAGTGAAGAACATGGTGATTCAAAGGAACATGCCAGGGATACAGGAGAGGCTGGTGATAAAGTTGAATCATTTGCATCAGGAGTCTCTTACGAACATGCGTTAGCCAAAGAACTGACAGTATCCAAAGATGCATCACCTGTCATGGTGGAGAAAGCAGAGGAAAGTCTCAGTTCAGTGCCAGAGGTAGCTGAAGTAGAAAGGTCAAAAAAAGCTGAATCAGAACTGATTTTGGCTGCAAAGAAAGCTGACCAGGGTCAGTTTGATGTTAAAATCAGTGAGTTTGGACAAATGGCTGCAGGGCTACACATAGATGTGGGAAAGGCAACAGAGCTTAAATTTGAGGCAACACAAGACCTCACTCTGTTATCTGCAGTGCCTCAGGAGGCAGTCACATTTATAGGTGTTGAGTCAGGCCACATGAAAGAAGGCACCAAAGCCAGTGAGACGGAAGTCAAGGAGAAGGTGGCCAAGCCTGACTTGGTGCACCAGGAGGCTGTAGACAAAGAAGAGTCCTACGAGTCCAGTGGTGAGCATGAAAGCCTGACCATGGAGTCCTTGAAGCCTGATGAAGGCAAGAAGGAAACATCTCCAGAATCTTCCCTAATTCAAGACGAGGTTTCCATGAAATTATCAGTGGAAATACCTTGTGCACCTGCTGTTTCGGAGGCTGATTTAGCCTCGGATGAGAGAGTGGATGTCCAGTTGGAATTTACTCAGCCACCAAAAGAAGAAAGCAAAGAGACCCCAGGTATATCTATCACGCCCTCTGATGTTGCAGAACCATTGCTCGAAGCCGTCAGGGCTGAACCAGCAGATGCTCCCAGTGAGGAAGAAGAGATAGAAGCCCGGGATGAGTACGATAAACTGCTTTTTCGCTCAGATACCCTTCAGATTACTGACCTGGGTATCCCAGGTGTCAGGGAGGAGTTTGTGGAGACCTGCCCAGGTGAACACAAAGGAGTGATTGAGTCTGTTGTGACCATTGAGGATGATTTTATCACTGTTGTGCAAACCACAACTGATGAAGGGGAGTCAGGTTCCCACAGCGTGCGTTTTGCAGCCCTAGAGCAGCCAGAGGTGGAGAGGAGACCATCCCCTCATGCCGAAGAAGAGCTGGAAGTAGAAGAGGCAGCTGAAGCCCAGGCAGAACCCAAAGATGGCTCCCCAGAGGCTCCGGCTTCCCCCGAGAGAGAGGAGGTTGCGCTCTCAGAATATAAGACAGAAACCTATGATGATTACAAAGACGAGACCACCATTGATGACTCCATCATGGATGCTGACAGCCTCTGGGTGGACACGCAAGGTGTGCATTATTTTTTTTTTAATTTTTCTGCTCCCAGATAAAATCCAATAACCTAATGGAAATATTTTTTTTTCTTTTTCATTTTAAGCATTTAAAAATGCCCCTTTGTCTCTTTATTTTACATTTTGTTAAATAGATGAAGGATTTTGTACATTTGTTACTAATGATTTTGTTGTTGTTCTTGTTGTCATGATTTGCTTTGATCCGCAGATGATGATAGGAGCATCATGACAGAACAGTTAGAAACTATACCTAAAGAGGAGAAAGCTGAAAAGGAAGCTCGGAGATCATCTCTTGAGAAACATAGAAAAGAAAAGCCTTTTAAAACCGGGAGAGGCAGAATTTCCACTCCTGAAAGAAAACTAGCTAAAAAGGAACCTAGCACAGTCTCCAGAGATGAAGTGAGAAGGAAAAAAGGTTCATTTCACAATCACTTCTTTAAAAATGTTTTTGAAGTAATTCTTGATTACTTTTTTTTATAGAAGAAACTGCCTAACAGTGGTAACTATTTATGAAATTTTGTTCAGTTTTGCTCCAAGTGTTTATTTTTTCCTGATGGTATGCTTTCTGTGTTTTCTTATTCATAGCAGTTTATAAGAAGGCTGAACTTGCTAAAAAAACAGAAGTTCAGGCCCACTCTCCCTCCAGGAAATTCATTTTAAAACCTGCTATCAAATATACTAGACCAACTCATCTCTCCTGTGTTAAGCGGAAAACGACAGGTGACTTGTTCAATTCTGCAATGTGGCTGGCAAACATAGACATGTTTTATTTTCTTTCTTTTTTTTTTAATCTCATTACCGTAGCAGCTTCTTCATTTTGTTTTTCTTCCGAGAATCTCAGTACTCATGAGCAGTTTTGATATTGTCTTGTATCATTATTCTTTTTTTTTTCCCTTCCTGCAGAAAAGGTCATGACCATCTGTTTCTTTGTCATGCTCAGACTTAACAGTGATTGTATCTTGGCATTGTGCTCTAGTGTCACGTTCTGGGGATTCCTATTTTCATTCTGTGTGTTTGGTTAGACGATGGCGATGAATATAACCGTGGTATGCATTCTCATTTTTTTTACTTATTATCTCCCTCATGCTTAAACCCATATGTATTTGTCCTATTTTCTGTATTTTTACTGCCAAATCTGTTACTGATGTTGATGAACTTACTGAAAACCACCAAGAATGCAAAGTGATTTCAAGATTATAGGGTAAAATAGTGGCTGCAAAATTACTTTGTTTTGGATGAATAGATTTTTTTTTAAAAAAAAGGAAAATAAAACTGGTAATCCAGTCAGATTTTATTTCTCAGATCCAAAATTAGAAAGGCTTTCAGTATACCGTATGACATCTCAGCTGATATTTTGTCATTAGGATTTTCTTAAATGTGTTGGATCCAAGCCGCTAAATTTTCCTGTATAATTCAGTGTTCAGAATTTAAAGATAAAACTCTTTCCCCCACCAAATGTCTTAGAACTTAAGTATAGTTCTATTTTACTATCTTCTTATTTCTTTTGTCTTCTTCAAACATACTTTTTTTTTACTGTTGAAAATATTATGGAATGAAGAAGCAAAATGTTACAAATCAAATAAAAACCATACAAATGCTTATAATGCAAACTGTATCCCTAAACTGTAGTGCTAAGTATTTATTTAAATGTATATAATATACTAGGATAATCTTAATTTACAACATATTTCATTTTAACATTTGCGAAATGGCATACTTGCATTCTACAAAAGAAGATATCCGATTGCTCTATCAGAAAGGAAAATTTTTCTGCCCATTATACATTAGAAGTGCCCTTCTATAAATATTCAGAAGGTTTTAAATGTTAAGAGCAGCATTAACCTTTGTAAGGAAAAGAAAATCAAGGTAATTGATGGTTTTATGGTAGCTGTTAATAATCTCAAGTATTTTGGATTTGTGTTCTTCCTATTGGAATCATTTTGTGTGCTTTTCTTCAAGAACTAGTCTCTAAGGTGGTATTTGAGATTAGAAGACTATAATTATGCACAATCCTTGATGATAAAGATTCAGGATGAGGAGTTTTATACTTAATAGTTAGGAATTAACATGTCACCTCTAAATCTTCTATCACATCTTAGTTCATTTTTTCATTAAACATGGAATTTTTCTTCTAGTTAGAAGGATGCTTGGGCAGGCAGGAACTCTTGGTTTGGGCATAAAAACCCTGTATCCCATTTGAACGGATGAAGGAATATATCAGGATTGTGGAATTTCAGAACAAATGTCAAATGGTTTGGTGAAGTATGTACGTGTCATTCGTGTTCAGTTTACCACACTGAGAGTAAATTGTCTTTGGAATTCAGTCATTAAAGGAAATATGAGATCTTTGGACTAGGATCTTCCCTTATTCTATTTGAAGATTTAGATACTCCAACAGAAAGCTGACAGGGTGTCATTGGCTTGAAGCAAACTCGGTGTCACAGAAATTTGAGACATGTTATAGAAATAGTAAGGAGACATCATTTGCACTGCTTCTTCATAAAAAGATAAAATCAGTTCCAGAATCTGTGAATAATCTTACTAGCCAATCCTAAATATATAGCATATAACATATTGTAGAGTTATTATTTTTGTGTTAGAGCTGCAGATGGCATAAGAAACCTTTTTGAAACTCAGAGTGCTTATAAGGATAAGTATTTTTTTTCCCCTGAGGATTTCTCTCTTATGAAAGAAAATTAAGGAGGAAGTAAACACACAAGTTTGTGTTTTTCATTTTCTAAGCACAACTTTTAAATGAGGATTGTTTTCCAAAAGTCAAAAGATTGTTTTCAATCATGAGAGATATTTAAGTCAAGTCAGGTAAGTCATCTACAGAAAATATGCTAGAGATAATGGAGTTTAAAATTGAAACCAGAAGCATAAAAAGAGTAGCAAGAGAAACAACAGTAACAGATGTGGTAATAATTTCATACAATAAGTTCATGTGTGGAACATGTTCTATATTACTGAATTTGAAGTGCCTCTTATGTTTTCTCTTCTTGACAAACTATTTTTCTTCCCTTCTTTTCTCATATGATGTGTTTCACGCCAAACAAATGTGTCATTCATATTGTAAAACGAAAGGATGCAGAGGGAAAAAAGGTTGGGTGACCAAGACAGTTTGGAATATAAAGTGCAGAAATATCTGTAGATATGCCAATGACTACAAACAGAGGGTGTGGGAATCTTCATGAACTCTCTTTTATATCATGCCAACACTAGAAATCAGTCTTATTTTCCTTAAGTTGTACAACATTCATATTTCTGTGACTTCCATTCTATAGGATCTATCCTCATGTAATAGTAATTTAAAGGTACATTGGTAACTAATAGAAAATTATTTGGTGTGCTTACCTGTGCTTTAGTAAACCCTGGGCTATATTAATTAGCACACATAGTGGGAGCCCTATGCTATAATGTTGTTATTATTCAAGTTTCTTTAGGTTACTGAATTTGAGTCTCAAAATAAGCCAAATTTTGCTTTGCATCCATCTGTTGACACAAATGCATATCCAAAGCGTATTGAAAAATGCACTGATGTGGTTTTCAGCGTCTAAGTTTGGGGTCGTTTGTGTCTTCTCTTTTCCACAGCAGCAGGTGGTGAATCATATCAGGTTCCCAGTGTATTTAAACAGGCAAAGGACAAAGTCTCCGTGAGTAAAATAACTTTTTTCCATGTTCTTTATTTAAAGTTCCCTTTGGTATTAGTGACAATGTCTTAATAACTTTAGATATAATTTAGACTTTAGCTGCTAACTCTTAAATGTCATTTTAAATCATTCACTCACCCAAAATGATTCACGGTGGCATTTGGGCATGTCTTAATGTCTTCTGGAATGACATGTGATATTAGTTGGTGAAGGCAGAGCTAGGATTTAGGCAGTTTTTTATTAGTAAGACAAAAACATATGAAACAACATGGAGATAATTGGGGAGCCCAACTGTTAACTTTTCATAGATTTGAGATAAACCATTATAATCAACACAAAACTAAATTTTATAGTATATATTTCTTGTTTCTAAAAAATAAGAATATAATCAAATTAAGCATGTAGATAAGCAAAAGTAAGTAAAAATATATTCTAATTCCCTTATCTAAGATAACTACCCGTATTATTTTGATGTAAAATCTTTATTTTTTCTACCCATTCATGGGTTTAATAACAAAAACACTATCAGTATTTAAACAATAAACATTCTATAATGATAGAACTCCATGTCATTAAATATTTTATACCTTATTTTAATGACTATATAACATTGCATTTGATTTATTTACAGTGTATACTTAATCAACTCCCAATTATTTGACATTCAAACTTTTTTTTTATTATTTTAACAGTATGACTGTGTAGAAATATTTTTGGCTAAATCCTGTAAATGCATTCATATGCATTTCCTTGGTATAATTTCCTAGTAATAAAATTACTGTTTCAAGAAGAGAGTTCATATTTAAAGTTTTTATTGCACAGCATTAGACTGCCCTCTGATAAGAGTCTACTGGCTTTTATGTCTTCCAGCTGTGTATGAATGCCCATGTTCGTTAATTTTACTAGATATGTCTATGCTTTTTCTATATTTCCCAAGTTATGGAGATGAAATATATTGTTCTAGTTTAGTTGTGTTTATATTTAATTTCTTTATATATTTAGAAATCTTTCATATTTCTTTTGTGAATTTATTTTTATGGTATTTAACCATATTTTTAAAATAATTTGAATGATGTAGTAACATATCAGATTGGTTTGAGTCTTAACCATCATATATGATATGTAAATCACAATTCTTTGTTTAGCTTTTTCAAAACAAGTAAGATTTTAATCTTTCACTTTTTATTTATTGTAAAAAATAAAAATATATTTTCAATAATAACCAGAACTTTTATATCATCTTGAACCCAAGAGGCTTTATGTTGATAAATATATATATATATATGTATCTCATATATCTATATTTGGTTTTTATGTAGATGTTTTCAGATATATCCCTGAACATATGGATAGTAATGGAATCCATTTATTGCTTTGGTAGAATGAGTATTATTTTGAAAACACTGTGATTTTACGATTTGTATTGTTTTGCCTTCTGTTTCTGGTGAGGAACTAGTGAGTTATGGTGTTTAAGAGCAGGGCCATAAAACAGACCAGGTCTAATATTAGCTGTATTTTTTTTTCTTCCTGTGTCCTAATTTTCCAAAAATAATGGGAGGAGTAAAAATTCCTATAACCTAAGTTAGTTGTGAACACTAAATATAGTAATTTTATAAAATAGTGCACTGTACAGTGCCTAGAACATAGTGTTTTTGTAACAATGATAGTTGTTGTTATTACTATTATTGTTATTATTTGAAAGGTGGAAATCTTTAGGAGTAGATATAGAAAGTAAACTTGAGCTTTCCCCCATTAGAGAAAGAATTTTTAAATGTAGATTGTTTGAAAAACCATTAGAATATTTTCTTCAAATCCCTTGTCTTTGAATAGACAGGGACTTGACACTCAATGTTTATACTTAAGACAGAAATCATAGACATCTTCTGACACACAATTAATGTTTTTTTCTTGTACTCACTTATCTCATCTTTATGAAGATTAGACCATCATTCTTTCTGTTTCTCATTTAACATCCCTTTTTCCCCCCTTGTAACCTCATTTACTGCCTGTATGTCCTAAAACTCCAAGATGAACTTTTATTTCTCTCTGCTATTCAGTACATCCATCAAAGCAGTTATCTCTAGTTTTTCAGTTGATCTTCATTTTGAACCTGACCTAAAATCCTTAATTTTATTTGAATTTTTTTGTTACTTTTAGTTTGGTTTTGTTTTCAGCATCAGATTAATAGTTGTCGTTTGTAATTCATGGCAATCCAGTTACTCCATTTTTTTTTCCTATATTCACACTTCTGAAATTCACTGTCTTGTAGGCAGCATCAATCAAAAAAGAATGACTTCAGCTGACCCAGTTAACACTTCCCACACAAGGTGCTGGGTCTGTAAAACAAGAAGCAATTTGTGCGACACGTGAATACTTCAGCCTCTCTAAAGTGGCCATGGAAGTTAAAACTTGAGATAAAAGAAAGTCATGGTTTCAACTGCTATTTTTAAACAACTAAATCATATTAATTATTTGAAGATAAAATATTCTTGACTTTGTCGTACTTCTCTGCATTTTTAATAGAGTTTCCCATGAGACATGTGGCGTGCCAGCATAGCTTTCTTCCAAAGCCATACGCAACCAACACACCTCCTTAAACTTGCTGGAAGTCTCCCCAGATATTATTAACACCTGTAAATTCAGTCTTGTGATTTTTATGGGCAATCTCTTCATTGCCAACTTTCATTTTTAAAATTTATAACACACCATACAAACTGTAGTCTATGCATAAAAATGTTACGGATTTTATGGTATAGCTTGGTCCCCAGTATGCATTTTACTCATAAAATAAATTCATTATATTTAAACTCTGCAGTTTTCTAATGAAATCAATGTAGGTAATCCAAAAATGTATTTTCTCAACTTAATTTTTTTTCCATTATTAGTTTTAAATATACCTCGTTCTAAGTTCTTGAAATGTGACCAAGATAATGGTTATATATATATACATCTTAATGGCTGTATTTTTCAAAGGAACAATCCCAGTAGACTCACAAGATGGTATCACATAAGACCTATGGACGAATCAGAAACTGTATACATAGAATCCATAAAGAATATTTTAATCTATATTCTCATATATGAGTATTCTTAAGTTGGAAAGAGGTATTCAATGAAAATCTCTTGTTCTCTCATAAATATACATCTCTTCATCGATTATACTTATTTATCATGTGTTTTTATTAAGAGTATACATTTATTTTCTTATATGTTTATACATTTTTTAATTTTTCTTTACTTCATACGTAGTTTGGTTTATTTTGTGCTTTTGTTCTTTTCTTGCATGGCTAGAATTCTACCTTGTCAAAGATTCCTGCCTTGCAGGGCAACACAAAGGCCCCAAGATGCAGCTCGGCCTGCCCTAGTCCAACTAAAAGGACTACATTTCCTGACAGTTTTTTCACACAGCCCACCTCAGCGGGCTCCACAGACCGTTTGCCATACTCAGAATCAGGGAACAAGGTAAGGCGGCAGGTCAGTCATCAGCGCAGAAAGGAGGATATGGGGAGAGTTATAGGACACAGCGCAGCAAATGTAGAAGGAAGACTTCACATTCTAAAGTGGGCAACATATAAACATTAGACTCTTATGAAAAACAAATGCAAATTAAAAGTTTCACTATGAACAGTCTAACCATTCAAAAAATGGAAAATGTCTTTTTCTAGGTAGACCATTTGTTATTAATTTATTATTTATTTGATATTTAATAAAATCTCAAATACAAATAAAATATACTGAATATAATATTGCCTGTAGCATACTATGTATATTATTGTATAATCTAATAATAGCACATCATATATATATATATATATATATATATATATATATATATATATATATATATATAAAATACAAGATAAAGTTTGGACTTGGCATCAGACACATCAGGATTTAATACTAATCTCTGCCATCTACCAACTTGGTGATCTTGAAATAATTACATAACCAATTAAACTGGTCTCCTTGACTATAAAGTGCTCATAATTTTTTTGTGGTGAGAATTAAATTATAAGTGGTTATGAAAAACTTAGTTCTTGTCACATAAGTATACAAAATCATGCAATGCCCTACTGCCATCCCTTTCTGATTAATAAATTATCATGCTATTGAAGATTTTTTAGTAAAATTTCTAACTTACTGAAAATTTCTTGAGTAAATTCATTTTGCCTATGTGATCATTTAGAATTAGAACTTCATAATCTATTATTAACGCTAAATCCAAAGTAATATATTTTAAAAGAAACACCTCTAGGCAAATATGAATTCTAAGTTTTGAAGTAGAAATGCTTATAGGCATGGGAAATTCAGTAGAGTGTATTAAAAGAAATTTATCTATCAGCACGGGAGGAAAAATAGTAATCACCTTGTACAATAAGTGAAATAAAGACTCAGAAGAACCCATTGAATGCCCGTTTGTCTTCCCCAATCAGGATGGAGTAACCAAGAGCCCAGAAAAGCGCTCCTCGCTGCCACGGCCCTCCTCCATTCTCCCTCCCCGCAGAGGGGTGTCGGGAGACAGAGATGAGAATTCCTTCTCTCTCAACAGTTCCATCTCCTCTTCAGCACGGCGGACCACTAGTAAGTTTTTCTTGTTCGGCTTCCTTTTTAATCATATTTTTAAATTCCATAAGTGGAGTAGAGCGGATGTGCTTATACTTTATATTTGTCAAAACATGCTTTAAAATCAGATTACATTTGTCATAAGAATCAGAAAATCCAGACTCTTAATGGGTTCAATGCTGTTTGACCTAAAACAATTCATGGAAGAAATGAGTACATACTGCTTTATTATCCTTTAAATAGAATTGAAACAAAGTCATGTTTCCCAGAATATATTTCTTTCTTCTTCCAAGTTTAGAGTAAAAATAAATTTGAAAGATGTAATTGAGAAAACTAATAGTCAAGGATTTTAAAATATATGTCTATATAAACTTAATCTTTATTAGAATTACAAGTCCTAAAATCTAACTGGAAATTTCAACACTCAAAACCTAGGATCCTGCTCGATTTGTTAACAATTTGCCTTCCAGTTACACTGTAAACAGCATGTGTTCTATGCAGTAGCTTCATTTTTTTTTTCTTTTTGACTGGTGGCCTACCATGAACTGGTTGGCAGTTATCACAGTGTATGTAAAGAATATTAAAATGTTCTAATAATTCATTAATGATATGTTGTCTTGCTACAAAGACTATCTAGTAAACATTGGTTCAAATTATTTTCATAAATATGTTTTTATTTCATAATATGTTTCATAAATATGTTGACAAAAAATGATGGACAACTTCACAACTTGTCTCTTAATGTCTTTCTATATTTATTTAGAAGAAATAGTTCTGGAGAACTACTCTATAGAATCACTTGGAAAATAGTATCTATGTAATTTAAAAACCATTACCAAATGGTGGAAACATTTGCAAAATAATATCTGTCATTTAAAATTTATTACAGAATGTTAGAAATTGCCACTACTATCACATTAAAGTTGATTTCACCACAGCTTTTAAAATATTTAATAATTGGCCCACTTGAAATGTGACTATTTTGTTTGACATTTAAACAGTGTTTGGTTTTTTTTTTGTCTACAGTGAACATGTTGGGTATAATTAGAGCAGTTGTGCTCTATATCATTTAGTTTCATGAAGTATTAACATTCTTTGAAATATGTGCTAAGAACACTTTGAAATCACTAAAACTCTTGTTTACCTTAGCAAAACTGAAATATTCAAATGAACTTGCAAAGAATGCATTTATGAGTTAATACTCTCCAGAAAAACAGCTTTAACTCCAAGTATCTGGAGTTGGAATTGGGCATAGCCCCAGGGGTGTTAAGGCAAGATAAAGACATCAAGGACTCCCCAAAAGCATACTATAAATTATGCTTGTATTTGTTGCTATGGAAGCAAATGGTACTTTTCCATTAATCCACATCTTTTAGACACTGTGTTCTGCCCTTTAAAATGTATTTGTATGTAAGTTGCTTTTATATTCTGAGCTAATTCTAATTTGACTTTCTAACTTTACTTACATTCATAAGTATGTTGCATTATTTGGTAATGAACATAACTGATACTGTGATACTGTAGGGACATGGGGTCAGTTTTATCTCTACATAGCAATAGCTAAAAGGCATATAGGGTCAACTCAAAGAGCATGTAATTTTCCTATCATCTTTTTAACTGCAAACAAGAACGTTCTGGCAGTTTGTGCAGCTATTGAAAAGATTTGAAAGAAACAATGCTATGCACTAAGTTTATTTAGCCCAAAAGGAGGGAAAGACATTATCATTGAGGATCTGACAGGAATAATAAGAGCACCATTTAATAAAGTAACTCATATTTTTAATTGTTTTAGTATATGATATTTAACCCTTTCAATTTCAAAACATGTAAGAAACACTCAAATTTGTCATTTTGATGACTAGAACATAATTTATTACAGTGAAAACTGATTTTATCTATTGAACAACTATGTTATGCCATATATTAGTGATTTTTTTTTCATTCTCCAGATGTAACACAAAACCTTTATCCATTCATTTTTCAAAGCTTAAAGCCTTTTTCTATAAATATAGAAATGACCCTTACTTTAAAATAAATGTATTTATTTTAGTAAAAATTGTTATGCACATTCAGAATATTACTTCTGCTTAATCTCTATGAGGTAAAAACAAACTCATCATACTTTGGTAAATTCTGAATCCATTTCATACCATTAAAAAGAAAGAAAATATGTTGAGCACTTATTGTGTTCAGATCTGTTGAAAAGTAACAGTGCTGGGTACCTGGGTACAGTGACAAATAATACACAGAAAGTCCCTCTCCCCCAAAACCTGAGTTATGCAGAGTAAAAGGTCATAGAAAAAACATTTGAGGCAGAAATAATGTTTTTAATGAGATTTTTCTGAAAGACATAGTGACTATCTCAAGTTTGCATCAAAACCTTTGTTCATAAACTTTGTAACAAAGAAGCTACAAAAAAGCAAATTGGATGTGGTTATATCAACCTGGTCTCAAAATATTATTTTGTGGAAAGCAATAAAAATCACAGCATGTGTACTAATTAATTACTTCAGTCTTCTTATATCTCATTTCATATTGTCAATGCATTGTTTAGCTATGTTTTGTCCTTACGTTACAAGACCAAAAGGACACAGGGCAACTGTCATTTTCATTTGTTATGAAAACTTTCACTGAAAGAGGAAGTAAAATTGTTTTGTTTCTCTAGGCAATTAAACCTAGACCAATGAGTAGATTTACGTTGTCTGTACATTACAATTATCTAAGAAGTTACACTACTTGTAAATATTTAAACAAAGATTAATTTTCCCCCTTTTCAGGAAGAATTTCCTGCACTGATGATCAATTGTATTAAATGACTCTAAGATCTTTTTCACTTCATAAGTTTTAAAATTGAATTCTATCTTTATCCTCTATAGGATTTCTAGATGATTCATTGATTTTTACAAAGTACATATACTCAGTAGTAAAAAAAAGAGATAGAAATCATGCCCTTCTTATAAAATAAAATTAGTAAAATAATTTGTATAATAAATATAAACAATGAAGGTAAGTGCTTTATGAATGGAATCAGTGCATTATTCTAAGAGAGAAGATTCTTATGTTAAAAGGAAGTTAAACAAATCTTATGAAGCTAAGGAACATATCTGACTTAGAATTTATATCATCTGGGTAAATGAGTTTCACTGTCCTCATTTTTTAATTAGGGACAATAAAAGCTACCTCTCACTATTGTGAGTGTTTTGTTTTTTATTTGTTTGGTATTCACAAAGATGCTTTGAAATTTATAAAGTATACTTTTCTTTATATCATTATTCTTTCCTAAAAAAGCATTTGAAATGGCATTCAAAAACACATTTGAAAAGGGCATATGAGAGAATTGTACTATAGAAAAATAGGGGAAAAGAGTTAAATGATAAAGTGAGGCTAAGGTCAAGTTGAGGCCAAAAAAATAATGCATTTTGCAAGATTGTGAATACTCATCAGTGAGGAATTAGTGATTTGACTTTGAACTATCAAACCTAGTAATGAAGTAAAGGAGAAAACACAATCAGGTATAAGATTACTGTGACTATAATGTTAAAACATCTTAGTTTTCTACAGAGAGAAATGGGCCTTTTTGGTATTAAGAACTAAGATAAATTATAAAGAAAATATGTAATACTGTAGACAGTGTCTGACCTAATTGAGCAGCTTTTAATCAACATGTTTGCAATTTACAAGTGCTCTTCAATATACTGAGAAGGTACCGTGAAATGCAGGTTATTAAATAACTTACTGCACAGTCCAAATTTATATGATTTAGATCACAGTTTTACATTGTATGTTCGCCTGGATTTCGGAATGAACTTACTACACAGAAAAATGAATGCTCTGTGTACCACTTAAGGAATCTTCACTAAATACAATATGAATTCACATAAGACCTTAAAGCCAAGCTCTTTGCAACAAAATGCAGAACCTTATACCTTAATGATTACACAGGTAGAAAATAGTTTTTGATACATTCATAACAAGAATTAAGAAAAACAAACCAGGAAAACCCAAGTTTTACTCTTGCACTGATAGCAATCCATGTTCAAAAAAATATACCCGCTTATGAGTAAAGAAAAAAAAAAAGAGAGAGAGGCCACACTCTTGAGCATTGTTATAATTCATAAATATTCAAAATGCTTTAGAGAGTTAATGTATTGTTGAGTTCTAACAATTATGGGAAGAAGGATACCTTGTGGAGAACTTTCTCATGCTGAATTTTTGCTGTTCTTTTTATTTGTTATTACAGGGTCAGAGCCAATTCGAAGAGCAGGAAAAAGTGGCACTTCGACACCCACGACACCTGGATCCACCGCCATCACTCCGGGCACTCCCCCAAGCTACTCTTCACGCACACCGGGCACCCCCGGAACCCCTAGCTATCCCAGGACCCCTCACACACCAGGAACCCCCAAGTCTGCCATCTTGGTGCCCAGTGAGAAGAAAGTTGCCATCATACGCACGCCTCCCAAGTCTCCCGCTACACCTAAGCAGCTTCGGCTTATTAACCAACCACTGCCAGACCTGAAGAATGTCAAGTCCAAGATTGGGTCAACAGACAACATCAAATACCAGCCGAAAGGGGGCCAGGTAAGAATCATATGAATACATATTTACTGCCACGTGTAAAATCCTACTAATTATTATGATGTCTTTCTCATAATATAAATTAACAGTTTTTACAATAAAAAGGGGGGGGGAGGAGGTGGAGTTTCTGATTATGATTTATTGCCAGAATTTGGGACTGCATCCAAGAGAGCTAGCTTATAAAATATAGTGAAAACCACGTGACATACCCATTTCTTCTGGTTATTATTGGATAAAAATTGATTTGACCATGTAGGAGAATCTTCCATTTGGTTGCCTAACAGATCTTTTCTAAATATATCTCTATTGCCTGTGAATTTTAACTTTAGTGATTAAAATTACATTTCTGATATAAATTTGAGCATTCTATTTTAGATTCTGACTAGGTTTTAGTGATTCCACTTTTATCTTCTTCCTTCTTCCCCAAGGGTTTCCTATGACATCTTCTACCATTTGCCCATGTCCACTCCAAAGTCAGCGTGTGGCTTACCAAGTTTCTCCCCTGGCTGTTAGTGCCTAAACATTGCAAAAGGTGGATGTTCATGTCCATAATAAATAGATATATATGGTCCTGATGAATAAAATTGTTGTATTAGAATCCTATTTAAGATAAATAGTATTGGATAGAGGTATGAGTAAAGTTCTAGTAACTCTTAACTCCAGCTCCAGAGCAAAAATTCAAGGATCTTTGAGTTCTGTCTTGACCCAAACCTTGGTTATACTCTGTATGTTTGGACAAAGCAAATATCCTGGAAGGAGATAATTTTCTTTATACATGAGCAAACTTGTCATATCCCAAGAATGCCGTTACCTTTAGCCTCAATATTGTTTTCTGATGCTCTTTTTCTTGTCTTATATTTTCTGCCATTGATTTCTGATATCCTTCTTTTATAAAAAGGAAATGTATTTTCAGGAAGGTTTAGAAGAAAGATTTTACCAAAATGTGAAGCAATCAAGGACTCCTAGTCACAATGGAAACAAAATTCAGCATTGCTACTTTTTGCAGTAGAATTCTCTACTAGCTATTTCATTAAGATTCTGTTGAAGCCCAAGAATTTAAGAAAAATCAACCAAAATTTGAGAAGTTGTACTCAATGTGTTCTTTTCAGAACAACGATAACTTTCTATAATACTATAGTCATAGAAAGATGTTTTGTCATAGAAAGATTTTATTAAAATGTGAACTACAGAAACAGTTTTTTAGGAAAATAATGCTGCCAAATTTAAGCCTGTAATTCCAAAATATTTCATACTATTCTTGCATTCTTCAGAGTTTCGCATGTACAAGAGAAGGAAATATGTAGGGCCTTTTGGAAATATCCAAATGTCATATTATTTTTATATTGAAACATAAATGATTTTTAAAAGTTAAATAAAATCGAGTTAGTACTAATTTAAAAGTTTACCATTTTAGCTTTTGGTGAGATCTCTTGAAGGAACATTATGTATATTTAAAATAAATTATCTTATTAATATCCCCATGTTCTACTATTCTCCTTAACTAAATGCAGGGATTACTTCTTAGATTCTGGAAAATGTTAATTCTTTTTTTTTTTTGGTGTGTGTATTTTTCTAAAGCTGGAAACGGGGAGAGACAGTCAGACTCCCGCATGTGCCCGACCGGGATCCACCCGGCACGCCCACCAGGGGCGACGCTCTGCCCCTCCGGGGCGTCGCTATGCCGCGACCAGAGCCACTCTAGCGCCTGGGGCAAAGGCCAAGGAGCCATCCCCAGCACCCGGGCCATCTTTGCTCCAATGGAGCCTTGGCTGTGGGAGGGGAAGAGGGAGACAGAGAGGAAGGAGCGGGGCGGGGGGGGGGGAGCAAATGGGCGCTTCTCCTATGTGCCCTGGCCGGAATCGAACCCGGATCCCCCACACTCCAGGCCGACGCTCTACCGCTGAGCCAACCGGCCAGGGCTTGGGAAAATGTTAATTCTTAAAAGAACCTGTTTCTTCTTAGAATAACAAGAAAATAAAATTCTTTGAGTTCACACTTTATAGAATGACTAGGAAAATACTTTGCTAAAACTTCTTAGACATTATTAAGGTGATATGCTAAAGACTTTTCTTATCTGATTGAGAATTTATAAATGTACTCTTTTGGGGCAATTGAACCTAACGGAAAATTTAATAAAATGGAATAATTATTCATGTAGTGTGACACAAATTTTGTAATATATGACTTTATTCAAGGTACTCCTTAAGGCAGAGAGAGAAAAAGAGTTGTGTTAGAGTCAAGTTTCCCAGAATCACTAAGGTTAAACCAATCTGAAAAATATGAAAACATTTATTTTTGTCTTTCTGCTTTTTTCATATCTTATTGGTAATACTTCTGTGTCTGATTTTCATTGACTTCTACTATATTTGGTAATTCATAAAATTGATATAAAGATATCTTTTCGAGCTGAAGTCAACTGCCCTAGAGATTATGGTAATTAAAGACTAGTTAAGGTATATGACACAAAAATTACAGATAGAACAAAAATAGGCTCAAAATGACAGTGTCATCTAAAAAAACTCTCTAGTTTAATAAGAGAAGTGTTAATATATTGCAAAATTATCCCATCTTTGCTTCAGATAACTTGGAAAAATAATCCATAACAGTCGAGTAATGTAGTAACTTTTATTGGATAAGAAAAGGGTATATCTTCACCAAGATAAGGAACAGATGGAAGAAATATACTTACCTTATATTTTGCCATAGATATTATCAATGCATTTAAATTGAGGAGGAACCCTGGCCAGATAGCTCAGTTATTTAGAGTATTGTCCTGATGTGTAGAGGTTGCCAGTTCAATTCCTGGTCAGGGCACATATGGGAACAGATTGATGTTTCTACTTGTCTCTCTCTCACTTCCTCTGTCTCTCTAAAATAAATAAATAAACAAACAAATAAATAAAGCATTTTTTAAAAAACATTTAAATTGGAGAAAAAATGAATTGGGAAATTGAGATGCGCTACAATTGAACTGTCTTTGTAGGAAACATATCACTCACCACTTCAACACTGTCCCCCTAAAAAGCCTCGTTACAGTCTACAGCCTTCTCAAATACAGGGAGCACACAGAGGTTCTTTTTTTGTATGTGTTAAACTGGACATTTTGACTGGATTCTTAGAATTCACACTTTACAGAATGACTAGGAAAATACTTTTCTAAAACTTCTTAGACATTATTAAGGTGATATGCTAAAGACCTTTGTTGTCTGATCGAGAATTTATAAGTGTATTCTTTTGGGGCAATTGAAGACACAGATGTGTTGTTCCTATTTGTAAATTGATTATTCTAAGACATTTGAATGGACTGTAGCTAATCCAGAATCGTTGAAGAAGACAGGACAATAGTGATACTTTCCGTAGGAGCCAAGTTTTGAAACACAGACATGTGCTCTGTAGGTATTGAGAAAAATATCACACAATTCTTATTGATGAAGATGGGAGTAAATTTGTAGAGATAACCTTAATTCTCTGAATAGGCTCATTATCATAAAATTTGGAGTGGTTAGATTGTATGTAAATGATAGAATTTTTAAAGTTTTATTATTATTTTAACATTTGCACAATCACTAAGAATTGGGAGGGGAAATATGTAATAAAAGATATACGTGTCTTGGGAATTCAACAACTTGCTAAGTTGGAAAGCTTTATTATTTGCCCTAATTTGAACTTTTATTGCTTTTTCATTTGTACAGGTTTTGTGCTCATAGACATCATCTCTCCTTTTAAAGTACAATTTTCTATTGGCAAAGAGGCTCTGCTCAGTGGCTTAGTGCACTGAGGCAAATCAATGCCTAATGTCATAGATAAGCTAGCTGAAGATATGAGGACCTTGACAGAAAGCAATAAAGTTAATCTTTTCAGCTAAAACAAATTCATTCTACTGGAAAGAATATGTGCAATCCTGGATTCACTGTCACTGTAGATAGTGAGTTTGGATAATTTAACTCAAAGCAATAGTAAGGCTGTCTTATTAAGTGCATTAATTTGAAACTACTCAAATGTATTTAACTCCCTAATCTACCTTAAATCTAAATCTAAAATTTAGAATCCATAGTGTTAGTCTTTAAGAACACAGTTGCTTGATTAAACAAAGGTAGGAAAATAAACAATGTCTCTAAATGCATAGCTTAAAACCATTTAGCCAACAACTCAATGAATGGTATTTTATACCTTTTCTCTGTATTTCTTATAGGCACATTGATTTACGTGAAACATGCCTAGATGCTTGTTTATTTTCTTTCAGCTTTATATAGATCAGGATATATAGCACAATTTTAAATGCTTATGATAGCTAAAAGTTACTAATAAGATAGTTTCATAGGGGCTGTCATTTACAGATTATTAGATAAGGTACTTAGATGGATCATGATCTCTGCAAGGTAATTTCTACAGATTTGGTAGATTATACAATGAATTATGTACTTCCTCATTCATGGAGTTGTCATTTTCAGGTTGGGCTAAAGATGGTGGCACCTTCAAGCAAGTACTTCTATTCAACAGTACTCATCTTTGATTAAAGAATCATATAGAATTTGTTAGCATATTATTGTACTTTCCCAGTCAGTGTTATGCTAACATCTTTTAAGAAAATTATTTAGATAAATCCATTACACTAGAACCTTTGAAGTATATTCTTACATTCTAGAAATAATGCAGTCTAATTTCTTTCTGTTTCCTATGGATCCATTGAAGGGACATTAAATATCAGAGATAGCCAGCTTCTTATAGTCCAACTTTCATATATTCACAGAATAAGAAACAGAAGTCCTCACATTACCCAAGTCTTGTATACAGGGCTTCTAGTCTCATCTTTTAATGGCTATGCTATAAAGTCATGTTCTATAATTTTTTTAAATGAATAATCATTTGTCTACAAAATATGTAATTTTATATACTGTACTCGTTTTCTTGTTGTTTGCTTTAATTTTTGTTACACAACATAAAAACAGTAATTTATTTAATACTCCCACACTTTGGTTTTATTACATCAGGATTAAAATTTAAGTCTATTCTGAAATTTTTAAATATTTATATAAAATAATTTTATGAAAATTATATTATATGACTATATTATTGAGAAGTTGAGTTTATTAAATTTGAAAAGTTATGTTGTATTTTTATCATACTTTTGTATTCTCTTACAATTGACCAATTATATTTTTAAATAATTCTTAAAGTTAAGGTTTTAAAATAGAAGATAGCTAAATTTTGAATTCCTACAGATAATATCAAGGATCAATAATGAAATGTTAATTCTAAAATCAACCTTGTCATCCTTAAAATAACGTGGTGAGCTACCTTCTAGTCCCTAAATAATTCCAGAAACTCAAATTAGAATATTTATGACTCAACCATTTACTCAGCAGGTATTTATAGAGTACCTATTAAGTGTTATACTATGTTCTAGTACTGAAAATATAGCTGAACAAAACAGACAACAGTTCCTGAAATTTTTAATTTATGAAAATTACAACCTAGAAAGAAAAGCAAGTCTAAAAAACAATATTAAAAATATGTAAGAAAGTGCTAAGTGTGTAGGAGAAAAATAAAGCAAAGGAGGAGGCTTGAGACGCTTTGAGCGGAAATTGCGTTTCTAATAAGAGTGAGTAGGAAAGGCCTGAGAACATGGTTTTTAATAAAGACTCCAAGGAAGTGAAAGAATAAGCCATATGAATAACTGGGGAAGAGTATTTCAGGCAGAAGAAACCGCACATACAAAGGCCTTGACTGAGACTAAATTAGGTCTGGCAGGTTCTAGAACAGCAAGTACATAGCATGGCTGACGCCACATAGATCTTTCAGAGTAGAAAGTTCACATTAAATTAGTATTTTAATACGACTACAGCTATTCAAATAATAGGACTTTAACATTGCCAAGTCAAACCCCGAGTCATCTTTTCATCTCCCTTTTCCTTATCCCATATCCTGGCCATCTTTAAGTACTAATGATTTTGTGCCCCAAGTAGGTCATAAATCTGCCCATTTTCCTCAAAAATACTCTGCACCAGTGTAGCAGGGGAAACACGATCTCATGTCGCTGTCACTGTAATAGTTGTTACCTGCTCTCCCTGAGTCTGTTCTTTTTTCTGATATACACTCCATACGGTTGTCGGATGTTCTCACCCCTTTCATAATTAAGCATTCCATTATATAGTCTTTTAATGTCAATTTTGTTTCACCAACTAGACTAAAAGCTCCATAAATCAAAGATGAGGTCCATCCTGTTCTGAGGATCTAGAACACAGCAGGTGCTCAATAATTATTTGTTGGAAGTTCAATTAATAGAGTATACCATATGCATGGTGAGATGTATTCTTTCTAGTGACTATTGAATAAGTGTGAATGCATAATGCCATACCAGTTATTACTCAAAGAAGCTTTCCATGTTTGGACCACAGTGAATTTTGGCTAAAAGAATATTGGATGTAAAAGCCGAGTTCTTGGTTCCTCCTTTCTATTAAATTATTGTGTGACCTTAGATACTGACCTCTCCAGTCTTCAGATTTCTTAATTTGTAAAATAGAAACAAAAAAAACAACAACTTGTTTTTGTACTTATTGCCATCTCATTTAAATAAATTGTAAGGTCACTTTTAGATCTCATATCTATGGTTTATCTTAGAGTATGATAGTAGTTTTGCATTATAGTTAATAAAATATAGTCATTTAGTTATTCTAATAGATTCCATAATAAGTATTTGTGCCACAAGGGGCAAACTGAAGTTGAATAAAAAAGCAGTGTTTCTGAAATGGAAGAGGAGTGTAGTTTTGGAAGAAGAATCATCAGGGAGAGAAGAACAAGGAAATGAAATGAGTAAAATATACAGTAGAATCTTTTTTATATTTTTTATAAAGTTTTAGGCATTATTCAAGAGTAGCCAGGCCCTCTTTTATATGCTAATTTGAGTGAGTTGCTTTCAATTTTATATTCATAGAAAAAATGGAATTAATGCTGGAGGCAACTAATAAATTATAGTATAACAAGATGTTTTTTCTCATATAAAAATTATGATGGTCACCATTGTGAAGGTCTAGCCATGCATAGGTAAGTTGTGTAAAATTATAAATTCTATCAACTAAAAGGGAAGAATTGAAGCTTATTTAGAGTTTTTCTCATTCATATATGCGTTTTTTCATTACACATTTACTAAGACTCTGCTGGGTACTGTAAGACAGGAGGGGAATGAGAGAGTGCAACATGTCTGTCTACAACATAGAAAAGAAGTGATTTTTCTTTTTCTTGTCCTTCTTTGTATCTTGCTCTTATTTAATTTTAATTTCTTTCCAAGCCATTTCCCTTAGGGTTAAAAATAAGTGCTAAATAAGAGGAGTAATAAAATACCCCATGAGCTTTAAAATATTGCCATTCAACCCAGCATGAAGAAAAAGTATTTAACAAAATACATTATATTATATTGACAAAGGGGTATTTTTGTATCAAAGTCAACATTATCTCAAAATGGAAGCTCACTGAGATCATGGACCTTGTTTTTATGCCTTAGAACTTTTATAACTGTAATTCAAGTGTCTTTTGTAGGGTAATGAAAAGTTTTAGAGCTAGGCTTCATAAATATTAATTATTCAAAACTATGAGAAAATTACTGCCTTGGGTTCACAAAATTGGGAACTGTAGAGCCCTTTCTTGCTTGCTATTCATTTACAAGCCAAACAAGGGCATGGTGACAGCCTTAAATCTCAGGTTGTTTACAAACAACTGAACAAACTCTTTAAAAGTTACTTTCTTTAACAACTTGGTTCACCATTTTTTTAATTTAAAAAATGTAAAATAGAAGAAAAAATTTAATGTCAAGGAAATACAACATATGAACTTTTTTGTTAATTTTCTTGAATCATAGTGACTGTTCATAACTTCCCTTTTAACACCCATTGAGAGACAACTTAAAATATTTAACAGGGGATATAATGGTTGATCTACTGGTACTTTATGGGTCTTGGAAAACAACCTGCAGAAGAAAATTGGGCTGACACCTTAATAAGTCCCCAAAATGATCTTTTTTTTTTTTTTAGTTCTCAGGAATTGCATGTTTTGACATAACTTTTTTCTTCTTAAATGTGTATTTAACTGTATTTATTATTTATATATGATATACTTAGTTTTGAAAAACTTGTTGGCTAGTGTTCACAGGATTAATTAAAATTCAGAATGGACCAGAAAGTTTGTACACCTGTATGCATTTGAACCAGAAAACAGGGTTGTTAACAGATAAGTCTTTGAAAAATGTCATCTGTTTTAAAGGACTTTCCATCTTCAGAAAAATCTGCTACAGTCATATTTCCGTTTTAACATATGATGATACCTCAGGACTCCATAGTGGCTAGATAAATAGCTTTTATTAAAATTAAATGCTGTGGAATGGTAAATACTTTTGAGAGAGACCCAAAAAGTATTATTATAATGCAAGAACTAAGGAGGACTTCATTTCAAGCATTCTTGAGAAATGATGCAAACCCAAAGGAGAAACTTAATCTTTTATGAAGCTGAAGGAAATTCAGTTGAGTGTCACTGTCCACTACCCTTAAAAAAAAAAAAGCATTACTCCTAAGACAACCTTGGATGGAAAAAGAAAGAAATGATATTCTAGTTGAGGATTATACCTAGAGGATGCCTGGAGAGCCTAGTGCTAGCTTGTGGAAGAGCTGAGAACAGAACCCAAGCTTTTGGACCCCCCCTTACCTGCCATATCTCACAGTCCTGAGCTGACATGTGGATCTTTTGGTAAAGAAAGCAGCATCAGAGAGTGTCGAGTTAAAAACAAACAAGATCCCATTCCTTGAGAAATTAGGTTGAAACTAAGTTCCTGGTTTATAAATTGTTTCACTAAAAGCTATAAGTTAAGATTGTATTTTCTTTCATTTTACACCTTTCATATTTCTAGTCCTTAGTAAGAGATAAATTCTTGCTTATAGTTATATGTTGCATATCCTTTCTTAGAATAATCCTACTTGGTGGGGAGGATAGCCTACTTTCTCTAAAGAAGCAATTAAACTTATATTGCAGAGTACAATGACCAGTTGTTTCTATTGATCCATCATTATAAAAATCCAATAGAGTCACACCAAGAGTATACAGAAAGTAATTGCATTGTTCTTCCCTAGTATTATGGAGGAATAGAATTAATAAAAAGTAAAATAATAAATGTTAATTAATTATTCAATTACATTAACCTATTCTTTATAACTCTTCATACTTGTATAACTTTTATTTTTAGTGAGAGGAGGGGAGGCAGAGATAGACTCCGCATGTGTTCCAACTGGGATCCACCAGGCAAGCCCACTAGGGGATGATGCTCTGCCCATCAGGGGCTGTTGCTCTGTTGCAACCAGAGCCATTTTTTTAGTGCCTGAGGCAGAGGTCATAGAGCGATCCTCAGTGCCCAGGGCCAACTCGCTCTAATTAAGCCCTGGCTGCAGGAGGGGAGGAGAAGAGAGAGAGAGAGAGAGAGAAGCGAGAAGGGGAGTTATGGAGAAGCGGATGGGCACTTCTTTTGTGTCCCCTGGCCAGGAACTGAATCCAGGACATCCACATGTCTAGCCAACACTCTACCACTGAGACAACTGGCCAAGGCACTTGTATAACTCTTTGTGTAAATGAAAAGTCAATTATGTCTGCAAATCACCAGTATTTGCCCATGATACTGAAATCCTTTTTTGCCAGTCTCCCACTTACAGACTCAACTAGCGAGAGATAATAAATGTTAAAAAAAAAAAAAAAAAGCATGGAAATGAACTTGAAAATGTAAACAAGACCCTTAAGGTATAAACTGTAAAGTATTAAGAGAGAGCTCAAAAATCAGAATTGCTGAAAACCCTGGCTGCCTCGCTAAGAAATTTGGCTGCATTGAATAGGAAATAGGGAGTCTGGGAAAATTTTAAATAAGGCAGAGCTTTAGGAAGATGATCCTGTTGATTGATATAATACATTTCCTTTGCACTGTGAAATATGCAAAAGAAAAGATTGTCACTTTCAAATTACCCCACTTTGCATTAATAGTGCAAGTAACGTTTTTGATAACAGATATTGACAAAGATTAAAATGTGTTGTAGAATTAATTTTGGGTAATGATTATTCAAATATCATGAATGGAGAAAATTAGTTAAATTGCCAAATAGAAGTCTGTTATATTGTTAAGATATTTTCTAGATGCTAAAATAATTTCTGTCAACATAGATGTTAGGAAAACAAAAGTTCAAAGAAAAGTCTTTCCAAAGAAAGTAATTTTAGCCTGACCAGGCAGTGGCGCAGTGGATGGAGCGTCGGACTGGGATGCGAAGGACCCAGGTTCGAGACCCCGGGATTGCCAGCTTGAGTGCGGGCTCATCTGGCTTGAGCAAAAAGCTCACCAGCTTGAACCCAAGGTCACTGGCTCCAGCGAGGGGTTACTCGGTCTGCTGAAGGCCTGTGGTCAAGGCACATATGAGAGAACAATCAATGAACAACTAAGGTGTTGCAACGCGCAATGAAAAAAAAACTAATGATTGATGCTTCTCATCTCTCTCCGCTTCTGTCTGTCCCTGTCTATCCCTCTCTCTGACTTTCTCTCTGTCTCTGTAAGAAATAAATAAAAAATTAAAAAAAAAAAGAAAGTAATTTTATTTGGATTCATCCTTAGAATAGAGAGTTAAAACTCAATTATCTAATACAAAAAAAATTAATCTAGAATAAAATTTTATTACTCATAGCAATCATCTATTTTTTATTTTATGGAGTGGTTTGTGAGAATTGCTGGTATTTGTGGAGTTAAGTCTCTAAGTGTTAATTATTACAAATGAGCCTAAAGATCATGATTTTGTAATTTTTCTGAAACATAAATGTGAGTGAGAGCTCAGGTACAAGTTGTCAAGCTAGAGAGTAAATCATCCTCAGCGTCAAGTATCCACTACTCAGAGTGGTTTTGTTTTTGTCTACTCAACCATCAGCAAGATGGTGAATGTTGTAGTTTGCCTCATTTTAGACAAAAGCAATATACTTTTGTATATTGGCTAGTTAGTGCATATATGGATATATATAAAGAATGTGCCATTATTGCATGTCAAAAATCTGCTTTACATTATAGATTGAACAGACATAGGTTGAGAAAGTGTATCATGGAAAAAGGTCAGTTGGTTATTTCACTAGAAAATCTGTGACTCACTAGAAAATCTGGGAGATATCAACAGAATTCGACCTTTAAGTTTTAGGATTTTAAGATTTAAACTATTTCTTAATGATGCTAGCAGTGTGTGTGACTCCTTTGGGATTAATTTGTTTTGGAAATTATATGAGTTGTCAAAAAGCTGGTTAAATATTAGAGTCGGATTTATGCAACTGAATTTGGAATTTCCATTTTTGTGACAAGTGAATCAGAGTTAACATTTAGCTTTTGATCATTTTGTAATGAGTCACTTGATTTGTTCTCTAATAATCTCTAATTTAAAATTTATATATGAAATATGAGACCCTGACTTTGCTCAAGGATGAGAAAGAAATAGCTTTAATGAATTCTCTTTCATTGTCAAAATAATTAGAACTTGATGGATAAAAATTAAAAGTGTTTTTACTAAAAATAATAAATCAAAATATCTTTCTAAAATTAATGTACATGGTTTGAAATATAATGGTTCTTATTGACTTAAAGGTATATACATCAGTTTATATAAAACTCAGAGTGCAACTGTACTTACTGTGTAACACACCTTCCTTTTTTTTTTTTTTTTTTTTCTGAAGTTGGAAACGGGGAGGCAGTCAGACAGACTCCTGCATGCGCCTGACCTGAATCCACCTGGCATGCCCACCAGGGGGCGATGCTCTGCCCATCTGGGGCGTTGCTCTGTTGCAACCAAAGCCATTCTAGCGCCTGAGGCAGAGGCCATAGAGCCTTCCTCAGCGCCCGGGCCAACTTTGCTCCAATGGAGCCTTGACTGCGGGAGGGGGAAAGAGAGAGACAGAGAGGAAGGAGAGGAGGAGGGGTGGAGAAGCAGATGGGCACTTCTCCTGTGTGCCCTGGCCAGGAATCAAACCTGGGACTCCTGCACGCCAGGCCGACGCTCTACCACTGAGCCAACCAGCCAAGGCACCTTTCTTTTATGAAACTGGAATTTTTATTATGCCTTCAAGAGTAGCCCGATCATGATGTCTTCTGAATTCAGATTTTGACAAGAGGCCCTTCCCTTGGGTTGTCAATGAGAGTTGTTAATGGTATTTCCCTAGCAGGGACAGTTATCTTGTCAATGTTAGTTAAGCAGGCACTGTAATTTAAGCTTTATCTAGTTAAAAAATAGTCAGATTCATGTTCTCTTGCATTTTTTTTATCCTTTTTTGAAAGGCCAAGAAATGTGATACTATTTGGGGGCATGGATAAACATCTAGGATACATTTATTTAGCTTTTTATTATCCCTAAAGCATTGAAAACATGATTTCTCTTTAGCTATTGGGGGAGGGAAGGAAGGATAGTAGTTTTAGGCAAAGTAAAATCAAACCAACAAACAACAACAGAAATAAACCTTTCTAAGCTGACTTTGCTTCCCTGCCCCTGAGATGTGCAAAATTCAAAAGACATGTGAAAGAAGTCATAAGAGTTATTTCTTTGTACATTACATTACACCAGAGTAATATCTTTCTGGATCTGGATTTGCTATTGTCATCAAGATGAATACTAGACTTCTTAAAAATAAAAATAAAATGCCTATCCCCAAATCTGTTAGACCCAACCAATTCATATTATGTGATCTAGTACAGTCAGCTAAAGTTCTTTGATTTTCTCCCTTCTAAAAATGGGGAAAATGCTACCACACCTACCACCCAAGGGTAATGGCTGTTTATGAGCAGTTGTCAGAGAGAGGCCTTCCAGAAGGCCACTGAAACAAATCGGCAGGAGAATTTTATGCCCTTTCAGAAGAGGAGGCTCAGAGCTTCCTTGCTGACTCTCTTAGAAAACCAGGGGTTCTTCTTCTGAATGAATAAGGACCCTCACCTGTAGCGTTCGGTAGACCTGTGCTATGTGGACCAATCATAAAGTTAAGTCAAGTGTACGAGATGGTGTATAATGGTGATGGCTGGCACTGTTGAGATTAAGGAGTGTAGGAGAGGATAAGGCACTGGCCTATCCTTGAGGATCCTGGGCTGAACTATATATACTATTGGGCTTTCCATAGAGTGACCTGAGTCCCAATGTTGTCCCAGTATTGGAAACCTCCTCCTCACATATGACACAAGGTTTATGTTTCCTACATTATTTCTCTAATTGCTTCCTGATTACAACTACCTACAACTGGGATATCTAAGGCTCTTGAGCACTTGACCCTTGGGAATGCAGAACAATAGAGGCTCATTTCATATGAAAGATCTGCTCTTCATCCAGTGTTAGTTTCTTCTCTTCAATGATGATGTAGGTCGAAGGGAGTTTAGAGCCTCTTTGGCACTACCCATTCTGGTTCCCTATACCCATGTTGAAAGAAAAATGCACAGTGAAGTTACCTCCAATTCCTTTTAGGTTAGGATTTTAAACAAGAAGATCGATTTTAGCAAGGTTCAGTCCAGATGTGGTTCCAAGGATAACATCAAACATTCTGCTGGGGGCGGAAATGTAAGTAGAAGCCTCTGTTAGAAAGCTGTCCTGATTGTGTGGAGCCATATGCACAGCCAGCACCCTGTCTCCTCTCCTGCCTCCTTCCCAGCACAACCCCCCTCTTATTGCTGCGCTACATGTCCCCTTGATCTGGGAGCTTGTCATCCTTGCATTCTTGGTGATGGGTTTCCCATCCTTCCCTTTAAGATTATCAGCGAATTTCTTACTTTCAGTTGAGGAACAAAACCGTAATGGAGGGCACCCTGGTTTTCAGCGGGGGATGGAAAACCCACTTCACTTGCCAATTATTTTTACCAGCCTTTGGCCCCTGGGTATTTCCTATGCTGTCTTTGTTCCCCTGCAGAAGTCAACTGGGCACACACTTCTCTAACTCCACTTAAATTATTCTTGAGGCAAAGACTGATATAGTTGAAAATACATAGTGTGTATTATCAAATCTTTTGTCCTTCATTTTTCATGAGAGCTAGATATCACTTGGAATAATATAAAACTGGTGAAGCGTGATTCATCTGTAATTCAATGTGAAAGGATTCAAGTCCCAATATATATGTCTTAGCAGTATTTTCCTTGTCTCCTTAATTGACTGGAAATAATATCTTATGAGAGGAAGGAAAAGATGAATCTATGCTTTCAAATGTAGTTGAAGCAGAGTTGAAACAGGCCAACTCAAGCCAGATTCTGTCACCTAAACTTTAGGTTCTGGCCATCTGTGACTCCAGTAATTTAGAGTGCCAAAACCAGAACTCTCACCTGTCTAGTAATTCTTGCTTCCTTGCTCCTCAAGTGGGCAGAGATGGAGTCAAGCAGTGAAAGGGGTAATAAGCAAGTGACTCCTACCAGGAACTGTCACCTGCTGTTCAAAGTAGATCTTCTGAGCATGAAAATGTCACTGTTGTGGGAAATCCCTAGCAAATTTTGCTGGACTTCTCCAAGAGTGCTGAGCTAAGGCTCAGTATTTACATGGGCATGGCTGCCCTCCTCCCTGTTGCCCTAAGTACCAGCTCACCACCTGGTACTCTCAGAGAAACAGAGTCAGTCCTAATAAATAACTGGAAGGGATCCGAAGGCAGATCGAGCTATCCTCTACTGCACGTGCTGCTGGTCAAAACACCTAAATGGAAAAGGATAAGTGGAGGTAACTAACAAACTTCAAATAAGTAGGGGAGCTTCCAACCTCCAGAACAATAACCGTAAACTTACCTCTAGGGAAGAATCACTTACTCAAATACACAGATTCCCTAGCATTTCCACAGTGTCCAATTCAGTAATTCCATTGTAATTCTGATGCAAACAGACAATAAACCACACTTGAAGAACACTGTTTCAAATATTGAGAGAGGAAATAATTTCAATGAAACACAAAAAGAAAAAAATGTTGCTATCAATGAATAATTTGGTGCACAAGAAAAATCTCATTTAGCTAAGACATGACAGTATTTTAGAAAAGCATATTTACCGCTTTCTTCTTCTTGTATCTTAAAGCAATGTTGTTCTTGTATCTCTGAGCAATGCTGGTCACTTTTATGTAAAAATCACTTCTCAAAGAACAATTTATCTCTTCACTTGGCTTTTTGCTTACAGAAAGGTTTAACACGGTGTGGTTTCTTTCTTGCCTAATTAATCCAGTTGTTTCTATCCCCTTGTGGCATGCTCTGTTTTCTACTAATAAAATCTTCTATTCTAGGATTTTCTTTCACTTCGGTCCTTCTTTCCAATCAGACATGTGGGATATTATGCTTTCTTATGTGTGTATGTACTTCATTTTGGGTTCCTGGATATGTTGTAGTGTGTTGTGAGTTTTGATATGTTTCTAGTATTTATGTATGAGCTTAGAGGGTTTGTTCATGTCTAGACCATTTTAAGCATATTTGATGGGATTCACACAGGTACAGATTGTTACTAAGAAGATAGACCTAAGCCATGTGACATCCAAATGTGGCTCTCTGAAGAACATTCGCCACAGGCCAGGTAAGTAAATACTTTTTAGTAGTTTAAGAAATATTACATTGGATTCATGAAATTGATAAGCAGAATTTTTGTTATTGTGAAATACCTAATTGGAAGGACATTTTGAAATCCTGATACTTCATGCTTTTATTCAGAGAAACTTAAGTTAGAATATTGAGCATCTTCATTTGGACAACTAAACTCAATTGCCAAAAATAGGTCACATATCATAAGACAGGTTAAAAGTAAATGTAAATAAAATGCACCCATCTCTATGTACTCAACATGCTAATTGCAGCTCTTCTGAAATATATAGTCTATATAGTATATTGGACCATGTATTCATATACAATTGCATGGGCTAAAAGCAGCATTTCCAAAGATTTTCATGAGATTGTTTTCCTACATTATATGATACAAGGACTGTTAAACAAAGCTGAATAACTTTATTTACCTGCTGAATTTCTCGGCTCCTTTAGCAAGTCAAAAGCACTGTGAATCCTCAGTAGACTACAATGCTTCCCCAAATTTTTTGACCATGGACCTCTTGTTTTTCTAGAATATCTCATGGGACTAGTGCTTTAAAGTAGAGTTCATAGTCTTATTCCTGAGGATTTTCCCCCTTTCCAGTGGGACTCTACCATATTTTGAGCCATTTTTCTTAGTATCATGTACTATTATTGTTTTTGCTTAATTCTACCTGCATGCATATGTAAATGATGGACAGCTATCAAATTTATAATTTGGTTGAGAATATTTTGATACAATTTATATATACTATTGTATTATAGAATAACAAAAGGAAGCTATTGGTTTTAATCATCTATGTTTGGCATCTTAATTAAATCAGGTAATGGAGTGTTTTTATTCATCATTGTGTCAAATGTTATCAGAAACAAGGTGTAAGAACAATTGAGTCCAATAAAATTGCTGACCAAGAGAAGATTATTAAGAAAAATTTATTAATTGAAATCAAAGATAAATTTTAAAATGGATAAATGCATTAGAAATATATCTAGACATAAGGTTTTACATTGGCAAAGGGTATTCATAAAGCAAGTCAAGGAATTAAAAACTCTTACATGGAATCTTTATTACTAGTTTCAGAATTTCATCTCTGGAATTAGTTACTCTGTTATTCTTGAAACAACAGGGACATGGCCTCATTTTACCAATCTTCACAATTCCCCTATCTCTAATTCAGGCCTACAAACATTTAGTTGGCTTTGAACTTCCATGTAAACAGTATGGCTGCAGTATTTGGCCACACTGCTTATATTCTTCCAGAATGCAAAAGGAAACATTGGATTCTTTAATTCTAGACAGTAAGTAGACAGTTCTTCAAATTCACCTTGGGCCTTGATGCACAGAAAAATCTTACATAGATAAGGAAATATTCTGTGTAAGATTTACTGGTTGTAAAAGACTATTTCATGGACTCTCCACTGTTTCTAAACCTACCTCTTCTTAAATAATTGAATCAGATGACTAAATTCATAAAGAAGTGTTAGCACAATGATCCTTAACAACAGCAAGCTTTTCCTCAAGTTACTTTGGAAGGTGGGATATTTATGGAGAATATAAAGGAAACAAGTCAACACCTGCAGTCACAGATGGAAATATCTGGTCTTACTGACTTCACTTCAGGAAGGGTGAAACTTGGTAAAGATGATAGCCTGTCACAATTAGTGCTCCTGATAGGTGGCAGAATCTTCAGAACCAAAAGTACAGATCTCTTCATTAAATGGGTTTCTCTAAACAGATCTCTTCATCTAGACAGTTGAATAAAATATCTAGTAGTTCAATCCCCAGTCAGGGCACACATGAGAAGCAACCATCCTGCTTCTTTTCCCCTCCATCTCCCCCTTCTCTCTCTCTTCCTTTTTCACAACTAGTGGTTTGATTGGTTCGAGCATCGGCCCTGGGCGCTGAGGATAGCTTGGTTGGTCTGAGCATCGGTCTCTTTTAAAATACAGTTCAACATAAATTTTAAGATTATATTGACACAACATACAATTGTAAAAGAAAGCTCTAAAAAGCAATTTCTATCAGAGATTACTAAAAATATAAAAGTAAGATTCCAAGAAAGTTGATCTCATCTAGTTGAAACCTCAGCATCCTCTAGCCCAGTGGTTCTCAAACATTTTGAAGTCGAGGCACATTTAAAATCCTACAAATAATTGTAGGTGCACTATATACAAATTTCTGAGAAATATGTTATAATAATTAATTCAGATATTAAAGAAAAAAATACAAATTCCAAGCATGCTTTTATGATAATTAAACAAAATAAATACGACAAAATTAAATTTATTCTGACATTAAAAAACATTTTTATGTTACATTTTTTGAGTTATGCTTTTTAGAATTTGTAAAAAAGAGGGGTTAAAAAAAGTTATCTTTTTATATATATAGATACATTCTTAGGAAAATTTAGTAAATTCAGCAGGTCCCAGCATGAATATGTTAAGTTTTTTCATTCCTGTTTTTATGAGAAACATGAGCCTGATATGTCCTAGTGATTTCTTCAATGTTGGGGCATATTTTTGAAAGGCAAACTCTCATTTCCTCGTCAATACATTGAAGAATTCCTTTCTTTTTTTTCTCTTAATCATGTTGAGGGTAGAAAATCCTAATTCACATAAATAGGATGTTGAAAATTGTAGTAAAATGTTCAAAGCTTTTTTAGATATTATCACATATTCTTCTTTTATAGAAATCCAAAAGGCTTTGAGACAATTCCTTATGTTTAATCATCAATTCAAAACCCCCACCATACATATCATCTTAACTTTACACCAAATAAAGAATAGAAGAAACTTGCCTCCAGTCTTTCTGGGGAACATGGGGAGTAGTATAAACAATCCAGCACCACAGCTTAACAGCCTTTTGCAACCTAATCAAGCAAGTGAGGTGGGGAGTTGGCAGACTGTCAGCTTACAGCCAATTCTCCACACTTCTGTCCAATAAAAATCTAAACTCCAAAAGCCCTGTTGGATTTTTGGTCCCCAACAGGCACATATTTCTCTGGAATACCATAGGGTGCACCTGGAAATCTTCTAGGGCGCACCAGTGCACCCTGGCACACACTTTGAGAACCACTGCTCTAGCCTTTAACCAAGATAAGAATGTTCTATGAATCATATTAATCTCATCACAATCAACAAGTGAGACATGGCCAGGTTAAAAATTTCCTGCAATAATGAATTAATTTGAGAGGACAACTACATTTCTCTTGGAAGCATGAATTGCATAGCATTATGCACATCTGAAGCCTTGAGAAGAAGAATGAATGGATATATCCTCAAAATATAATCCAATAACACCATATAATATTAAAGGGTTCCTGCCCAGGTAGTAGAGTACTAATACAAATGTCTAGGTATTTCATGAAAAAACACATCAGAAGGCCTGTGAAGCCTTAACAGAAATTTCTCTGATCTGCAGAGATAAATAAGCATCAAGAACCCAAAATTTAAAAAATCTTTTCCTTGTTTCCATAGTGTCCCTCAGGTATATTTCCAAAATTAAAATCCCAAGAGAGATGCCATATTGGGAGAGGATTGCTTCGCTTACCACTGGCTTTCCAAAAAATGCATACGGCCAAAACCAAGTTGCTGATGACAGTGAAAGCAAAGCTCTTAGGTGGAGATGGGTCAAAGAGTCTAATCCAGCTTCTTTCCAGGTCAACGGCATCAACAGACACTCAGAAATACTGAAAGACAGGCTAAACCACAACAATTATGCTGTGCAGAAAGGCATGCAAATATTGGGAGACCATGCTGAAGGGTGGCCTGGGGCACTGTCTTCTATTAGCCAGACCCTTGATTTTCAGACTAATTAGCAGTTAGTGAAATGGCATGGTCAAAACTCTATTAATATTAATATTATCAGATCAAAGTCACTGTCAGATAGGTCTTCAGACATCTGTACAAGAATGTGATCTCCTTTTGTTTCATCTATTACTTAAAATGGGAAGCTGTTATAGTTTATTAGTATAAAAATATAGTTTCTCACTTCTGTTTTATCAGTTAAGCTATCAGTGTTGAAAATTTACAAATGTAAATACATTATGCATATATGTGCATCATTTCTAGCTTAATAGTTCTTTGTACAAGTGACCTGTTACCATGAAGAAGAATCAAGAAGAGCTTCATCTCAATATAATTTGCTCCCTTTGAAATAAGAGTCTAAATATTTCAAGTTCTAGGAAGGATGCAATAGTACATTTTTACTGTATTATTTTTGGAATATTTATTAAACAGATAAGGGAAACCCCTCTGATATCTTAGGTTAGGATGGGTATTACTATGTAAACCAATCCACATAATGATACAAAAAAAGTGTCATTATCGTGGATGATATGGGGAAAATGGTATGGACTAGAAGTTTTAAAAGATTTTTTTCACATCTAGGGCCATAGGTATAGTAGAGTTAATTAAGCTTGTGGTTCATCATGGTCTATCTACTATAATCGTTTTTGGGGAAATCATCACCACAAATAGATTTCATTTTAGTGAGGCATTTAAAAGCCTTTCTCCTCTCATAGGTGGTGGGCGTGTGAAAATTGAGAGTGTAAAACTGGATTTCAAAGAAAAAGCCCAAGCTAAAGTCGGTTCGCTTGACAACGCTCACCACGTACCCGGAGGGGGCAATGTCAAGGTAAGAAACAAGGGCATGACCTGATCTTGCCTTTTTTTCTTTTCAGTCTTTCTCAAATACTCTTCATTAATATGGATCCCAGATTGAAGACTTTACCATATGGGAAGTAGGGATGGCAGAGCTTAATAGAAGTGATGTTCACATTAGCTCTGGGATATAGAGAAAGTTCTAGGGGTCAGTTAAGATGCTCGAATTAACAAGAACTGATGCTTGCCTTAAACAGATTGACAGCCAAAAGTTGAACTTCAGAGAGCACGCTAAGGCCCGTGTGGACCACGGGGCCGAGATCATCACGCAGTCCCCGAGCAGATCCAGCGTGGCGTCCCCCCGACGGCTCAGCAATGTCTCCTCTTCTGGAAGCATCAACCTGCTTGAATCCCCTCAGCTCGCCACTTTGGCCGAGGATGTCACTGCTGCGCTCGCTAAGCAGGGCTTGTGAATATTTCTCATTTAGCATTGAAGTAATAATATTTAGGCATGAGCTCTTGGCAAGAGTGGGCTCTGAGCAGGTGTTATGTTTATTCTTTACAAACCATAAAATAAATAATCTCATTCCCAAACTCTACTCATTGTTACAATTTTATAAAAAAATAAAAATAAATAGCTTATGCAGAAATTGACTTGATTTCCATTTGCCACAGGAAGACACTGGCTTTACATGAGTACAATTGGACAATTATTTTCGCTCTGCTCTGTTTTGCATGGAGTATTATTATTTGAAAAATTGCATTTTTACCTTTCATGTGCCTGAAGGCTATCCACTACATTCTGAAAGGCCTTGTTAAAATCCAAGCTGCTCATTTCACTGTTCTGTTGCTGAGTGAAAAGATAAAAGCTGCCCATTGTAACTTATTACAGGTTAAAATAAATCAAGAAGTTTGATGGCAGGAAGGCAAGAGCATGTGAAAAATAAGTTTTTTTTTTAAGTGTTATTTTGTATAAATGGGAAGAAAGACTCAATTAAGTTATTAACATTTGGGACCTGGATAATTATATCAGAGTATAAGTCAATTCAATAAATTATTTAACTAATTAAAAAATAGTTACAAAGCATTTGAGCTGTGGTTGAGGAAATGGTGTACAAGTGCTATCAGGAATGAAGCACTTTTATTAGGATGGACTCGTGTCTGATTAGAATGTCAGTGATCAGCTAGATTTGTGTTCACACTACCAGTTTCACACCCCCTTTTCATCTGTTTGATACAGTATTATAGATATAAATATATATATATATATTTCTCTGTGGCCATTTGTGATACTTCCTCATATACTTGAATATTATACTTCCTTATTCACAGTATCTGTGTCCCCTGCACCCTTTGGTGTTGCAATTTTAGGTATGTGAAAGTAGACATTAGCAGGGTTCTTTCCCTCTGTAAAAAAAAAAATACAGTAAAAAAGACAAAAAGTTTTAGCATGAAGTTGCTTTCTGTAACAACTCAAAGCTGTAACCCTGTTTTAGTGCCAGATACAGGTCTCTCCCGTGATGCTAGAAAATTTTATTTTTCTTTGCTTTCACCAACGTGAAGTCTGTGGGGGTGGGTCTAGTTATACATTTGTTTACAAATTGTTGGTTTAAGATTTTGGATTTAAATTATTTTGAATCTCTGAATAGTTTGGGTTTTATTTCTGTAATCATTCATGAAAGACTTATTAAGATCTCTTCTTCCTCTTTTTTTTTTTTTTTTTCATTTGCTAAAGTTGAAACCAACAGTGGGAGTTTGGGACGTGTTATCTCATTCTTCCAAATAGGACCTGCTTATTGAATTATCTGACAAAAGGTATTTTGCTTCCTTCCCCAAAATAAATATCCCTTGATCAGAAAGGAAAACCACAGTATTTCTAGAATCTATAGCAACAAAATATTTGAGATGCAGATATCAAAATCATTTTTTTCCAGGACTCCAACATTGCACTCTATAATAGAATACTGTATGACTTAGCGTTACTTATCAGTAAATAATACTGTTTTGTGTATAGAGTCTAGAAATCACAAATCAATTAATCAATTCCTCTCACAAATCATTCATCTTAGACTTATGAATAAAAAATGAATTGGTCAATAGCCTAAATAAGACAATGAGTTACCAGACTGAGTGGATACATTTTAGTATTTTTATCTATTCTTTTTCTTGCTCAGGGCTGGTAGGTTGGATTTAAACTGGCAAATGACCTGGTAGGTGTTTGCTTCCTTTGAGCCAAATCAATTCCTGAATATAAAGGAAGAAATGATGAGTCTGGATGAGGCAAAAAGGAAGTATAGTAGCATCTAAGAAAGAATCTAAGTGATACAATGACAGAGAGACATGGGTGACATTTTGTGATTCATTGAATATTGGGACCAATGTGACTTTCACAAAAAAGAAACTCTAAGAGCAAATGTGCACCATTAGTTCTCAACTAAGAAGTTTTACATAGGCAAACATGTCTGAAACCATTTATAAATCACTTACTTTATACAACAGTCAGGAAAATAGAAACTACTGAGTAGGACTATGGATGTGTTTACTTTCTGGCTAATAATTGCTATGAGGTTTGAGTTGACCAATCTGGGCATTTTATCCATCAGTTTCCTTTGAAGTGCACCAGGAAATAGGAGAAGAAAGAATAATCGATGTGTAGACTTACAGTATTTTCTTACATGTGTGTTAATGTTAGATAGTGATAGAAGTAGAAAGAAGTTAACAGCTGGTTAGAACAGTTTTAACACGTGAAACAAGTATTTTTTTCAACTTGGTTTAAGTTTTTTATAAAAGTTAAGACTAATTGAACTTGCTCTACATATTACAATTCTGTTTCTTAAAAATACATGTCCAAAACAAAGATTATATAAAACACAAAGTTATTCGATTTGGCACTAAAACAAATGTGTATTTCAAACCACAGCAAAGTTGTAATGAATAAATCCTCTTCCTTTGTATGGCAGTGTCATTCTCTATTAAGTTAACAAAAAAAAGTTACTTGTCCCAATTAAAAGAGAGAAACACACAGGATAAATGTCTTCTTATGGGGATAAGTGGTGGAACCCATCTTTCTTCACTCTCAAGATGAACGACACAAATTAAGCTTTTTGAACACCACTCTTGTGGGGACATCCATACGCTGATCTAGACATTGAAACTTTATAGTTCCAATTCTAAATCTATTAATGCCAGTTTCTCTCTGGCTTCAGCCTCTGAGAACCTGTTTAAGGATACATAAGTAATCCAGAGCTGTAAAGAGTTAAAAGGCCAACTTCTTCAATGAACTCACCCTCTCTGGGTCACCTGCAACCAAGAATTGGACGCACTGCAATGCTGCAGGAAAGATCCGAGTTTATGATGAGTTTCAAAGGCCATGTTCATTTAGGAACCAACTCTCTCTGGATTCTCCTGCTGAGTTCCAGCAGGGTGATGGGCTGAAATCCCACCCACAAGCAAGACACCTGTGTAACATCAACGAGGTTTGTCTGAAGAAGGTTAAAGAGAGAACTTAATCAAGTGGAAGACTCTACTGATGGTAGCTGGCCTTCTCCAGACACTCATATAGTAATTCTGCAGGAAATGGAATCATCAACCAAAATATAGCATCATGTCAGTATTATTAAAGAAATAATTTCAATGCATTTGATTGTGATGTAGCTACAATTATAGTTTTTCTCATACTTTTCATGCCACAAAAAGGAGGTAAATAAACTATTCATAGTCTAAGTAGCCAAAAAAAAAGTAGGTTCATGACTTGGAAAGGCAAATTCTAGGCATTCTTCAAAGACAGATGTGCTAAAATCAGCATTGGTGTTTGTTTTCCTAGGCCTAGGATTTTTAGCCATGCTGTAGGTTGAGGCCAAGTCCCTCTGCAGGAAAAAGCTTATTTTTAAACTCAAAAATAATGTCAGTCATGAAAATCTACTTCAACTTTAGCAAAAAGAAAAAAAATCAACAAAAAGTATACTCTGTATGCTGGGATCCCAAGGTTCCAATTCTCCGCTAAAAATTTGTGGGGGGTTTCTTTCTTCTGATAATTCTAGAGCCTGTTACCATAGAAAGGCATTTCTTCAATGGCTGGTTGTAGTTAGTTCATGTTTTTCAATCAAAATTTGCAAATGTATTTGTTGCTGTATAGTGATTGTTTTGCAAAATAAAATTGCTTGTCATCTGATTGACAGTTTCAGATTGTTTCTTCTCTGGGAAATATTATATATACCTATCTATTTATGTATACATACATACACACATCTACATATGTGTGTGTGTGTTTCTATTCCTTGCTTGTATGGAAATGCAGTATATACATTGCTTATTCCAACCAAAGAACAATGGTAAAGAGAAAGCTACAGTTATCTGCTGAATTCCTATGCTTCAGGCTCTATCATTACTGTATCAGCAGAAGGCTATTTGTTGAAAGTGAAAGAAACTCAAATCAAATGGCTAAGCACAAAGGCAACTGTATCGGCTCAACTATCAAGGAGGCAGTTGTATCTGCCTCAGGCATGGATGGATCTAGGCTCTCAAAAGATGTCATCAGATGTTTTTTTTTTTCCCAAAGCTTAGCTCTGTATCCTCTGTGTGGGTTTCATTATCAGGCCCCTGGAAGCTCCAGGTTTCACAACCTGCAAAGAAAGCATCTTTCCCAGTGACATTAGCCAAAAACCAGCGTCTGAAAGTTATTGAATTACTTGGGTCACCTGCTCATTTGTGCTGATTGGCCAGGTTTGAGTCATACATCCATCTCTATCACAGCTGGTTGAACTACGTGAAAGAATCGTGGAGAGGAAATGTTCCCTTCCAAGCAAAATCAGTCTGCTATAGCAGAAGAGAGAAATTGAGGCTGTGTAGGTCATAAAAACAGACATCCTCTACATCCGTGCACTGTAATCTCTATCTTTATTTATCCTTTAGTTTTTCTGCTACTCAAGTTGTGCTCAGATCCCCCTGGGAGCTGGTTAAAAATGCAAATTTTCAGGGCACATTCCAGACCAGTTGACAACATTCCCTGAGGGGATTCACCTTCACATTGAGGTTTGAGAAACACTAAGCTCACCCAATCTTTTCTAATGTGCTGAAGGAAACAGAACTCTGTTGTATCCCACTAACAGGTAAGAATTATTCCTAAGATTACTTGACTTAATGCTACGACAAACATAAGGATACATATATGTTTAAGAATAAATGTTTCCATTTTTTTTGCATAGATACCCAGCAGAAGGATGGCTGGGTCATATTGTATCTCTATTCTTAATTTTTTAAGGAAACACTGTACAGGTTTCCATAGTGGCTGCTTCAACTTACATTCTCATCAGCAGTGTCCAAGGATTCCCTTTCTCCACATCCTTTCCAATGCTTACTTTCTCGTCATATTGAAAACAGCTGTTCTAATGGGTGTGAGATGGTGCCTACATTTTCTTCTATTTAGCTTACTGTTTCAGGTCTTATATTCAAGTCTTTAATCCATTTTGAGTTAGCTTTTTCTGGATGGTGTCAGGAGCAGTGTATTAAAAGAAAGAAACATGTTGAGACAATGTGACCAAATCTGATATCAAAGAGTTCAATTACCAAGTAAATAGTAGAAAAAAATACTCTTGTATTGGAGGTTTTCCCGACCTCCTATATTCTAACTTGGCTAAAACCAACTGCTCCCAATGTTATCATAACCTTCTATTTAGTTTTCCTTTGCTAATAAAGCAGCTTTGGTACAATCTAGCCAAAATCTTTAGTTTTTCTTTAAAAAATTTTTTTTTTTTGGTATTTTTCCGAAGCTGGAAACGGGGAGGCAGTCAGACAGACTCCCGCATGCGCCCGACTGGAATCCACCCAGCATGCCCACCAGGGGGCGATGCTCTGCCCATCTGGGGCATTGCTCTGCCACAATCAGAGTCATTCTAGCACCTGAGGCAGAGGCCACAGAGCCATCCTCAGTGGGCAAACCTTTCTCCAGTGGAGCCTTGGCTGCGGGAGGGGAAGAAAGAGACAGAGAGGAAGGAGAGGGGCAGGGGTGGAGAAGCAGATGGGCGCTTCTCCTGTGTACCCTGGCTGGGAATCGAACCCGGGACTCCCGCACGCCAGGCCGTTAATATTTTTAAAAATTAACATCCATGTTGTCCTTCCAAGAAGTCTTTAAACTGCAAGGGGTTTAGACATTTATTCATCTGGTAGTATGAGTCACAATGAAAGTCTTATTTCCATTTTTACTAATTAACAAGTTAAAGAAAAAGTTACTTGCCTTGAAAAGGGACAAGTAATCAGATATAATGTAAGATGATACAGCTTATAGGGGAAAAGTGTGGTATTTGTAGAACTGTGGCCCAAATAATTCAAAGCTAGAAGGTTGTCTAAAACACACAGTCCAGAATCCTAAAATTGTTTTTAACATACTATCCTGGCCCTGGCCGGTTGGCTCAATGGATAGAGTGTAAGCCCAGTCTTTGGATGTCCCTGATTCAATCTCAGGTCAGGGCATACAGGAGAAGCGACCATCTGCTTCTCTCCTCCTTGCACTCCCCCTTGTCTCCCTCTTTCCTTCCCATAGCCAGTGGCTCAATTTGTTCCTAGTGTCAGTCCCAGGCTCTGAGGATAGCTGTTTGGTCAGAACATGGGCCCCGGGAGGAGGTTGTGGGTGAATCCTGGTGGGGTGCATGCAAGAATCTGTCTCTCTATCTCCCCTCTTCTCACTTATAAACATACTGTCCTTCACTAGATTTTCCTGAGTATGTTGAAGAAACATAATAGATACATTCTTAAAAGCTCCCTTTCTTTCCTTCCTTTCTGTCACAAATACATCACAGCTTTTTTCACTTCTACTCCTTCACATTCAATTAAAATCTGCCCCAGTCCTGGCTGTGATAATAGACTGTGACTTCCAGGTGAGCTTTGTGTGGCCTGAACAGTGTTTTCAAAATCAAGAAATTTTACACACAAATACATACACACACATGGATGCAATACCAGCTTTAGATCTTTTTTCTTTTCAGCATGAGAAAGAGATAGACAAGGACAGACAGGCAGGAAGGAGAGAGCTGAGAAGCATTAACTCATAGTTGCAGCACTTTAGTTGTTCATTGATTGCTTTCTCATATGTGTCTTGATGGGCTGATGGAGCAGCTCCAGTTGAGCCAGTGACCCCTTGCTCAAGCCAGTGAACTTTGGGCTCAAGCCAGCAACCATGGGTTCATGTCTATGAGCCCGTGTTCAAACTGGTAATCCCTTGCTCAAGCTGGTGAATCTGCTGTCAGGCCAGATGAGCCTGGGCTCAAGTCGGCAACCTCAAAGTTTTGAACGTGGGTCCTCAGCGACACAGGCCGACACTCTATCCATTGCACCACTACCTGGTCAGGCCAGATTTGAATCTTTGAAGAGTCAAAAGACTTGGAAACGCTGCACTTACATTCTTTCATAATTATAATTGGTTGGCGCTGGTCCATGGGTATAGATGAGATGGGCTTATGCCTTCTACTTGGCCACAGTGCCCACCTCTGACTATTGTTACTCCCAGACCATTTTATTCCCTTTCATTCACCACTGTAGGCATTATACTCTACAGATTTAGGGTTATAACCTCTGTCCTAGACCCCCTTGTCTTTCCTTCCTTATTCATTCTTCATTCTGTGAAACAAAAACCTAATAGAATAAACTCCTAATCCTAGAATGGGAGTGGGAAAAGGTCAGGTTGGGTAGATCAGCTCAGAATCCTTGGGGAAACTAGGAGTCCATTAAATCTATTTAATAGATTTTTACCTTCTCAAAGAAGAAGGAAAAAACCCTTAACGTCGTGCTTTTATTTGACAGTAGCAACTGGTGGCTTTCATGTCCATGATAAATATATTTAAGGTTTTGCTCCCACCTATATTTACCATTAAAGCAGAGAAAAAGGAAAAATACAGTGAAGTATGCTTTTTTGTTGTTTCCTCATTTTATGAGAACTAAAAATTTTGTGGACAAATGAGAAATGACCAAAACTACCATCTCACTCAGTAGGCCTGAGCATGTAAGAACTTGCCTGTTGTACTTGTAAGTAAAGAAAAACTTACAAGTGGAAAGATATCTAACCTAGTCAAGAGAGGCACATGTTCCTGAACCCAGAACTGATTTTCAGTCAATATGTACCTTATTTAGCTGAATAAGTTGCTACAAAACTGGAAGCTTTGCTGCCTAAGCCTCCTTCTTATTAGTGACCATTTTGTATCCCCAAGCCTATGCCCGGGCTCCATGGACCTGCTCCGATTCAAGCACCAGTAAGGTTGATGCCTGGTACAGCAGAGAGCCTCCAAGGTCCTGTTCCAGTTTCCCCAAAAGTCCTGCCCTTCAGGCACTACCAGGAGGCATGACCCCCTACCAGGGGCTTTGGAGTACTGGCCTGTGTCTTGCTAGCTCTTACAGGAAGCCCACATGGTCTACACTGGCACCCAGTAGCCTGCTGGCCTGCCAGGCACCCTGCCATAGATCTCACTTGCCTATTTCTGTCCCTGCATTGTCCCTTCCCCCAAGTCAGAAGAAGATAGCAGTCTCACAGAGTGAACAGCACCTTTTTTGGCATCTTGGTAACAAATACCTGGTGCTCATGTAACCATATCTTGGCTATGATAACCATGCTTTTCAGTCTTCACTCCCCCCACCCACCCACCCACCCATAACTTCCCTCAGAGGGCTGCTATAGAAACCGCAAGTCATCACAGGACTCTAACTCTTATCAGAGAACGGGGAAGAGCAACAGACACTGAAGAGACACTGGGGCTCTTGAGGCCCCATTACCTCCTACTGTATTATTACAACAACAGTAGGAGGTTGCGATCAATGGACACGCCCCATGGTGCAATATGGGGGACTGGTGCCTAAGGCAAACCCTCTTTATGGTCCTTGTTGATATTCACCTTTATCTAAAGCCCACCAAAGACCCAACTGAAGTGGTCACTGACAACATTGATTTTCTACTTATTAAGTGGTTGTCTATACCAGTCCTTCTTTTTTTTTTTTTTTTTTTTCCTGAAGCTGGAAACAGGGAGAGACAGTCAGACAGACTCCCGCATGTGCCCCACCGGGATCCACCCGGCACGCCCACCAGGGGCAACGCTCTGCCCACCAGGGGGCGATGCTCTGCCCCTCCAGGCGTCGCTGTGCCGCGACTAGAGCCACTCTAGTGCCTGGGGCAGCAGCCAAGGAGCCATCCCCAGTGCCCGGGCCATCTTTGCTCCAATGGAGCCTTGGCTGCGGGAGGGGAAGAGAGAGACAGAGGGGAAGGAGGGGGTGGGGGTGGAGAAGCAAATGGGCGCTTCTCCTATGTGCCCTGGCCGGGAATCGAACCCGGGTCCCCCACACGCCAGGCCGACGCTCTACCGCTGAGCCAACCGGCCAGGGCCTGTACCAGTCCTTCTTATACACATATGTTAAATCCTTTGAGTACTGTAAGTATAAGTGTCCCCATTTTACAGATAAGGAAACTGAAGCATAGAGAGGTTGTTTAAAACTTAATGGGCAAAGTCAAAATTTGAACCCAAGTAGTCCTAGCTGTCTCATCTGGTCTAATGAATTAGGTTTGGTTAGATCAAATTAAATAGTCTAATTAAAGCTATTATCAACAAGACGGGTAATAGCAAATGTTGGAGAGGCTGCGGAGAAAAGGGAACTCTCATCCACTGTTGGTGGGACTGTAAAGTAGTACAACCATTATGGAGGAAAGTATGGTGGTTCCTCAAAAAACTGCAAATAGAACTACCTTATGACCCAGCAATCCCTCTACTGGGTATATACCCCAAAACCTCAGAAACATTGATACGTAAAGACACATGTAGCCCCATGTTCATTGCAGCACTGTTCACAGTGGCCAAGACATGGAAACAACCAAAAAGCCCTTCAATAGAAGACTGGATAAAGAAGATGTGGCACATATACACTATGGAATACTACTCAGCCATAAGAAATTATGACATCAGATCATTTACAGCAAAATGGTGGGATCTTGATAACATTATACGGAGTGAAATAAGTAAATCAGAAAGAAACAAGAACTACATGATTCCATACATTGGTGGAATATAAAAACGAGACTAAGAGACATGGACAAGAGTGTGGTGGTTACCAGGGGTGGGAGGGAGGGAGGGAGAGAGTTAGGGGGAGGGGGAGGGGCACAGAGAACTAGATAGAGGGAGGCGGAGGACAATCTGACTTTGGGCGAGGGGTATGCAACATAATTTAATGACAAAATAGCCTAGACATGTTTTCTTTGAATATATGTACCCTGATTTATTAATGTCATCCCATTATCATTAATAAAAATTTATTAAAAAAAAAAGAAAAAAAATATTCTAATTAATCACTTTAATGGCAGCCATTAATAACAGTACCAAATATAAATATATTACATAAAAAGTCTCAGCATTACAAAAACTAAAAAAATGTTCAGCCATATGCTATTAATTTCAGCAAGTGATGAAAGAGAATTATTAATCATAAACAATATCACTTATGTAAAGAAACATTATCTTTTTTGTAAATGCAAGTCATCCAATGATAATGAATTATATAGGAAGTCATTGGAACAATTGTATGCTGTTATTTATATCAAGTCATGACTCATAATATAAAAACAGCATTTAGCAAACGATATATATAAATATGTCGAGCAAAGGTTAATGAACAATTTCTAAAAATCATCACTGTATTTAGAAATTAGGAAAATAAGGTTGTACTACAGTAAACCTGATTGACAAGCAATTTCATAATTCATGTAATAACTCATGATAGTGTACTGACTGGTAAAAATTTTAACATCACGATACTTCCAGTACCATGGAGCTTTCTTAAAAGCTGTTTTTCTTGTTCAAAATGACACTAATAACTAAATTAAATTTCTTGCTTTTATTACAGGATAGCATGTGACTTAGATTTTCCTTGTGAAACAACGATCTATGATTCATAGCATAAATATAAGACTACCTGCTTAAGCCTTAGCTGTAGAACACACACTTCAGAGAGTCTTAGTTAATTTTTAATATTAGTTAACAAAAAATATGAACATTTCCATTTGCATCAGAAAACTAAGACACAAATAGAGACCACGACTTCTCAACTGTTTTTACTCTAGAAAAATCAGAAAGCACTCATTATACAGACACCAAAGCACCCATACTTGGTCTTTTCCTGTTTAATTAATGTGCTGAATAAGCATGACTCATTTGAATTGAGATCAGAACACGAACTTATTTTTGTCTCGCACAGTTTTTTTCAACATTACGGAAGAAATCTTCTCATGCTTCATGCTGAGAATTTGGGAAGGTTCGTGACTTTTTAATCACTCTCAAATAATAAAAATTTTTCTGGGGATAAAAAGGATCTCAATGATAAAAAGAATCTCAATTCAGAAATTAAAGCACTTTGATCAATGTCACCTCATTAAATTTTATTTTTCCATCCCACAGAACCGTCAAAACTCTGAAGCGGACGGTGGAAGGTCTGTACTCTTCCTCAACATGGATTGGCTGAGGCTGCAAGCCTACCCTCAGGGTGGATGGAGTACAGACCTGCTGTCTTCTCTGTGTGCTCCCTCTCTTCCTCCTGACAGATGATGTTTCTGCTCCCTCCGGGTATAGATTGGGGAAATACGGAGAAGGAGGGGAAGGTGGTTTAAGCTGTCTTTTCTCTTTCTCAGTGGGCATCCAGTGGACCACATCCAGTCTCTCTCTGCTGAGGCTTCCCTCCCACCCAGGCTGTCTTCCTGGACAGAATACAAAGTTACTTTCTCCAGCTCTGTCTGCTGCATAGCCTTCACTTCATGTACTACCTACCAACTAAGTCTAGGAGTGGAGACGGTTTCCAATTCAGCAGCAGTCCTTGGGCCCCGCAACCAGAGTCATCAGCCCTCCTCTGGCCTGATAGAGAAATCTAGCATCTCTCAACATCAGGAAAAACACATTTCAATGCTCTCTAAGCATTTGAGTCTTACTTTTGTTAAGCTTCTGGTTAGAAGACAGCACCGCCCCACTTCCTCCCCAAAAGGCAAGTGTTACAGACAACATAGCATCTCTGTCCAAAGAAATGCCCTCATCAGTCTCCTCTTACCAAATCCCTCCCTTTGACCCCATTTTGTACCCTTAATATGACACAAACAGAGTCCTGGGGATCATTTCTTTATACATCTGTGCCTGGAAAATGGTCATTTTACTCTCACTTTTGTGTCCTGCTGTCAACTGGGCTAGCACTGCAGTAGGTTCTCAGGTTCAAAGAATCCAATTTGAACACCCTCACTCTCATCATGTTTGCACCTTTTTAAATAGAAAATAAGTAAATGTCTGTTGGTCAAATAAGTTTATAAATATGATGTATATGTTTGCTCACTTATAATTTGCATTGGGTGTAGGAGACAGTCTATAAGCTGGCAAGGTCCTTATAGCCTAAGGCTTAGTTTTAAGACTAAGCCTTTCCCACTCTTTTAATACTAAGATCTTTTCAACATCCTTCTAGTACTAAGATCTTTTCAAAACTAAGCTTTTCCCCATACCCTTGACTATTGCATGATGTGGGGTGGTACACTCTTATGAGGAATCCTATTTATGCCTCAGATAAGTGGCTTTGTATCAGAGACTTCCTTATTTGTATATTGGCTTAAAGGCTTTAATTTCTACACTATAAAATAAGGCAGACTGGGGGCTTGCTCTCCTCAGTTCCTGAAATTAGCATTGCTAAAGAAAGGTAGCCAAGATGGCAGAGTGAAGGAGAAGCCAGTTTGTGCAGTTTGTGCAGAGAGAAAGAGATGGGGAACAGAGGTGAATAAAGCTGGTGAGCTAGAAACCTTTGATTCTAAGAAACTCAGATGAGTCAGTGGCTTTGGGAGCCCTGAATGGAAAGGGAAGTATTTCCCGCTGTGTGTATTTCTCACCTGCCAGGTGTGAGTCTAGAATAAAGGACAATGGAACACCAGCTTTCGGCTCAACTGTTTCATTACCATCATTCCGAATTAAACCTGAACCTGCATTAGCCAGGTGGCTTTGATGGCAAGCACAGATACTGGCCATACAATGCCACACACTTACTGAGTGCTACATCCTCTTGTGTCCAGAGCCCTCAAGACATTCAGAGTCAAGTGAAGGTAACAGAGCACGTACAAAACACCATAGCCCAGCACAAACAGTGGTAAGTTGTGGAAACCCAAGATCACACAAAAGCCTATGGAAAAAATGGAGTCCGGGAAAGACAAAGGGATAGAAGGAAGGGAATTTCTAAAGCAAAGGCATAAAGACATGAAGGACACAGTCTGAGAATGTGCCATTATTTACTATATCTGGAGCATAGGTGGGTCAGAGGAAATGAGGCGGAGAGAAAAAGTTTGAAGATGCTTGGATTCTCCTGTTTGAGCTAAAGCAGTCATTAAAGGTTTTTGAGATGAAATGACATGTTTGGATCTGAATTTTAGAAGGGTAATGTTAGCAACAATGTGGAGACAGAACTGGAGAGAAGAGACTAGAGCTGGTGAAACCAGAGGGAGATGACTAGAGCCTGAGACAGAGCAGCAGCAGAAATTTGGAGGAAGGGAGATGAGTAAGACACTCTTGAAATAAAAAGGACAGAACTTGAAGACCATGGGATGTGAGCTGACTAAGAAAAGAAAAATAGACTTGAGGTTCATAATTTGGGGAAATAAGGAGATGATAATTCCATTAGTGAAGATAGAGTATGCAGACAGAGATCACGTGTCAATGCAGTATCCATGAGGAAATATCAGAAATTTGTTAATTCACATCTGGATCTTAGAAGTGGAATCATGACCAAAAATGGACCAATATCACCCCATATTCTGGAAGGTCTCAAGCCAGGGGGCGTAAATTAGAGGAAGTGGAGTGGCTGACCCCAGTCACCTCTAAACCAACCATACTGATCATTAATGAGCAATGCTCTTGCCATTCCTCCAGGGCATGTGTCTCTGAGCTCATGCATTATCAATTAGGATTGATTTAGTAGACAATGAATGCAGTATTGTGACCACCCCAGGTCCATGGTCTGGACAGAATCCCTGAAGAAGTTGCTTGTTTTAGGGAAAGTTGGAGGAGCTGAGTTTCAAAACATCACCTGCATCAGTGGGATGCAGACTACAGTAGTTGCTTCTTACATTAGTGCCGTTATTTTATACTCAGCTCTTCCTATGTCATCATCAGTGCTGATTCATAAATGGGTCATTGACCCTAGGAGTGTTTCATCTTAAGTGAAGATAGGGTCCTTTTTCCCCTGATTTCTAAATTTATTCTTGACATTCATTCACTAGATATAGGTATCTTGGTTCCATTTATTTTGCTTTTGGATAAAACATCAAGTCATCTAGGAATAACATTCTTAAAATCAAATCAACAAGGGACAGTACAAAGTTATTACTTTTACCCTATTACTATGATACTTGACATTTGTTCTCGTTTCCTCATTTTCCAAGGCTCATAATCAAAAACAGAGCTTTGAAAATTCCTAACACATAAATGACGACATTGGTTCTGAAGAATGGATGAACTCATACAGGCTGGGCTCACAAACAGAAAGAAGGTTAAAAATTTAAATTAAGCTTATTATAATTTCTATTTTTAAGAAGCAAGCAGTAAAAAAAAAATAAAGAAACAAATGATATGATCATGAAAACCAAGGACCAGCCATTTGAGAAATAGTAGTAAGGAAAAGCATCACAGAAGCCACAAGAGTGGATGTGAGTGGATGTTGCATATAGTTCAAATCTGCAGAGGTTCTGCCCAAGTGAAAAATGAGAAGCTGCTGAGTTTTAGGATAGATCATTGTAGATCAAATAAGTTTGCAAACATGATGTTTATGTTTGCTCATGCTTATAGTTTGCATTGGGTGTGGGAGACAGGCTGTAAGCTGGCAAGGTCCTAATAGCTTAAGACTTAGTTTTAATACTAAGCCTTTTCCACCCTTTTAATACTAAGATCTTTTCAACATCCTTCTAATACTAAGATCTTCACAAAACTAAGCTTTTCCCCACCCTTGACTGTTGCATGATGTGGGGTGGTGCATGCACTCTTATGAGGAATCCCATTTATGCCTCAGATAAGTGGCTTTGTATCAGAGACTTCCTTATTTGTATATTGGCTTAGCAGCGGTCTCAAACTCGGGCCCACGGGCCGCATGCGGCCCGCCTACCAATTTTGTGCGGCCTGCAGACTAATCAAACTTCGTGGATTAGTCTGCGGGCCAGTCTGCGGGCCGCACAAAATTGGTGGGCGGGCCGCATGCGGCCCTCGGGCCTTCAGTTTGAGACCCCTGGCTTAAAGGCTTTAATTTCTACACTATAAAATAAGGCAGACCGGGGACTCTGGCTCAGATTCTGCCCTCAGCACTGCAGAGGAGAGGCAGCCAAGATGGCAGAGTGCAGAAGAAGAAGCCAGTTTGTGCAGAGTTTGTGTAGAGAGAAGGAGATGGGGAACAGAGGTGAATAAGGCTGATGGGGCCTTTGATTGTAGGAATGCTCGGATGAGTCAGTGGCTTTGGGAGCCCTGAATGGAAAGGGAAGCATTTTCCCACTGTGTGTATTTCTCATCTACCAGGTGCGAGCTAGGATTAAAGGTAATGGCCCACCAGTTCTTGGCTTCGTTGTTTCATTACCATTTGTCCAAATCAAATGCGAATCTGCATGGGCCAGGCAGCTGTGATGGTGGCAGCTGCTACTCACCTTACAATCATTCAGTGATTTTGCAGAACAATGGTCAATGCTAAAGGTAGAATAGGCATCTTGGGCAGAACTTCTACATTTCACTTATATATGACCTGGGGGAAATTACATCACTGAGCTGTTGGCAAAACAAGAACAAAAAAATGAAAAACAGAAACTTTGCTCCCAAAGAGCATTCTGATATAAATTTCCTCAAAAGGTTGGAGAACTTTGAATATAAATGTTTTTCTCTTGAAGTGCCTTTCCCCCAGGGCACACAATGTTTTGTCAACATTATCAATGGTGAAAAGGCATCTCTCTATCTCTCTGTACCCAATCACTCCATGGCTAGTTTTGAAAGCACTTTCTATTTCCATTGTTCCACAAGCACTTGCATTTGCTATCTTGCTGGCACACAGCTGCTAACTCTGACACTGGCTCCTAAGTGGATATAAAAGTATATTCATTTCCTCATATAATAAAAATGAATACATTTTTCAGAAGAGTAATCAGGCTTTGGTAAGTATGTAAAACAGCTCAACAGAATGTTAGGAATCAAAATAAAGTGATTAATGTCTGTCCAATTCCTTATTCATTTGTTGGTCTTAGAATATTTAATCTTTTAACCAATCCTTCCAGCCACAAAAAATGAAGATAATAATTCTTGCTTATGTCCTTGTGTTTTAGTCAATTAGATTTTCAGACTGATTTGTGAGTTCCAGATAAAAAATTATTGAATTTTCTCATTTATACATTATAAGAGTAGTGGATGATGAGTTGATGAATTTAAAGCCCTTTGCCTTCAGGATCAGTCTGGAAAACCACAGTACATTAATTTTGAGTATATAATTTATTGTGATTCTTCTCTAGATAGACTTTAATGCATTATACAATCATGCAATCATTTGTACATAATCGCCTTTGAATTATATTCTATTTTGACTTGATGCCTGTTTTTGCACAATACACCCATGCAAGCACACACTTAATATTCTACATTTTATGACGTGCCCATTCTACAATTAAGTTAGTTTTCAATTTCGGATGACTGCAGAATGAAGGTGGGGGTCTAAGTTTGCAGGCTAGCTTTTACTGTGAGCTGTAGTTCTCTGTTATATTGCCTGTGCTTTCATTTCTGGTATCAGAGGAACTATTGTGATGCAAACGTGATGGTGCTTGATTAGAGAAGCACATTCACAGCTACACACTGAAAAGCAAAAGTAAATTCAAGAGGAGATGAGGCATTTAACTATGCTTTACAAGAATACTTTTCACCAAGATAATAATAAATCATATTTAACATTAATGCATAAATAAGTGGCTTCCACTCTTTTTAGAACACAAGTTATACATAGGGGAGTAAGTAGGATATTTTTTCCTGAACCTCAAATCCACATCCAATGTCATTCCATTTTTTTTTAGCAAAATTCACAGCAGTCATCTCCAGAGGGACATCCAAGTTTCATAGAATCAATTTTATACATTTGAGAGGAAGATCTTAGTTGTGATATCAGTGAAAGAAATAAACATTGAAAGAAGTCTTTTTGGCTTGTTTTTAAAAATATGCTAGAAAAATAATAATTAAAATTATTGAATGTGACACAGGACAAATTGTGGAACGAGAAGAAACAATTTTGTGGTTTTGAAGGTGTATCAATCAGAGGTACTGCATTCTCTCTCTATACAAGATACTTGAGCAAATCTTTTTGTGTGTGCTTGCAGCAATGGCCAGCTCAGCTCAGCTATTTCTGGAACTCCAGCCATGACACCTACAAGAGGAACCCATAGCAACCATTCCTCAATTGGTGGTGTTTTTCTGACTCACTAGGCTGCGATCCAAACACTATCAGAATGGAAAACTTCCCAAATTATTCATTTAAAGAATAAAATATTTTTCTTGCCGGCTAACATATTTTCTTCAGCAGACAAATGTTTTTCTTAGGCAGATATTCTGGCTAATGTCTGTAAGTGTAAAGGATGTTTGTCTGTAATGGAGGGACTACATGAATTTTAGAGCTAGGGCTCAAAGAATGACTGTTAGGTGTGTAATAAGTCAGTCTTTTAGCATAATTTCCTTGAAAGAGACAAAAACACTAATAATATTTAATATAAATTAATAGTTATAAATTGACGACAACCAACTTAAGAAGCAGAATTAAATGACACAGTCACTGCTTAGTGTTTTGAGCAATCCCTATATAGACACATAAAGGAAAATTATGCTTCTCATTGCTTATGTGGGATTAAGGTTTATTGAAAGTTATTTTTATGTCTTACATGTTTTGATGCATTGCTTCCTTTAATCTTTACAATAACTATCAGAGAAAATTGTGTTCATTTCATGTTAAGAAAATAGGAACTCACAGAGCAAAATAAACAGTGAATTACATGGATCTCTCTAAAATCCACGGTTTTCCCAATATGCTGTATCCCAGGAAGGGCATTAGCTATTTTTATTAAAAGAGCATATTAAAATTTACTGTTAATTTTTGTTAAAATAAAATATTCAATCTGACCCTGAAAAGAAATGGAAAGAAATAGTCTTAGAATATAAGAAATATGAACTTTCTAATCCTGGTCTTACTGTTTACTGGTTATGTAACTTCAGATGATTTTCTTAATTTTCCTGTACTGCAGTCTCAAAACTTATGAAATGGAGACACTTCTAGGAAAAATAAATGTGATTAGATTAAAAGTTAGTAAGGAGTTCAAAATTGTTCAAGATCTGTTTTAGTTTTTTTAACTTAAAAATAATTTTCCCCATTGATTTGAGAGAGAGAAAAGGAGAAAGAGAGAAAGACACAGAGAGAGAGAGAAGCATCAAGTTATTCAACTTAGTCCATTTAGTTGTGCACTCATTGATTGCATCTCATACGTGCCCAGAAATTGAGTGCATCAGGACAATGCTTTACACACTGAGCAACCCGGCCAAGGCTTATTTCTAAACTTTTTACTAAAGTATCCATAGCATACAATATTGTATTGGTTTCAAGTGTACAACATAGTGATTCAACATTTATATACCTTACAATATGATCACCACACTAAGTTTAGTAATCACCCAATGTTGTGCAAAGTTATCACACTATTATTGATTATATTTCCTGAGCTATACACTATATCTTTTGACATTTATTTTATAAGTGAACATTGTACCTCTTAACTCCCTGTACCATTTTTACCCATTCTCTCACCCTCTCCCTTCTGAGAGCCATTAGTGTTTTTTCTGTTTCTATGAGTATGCTTTTGTTTTGAAATAAGGTAAGAGTTGTCTGATAAAATACTTGATGCTCAGTAAATGCTAAATTTTCTATTGTTTCACTTTTACTTTTTTTAAAAATAATATTTAATGAAATATCACAACACATAATTTTTTTTAATAATAATTTTATTTTTTTATTGGGGTGACATCAATAAATCAGGATACATATATTCAAAGATAACAAGTCCAGGTTATCTTGTCGGTCAATTATGTTGCATACCCACCACCCAAAGTCAAATTGTCCTCTGTCACCTTCTATCTTGTTTTCTTTGTGCCCCTCCCCACCCCTTATCCCTCTCCCATTCCCCCCTCCCCCCCCGTAACCACCACACTCTTATCAATGTCTCTTAGTTTCACTATTATGTCCCACCTATGTATGGAATAATACAGTTCCTGGTTTTTTCTGATTTACTTATTTCGCTTCGTATAATGTTATCAAGATCCCACCATTTTGCTGTAAATGTTCCGATGTCATCATTTCTTATGGCTGAGTAGTATTCCATAGTGTATATGTGCCACATCTTCTTTATCCAGTCATCTATTGATGGGCTTTTTGGTTGTTTCCATGTCTTGGCCACTGTGAACAATGCAGCAATAAACATGGGGCTGCATGTGTCTTTACGTATCAATGTTTCTGAGTTTTTGGGATATATACCCAGTAGAGGGATTGCTGGGTCATAAGGTAGTTCTATTTTCAGTTTTTTGAGGAACCACCATACTTTCTTCCATAATGGTTGTACTACTTTACATTCCCACCAACAGTGTATGAGGGTTCCTTTTTCTCCACAGCCTCTCCAACATTTGCTATTACCTGTCCACAACACATAATTTTATTGAAAGAACATCCTTAATTTTTCTGGGCCTCAGTTTCAACACTTGTAGAATGGAGACAGGTTATTTTGCAAATTCTTGTGTACCATGCTGTTCTCCCTTAAACCTGTACTATGAACATCTTTCAATTCAATAAATGTAAATTTGCATTATCCTTTTTAATAACTTTATTGCATTTTATTTGGAAAACATACTATAAATTACCTAACTACTTTTATGTGTTTGGAGACTTGGTCTGTTGGCAAATTTCCACTATTGCAATTAATTCTCTTTGCCCACATCTCAGAACAAATGTTTAAAAAGGTCTGAATAGGTCTGTTTCTTCCAACAAAATAAACCCCAAACAAAACATGCTGCTTGATCCGTGGGGCATTTTTTATTTCCTTTCTGCAATATAAAAAGACCTACAGAGATCCATGTGACTTTGAGGAGAAATAGAAAAATAATTAAGTATATATATTCACACATAACAAAAAAGAAAACTAGCATATAAGAGTCAAAACAACATTACAAGCTACCTATTGATATAATATCAGGCACATTTTAAAATATGACTAAAGCCGGCAAACTGGTCTTGAATTATTTCTTGTGCGAGGTAAAGAACATTAATTATTACTAGCCATGAAATCTATTTGGATAAAGTCTGTTCAATGAGCAAATGCTGATCAAAGGCTTGAGGGTAAAAAGTAATAGATTGTGTTTTCTTTTACAGTATTTGCTTTTGCTTTTCCTGGTGATACAACTGCTTACTTGGATAACCCTATTTATAAGACAATGAAGTTCTTCCCTTCATTTTTTCAATCTTTAATGCAGTTGCCTCTTCTATATTAAAATAATAAAATTTAGGTTATTTCTATACTAAAATAATAGAAATTAGATCATCACTACCTTTAATGTGATCAGTTTTCCCCTTGGCCTGAGGTACTCACCTGGTTTTTCTAGTGTATGTGTGTTTTTTACCTCTTTTAAATACTTTTTTTATTTATTCACTCTTTAGAGAGGAGGGGGAAGGGAGGAGGAGCAGGAACCATCAACTCCCATATGTGCCTTGACCAGGCAAGCCCAGGGTTTTGAACCAGCGACCTCAGCATTCTAGGTCAATGCTTTATCCACTGCGCCACCACAGGTCAGGCTATATTTTTGCTTAAAAAAAAAGTTCTATTGAATTTGAGAAAGTGAGAAGGTAGAGAAAGAGAAGGGTGTGGGGGAAAGGAGAGTGAGAGAGAGAGAGAGGCATAAACTTGTTGTTTTACTTAGTTGTTCCATTTGGTTGGGCACTCATTGATTGCTTCTTATACATGCCCTGACTGGGGGGTTCAACCCTGACCTCTGGTGTGCTGGGATGATGCTTTATCCACTGGAACACTCAACCAAAGCCTGTATGTATATTTTGACTTCATTTGGATTAGAGCACAGTTTGCACACTAGAGTCTCCTGCAAAGCTTTGCAAAAATATTCAGAACTTTTTTGCTTTCCCAAAGATTCTGATTGAATCAGAGGTAGAACCCAGATAGTACTAGTTTTTAAGTTCTGCTGGTAAGATACTAATCACTGGGACTGACAATCACTGATTTTGAAAAATCTATCAACTTTTTCTAGAATTCAGTCAGCACTAGGGTTAAGTAAATATGTAGTTTATTTCTTAAACAAAAAAGTATTGATCCAGATGCACAACATTTTAGGTCAGTAAACAGGAGAAAAGATGAGTCTTAATATATCTCTGTAAGTCAGAAGTGCAGTGTGAAATGGACATTTCCTAGAGGGACGTGGAAAGGCTTTTATGAACTTGATTCCATCAATAGATATGATTATGCTGAAAATAAAGAAAAATTAAAGTGTTCTATCAGTGGTTATTGCTCACCTCTTCAAAAGAGAAAACTCCGAGCTGTCAGAATTTGATAGGATTTTAATTTGGGTTACAAATGCACCTGCAGATCAAATTCCCCTTTTCTGGGGAAGAAGTGCTTGCCCATGTCACCTTGCTGGGTTCCCTGAAAGCAAAGCTCTTGATGCATTTTGGGTGCAAAAAATAATTGCTGTAATCAATGTGAAACAAAGAAAGCTCTCTCCGCTGGGGGCAGGTCAGGTTCTGAGGTCTGTGTGGCTGCCACGTGACAGAGTCATAGACAGAAGTTTCCACCATGGGAGAGGGCACCTACCCTAGAGAACAGAAGGAACGAGGAGAGAACATGACACGGCAGCAGGGAGGACGTGCTGTAGCCAGACTATTTGTCCCTGACTGTTTCCTAAGGAGCGAAGCACGGCGGTCTCTTCTCGCAGCAATGCTCATTATCACATATTGCAGGGTGCACTAATTAAAGAATTTCTGAAACTTCAGCTTGTTACACATAACGCTTCATGAATAAGGAAATGTCATTAGAACACTTAAGTGTGAATATTGCATTTCCACATTAAAAAAAAAACATACTCTGTTAAAATAAACAATTTTACTTTTTCTAAATTAGCCCCTGTGCAGAAATGGTTAGTTAGGCTCTAGAAAAACATAAATCTCACCATTCTTTTACCAAGTGGTAGTATAAAGAAATATTTTTATAAAAATTTTCTACATTTAAGGGGGAATATTAAACTGAATTATAGAGTGTTCAGCATTTTCACCTTAATAAAATAAATATTGCTCTATTACAACGTAATATAAAGTAGATACATGCACATCCTCACCATAATATAACATAATGCCTAATAATAAAGGCCAATGATTACAAATATTTCAAGCCATACCAATGTTAAAGAAATCAATATTCAGTGACTCAGCAAACATGGCTTCCAGCATCGTAAAGCTTTCATTCGCGTTAAACAGAAAATATGTGATTGGTTATAAAGTGGTTATAAAGCAAGAAAAAAATAAGCTTTAAGATACTGGAGACTACCTGAAACATAATATATTTATTTCTTCTTGTATTCTTAAATCTCTAGAAGAAAAAGTTTTTGTACACCTGAAATAGAACTATCAGCTAGTTGATAGGTATCAGAAGGCTAGTATGAATCTGTCTGGTGAAGCTATTGAAATTAAAGTCAACATAAAGATCTGACCTACTAAGAGAATGACCACTCATGTATCATGATTTTAAATAAGTGAATCCGGCAGTGATGTCAGAAGCTAGTATCCAGACCCATTTGCTGCCAACATCTGTGAGTGACTCTGTGACATTTCACCTTGTTATTCAGGGATGTGTTGACTAACAAGTCCTAACAAGATGTCAAGTAGAAAAGAAAAACTAAGTGTAAAATCCATAGTCATCTTCTCCACATAACTACAAGGTTTATATAACATCACCTTTGAGAATGAACAGAACTGTTGCTTGTCCACCTCCATGAAGAAGCATCTTGGATTGCAACATCAAGACAAAATGACAAAGAAGACTAACTTAAGAGGAGTTCAGTTGAAAGACTGAAAGACTAAGTCAGCATGTCAAAAGAATAATACTAATGATAGAGCAGAGTAGGCACTCTTCCAAGTGCTTCACCTATATTGTGGCTATTTTTAAATATGTCTGCAAAATCTTTGTCACTACACCCATTAAGAGGTGAGATCTATGTTGCTTCCTCTTGACTCTGGAGAAAACTTAATGACTTATAACTAATGGACTGCAGCTGAAATTTATGGCATAACTTTTGAGGCTAGAGAAAAAAAGCTGTGCAGCTTCTACCTGATTCTGTGGGATGTTCTCTCTGGGTGAAGTGAGCTATAAAAAGTCCAACTACCCTGAGACTGACACTCAGGAGAAGCCATGTATGTTGCTCCAGTGGACACCCTGAGCTCAGCTCCCGGCTGTCAGCCACCATCTACTGTCAGCCATGTGAGTGAGCCACTGGGGTTTCCAGACCATTCAAGTCTTCAAAAGACTATATAACCATACCTCGTGGAACTCTAAATGAGAACTACCCTGCTAAGACTTAGCCAAATTCCTAACTCACAAATTATGAGCACAATAAAATGGTTGTTTTATGACACTAAGATTTGGACTGATCACTTTTTATGAAACAATTTAAATTAGAAACTATATTGACTCATTTAATCCTCACAACAATGTTACAAAATATCTACTCATATTACTCTCACTTTTCAGTTGAAGACACTAACTCCCAGAAAAGTTAAGTGGCATTTTCAATGTTGCATGTCTTGTGAGCCACATTCCTGGTATTTGAATCCAGGAAGTCAGGTTCCAAGCTCCTTGTTCTTTAAGGACCTTGAAATGGTTGTTATCATATCTAAATTTTTTTGTTTAATTTTCCCAAATAATTGATAAAATTGAGCATTGAAAATTATTAATAAAATTTGAGCACATTTTTATTTCTCAAATTTTTGTCATTGCTTATTTATGCTGTAACAAACTTTAATATATTCCAGATCATAATCCACTAATCCACTGTTGGTTAAATATGTTATGTTTACTTTCATTTTTATGGGTCTTTCATTGCAAAAAATAATTTTTTGAGTTATTTGTATTTGCTTACATAGCTTTAACTTTTTGAGACTTCTACAAGAAAGATTCAAAGTATTTATAAGAAATTAAGAGATCAGAACAATCTATTTTTTAAAAAATAATAAAAATTTTACCTCTCACATTTAGGTCTTTAACCTTTTTGGTAAGCTTTTAAGTAAGAATATCAATTTTCGTTTTCTCAATAGAGACAACAATCCTACTGTGTCATGTGAGTTCCTCATATTTATGTTTGGAATTTTTTTTGTTCTACTCATTAAGTTTTCTATTCCTATGTTATTATCAATTACATTGCATTAGTTATGATATGGTCTTGTGATTCTCCAACAATTTCCTTCTTTTTCAAATCCATCTTGTCTATTGCCAACTTCTTGCTCTTCTATATGAATTTCATGATGTCTTTTTTTAATGGTTTTATGAAAAATCCTGAAATAATATAAAATTTAAAGAATAATATGTTTTATGAAAATGTTACATTTGCAAGTCTTTATGCCTTTAAATAATTGATATTATTTTCCTCAAATGTATTAAATATTTTTGTTAGATTTGTTTCTGGGTATCATATATATATTTGCTATACTCTAGGTTGAACAGATGAACCTTTATTAATTTTTTTTCAACTTGAAAGAGAGTCAGAGAGAGGGATAGACAGGAACGGAGAGAGATGAGAAGCATCAATCATCAATTTTTCATTGCGACACCTTAGTTGTTCATTGATTGCTTTCTCATATGTGCCTTGACTGCGGGCCTGTGCAGACCGAGCAACCCCTTGCTTGAGCCAGCAATCTTGGGTCCAAGGTGAGCTTTTTGCTCAAGCCAGATGGGCCTGCACTCAAGCTGGTGACCTCGGGGTCTCGAGCCTTGGTCCTTCCACATCCGGGTCCAATGCCACCACCTGGTCAGGCCAGATGAACTTTTAAACAAATAAATATGGTATTCAGAGAATGATGTATTTTATAAAGTGAAAAACCGGGGCATATCATAGAGCATTACTAGAACAGGATAGGGTAGACTAGTTTAGGCAGGTTAATAAATAGTCCCATATAAAGGAGTTGTATTTTGTCTGAGATTTAAATGGTGAAAACATGCTGGTTCTATTAAGATATGAAAGAAGAAAACCCAGCAAAACATGGTTCTTGAAGCACCAGTATTTCTAGAGCAAAGTAGAACAGAAAGACTTGTATGAAATTAAGTCAGATTACAGAGAACTTTGCAAAACAGTTTAAGGAACTTAGATGTGTAGACTGTGGGTTTGGAGATCTGTCCTGACTCCTGAGAGATCACTGAGACTGCACCCTTTGGTGAGATCAACTGTATGGACTGTGTATACCAAAGACACATGGTATAAACAAACATCTGAGTAATGGGAATGACCTCAAAGTAAGTGTGGCCTCTCCCTCAAACTCCAAAACTATAGCCAATGTAATTATTATATTCTCTTGATTGATAGACCCATGAGAAGAACAATCATGCTTCACTTTCACATTCTAATCGATTGCCAATAGAGTAATGGTGGGCACTTGACCAAAAAACTGTTTTTATTAATTACTGTGAGTGTTTATATTACTACTAGCTCTCATATCCTTACACAGCCTTCTGGATTCCACTTACTGAAGCAATCTTTTCCAAAACCCAGCCAGAGTTCACTAATCAGTTTATCTGCCAGGCATATTTATTTATATACTCATCTGGAAACTAGACCTCTGGGCAGTATTAAAATTTGTCATTTCCTTTATGAGAGGATAACCTCCAAGGCATATACATTTATCTGTATCTGTGTGGGTTGTCTCACAATTTCCTTTCATACACTTCTAAGGCCTTGAAGGCAGTTTCCTTTTCTGGTCCAAAGCCATTCAATTACTGGACACCATCTTCATGAAAGCTCCACATCCAATCCAATGTCTTGCACAGTGACATGACAGTATCATGCAGTGATTACAATAGAACTGGCTCATTAACCATGATGTTGTAAATGACCAGATTAAATCAGCTCTTAGCTTTCCTCTTCCAGTGTTCATCTGAATTGAAAAAGAAATACATGAACAAGACAATGTAGATAAAGGTATTTAGGGAGGAAATGTTTCTTCCCTAAAGCCAAAAAAATATTTGGAAGTTTTTAAGGGATGTAAGAGAAATAAATCATCATGGTAATCTTGAATCTCCATTAAAATGTTATTTTGAAAACTGACCTTGACAGTGTCTGTTATAGATTTCTTCCATCCTATCATGACTCATTGTCTTAAGGGCATTTAGGAATAGAAAGAGCCATTAGCTCTTCTTAATCTTTTACCATCATAGAAAAATTACTTCATAAGTCCTTGAGCAGCTCCTATTTACATGACATATTAATTCTTCCAAACCCTCACAACTAGACAATGCTCCATAGTATTGTAGAAAGTTGGAGAAGGACTTTGAAACCAGACTTTACAGCTTCCTTTATCACTTACTCTGTAATTTCAGGCAGGTTATATAACCTTTCTGTGTGTCAGTTTTCTTTTCCTTAAAAGTTTATCAATTGACTGATGCGTTTAAAACAGATCTTGACATATAACAATTACTCAGTATGTATATTCTGCTATTCATATTTTTTGATAGATGCCCTAATTCTCTCCCATCAAACACCAATCCTAAAAAAAACCTATCTTACTGATTACATCACAGCTTACATAAGCCATCAAGCTCAAATTCTCTTGTATTCTCATCCTTCTTCTTTTCCTGATAATTTATTTGCTATAATCCTTTCTTTTTATCTTCCATCTTAGGAATTACTTCTCCACCAAGGAATAATCAGTCCAGCAGTGCACTAGATTTAGTCACTTACTTAATATTGTTAGTGCATTATCCTCACTCTCAAATACACTGCTCACAAGTATTAGGAGATCAGGAAACATGCAGATACTCTAGTACTTTCAGCCTTTTGAATAGTGCATTTTCACTACTGAAATAAAAGTTGGTTTTGCATAATAAAATAACTTTCTTTGACTTGTCATTTGCTTTTCTGATGTTCTTGTTTAATAAAAAAATCAAATGCTTCTTTTTTTATCACTTCATATTCATTTTGAAATATCCTCTAATTTTTGTGAGAAGTATATTTTCAACATTTTTTTCTTTAAGGATTCTTTAATTCAAGTCCACTGTGCTCTTTTTCTTTCCCCATGACAACATGATTATTATGTTCTATTAATTATATCTCTGCATTATTAACACTCATCTTTGGTCCAATAGCTTGGTTGGTTAGAGCATCATCCCAAAACTTAAAGGTTTCCAGTTCAGTCCTGGTCAGAGCCACATTCAGAAATAAACCAATGCGTTTTTTCTCTCTCTCTCTCTCTCTCTCTCTCTCTCTCTTCCTCCTTCCTCTCTCTCTAAAATCAATAAATTATTCTTTTTTAAAACCTCATCTCATTATCTCTAGTTGTGCTGTCATGGCCTTGGTTCAGAATCTCATGCAATATTTTTCTAATCTCCAGACTGATGTTTTCATCTACAACTCTTGCCTATTTCAAACAACCTCTACATTCCTATCATATCAATTACACTTAGTAGAAATGAAGGTTTTACTTCTTTGCTTGAAGTTGTCCTATCCAAATGTCATGGCCTGACATACAAAGACTTTCCCTATCTGATTCCTGTCCATATTTTATGCCTTGTCCTTTTTTGATAAGTGAGTCTGTATCATGAGTCCCATGGTAACTTTTCCTTTACCTGTCTGTGTCCCTTCAATTTTGTGAGCTCCTTATGAGCAGAAATCTATATAGATGACTACTTGGCATATAAAATAAACTTATTTAATATGCATTGAATAAACTATATTGAGAACCTATCTTTCCTTTTTTCAAGATTCGTATTAAAAGGTGACTTCTAGAAGTTAATTGGAGATTTTATTCCTGTGACTGAAAATACCAATATAGCATATAGTTCTCTCTATGTGGAGTAGACCCACATGTGATTAATTATACAAGAAATATTTATATCTGTTGAGATCAGGATCTGGGGTCTGATTCTCTAGTTCATGGTTTACAGCAATATCTTTGTTCAAAAACTTTAGAACTGCTTCATTTTTTTTTAATTTTTTATTTATTCATTTTAGAGAGGAGAGAGAAAGGAAGAGAGAGAGACAGAGAGGGAGAGAGAGAGGAGAGAGAGACAGAGAGAGAGAACTGCTTCATTTTACTCCTACTCGTTTTACTACTAAATAAAATGTCTAACAGTAATCCACCTACAAAATATATGGGCATTTGTGGCAACTGAAGGGTAATGATAGATATCAATGATAGATGAACAGGATCACCAAAGTGCATTAATGGATTAGAATAAAATGTATTTCTTAACGGCATGATTCAATTTTTTTTTCAAGTTGTAATTAACTAATACCCACAACTAGTTAGTTTGGGGACATTCCTGTTTTGGCAAATCAAGCAAGGTTAATTTCTTGTGGTTACCATTTTAAAATAAATTCTCACATCAGGGAACTTTCGAGCTTTTTCTCTCTAGCCAAGCTTACTCCCTTCTTGGTTAGCACTTCTAATAATTTTCATGTTCTCCTGCTAAGCCCCAGGATGGACTCCTGACCTCCTTGCTGGAGGTGCGAATGATGCCAGTATTAGTGAGCGCGCTGCGGTTCTCCAAAGCTCCTCCTCCCCAGACCTTGGCAATTCTTCCGAAGCTGAGGTTGGGAAGCAGGACAGGGGACAGTCCTGGGGTGCAGCTCCAAGGGCAGGAAGTGAATCCTGGGGGCTGAAGAGTCCACGCAGCGGACCCGTGAGCGATGCGAAGCGTGGACCCTTTTGGCCACCCCACTACTGCTCCACCGGCCCCCTGCTCTGGTTTCCCGCAGGCCCGGCCGGCACGGGCCGCTGTCCACAGTGGGAGGTGCTGAAAGCAGGGAGCGGGCGCGCGGGCGGCGGGGCGCGCAGCTGCTGCGAGCGCCCCCCTCCCGGCTCCGCGGCTCCGCCAGCCCTCCCCTCCTCCCGCAGCCATGTTCCACGCGAGGGGAGGGGCGGGGGAAGGGGAGAGGGACGCGGGATCAGGGCGGAGAGAGCCGGCTCTGCCTCGGGGAAGGAGGGGATGAGAGTTGGGGAGAGCCACGGGAGGAGGCGGCGGCGGCGGCGGCGGCTACCGAGGAGCCAGCGCCGGGTCCCGCAGTAGGGCTCCCGGGAGCCACCATCATGGTGAAGAGGAAGAGCTCCGAGGGCCAGGAGCAGGACAGCGGCCGCGGCATCCCCTTGCCCATCCAGACCTTCCTGTGGCGGCAGACCAGGTGAGGGACGCCGAGGGCGCGCCGCTCGGGCCAGCCTAGGCTGGGGGCACCCCCGGGGCCGCCCGGGTCCTCTGCGCCGCCACCAACGCTGCCGCTGCTGCTGAGGCCGCGCCACAGCCTGCGGTCCCTTCGCCGGGGCTGGAAAGCAAGCCTTCTGCGCCCGCTTAAAAACACGCATTTAAAAATATGTATTTCAGTGAAGTTTGACTCCAGGCAGATTGACAGTTGCTGCATAAATATATACATTATTTAGGGGATGGGAGGGCAGAGACCCTAGGTTGAGGGGGCAGGGAACTAGGGAAGGTAATTACAACTGGCTGTGCTCCTGCGTCCAATTTCCCCTCCATCTCCTGCTGTAATTCCAGCCCGGTGACCTGTTGTTTTTCTAGTTCCTGTTTGGCCGATAACTGTTATGCCCACTTGTTAACCATTTTTGCTCGGATGTAGCGAGCGAGCGTAATGCTCTTGGTTAAAGCCCCAGAGGAGAATTATTTTTGATAAGTCTTTTCCCCTCCCCCTCCTCCCGCCGGAAAAACCAGAAACCTATCCCTATAAATAAGAAACAAGGTTTCCTTGATCGTTATTAATGTTATTATTATTTTAGAGATCTATCATGTAAGAAATTCGATTCTGGAAATCATGACCCATAAACTGTGTTCATTTTTCAGTTTTGATAAGACCGTAGAGTGCTGCACCACTTCTGACAGCTAGCGATTTAGAACCTGACTAGGTCAAAGTCTTCAGAATAAGAGTCGATACAATAAATGTCGAGATCCGCATCTCTTTCATATATGTAATTACACATGTAAACGCAAGTGTCGTCAGCTATTCAACACCTGCTCATTAACAAGCTATAGGGAGGGAGGCATGAAATTTGTTTCATAGCATCATGTCTTAGTCATTGAAAAAGATGTCATAAGGATGCTCTAATGATCATTTCGTTTGTTAACAACAACAAAAGTAATCATTTTATTTGTTGATAACAAATATCTCTATTAATTTTTCAGTGCATTTTTGAGGCCTAAACTGGGGAAGCAATATGAAGCCTCTTGTGTGGTAGGTGACGTTAACCATTAAATGATTTCCATATTCTGTGTGGTAATTTCAACCTGAAGAAAAACATTAAATCATAGTGACTGTATATATTAATTCACTCAACAAGTATTACTGAGCACCTTCTATGTGCCCACGCACAGTTCTAGATGATGGGGTAGAGCAATAATCAAAACAAACACAGGGTTCCATTCCAGTGGGAGGAGCACAGGCCAGTCAGAAACACATGAAATACAATACATAGTAAACCAGGTAGTGCTGCACTCTGGAGAAAAATTAAGCAAGAGAAGAGATTAGGGAGCATAATCATTTTAGAGATGGTATATGGATAAGGAATACTATTAATATGAGCTTTGGGCAAAGGCTTGAAAGAAGGGAGGGAGGAAGAGCTGAGAGAAGAGCAGAGGGGACAGCAAGTCTACAGGAGTGGGGTGAGGGACAGAGCAGTAAAGAGAAGGTGGAGAGATAACAGAACCAGGTGGTAGAGGGCTTTGCGACACAAGTATAATAAATTAAATCCTTAATTAAGAAAATCGTGACCGTGATTATGAAAGTTCATAAAGTGAATGGAGGAACTACTCAAAAAAATAATATACAATTGGGAACTCTTATGTCCTTTATTTGTTGTGCTAGTTTGAAAATGGATGATATAAAATAATTATTAAAATAATGATAGTAATATAAGGGTTGGTAAAAGTAGGTTTACAGTTGTGAGTACAAGAGAGTTTATTCTCGTATTATTTATTTATTTACTATTGTATTATGTTATTTATTTGTATTGTGTCTTATTTCATATCTTTATTTATGATTTATCTTTTAGGTAATGATTGTTAATAATTTAACCTACTTTTGTCTATCCCTGTATTTATGCAAAATAAAGTGCCTTGTCCTGAGATTCTAAGAAAACTCTATATCCTTATAAATGTCCATTTTACACTTTGAGAACAAAAAAACATGAAATTGAGAAGCAAATGAAATAGCATTTTTACAGATTTCATTAAAATTTGGAGCTCACATTGATATATTATAACCTAAAAGTAGAAACCTACATATTTAGAGAGTGTCATGAAAATTTGCAAATGACTACATAGATGACCTAGCAAGGAGCACTGAAATGTGCTAGGGCCACAAACTATGATGGAAGCCAACCAGAGAGTTAAACACACACACACATACACACACACACACACACTCACACACACACTCATGAACGCACTCTCATACAAAAAAGCAGGACTTCGTTGTGTTGCATTTCTGGCCTTCAAAGTTGTCACAGAGATATTTTTAAAAATCTAACTTTCTAGTAAAAACTTTTTAATAGAAATTGTTTTGTATTGATCTCAAGTTAGAGTAATTTGACACCTGAAAAATCTGAGACTTCCTTAAATTGTAAACTATTAGTTTACAATTATACTAGCTTAAAATAATCTTGATTTTTCTGTATTGTTGTCAAAAATATGTCTGACATATTTAATGTCACATGATATCACACAGTTAAGTCACATTCATAGTTAGGTAAATATAGAGATATAAATATCTAAATTAAAAGTTACTTTATTTACTAAAAATTACCTGAAGGCTGAGAAACTTTAAAATATTTGGATTTGCACTGTCAGCATATCCAAAGGCCTTTATTTCTTTTCTTTAAAAAAAAAAGGACTTACTCTCTGATTTCACTCTTTATCAAAACTTCAGCATGCTTTTCATTATGAATCTTACTTTCCTTTTTCGAGTCAAAAAGTAAATAGTTTGCATTGGGGAAACTTTGTATTAAGTCATGTCTCTTTTTTTCAAGTATCCTAATAGTTCCAATAACATATCTCAAACAGTTGGGATTCGTATTATAATTGCTCTAGAGCACATTTACACAAATTTCTAAACCATTTGGGGCATTAAGTACCAATTGGGTTCTTTTCATACAAGTCAAATACTTATTAAATTTATTTCATATTTCATAGCTACACTTTTACCAATGCTTTATAGCGATATATATACTCCTTCCTCTGAACCTCTCCCCTCAAAAAAACCCTCAGTAGATCTAACTTGCTATGGGTTACTATACTCTTTGAAAATATCCCTGACCAATATAGAAGAGTTAAATGAGCAAAGCAAAAAGAGCTCATTTACCTCCTCAGCCCCCTTTTCTCTTCCTTCCTTTCTTTATTCAACAGGTAGATTAAATATCTTTATAGTTCCAGGCACGAGGTAAGGAGTGTCTTGTGCTCAGTTACTACTGGGGACATGGAATAACTCAGGGACTCCAAAATCAGATTCTTAAAAGAGTGAATCTTATTTAATACTTATTTCACATTGACATAAGTTATGTTTGCTCAAGACACTTCTACAAAAGACGTACTTTGGTTGCAGTTGTGACAGCCTCTTTGGATGACTCAGCAGCATTTTATCAAATAGTATATCTAAAAATTTCATGAATTAAATGGGTTGTACTCTGTTAGAAGAAGTTTATTTTGATGGAAATGATAATCATTTACTAATTCAAGCCGTACACTTTGGATAAAAACCTGAAAATGGGTAGATAATAGGAAATTATGACTGACCCTTTGCATGTCAAGAAAAGCAATGAAAAGTAGTATGAGTGCACACTAAAAACTCTGGCCCAGTAATTTTCTCCTTTTATAGTATACAGTACCTTGATGTCATTCTTTTCACCAATAAAAATCTCTGAATTTCTATTTTACACGCTCCCCCCCCCCCTTTTTTTAATCTATAGTCCTTTGAACGAGTGTTGGTGGAAAACAAACTGCATGGCCTGTCTCCGGCACTCTCTGAAGCCATCCAGAGTATTTCCAGATGGGAGCTGGTGCAAGCTGCTTTGCCCCATGTCCTCCACTGCACTGCAACCCTGCTTTCAAACAGGAACAAGCTAGGTTGGTGCTCCTATGTTACTTCTTTATGGCATACCGTCATCCTTTGTGTTCAACACTCATAACATTTAGGGGGCATACTGACTATTTTCCCAGACACTGTCTACACAATATCTCATTTAATCCTCACTCTCCCTCACCGCCCCCCCACTACACACACTAGTACCATTGTTATCTCCATATTCCCAATGAGGGAACTGGCTCCTTAATTATTAAATTAATTTTACAAGTAGTATGTGAATATAATATCCTTCTAAACATTAAACGTTTAATATGAAAGCTAGAGACTCTCACCCATCCCAGTTGAGTTTCCGACAGAATTGTTCTTTTTGCCCTCCCAGCTCTGAAAGTAACCACTTGGTGGTACTGTGTGTATGTGCATGCATATACATAAGATTTTTTTCTTTTTTAGATATTTTGTAGCTACCTTTGGTCACATGGCAGTCTTTCTTAGCCATCTACTCCATTTCAGTACACCTGTTCTTTTCCATCTAGTTTCTTCCCCTCATTTGGGTCTCTGCTCATTTGCTACCTTTATGGAGGGGGCCTTTCCTGGTCACACTGCTTATAATAAATAGCTGTTACCTTCAGAGCTTATACTCTTAGCCATTATACCACCCATTTGGAAATATCTAAATGATGCTTGAACAGTGGGCGGGAGGGTTGGGGTGGGGGTGGTTAGAGGTATACAACCTCCCCTACCCTAATCCACAAAAATCCACATGTAATTTTTAATTCTGCCATCTGCCTTGTATCTGTGGATTAAAGCAACCAGAGATTGGAAACAGTGTTTTTCATCCTGATTGGTTGAATCTGCAGATGCAAACTGCAAGGATATGAATAATAGACTGTATTTATTAAAAAAAAAAAATCTCACCAAAAATGGACTGGTGCAGTTCAAGCCCGTGTTCTGCCAGGGTCAACTTTGCAGGTTATCTGGCTGAGGAGATGTGATGCACACAGTTTCTCCTCCTGTAAGAGCAGGTCATTCTGCAAAGACTGCAGCCTGTTAGAAAGTCCCAAAACAAGAATGTGCCTTTCTAGCATTGGCTGTAAAGGATACAGAAAAATGCTAGTGTCTCCCAGAAAATCAAACTACAGAGCAAAGCAAGGATGTTCATCCCAGATCCCAAATTGACATCTGTTGTGCTGGTCACAACGCTTGCCTTAACCTGCCAGTGTGATTATCTCGTGCAGGCCACCAGGATAAACTGGGTGTCGCTGAGACAAAGCTCCTTCACACCCTGCACTGGATGCTTTTGGAGGCCCCCCAAGACTGCAACAGTGAGCGGTTTGGGGGCACAGACCGAGGATCCAGTTGGGGTGGCAGTAGTAGCGCCTTCATCCACCAGATTGAAAACCAGGGTTCTCCAGGGCCGCCTTGCCAAAGCAGCTCCAACGACGAAGAAGAGAACAACCGAAGGAAGATATTCCAGAACTCCATGGCTACCGTGGAGCTCTTCGTGTTTCTGTTTGCTCCTCTGGTCCACAGGATCAAGGTAAGCAGAACGGTAGTATTAGGCTGAGGGGGAGGGGGATGTGAGGATGAGCTTTATTATTATTATTATTATTATTATTATTATTGTTTTTTACAGAGACAGAGAGAGAGATAGACAGGGACAGACAGACAGGAACAGAGAGATGAGAAGCATCAATCATTAGTTTTTCGTTGCTCATTGCAACACCTTAGTTGTTCATTGATTGCTTTCTCATATGTGCCTTGACCGTGGGCCTTCAGCAGACTGAGTAACCCCTTGCTCGAGCCAGTGACCTTGGGTCCAAGCTGGTGAGCTTTTTTGCTCAAGCCAGATGAGCCCGTGCTCAAGCTGGTGACCTCGGGGTCTTGAACCTGGGTCCTAGGCATCGCAGTCCGATGCCCTATTCACTGCGCCACCACCTGGTCAGGCTGTAAGGATGAGCTTTAAATGACATTTCCTATATGAAGGTGGTTATGAGACCATTAACAATCACTATGAGTGGATAAGACAAATGAGTCTTTTCAGCCATTTGGGTGTTAGTTAAAATTTACTTTCAATTGAAACTGTCCCATTGCTTGTAGAAATAGAATTGAAATTACCTGTACATTCCCCAAATATTTTGCACGCACTGGGCACATTGTCCATCAAACATACTGAAAAATTTAAATGTTGTTAAATAAAATTAAAGTACTTCTTTAAAAGCTGTAATTTTCCTTTTTTAACAAGTATTTTTGTAAAGGTTACACTTAATGGAAAGCATTGCTGCATTGCTTTCACTGAGACTATCCCCCTGGCCCGCGGGACCTCCAGGTCCCACATCCTGCCTGCCTTCTCTGCCGCACCCCCTTCATCCTTCATCTCACTAACCTCTCATTCGCTAACCCCCAGGATCGCCCTCAAGCATCGTCAGGTTAATTCTTACATTCAGGTCCTTGCACTGATTTTCCCTTCCATTTGCAACATTTACCCCCATGCTCCACCCCAGACTTGCACGTGGCCATGTCTTTCTCATGGGTTTCCCATTGTGGGCACTGCTGTGGTGACAGGATCCCACTCCCTGGCCTACAGAAGAGCCCTCTCTCTGCCAATATGCAGATTCAGTCACGGATTTCCTCGGCCTTTCCAGTGGAAGCTTCCTTTGACACTGAGCTACCTTGATTCACCATTTGCAGAATCACTTTTTCTTTTTTTTCCAACTTCTTCCCAGCCCTTATCTTTCTAGATCAGTGGTTTTCAACCATGGATACATGTGAGAGTCACCAGGGAGAACTTTAGAAAACCTCACAGTGACTCTAATTTAATTGGTCTGGGTAAGGGAAGAAGGGGGACCTGGGCTTCCTGGGTTTTAAAGGCTCCCCAGACGATTATAAGAGGCGAGCCAGAGTTTGCAAATCACTGCTCTAAGTGAATGCCTGGGTTTCAGCTGTGTTCATTAATCTCCTACCACATTCTCTGCTTCCATCTCCATCCACGTTGTTTTGAGTGGCTGAGTTGTTTAACGTGTAACTCAGAATGTCTGCTAATTGCACTTACACAATATAAGAGAGCAGCTTCAACATTGCCTCTCAAATTGATGTCATGATGAAACACAAAATATGCTTCCTGCAAAAGACCTTAAGTTGTAGCTAAATTGAGTGAGTTTGGATTGTAAACTCAGTGCAACTGAGCATGCATTATCGAGCACCTACTATGCACCCAATTCCTAACGTTGTATTAAACATTATGATGGTGAAAGGGACTGTGGGGGAAGGGAGATGCCTGAGATATCCCTACCTCCAAGAGGTTAAAGATTGCTGATGAGAGGCAACAATTACAAAATAATACACTAGGGCCTACAAATATCTTCCTGATTCCATGAAATGCAAGAACAAGAGGTGGACTGGAGAATAGAAAGACCAACAGCCAGCATCGGAGAATACTGCTATATGAGGAAGACAGGACAATTAAGTAATTAAGAGGAATAATGATGATCACCACTTAGAAAGAGATCTGCCAAAACTTGAAATAAACAGGCCTCGCTCACTGCTAGCACAAAACAATGGTTTGTCTGTTTCATGCTTTGCTCAAAGCTGAATTTTAATTAAATATTAATTTTGCCTAAAGCAGACCACCTTCCTTTCCATAGTAACTTTGATGATAACCTAGGGCTGTTGGTTTATCCTGGAAGCACTCATTTGTGTGATGAAAGATCTGGAAGGTCCACCCGCTTTGAAAATAACCTTGTAAATCAGGGGTCTCAAACTCAACTCAGCATGTGGGCCGCAGAGCAAGATCACAGCCATTTGGCAGGCCGCACTAGGTCTACAAAAGGCAACTGTTACGCAACACTTTTCAGTGTCACAAAACAACCAGAAACTGTAGTTCGCATCACAACTGCTGTTAACTAAGCTAATATCTAGCTAGGATGCTAGAGAAATGAAAAATACAAGTAGGCCCCTAGGCTTACTTAATTTTATCCAAAATATTTTGAACTTCATGGATTAGTCTGCGGGCCGCACAAAATTGTTCGGCAGGCCGCGAGTTTGAGACCCCTGTTGTAAATGATGTCCGTCCTTGCATTGACTAGTCGCTTCAACCAACTCTCAGAGGCCACTTAGTGGACATTGGACAAGTAGGAGTACTATATTATTCATATGTATATTTATATGTATTGACCTTCTCTTCCCCAGGAGTCTGACCTCACCTTCCGACTGGCCAGCGGGCTTGTTATTTGGCAGCCTATGTGGGAGCACAGGCAGCCCGAAGTCTCTGGCTTCACAGCACTGGTGAAGCCCCTCAGAAACATCATCACAGGTTTGTGACTCGGACACCCAGTGGATGGTCTTAGCAGACTCCTTCAAATGCAGAAATGAGGGTGATGGGAGAATTTACTTTTAAAAAAGGCCAAGAGGAAGAAAATTTCCCCAGGGAGTCATCGAGGTGTCCCCAGTACAGGAATCATCACATGAGGAGAAACTCCAAATCAAGGGCATATGCTGTCAGGTTGTGTGACTTTGAGTAAGTCATTTAACCTTCCTGTGTAACTTCACACCTTGCAAGGTACATGATAAATTAAGGGATTTTGTCAAGTAGGAGTACTATATTATTCATATGTATTATTCATATATTGGTAGTGACCTGTCATGCTTACTATAATCGTTCGAAAGGAAGATTAAATTTTCCATGTAGTAAAAGTAGACAAAACCACAACTTACGTGTATGCAATACATTAACTATTGAAATAAACTCTAAAACCAAGAGTAACAGTCTATCACACGGTTTAAATATCAATGAACTAAATAAGTAAAAATGTCATAGCCAGAAGTGATCTACTTCGGATTTCATGGATGGAGTGATGTTAATTTCATTGGATTAAAACAATTATCTGTGAGTAAAGACAGATGTCTCTGGTTAAAAAAACTGAAAACAGTGTGAATAAGACATAGAAAAATAAAATATGCTACAGTAAAGCAACACTATTACTAAAAAAGCCATATCTTTATGTTTATTAAAAAAAACATTTTTAAAGTTTATTTTAAGACCTCTTACTTTCCTGTATGAATATAGAGGTTACTTCAAATTTCGATTCTCTCTGTCTTTCTCTCTCCTCATACCCAGACTGTCACTTAACACGTACAAAGACTGGTGAGAATCCATGTCCAGATGAACAGTCCCTGGGCTATGCCTTTCACCCTCCCTCTGCTTCTGGGTGATATCCACAGAGGGTTCCATTTCCCTCTGCCTGGCCCTGTGGACTCGAAATAGTGTCCCACATCGGAGGGGGAATTGAACTCAGCTTACAAGACAAGTCCAGCAGAAAAAGCAATGGCATATGTTTAACCCTCTTCACAGTCTCTTATTTTTTTTGTTTGTTTGTTTTGGGTTTTTTATTAATTTATTGGTCTTTGTGAGGTTGGTAAATAAGTTTTCTCTCAGACCAGGAATCCTCACATTCAAATGCAGCATTGCCATCTTACATCCCATCGTTCTCGATCTTTAGGTAAAGATGGGTCTGATTTGAATCTTACTTCAGGGGCAGCTTATTGTGGTCATTAAATCACAGACCCTGGAGCCAGATAACCTGGGCTGAAACCTTTATACAAGTGTCAAATGACCATGGGCAAGTTAAACTTTCTGTGCCTTATCTTTTCATCTGAAAAATAGGTCTGATAATGTACCATACGTTATTATACGATTAATTAAAGGGTTAAATAAGTTAACATATGACATAATAGGACTTGACAGATATTAAGTACTATGTAGATGTTAAGTATTATTGTTTTTAGTATTGCCAATCTTTTAGCACCTTAACCTATTGAATCAGAGTAAATAGATGAAGAGATCTATCAATATATTGACAACCTAGAAATGCTAAGATTTTTGAAATGGTTATTTGATTTCTCTTACAACGTGTTATTAAATGTCTTCTTTTCAAGGTGATAGTGAACTGTTAAAATCTATTTTTTTATTTGAATATAAAGTGAACTTAGGAAATAAAATGAACTTAAAATTGGTGATAGAATTTCTTCTTTTCAGCTAAGAGAAGCTCTCCTATTAACAATCAGAGTCAGACCTGTGAATCACCAAATCAGGACACAAGACAAGGAGAGGTGAGTTTGTTTTAATCATGAGAAGAAAGGGGTCAGTCATTCCTTAGAGGTAGTGTGGAATGAAGGGTAAGACGTGAGTTCTAGAATGATTCAACTTGGCTTCAGTGCTGGCTCCTCCTCTCTGAATGTGAAACTTTAAACAGCCTCAGGTTTTCTATCTATCACTGTGGAAAATAATTTTATGCACTTCCCAGAAATGTGGAAGGGGATGCTGAAACAAGTCAGTTAAACTATTGGTTTAATTCAATGGTTAGTGTGTGGTAAGTAGTGCTTTATCTCAATGGCTAGTGTGTTACATTAAATGTTAATTATCACTATTCATCCTACATTAACCAAAGTATCATCTTGTTCTCAGTCATTTATTGAATCCCCTAATGTTTGTTAGGCAGTCCTAATAGAGGTACAATACTACTGTAGCAGATGGGGAGGAGGGATTAGAAAAGTCATAAGATACAGTCCTACCCTTAAGGATTCTAAAAATTAATGAAGAACCAAGAATAATACACATAAAATAGAAGATGCATAATAAAGTAGAATATAATTCAATGCAAATTTGGCATGCACTATTTGGTTTGGAAAAGAAGAAAATTAAGGCAAGAGTAGTTCAAAGCTACTGCCACTAATGTAGCATGCGTTTGGATGACCTGCTTTCAATTTCAATCTGCATTCATAAAAATAAAACTTGCTGGCTTCCATCAAAATTGGATTCTTGTAATGTCAGTGGCTGAGGCCAGGCAGGTCCACATTGGATTCGGGCAGATGGTAGAGGAACTGCGGAACCAGAAAGCATTGGGCCACTCCTATTTAATAGATTCTCACAATGGCAGATAAGCAAACAGTCAGGGGACAACCTCTTCTCAGGCAGCAAGCAAATGAACAGCAAAATGATCCCTCACAGTGGTGGGCAGGCAATCCACAATCTACCATCCACCGTTCGCCACCCGCCATTTGCTCTGAGCGCAAAAAACCGTAACTTTACATAGACTATCCACACATGCTGCAGCCACGTGCTCAAATACTAATTAAACAAAGTGCTTGCAGCTGGTAAACCAGCGAGCAAGCCTAACACAGCTGTTTTCCTGACAATACTCTTTTCAAATGATGGAGTATTACTGCTAGAAGTATCATTATCCTTTGTACCCTTCAAACTGGAAATGTTGAAGTCCTATTATATCTACTATTTGCTAATTAAATGCTAAGTACAGACACTGTGATTTATATGCTACATTTAAATATATTTAAAATGTATTTTTTTCACTTTTAACATTTTTGAAATTGAGTTTATTTGATGATTATTGGCTTCTTACAATCTCCTTGCCTGGTAGCAGTCTTGATATAGTTGCCATTGTTGCACAGCATGAATTTGGTCATTTCTAGCATCTGAATTTGCAGAATCAGGATCTATGGCTTTAGAAGAATATGTCAGAGGAACAGTGGGGCACTCTTTTACAAAATAACACTCTTGACTTAGAGAAAGTTATCCTGTGGAAAAACATAACAACTCTGAGTTGAAATTTCTAAATGTAAAAAAATGTTAGGAATACCTACACCAATTGATGTCCCTTATATTTTCCTTTTTACATATACACAGCACGGATATATAATCAAAAGCTATTCCTATATAAGTCTGAGATAGCCCCTTTTATAAGTATGAAATAAAAAATCTTCACTGATATGAAGTATCTAGTTTTTTCTTAATCAAACATAAAATAATGGTGTATCTTATAACTGATGACATCTTATATACAATGAGACACATAAGTATCATATTTCATTCTTCTTAATCCTCTCTATTTGATTCTTTTTTTTCCCTGAGAAATCATTATTTGGCCTGACCTGTGGTGGCACAGTGGATAGAGTATTGACCTGGAACACTGAGGTTGCCAGTTTGACACCTGGGCTTGCCTGGTCAAGGCACATATGGGAGTTGATGCTTCCTGCTCCTTCCCCCTTCTCTCTCTCTCTTTTTCTCTCCCTCTCTCTCTCTCCTCACTAAAAAGTAATAAATAAAATTTTTAAAAAAAAATAAACCATATTTTGTTTTCTTTTTGTTATGTAGCTTAGATGTGCTCTTTATTCTTTATGCTTCATGCTACCCTCTACATCCAGGTCCTTGTGATGAGATTGTAGCTTGAACCATCTAATTAAATTTTCTTCCTCTAGCTTCTCCTGCTTCATATAAATATCCATTAATGATGCCTGACTAATCTTCTTAATGCGGCATTTATTAACTCACCATTTCACAGAGGCTTATAATATGCAAGATGTCATCCTTTCATCACATCCCTTCTTTCTTAAGACCCTATAGTGGATCCATCACAAGACCACACTCCTCTTCCCAGTTCCCTGTGCCTTCTACCACCTGCCTTTTCTCTTCTTCAGGGACCTGGATTATCCTTCTCATTAATTAAAACACTGAGTCGAATACACAGAGCATGCAGTCTTAGCCTCTGAATCTTTGCTTAGAATAAAGTCATCCTATCTAATTGAAAAAAAAAAAAAAAAGATTGCTTCCGTATTCTGATGAGTAATCGAAAAACCTGAACCTTGCACTTCCATTTTCATATCTGGCTTCAATTTGATTAGCTCATCTTAACCTATTGCTTGGTTTTAGCCTCATGACTCTATTTGACCCACCTCATTATTGGCATATCTTTGATGAATTGTTGGATTATAACTCTTCTCCTATGGATACCAGATATGGAGATGGAAAGGAAATGAGTCAAGGGAGAAATTAAATAAAGTATAGGAAAGTACTTAGCCTAATGCTTAGAATGACACCAGTGCTCTCTCAAAGTCTCTTTCCCCTCGGTTAGATGAAGGCAATATTCCTTGGTCTGTGACATTATAATTAGCTATGCTACAACTTTTTAATTGCAAAAACAATGCATGAATGTCACCCCAATAAATCCAATTAAAACAAAATAAATAAATATATAGGTGTCAGAAAACTTTTTAATAAAAAAACAAAAGCAATGTATGTAAAATGATAGCTGATTCTCAAAGGTATACCTGAGGAAAAATATTTTAATCTGTTTTCTCCATCTCCAAAAGGGACTCCAGGTGGTCTGTGAAACATTCCAACCCGATTCCATCTCACCCAAGGCCACCATTTCAGGCTGTCACCGAGGAAACTCCTTTGATGGAAGTCTGTCTTCCCAAACCTCCCAGGAAAGAGGTCCATCGCATTCCAGGTACATGATGTTAAGGACAAAAATGCATCCCTGGTCACCAAAATTAAGTATGCCTTTTTAGCTATTTGTATAGCCTCTGTTCCTTAAAATGTGTATGTGCATGATGTATGTATATTCTTGGTCAAGGTATAATTACATTACTAATTCCAGAAGTGTGCTATGAATGGCTCTCATTTAAACAAACTGAAGTGGAAGTGGGAAGACATGTCTGATTTAATGAGATGCCTGAATGAGATAATATTTTAAATATTTAAATACAAAAACTCAAATGATCCTGTTTATCAAAAGATTCTGTTGTGGGGATGTGAAAGGATCTGCTTTAATGCATGAGAACACTTTATAACAGGAACTTTTTGTATTAAAGTGTGTGCTTCTGCAGTACTCGCAGGGAACTGAAAAATCTCTTCTCTGTAAACATTCTAGTTCTGCCCCTGTTAGCTGTGTACGTGGTAAATTTGCTTACAAATGCCTTCTTTAGGGAAAAGCATTGGTCTCCTTCTTCCTACTCCCTGTTGAATGATAGAAGCCTGGATTCATGAGGTTTGCCTTTGGACCCAACTAGAGTAGAAGCTCCACCCACAGGGTGAAAGACCCTGAGACCATTTGTATATCCCTATTTGCAAATGACATTACTGCCTAGTGGATATTATTATAAAAGGAGGTATTTTTAAAAAAATACTTTCATTGAAATATAATTTTTAGGCCAGAAGATTCACCCATTTAAGAGTACAATTTAAACAAATATAAGCTTTTAGCAAACTTATAGAATTGTGCAACTTTCGCAGTGACCTGATCTTAGAACATTTCTACCACCCAAAAATATTTCAGTCACTCCCATTCCCACACCTTACTCTAGATAACTACTTAATGCACTTTCTGTCTCTCTAGTTGCAATCTGGACATTTCAAATAAGTGGAATCATATTGTATATGGCCTTTTGCATTTGGCTTCTTTCACTTAGCATATTTTGGAGGGTCATCCACATCATAGTATTTATAAGTAGTGTATTCCTTTTTATTGCTGAATAGTATCCTACAGTATAGATATATTGCATTTTATTTATGCATTCATCAGTTGATAGATATTGGGGTTGTGCTGAGTTTTTGCTTATTATGAATAATGATGTTATGAACATTCATATACAAGTTTTGGGGGGTTATATATTTTCACCACTGTTGGGTAGATCCTAGGAATTTCAGTTCTGCTGGGTTGTATGGTAAATTTATGTTTGATTTTTAGGGAAACTGCCAAACAATTTTCCAAAATGGCTGCCCCATTTTATGTTTCCATCAAAAATGAATGAGTTCATCTTTTCTGCTTATCCTTGGCAGCTACTTCATTAGGTTTGAAGTTGGAACTGATTGTAGTTTTAATTTATATTTCCCTAATGACTAATAATATAAGTAGATTTTTATGTTTCTTAGCAATTTGAATACTTCTTTAGTGAAATGTCTATTCAGATTTTTTTTGCCTAATTTTTTTATATTATCATTTTTAATTGAATTTATTGAGGTGAGGTGATATTGGTTAATAAAATTATACAGATTTCAAGTATACAATTCTACAATACATCATCTGTATATTGTGTTGTATGTTTATCACCCAAAGTCAGGTCTTCTTTACGTATGAACTGGGTTGTTCGACTTCTTATTGAATTGCAAGAGTTCTTATATTTTCTGGGTAAAAGCCCTTTATCAAAAAAACAAAACAAAACCAAAAGATGATTCACAAGTATTTTCACTCGGTGATCTTGTGACGGTCTACTTCCTTCTAGTACCAAACCGAGCTATATGGGTGCAGTGTTTTTTAAAGAGTTTTTTAGAAGTGTTGAAAGCATAGATCCATATGAAGATAAATGCTTTTAAACCAAAATAAAGTAAATAGTTGTTTATCTTTGTGTTTTCATTTTGAATTTCAAAAGCAAGTGAACCAGTGAAAGGATCTTTTGCTGACTGAGAATACAAATTGTTGGCAGCAACTTTAGTTATCTAAGCAGAGATAGTGTTTATTTAACATGATTTACTATACCAAGTCAATGGTGTTGATGAGTACTTAAAATCATTTTTAAGGTGGAACGAACCTGTGAAGATAACCAGTCCAATCTGATGCACTAAAAACATTTTAACCTCTTAAACACAGCAATGAAGAATTTGTTAACCTCAGATGAAGCTCATTTCATTTTTAGATAGTTGTATTTAGTGGAATTCCCTTCTTATATCTGATCAAATGTTGCTTTTCTGTAGTTTCTGTTTATTCTTATATTAGTTTTCTACTGCTGTTTAACAAATTAAACAACTTACTGGCTTAAAGCAACACAAACTTACTATTTCACAACTTCTGTATGCCAGAAATCTAGGTACAATGTAGCTGGGTTCTTGCTTCAGGTTCTTACCAGGCTGCAATCCCTGGTGTCAGGATAGCCTGCAGTCTCATCACAGGTTTGACTGGGGAAAGATCCACTTATAGGCCCCCTCTCATTATTGGCAGAATTCATCTCCTGGTTGCAGAACTGAGGTCCCTGTTTTATTGCTGGGTGTTGCCTGGGGGCTGCTCCAAGTTCCGAGAGGGCATGCATACTTCATTGATACAAAAAAAAAAAAAAAAAGAGTAAAAGATAAGTGAATAAAATGATTTCCAGGTTATTCTTAGATTATGAAGGCAAAAGCAAAACAACAGAATGAAAGGTGGGCTCTATTTCAGAGACATGAATGATAGGAAGGAGGCAGCCTCAGGAAGATCAGGGAAGAGCATTCTAGGCAGAGGGCACAGCAAGTCTAAAGGTTCCAAAGGGGTGATAACTCGGTGTGCTTTAGGAATAGCAAGAAGGCCACTGTGACCACACAGTGGTGAGCAAGGGGCTAAGTTTTAGGGAATCAGAGAGGCTGTGAAGGGCCAGATCAAGTAGGAGCTAAGAAGATACGGTAAAAAGTTTGGAGGTTGTTCAACATGTGAAGAAAGGCCATTGAGGCTGTCTGAGCAATGGAGTGCCTTTAACTGACTCACACTTTTTAAATACCACCCTAAATGGTTTATGAAAAATAGACTCAGGAAGCAAAAGTAGATTCAGAGACTAGTTAGGAGACTATTGCAATGGCCAGGTGAGAGGGGACATGACTTGATGAAAGTGGTAGTAATAGGGGCAGGAAGGCTGAGGTGAGGTTGGAACTGAGGTACACTGTGGGGTAGAGCTGACATGACTGAATGTGGAGAGCAAGAAAAAGAAAGGAATCAAGCATAGCTCAGGCTTTTGGCTTGAGCAACTGAGTGAATGGTGATTAAATTTATGACACAAGGAAGGCTGAGGAAAAGCATATATAAAAGTATTTTGATTTTGCCTTCTTCTATCTATCCCTAAGACCACCACCATCAAGCAAGCCTCTCATCACCTCCCGTCTAGCACACAGCAAGGGTCCACTTACGAGTCTCTTCTTATTCACTCGTGCCACCATCCAATAAGAGTGTAACATATCCGTGGAAATAATTAGTCATGCTACTTTGACCCTTTCACTCTATTTATGACTATTCATTGTTATCAAGATAAAATTCAAAATCCCTGATATGCTCTCTAGGTCCACATCATCTGGCCACTGTCTAATTCTCTATAATGTTGTGCCACTACCCACACCCCAAATATTAAAGTCCAGCCTTTTGTGAGGTCTTCATATGCACTAAACTTCTCCTTAGCTCTGAGATTTGGAGTATGCTAATCCATCTGCCTGGATTGTTCTTCCATTTACCTTCACTTAACCAACTCCTTATCCTTCAAGATTCAAGTTAAATATCATTTCCTTACTTCTTAGAGAAGCTTTGACAGGTCAACCATGTTAAACACGGTCACAGAACTCCCTGTTTGTTCTTATGGTACAAATGGAAATCATAATTTAGATGCCTATGTGATTATTTGTCAAACAGTTATCTTTTTCTCTAGACTGTAAAATCCTAAGCAGAGGGATCAATTCTTTTTTTACTCACTGTTCTACCTCTAGTGCCTGGCACATGGCCTTTCATCAGAAGGCACCTTTAACACTTCCTCTGAATATTTTCTTAGATCACCTACTTTGTTAAAAACATTTAACTTTTCACATCACAGCAGGCAGTTTCCTGCCACTACAAACAAGGATCCCCCTTCCTCTGGTTTCCAGCAACACACCTCTTGCTTTTCTTAAGCCTCATCAACAGCCCCCTCAATGTTCAAGACTTCTGTTAGCAATTTGTGCAAGGCAGTGTATGCTTTTATGTTTTAACACACTCTTCAAAGTCTTTACAGCCTCTGCCAATTGACTGATTCCAAAACCATTTCCAAAATTTAGGATTTTGTTAATACAGTTCCACAATCTGTGTTGGCTACCAATTGCTGTATGACAAATTACCCCCAATCTTGGCAGCTTAAAACAAATGAAATGTATTATTTTATACAGTTTCTGAGGATCGTAAACCCAGAAACAGCTTGTCTGAGTGGTTGTAACCCAGGGTCTTTCAAGATGTTGTCCCTGGCTGCAGTCATCTTAAAGGCTTGACTGGGCCTTAGGCTCTGCCTTCTAGCTCACTTCAATGGCTGTTAACCAGAAGGTTCAGTTCTTCACCATCTGGGTCTCTCCATAGGGCTGTTTAGGACACAGCTGGATTTCTTCAAAATACATTATCCCAGAAAGAGAAGGAGGAACAAAGATAAATGTTTTAGTGTCTTTCATAACTTAATATTCAAAGAGAAACGCCATTACTTCTGCTATATTCTATGGATCACACCAACCAACCCTGGGAAAGAATGTGTGGGGACTACATGAAGGTGTGAACACCAAGAGGGCAGGGGTCATTGCGGCCTATTTTGGAGGCTGGCTACAACCAGCGGTAATGATAACATTACCATCATTTTATATATGATAACTATTATGACTATATCTGTACATTTATTTTCACATCAATTATTAAGTATCTTCATATTCCTTCTTTACTAATTTTGTTCTGCACAAATTCCAGGAAGGGTTTTTGGGGTTTTTTTAATTTTTTTTTTTTGTATTTTTCTGAAGTTGGAAAAGGGGAAGCAGTCAGACAGACTCCCGCATGCGCCCCACTGGGATCCACCCGGCATGCCCACCAGGGGGCGATGCTCTGCCCATCTGGGGCGTTGCTCTGTTGCAACCAGAGCCATTCTAGCACCTGAGGCAGAGGCCATGGAGCCATCCTCAGCGCCTGGGCCAACTTTGCTCCAGTGGAGCCTTGGCTGTGGGAGGGGAAGAGAAAGACAGAGAGGAAGGAGAGGGGGAGGGGTAGAGAAGCAGATAGGCACTTCTCCTGTGTGCCCTGGCCGGGAATCGAACCCAGGACTCCTGCACGCCAGGCCGACGCTCTACCACTGAGCCAACCGGCCAGGATTTTGTACTTTTCTTAAGTGAGAAGCAGGTAGACAGAGAGATAGACTCCTGCATGTGTCTGACCAGGATCCACCCAGCAAGCCCACTAGGGGGCAATGCTCTGCTCATTGTGAGCCTTGCTCAGTTGCAACCTGAGCCTTTCTAGTGCCTGAGGTGGAGGACATGGAGCCGTCCTCAGTGCCAGGGCCAACTTACTCCAGTGGAGCCCTGGCTGTGGGAGGGGAAGAGAGAGCTAGAAAGAAGGCAGAAGGGGAGGGGTAGAGAAGCAGGTGGTCGCTTCTCCTGTGTGCTCTGACCGGGCTATAAAAAGTTTTATTTAAGTGTAAGGAATTTCTTACCTCAAATATTATGTTTCTTTGTGACTTTTAAAATTTATTAAAAACAATGTCAGGATGAAATCTTAAGGTTACATAATAGGCAGTAGCTTATATTTCTTAGATTATTTTTCTCAACAATAATAAGCATTGGAAATTTGCAAATATAAATAGCAAGTAATATTTCTTTTCTTTGATAAATTTAAGTGTTAATGTTTCCAGTCTGATTGCCTGAAAGTCATAGTCAACTATAATTTCCCAGGTTTTCTTTTTGTGGAAGGACATTGTTTTTCCCATCTTTGATATTGTCACACTTAAATATCTACATATATATGCATTCTCTGACACATATATGCACATAGTCGCTCACAGCACGTTTGTGTGGATTCTTTGTAAATTGGTGACACTTTAGGAGAATGAATTAGGGACTGACCGGGCAGTGGCACAGTGGATAGAGCATCAGACTGGGACACAGAAGACCCAGGTTCAAGCCCTGAGGTTGCCAGCTTGAGCATGGGCTCACCTGGTTTGTGTATGGGGTCACTGGCTTGAGCATGGAATCATAGACCTGACCCCATGGTCACTGGCTTGAACCCAAAAGTAGCTGGCTTGAACCCAAGGTTGCTGGCTTGAGCAAAGGGTCACTTGCTTTGCTGTAGCTCCCCAGTCAAGGTACAAATGAGAAAGCAATCATTGAACAACTGAGGAGCCACAATGAAGAATTGATGCTTCTCATTTCTCTCCCTTCCTGCCTGTCTGTCTCCATCTGTTTCTCCCTCTGTCTCTCTCTATCTCAATCTCTCTGGCTAAAAAAAAAAAAAGAAAAAAAAAGAATTAGGTCTGTTCCCTTCTTAGCTGCAGTGGATGGTTGCCATGGAAATGATGCACAAGGCAGACCTTATAGATAATGCTAATGTTAATTTATCTTTATTGGAGGAGTTCATGTATTAATCAGAAATGAAAACTTAAATAACAAAGCAATGCAAATATTCTCGGAATAAAAGCTGTTTGCTCACATGAAACAAATCCAATTTCTCATCTCTTTTGCCCTGACCTTGACTGAACTGAACACGTTCTTCCCCGAACTCTGCAATCAGTGACCAGGTAGCCAGTTTGTTAAAATTAATGTGAGATTTCATCTTTAATTACCATCTACACAGACTTAATTTCTGCTTTGTTAAATGCTGCATAGGGTCAAGACTGATTTCCACAGTTCTCTGCTTCAGTAGATTATTTCCTGAGTTCTTTTCTTCCTTGGATGCCCTCTAAAAGCTTCTCCAACCCTAATTCATAATAACCTGGCTTTCTGCAGCCATAGTTACTTGGAAAATAGACTGAAGCAATTCTGACCTTTTTCAACAGTATTTTGAAGTTTCTTGTTTTTTTGGTTTTGGTCACAATATGTTATTTGTTCTAGGCATATAAAAATATATGCTAATTATAACATATAAAAATTTAAAAGGTATAAAATATTTAAAAAATTATCCATGAGGTCATCAGGTAGATAAAAGCAGCATTAATTTATATCATTTAGAATAAAATTTTTAGTTTTCATTTTTTATATCAAAGGACTTACAAAATTATAGTATATTAGAGTAGGAAAGGACACTTATATCATATAATACAATAAACTTTCCTCATACCATCTTTATCCAGTTTTTAAAATTTTTGTCTCACATGTTAATTAGTTGGTTAACATGAACAAAAATAACTTTTATTGATTGCTTAGTGAAATGTTGACTACATTTGATAATGCTGTCCTAAATGAAATAAATATATATATTGATCATTTTAGTTTTTTATTGACTATACAGCCCAGTAGAGCTTACATTTTAGGTCAAATGAACTAGTGTTTGAATAACACTTAAAATGAAGGTTATAAATATTTGCTACAAAATGCCCTTTAACTTCATTATTGTTTCAAATGGAGTCTCTTTAAATATTAAGCAATTGAAATGTAAATTTGCTTACAAATTTTGATTATTGAAGTTACAGACAGGGTTTTAGTGTCTGATCGCAGCCTTATATTGGTGGAGTCTTGCTACTGTGCTGTCCGTCATCACTGAACTGATATGAACAGTTAGGAAGTGGTTACTGACTACGGAACTCAACTGGACAGTTAGTAATTACTTACATGTAAATAAATAAATTTGTGTGCTGAGAAAGACATAAATACAGTCATCTGGCACTCTCACGGACAGAAATGTCAACATATCTATCATTCCAGTTAGTGTTTCCACATGAGAATTGTTTTGGACGTTGGCTTAAAAGTACAAAGTCATGCATTACATGTCTCTCTAGGTCATTTGTGCTCTAATGTTACTAGGAGTATGTATTTTAATTTTCATTACCTAGAGGTATTGTTTAAAATAAAGATTTTTGGCCTGACCTGTGGTGGCGCAATGAATAAAGTATCAACCTGGAATGCTGAGGTTGCTGGTTTGAAACCCTGGGCTTGTCTGGCCAAGGCACATAGGAGTTGATGCTTCCTGCTCCTCTCCCCCCTTCTCTCTTTCTCTTTTTCTTTTTTTTTCTTTTTTTTTTTTTTTTGTATTTTTCCAAAGCTGGAAATGGGGAAGCAGTCAGACAGACTCCCGCATGCGCCCGACCGGGATCCACCTGGCATGCCCACTAGGGGGCGATGCTCTGCCCATCTTGGAGCATCGCTCTGCCGCAATCAGAGCCATTCTAGCACCTGAGGCAGAGGCCACAGAGCCATCCTCAGCACCCAGGCAAACTTTGCTCCAGTGGAGCCTTGGCTGCGGGAGGGGAAGAGAGAGACAGAGAGGAAGGAGAGGGGGAGGGGTGGAGAAGCAGATGGGTGCCTCTCCTGTGTGCCCTGGCTGGGAATCGAACCTGGGACTCCTGCATGCCAGGCTGACACTCTACCACTGAGCCAACCAGCCAGGGCCCCTTCTCTCTCTCTCTTTATCACTCTCTCTTCTTTCCAAAATAAATAAAGTCTTAAAAAGTAAAAATAAAAATAAATGAAATAAAGATTTCTGGGTTCTATTCCCCACAAGTCTGTTTAATAAATCCAGAGTCTTCATTTTAAACAATCTTGTCCTCCTTGTCCCCCTTGGGGTTCTCATGGAAGTAATCCATTGGCATCTCATTACATGGAACACTACTCTAGGGATTTGATATAGTTTATGGAACTCCTCAGTCTAAATTACTAGCCAGAACTATTTGGGGGCACTGAGGTGCAGGGCAGAAAGTAAAGGGTAAAGACAGCTAGGACAATGGGGGATAAATAATTCTGTTGAATTACTAATATCTGCCTGAATCACAGCAGCTTATTTATTCAAGAAAACAAAGTGTTCACAGGCTCTCATAATAAGTCAGGTGATTGTCACAAATACTGGAGGAACCTAAAATTACCCAGCAGGTAGCCAGCCAGCCTCAGACTTTGTCTTTTCTTTCTAAATCCAAGAGTATATTTTTATTATTTTTTTAAATCCTGTTTTCCAGATATAAAACACGGGCTGAAAGGAGTCAGTTCATCCATTTTTTTTTTATTTATTCATTTTTTTTTTAGAGAGGAGAGTGAGACAGAGAGATAGAGAGAGAGGAGAGAGAGACAGAGAGAGAGAGAGAAGGGGGGAGGAGCAGGAAGCATCAACTCCCATATGTGCCTTGACCAGGCAAGCCCAGGGTTTCGAACCGGCAACCTCAGCATTTCCAGGTTGACGCTTTATCCATTGCACCACCACAGGTCAGGCCAGTTCATCCATTTTTAAAAGTGGGGTGGGCGTGGGTAGGTGGCAGTGAGGAGTGGTAAAGGCCACTTACGGAATTGGTAGAAATGAGAATCAAGGTTATTTTCCTTCAAACTGGGATTCAGGATATAATCAGTCAGGAAACAAGTCACACTTGGGTAATTTGTGAAGAGATTAAAACGCATGAGCAAAGGAGCATCCCAAAAGGAGTCACTCACACGTCTTTGTGTCTTTCCACAAGGCCAGGTTTATTGGGGTAGACCTCTCCAATAAAGTAATAGAATTACCTGCGGATTACACACAGAGAAGGAGAGCTTACGCTGTAAGCAGAATGAGCCTCTGGCACCAAGTCTGGACACTAGCAGTGTTTATAAGTGGATCAGTAAGTGTCAGTCTCAAGCCAGGCAGCTATAGTGACAGCATACATGGGTGAAGTGGGAGTCCAGGTACTCTAAACATTACCTGTGGTACAGCCAAGCTCCAGCACTGGGTGGTCAGAACTCTGAGTTCTTACAGTCTACAAGGGATGGAGGTCCCAATTATATCAGTGTCCAGATGGAGTTTTTATCCAAGAGTCCAGACTTGTGGTTTGGGCGTTTTGGGCCTCTCATAGGGACATTCCCATTCCACCCCACTACATCAGTCTAACAGAGCACTTGACATAACTGTCATGGCTGACAGTGACCCATATTGGATTCTCAAAGGTGTTCAAAAAGTCCACTGTGCTTTGACTCTATACAGCTTGTTTACAAAGGTTTGGACAGAACTAGTACAATTTGCTAAGTATCAGGTATATAGGGCCTGAGGGAGGCGTACCAGCTTAAGGCCTGAAGGAGCAAAGGAAGGGAGCAGTTGTGGAGAACTCTATGAAGAGAGTGATTAGGAAGAGCTGTGACCATCCGTGGTCACAGTTCTTGTCAGCCCTAGATCACAGTGCCATCCCTGGAAAAATCTCTGGGAGGGTGGAGCCTTGTGAAAAAATTCCTGGTCCTTCTGCCTTTCACTCTCCTCTGGGAACCTCCTTTTGCCAGCTTCAACCAGCAGCCAGTCGCAGGGGACCCCAAGGGAGAGTCTGCAGGACAAATTTTCCAGGACAAGGAGGTGGAGAAGGGTAGAGAGTGAATGGAGTCAGGGAGCAGGGGTTGGAGGCAAATAAAAGATATCCTGCCCAGATGGGAAACTTGATTTTGAATCTAGCCCTTATGCTTCTTATGAAAACTCAACAATGCACAAAATTCTAAGACTCAGCTTTTTTATTAAAATGATTACATAATGAAAAGTTAGAGAATAAAATACTGTGAAAAAACAGGCATAACATCATCAGGAAATAATGAGACAGATTTGTATAAAAGTATATATATCTATATATAGTATATAAAAATAATTCAGTGTAATAATTTTTATCTTATTAGTGTATTTATTCACTATTTATTTATTTTTAAATTAAATTTAATGCAGTGACATTGATAAATCAAGGTATATATGTTGAGAGAAAACATCTCCAGATTATTTTGACATTTGATTTTGCTGTATACCCCTCCCCCAAAGTCAAATTCTCTTCTGTCACCTTCTATCTGGTTTTCTTTGTGCCCCTCCCCTCCCCCAACCCCTCTCTCCTTCCTTGCCCCATGCCCCCTCCCCCCTCCCCCCAAACCCCCGTTGCCATCACATTCTTGTTCATGTCTCTGAGTGTCATTTTTATGTCCCATCTATGTATGGATTCATATAGTTCTTAGTTTTTTTCTGATTTACTTATTTCACTCTGTATAACGTTATCAGGGTCCATCCATATTATTGTAAATGACCAAATTTCATCATTTCTTATGGCTGAGTAGTATTCCATAGTATGTATATACCAAAGCTTTTTAATCCACTCGTCCTCTGACGGACACTTGGGCTGTTTCCAGATCTTCGCTATTGTGAACAATGCTGCCACAAACATGGGGGTGCATTTCTCCTTTTGGAGCCGTTCTACGGTGTTCTTGGGGTATATTCCTAAAAGTGGGATAGCTGGGTCAAAAGGCAGTTCAATTTTTAGTTTTTTGAGGAATCTCCATACTGTTTTCCACAGTGGCTGCACCAGTCTGCATTCCCACCAACAGTGCAGGAGGGTTCCCTTTTCTCCACATCCTCGCCAGCACTTATTCTGTGTTGTTTTGTTGATGAACGCCATTCTGACTGGTGTGAGGTGATATCTCATTGAGGTTTTAATTTGCATTTCTCTAATGATTAGTGATGTTGAGCATTTTTTCATATGCCTATTGGCCATCTGTATGTCCTCTTTGGAGAAGAGTCTATTCATTTCTTTTGCCCACTTTTGGATTGGATTGTTCGTCTTCCTGGTGTTGAGATTTACAAGTTCTTTATAAATTTTAGTTATTAACCCCTTATCAGACGTATTGTCAAATATGTTCTCCCATTGTGTAGTTTGTCTTTTTATTCTGTTCTTGTTGTATTTAGCTGTGCAAAAGCTTTTTAGTTTGATATAGTCCCCTTTGTTTATCCTGTCTTTTATTTCACTTCCCCATGGAGATAAATCAGCAAATATATTGCTCCGAGCGATGTCAGAGAGCTTACTGCCTATGTTTTCTTTTAAGATGCTTATGGTTTCACGGCCTACATTTAAGTCTTTTATCCATTTTGAGTTTATTTTTGTGAGTGATGTAAGCTGGTGATCTAGTTTCATTTTTTTGCAGGTAGCTGTCCAATTTTCCCAACAATTTTAACCATTTGTTAAAGAGGCTGTCTTGACTCCATTGTATTTCCTTACCTCCTTTGTCAAATATCAGTTGTCCATAGAACTGTGGGTTTATTTCTGGGTTCTCTGTTCTGTTCCATTGATCTATATGCCTGTTCTTATGCCAGTACCAGGCTGTTTTGAGTACAATGGCCTTGTAGTATAACTTGATATCAGGAAGTGTGATACCTCCCACTTTATTCTTCTTTTTTAAGATTGCTGAGGCTATTCGTGTTCTTTTTTGGTTCCATATAAATTTTTGGAATATGTGATCTATAACTTTGAAGTATTTCATTGGTATTTTAATTGGTATTGCATTGAATTTATAGATTGCTTTGGGTAATATTGACATATTAATGATGTTTATTCTTCCTAACCATGAGCACAGTATATGCTTCCACTTGTTTGTATCTTCCTTGATTTCTTTTATCAATGCTTTGTAATTTTCCGAGTACAAGTCTTTAGTATCCTTGGTTAAGTTTACTCCTAGGTACTTTATTGTTTTGGTTGTAATTGTGAAGGGGATTGTTTCCTTAATTTCTCTTTCTGACTGTTCATTGTTGGCGTATAAAAATGCCTCTGATTTCTGAGTATTGATTTTATATCCTGCCACTTTGCTGAATTCATTTATCAGGTCCAGTAGTTTACTGACTGAGACTTTAGGGTTTTCTATATACAATATCATATCATCTGCAAATAATGATAGTTTTACTTCTTCTTTTCCAACTTGAATGCCTTTTATTTCTTCTTGTTGTCTGATTGCTGTGGCTAGGACTTCCAGGACCATGTTAAATAAGAGTGGTGAAAGGGGGCACCCCTGCCTTGTTCCTGATCTTAAGGGGATTGCTTTTAATTTTTGCCCATTGAGTATGATGTTGGCTGTGGGTTTCTCATAGATGGCTTTTATCATGTTGAGGTATGTTCCCTGTATTCCCACTTTGCTGAGAGTTTTGATCATGAATGGGTGCTGGATTTTATCAAATGTTTTTTCTGCATCTATTGAAATTATCATATGGTTTTTCTCCTTCTTTTTGTTTATGTGATGAATCACATTGATTGATTTACGAATATTGTACCAGCCTTGCCTCCCCAGAATAAATCCCACTTGATCATGGTGTATGATTTTTTCCATATATTGTTGGATCCGGTTTGCTAATATTTTGTTGAGGATTTTAGCATTTATATTCATTAGAGATATTGGCCTATAATTTTCTTTCTTTGTGTTGTCTTTGCCTGGTTTTGGAATCAGAATTATGCTCGCCTCATAAAAGGAGCTTGGAAGTCTTCCTTCCTCTTGAATTTTTTGAAATAGTTTGAGAAGAATAGGAGTTAGTTCTTCTTTCAATATTTGGTAGAATTCAATTGTGAAGCCATCGGGCCCTGGACTTTTCTTTGTTGGGAGTTATTTGATAACTGTTTCTATCTCATTTGGTGTAATCGGTCTGTTTAGGTTTTCTGATTCTTCCAGATTGATTTTTGGAAGATTGTATGTTTCAAGGAATTTGTCCATTTCATCTAGGTTGTCTGGTTTTTTGGCATACAGTTCTTCATAGTATTTTCTTACAATATTTTTATTTCTGTTTTGTCAGTTGTTATTTCTCCACTCTCATTTCTAATTTTATTTATTTGAGTCCTCTCTCTCTTTTTCTTGGTGAGTCTAGTTAAAGGTTCATCAATGTTGTTTACCTTTTCAAAGAACCAGCTCCTAGTTTCATTGATCCTCTGTATTGTTTCTTTAGCTTCTATGTCATTTATTTCTGCCCTGATCTTTATTATTTCCTTCCTTCTACTACATTTGTGCTTTACTTGCTGTTCTTTTTCTAGTTATTTTAGATGCAGGGTTAAGTTGTTTATTTAAGCTTTTTCTAGCTTCTTAAAGTGTGCCTGTAGTGCTATGAACTTCCCTCTCAGTACTGCTTTTGCTGTGTCCCATAAGTTTTAAGTTGTTGTATGCTAATTGTTATTCATTTCTAGGAATTTTTTTATATCTTCTTTGATCTCATTTTTAATCCATTTGTTATTTAACAACCTGCTATTTAGTTTCCATGTGTTTGAGAATTTTTAAGCTTTTCTGTTGTGGTTCATTTCTAGTTTCATGCTGTTGTGATCAGAGAAAGTGCTTGATATGATTTCAATCTTCTTAAATTTGTTGAGACCACTTTTGTGCCCTAACATGTGGTCTATCCTAGAGAATGTACCATGAGCACTTGAAAAGAATGTATATTTTGCTGCTTTAGGGTGAAAGGTTCTGAAGATATCTATTAAATCGAGTTGATCTAGTGTTTCCAATAAGTCTGCTGTTTCTTTGTTAATTTTCTTTCTTGAGGATCTATCTAGTGATGTTAGTGGAGTATTGAAATCCCCTACTATTATAGTATTGCTGTTGATCTCACCCTTTAAATCCATCAAAGTCTGCTCTATATATTTAGGTGCTCCTATATTAGGTGCATAGATATTTATAATAGTTATATCTTCCTGTTGGATTACTTCCTTTATCATTATGTAGTGGCCTTCTTTATCTCTTACTATATCCTTTGTTTTAAAGTCTACTTTGTCTGAAATAAGTATTGCTATCCCAGCTTTTTTTTCATTTCCATTTGCATGAAATGTTTTTTTCCATCCTTTTACCTTCAATCTATGCGTATCTCTTGTAGACAGCATATGTACGGGTCCTGTTTTCTTATCCACACAGCTACCCTATGTCTTTTGATTGGATCATTTAATCCATTTACATTTATGGTTATTATTGATATGTAGTTGTTTATTGCCATTTTATTCTTTAAAGCTATATTCCTTTTTTGCTATATTCTTTTCCCACTTTGATCTGTTTACAACAGGCCCCTTAACATTTCCTGCAGCATTGGTTTGGTTGTAATGAATTCTTTGAGTTGTTTTTTGTCTGGGAAGCTTTTTATTTCTCCTTTGATTTTAAACGATAGCCTTGCTGGATAAAGTAGTCTTGGTTATAGGTTCTTGTTCTGCATTGCTTTGAATATTTATTGCCATTCCCTTCTGGCCTCAAGTGTTTCTGTTGAGAAGTCAGATGTCATCCTTATGGGGGCTCCTTTGTAGGTGATAGCTTTTTTTCTCTTGCAGCTTTTAATATTTTCTCTTTATTGCTTAGCTTTGGTATTTTAATTATGATGTGTCTTGGTGTAGGTTTCTTTGGGTTTCTTTTTAATGGAGTCCTCTGTGCTTCTTGAACTTGTGAGAGTTTCTCCTGCATTAATTTAGAAAATTTTTCAGCTATGATATGATTGAACAAAGTCTCTATCCCTTGTTCTTTCTCTTCTTCTTCAGGAACCCCTATGATGCAGATGTTATTTCTCTTCATGTTGTCACAGAGCTCTCTAAGAGTTTCCTCAGACTTTTTGAGTCTCTTTTCTTTTTTCTTCTCTGTTTTCTTACCTTCATTCCAGTTGTCCTCCAACTCGCTGATTCGATCCTCAGCTCTGTCTGTCCTGTTTTTAATTCCTTCCATTGTGGTCTTCATTTCTGATATTGTATTTGTCATCTCTGACTGATTCTTTTTTATACTTGCTATTTCTTTATTTAGGTGTTCATAATGACCATCCATTGTTGTTCTAAGATCCCTAAGCATCCTTACAATCATTATTTTGAACTCCACATCTGGAAGTTTGATTATTTCCATATCACTCAGTTCATCTCCTGTATCTCTTGTGGTTTCATTTGGATTGCACTTTTTTGTCTTCTCATTGTGTTTGGGTGTTTTATTTGTAGAGTTGGTTGAGTCTAGGCTTGGTGTTGTCTGCCTCCAGTTTTCAGTTGTGTTATTTCTAGGTCTTCTTGGGTTGGTATCAGCTATTATTTGTAATCCACTTTCGGATTTGGGCAGCTTTGAAGTTTTGATTTGTTTTCTTAACAGGTAATAGTCTTGTTTATTGATCTCAGCAGTGGGCTTCCTTGAAACTGTATCCAGGAATGTGATGGGTGTAACCTGAGACTCTGAAGGCCTCTTCAGCCAACTAATCTCTCTGGGGGCAGGGTGTTTTCTCAGCTTCAGTAAGGGGAGGTGTATCTCAGATCTCCATGGAGACCTGAGTTACTGCCCCTCCTCCCCACTTCTTGTTTTCAGCTGTGTCTTGTTGCGCTGATTGGAGCTGGAGAGATGTCTGGCAATCTCTGATCCGGAAGCAATTCAGTACTGTTTTATGGAGGGTTCAGTCCCTCCCCCAGCTATGGCCACCTCCAGCACAGATGAGTCAGCTTTTTTAGTTCATCTCCTGCATTCCTAGCCCCTCACAGTCTGTCCCTCTCTCTGTCCTTTCCACTTGGGAGATAAGCTGGTCTTTTCAACACACCTTGCTCCCTGGTCACCAGGCATGTGGCTGTGAGCAGTATTTTTTGCTCTTTTCCCTGAGGTGAGATTCCCTCTGGGCTCTCAGCCTCCCCCTCCCCTTCGTTCCTGTAACCAGGTGAGATTCAGTCGCTCCCTACCAGGTTTGTTGTGGCTTCTTCTTTGCTCCTTGGTTTTTGAGAGCTGTTCTTGTAGTTCAGAGTAGATTTTTCACACTGATTTTTCCTAAATTGATTTGTATTCCAGTTTGGTAGTGAGAGCTGGGCATCTGTGCATCTGCCTACTCTGCTGCCATCTTCTAATCTATTCAGTATTTATTTTGATAACTGCCATCTTGGATTTATATCTTCCATTTTATTTTATTTAGGTCTTTTTATTTACTCTGCTTCCCATGTTTATTTATCTTTTTCTTTCTTCTCTGCCTATTAATTGATTAATGAGTTTTCTCTAATCTCCATTTTTCTTCTACTGAAAGGAAACTCTCTATTACTATTATATGGTTACCATTGAAATTATAGCATAAATACTTGTCTATTGAAAGTCAAAATTAAGTAAAACTCCAGTGCTTCAGCTACAATCACTCTCTGCCTTATTATATATTGTTGTATACACTCTTTTTTTTTCTTTTTTGAAATAGAGAGAGAGAGACAGGCAGACAGGAAGGGAGAGATGAGAAGCATCAATTGTTTGTCATGGCACCTTAGTTGTTCATTGATTGCTTTCTCAAATGTGCCTTGAAGGGGGAGGGACTCCAGCTGAGCCAGTGACCTCTTGCTCAAGCCAGTAACCCTGGACTCAAGCCAGCAACCTTTGGGCTCAAGCCAGTGACCCTAGGGTCATGTCTATAATCCCATGCTCAAGCCAGTGACCTACGCTCCTGCTGGTGAGCCCCTGCTCAAGCCAGTGACCTCAGGGTTTTGAACCTGGTTCCTTAGTGTCCCAGACTGACAGTTCCTCAACATCCTAGGCTGATGCTCTATCTACTGCACTATTGCCTGGTCAGGCTCGTTGTATACACTCTTGAAACCATCTCCACAGTCGAGATAACAGATATGTTCATCACTCTCCAAAAGTTTGTTTGTGCCCCTTTGTAATTTTCCCCTTCCTTATCCTACTCCTTCCCCATCCACAGGCAACCACTGATATGCTTTCTGTCACTTAGATGGATTTGAAGTTTTCTAAAATTTTATATTAATAAAAACATACACTTTGGGGGGCAGTTTATTTAACTCAGCATAATTTTGCATCTATCAATAGTCTTCTGTTTTTTATTGCTCAGTAGTAGTCCAGTGAAGAGATGTGCCAGTTTGTTTATCCATCTCATGCGTGTGTTCCAGGAGTTGGGACCCAAGGGTCCAAGACCCACTGTAGGTTCTGGGCTTCATGCAGGAAAGAATTCCAAGTCAAGCCAGCATAGAGTTTAAAGTAAAAGTGTGTTTATTAGTGCAGCAGTGAGACAGAGAATGGGCTGCTCCATGGACAGAGCAGCCGCCCTTCAGGGGAATTTGCTTCCTTTATTGAAGTTTATTTAATGAGGCTAAGGGTGTAAGGTATTCAATGAGGGAGAGAAATATTCAGGGATAGAAAAGAGACAGAGATTTCTCAGAGGAGCTCCACTGGCCATGTTGTGCTCTTATATAGGCTTTCTGTTTCCGATTATGGCAGCAGGGTGTGTGTCATTTTGCACAGTAATATATGACAACGAACATACAATGAGGCCAGGGGTTACTTTTAGGTGAAACCAGTCACTGTGTTGGATGGAGCTGCTCTCTGCCTTCTCTGAACCATAAGTGTAATAGGGGTGTGGTCTTACTTCTTGACTATTCCTGTAACTTTTATGAATTGCAGATGTTCTGCCACACACCCTATTTCATATTCACCTGTTGATGGGCATTTGTATTGTTTTAAATTTGAGGCCATTAGATTGTTATAAAGTTTTTCTCTACTCCATGATTATAAAATGTAGCCAAAATGTATTTCTAGTACTATAATAGCTGCATATTTTGGCATTTAAATCATAATCTGTCTTGATTTTATTTGAGGAATAAAATATGCTAATTTAAGATAGACCTAATTAGGCCCTGGCCAGTTGGCTCATGGATAGAGCATCAGCTAGGCATGTGGATGTCTTGGGTTGATCCCTGGTCAGGGCACACATGAGAACTGACCTTCTGCTTTTCTCCTCATCCCTCTCTCCTTTCTCTCCATCTTCCCCTTCCACAGCCAACAGATTGATTCGAGCATGGTCACTAGGCACTGAGGGTAGCTCAGTAGATTTGAGCATTGGCCTCAGATGAGGGTTGCTGGGTGGATCCCCAATGCAGGTGCATGCAGGAGACTGTCATTCTAGCTCCCCTCCTCTCACTTAAAAAAAAAAGATAGACCAAATTAAATTTTTCTGAGGAATAAGTCAATTATGGCAATATTATATATTGACAAATAAAGCTTTGTATTAATTTGACACATGATCTTTTTTATATTTAATTCTTGTAAATATTTAGGTCTTTTGTAGCTCCACATTTTATACCATTGATATTTGTAGATTCCTAAATAAACACATTAACATTTGGCAATTTATATTCTTTGCTCTCTGTTTTTTATTTGTTTGTTTGTTAAAACCTTTCTTAATTACTCTCAAATTTTTATTCATTCATCTAGTTAAATTTCAGAACAGTCTTATTGATTTATAAGAGATAAACACCAGCTTGAACATGGGTTTACCAGCTTGAACATGGGGTCATAAACATGACCCCATGGTTGCTGGTTTGAGCCCAAGGTCGCTGGCTTGAGCCCAAGTTCGTTGGCTTGAGCAAGGGGTCAGTGGTTCAACTGGAGTCTCCTGGTCCAGGGACATATAAGAAAGCAATCAATGAACAAGGAAAGTATGGCCCCTGGCTGAGTAGCTCAGTTAGTTGGAGCATCAACCTGATGCTTCAAAGTTGCAGGTTCAATATCTGGTCAGGCACATGTAAGAGTCAATCAAGGAATGCATAAATAAGTGGAACAACAAACTGTTGTTTCTCTCTCTTTTTCTCTCTCCTTTCCTCTCTATAAAATCAATCAATAAAAATGTTTTTTTAAAAGTCATAAATCCCTTTGGAATTTTGGTTGGAATTTATGATACTGTAATTAATAATAAGAAATATATATTTAGCTTTTGTGCAAGTTTCTAAAAGAAAGTGGCAAGAGCTTCTAACACCCTTAGCATTTCTTAAGTGATGAAAGTGATAAGGTCTTTTGTTATGTTAATAGTGACATTTGGAATTCACTGGAGGTTGGTTTCTAGGAGAACCAATTACAGCGGTACCTTGAGATATGAGTTTAATTTGTTCCATAACCAAGCTCGTAAGTCAGTCAACTAGTATATCAAACAAATTTCTCCCATTTAAAATAACTGAAATAGATTTAATCCATTCCAGCCCTGTGAAACGTCCCCAAACCATCCTAAATTATAAAAAAGACATGTTTTTAATTAAGAAACACACATGTATACTTTACCAATGCAAAACGAAATATATGAAATAAAAGAAAAAAGTGTTAGTTAGTACTGTATTCTTACCTTGGAAACAGATGAGTGTGGCTAACAGAGGTGAATGGCGGAGGAGGAGGGAGGGAGGAAGGGATGCAGGCACTGTAGACATGTAAACTAAAACTGCACTTTCTTAACACTAAATGTAAACTAAAACTGCATTTTCTTTACTTTAAACAGAACTAAAACTGCACTTTCTTTACTTAAAATGAAACCACAAAAACTTAATTGTAAAAAAATGCACTTTCTTAACTTTAAACTTAACCTAAGCTTAACATTACATATTTTTCATTTAATCATCTCCTGTTTTTGCCTTTTTGGCTGCACTTTCACTTACTGGACTTTTGAATAAAAATCTATCCAAAGAGGTTTACTTTTGCCTGCCTTTTAAAATGTTACAGAAATGTGGCAAACAAGTGTCATTAAAAAGTGCTGAAGCACGACCAGTTGAAACTTTTTCTGGGTGTTTCTTTTCAATGAAACTTGAAAGCTTCTCCTACATTGCCAGCATGTCTTTAATTTCACTTGTAGAAATCACTTCCTCCGACTCTACCTCCTCCTCACTACTAATCTCTTGCAGAAGCTCCGTATGTTGCATCATCTGTAGCTCCTTCAACTCCTCAGTTGAGAGTTCCTCCTCATGTTCCTCGATGAGCTTGTTTACATCACCCTCATCTACCTCCAGACCCATCAACTTTCTGAGGGACACAATCTCCTCCAGTGCTTCTACCCATGTCTCAGTCTCTGGTTCGAATCCTTCAAAGTCCCTATCTGCAACAACATCAGGCCATAACTTTTTCCATGCCGAGTTCAAGGTTCTTCTTGTAACCTCTTGCCATGCCAAGTCAATAATGCATAAACATATCACGATGTTGTAGTGATCTTTCCAAAACTCTCGAAGGTTAGATTTGAATTCTCAGTCACCTCAAAGCAGTGGCAGAACAAGTGCTTCGTGTAAAATTTTTTAAAGTTGGAAATGACCTGCTGATCCATAGGTTGCAAGATTGAAGTCATGTTGGGTGAGAGGTAAGGACTTTCACAAATTTGAACTCATCAAGAATGTCATCTTCAAGACCAGGTGGGTGGGCTGGAGCATTATCAAAGATTAGTAATGCTTTCATTGGGAGTTTATTTTCTTGAAGATATTTCTTCACTTCAGGGCCAAAGATGAGATTTGCTCATTCAATAAAAGACTGCCGTGTAACCCGTGCCCTAGCATTGGTGCGCCACATAACCTGCAGATTTTCTTTAAGAATCTTGTGAGTCTTAAAGGCTCAAGGATTTTTGGAATGATACACTAGCAGTGGCTTTATTTTACACTCACCACCAGCATTTGCACACAATGCAACGGTCAGAAGGTCCTTCATGGGTTTATGGCTTGGCAACCTCTTTTCCTCTGCGGTGATGAAAGTCCTCCAGGGCATTTTTTTCCAAAACAATCTTGTTTCGTCACAGTTGAACACTTGTTGGGGGATGTAGCCCTCCTTTGTGATAAGCGCAGCAAAACTTGCGATGTACTCCTTAGCTGCCTTAACATCAGCACTCGCAGCTTCACCATGCCTCACCACCGAGTGGATGCCAGATCTCTTCTTGAAATTTTCAAACCAGCTGTGCCTTAAATGTATCTTCTGCTGCCTCTTTTGAGATTGATGGTTCTTTCTTCTTCAAGTCACCGTAAATAATACATGCCTTTTCGCATATTAGAGTCTCCATCACTGTATCTCCTGCCAGCTCTTTCTCTTTAACCCACACCAGCAGAAGCTTCTCCATTTCTTCATAGATATTTGTCCTTAATTGAAACAGAATTGTAGTTCCTTTCACTGGATTTGCACTTTTGATGGCATCCTTTTGGGTAAGAATGGTACAAATTGTAGATGTATTGCGGTTGTACAGCCTTGCCAATTCAATCACTCGTACACCATGCTCATGTTTTTCTATTATTTTTTGCTTTACTTCTATTGATATCTTTCTCTTCTTCTTCTCTCCACTGTCCTTTACACTCACTTTCTTTGGCCCCATAATAGCACACAAAAAAAGTTAGTAAAAAATGCAAAAATAATGAAAGAACAAGTACAGCACAAGAGATTCAACTTGATTCTGCGGGTTACGTGAGAAAGAACGAGATACTGGTGTTGTGCTGCTGATACTGGACCCGTGCGCCAACATGTCAACTAGCAGCAGCTTCCCGAATTATGACTCACATCTTGGAATTTCGCTTGGATCTCAAACAAAAATACGGACCGAGTTGCAGCTCGTATATTAAAAAAAAAAAAAAATTTCATATGTTGGTCTGCTCGTATCTCAAGGCACCACTGTATGTGATTTGAAGGTTGGAATTTCCAGTTTTTTGGAGGGTTTGAGGAGAAAAGTGGGGAAAGGAGAGAAAAAGCAATGAGACTAGGAGGATACCTGAAAAATGTTGGTGTCTGTGGAGTTGATGAGAAATAGTTAGAAGGGTAATCTATGGGGCTTTTGATGGATTGAAAGTTGCCATGCAGCTGATGTTCAAAGTGGTCTAGTACCTTGGAAAAGGGATGAACTTTAGCATAACATACATAGGAACATGGCCAATTGTAGAAAGCTTCTCTTCTTCATGTGACTGTCAACTCAGTTAAATAATTAGTAGTGTAGCACCAAATGTGATTGGAATTTAACATACTTAGTTTGCTACTTGTCAACTAAAATATTCAAGCATATTAGACTACAAAATATTGACATTCAAAAACACGGTATCCATAGGCAGTTGCCCTTGCACAGGCCAGACAGTGGTACTATTGAGAGTAGAAACAGTGAAGTGCAACATGTGCTTTGAAAGGGAGGCAGAAAGGTTATGGAAATGATTCACAGGGCACCAGACTTGGTCTGGGTTTATATAGTTGAACTCTACTTCAACTGACAGTAAGAAATACATTTCACTCATGTTAGGCAGAATGATACAGGGTTTTAAGTGACAGACGCCATCTTAGGAAGCAAACTAGTTCACCCTGGGGGAAGTGGGCCCCTATCACCTGAAGAGAATATTCTCGCACTGATAAAAGGGCTTATTAGGTTGTTTATTGCTTTGGATTATACAGCTTTAACAAATCATGGGTGGCTCCAAGCCCCCTGGGTTACTGTTGGGCAAATAAGTTTATAAAATTTGTGTTATTTGGTTTTGCTCACTTTTATTGTTAAAAATGGTTCCTGCCCACATAATGATGCTGTCAGGTGATACTGCTAATTACCTTTCTGCTTGGGAAGGGGCTTGGTTATGCTAATGTGTGCTGGAGGAGGGGTTGTTGCGCCAAAAATTTTAAGAGAAAGAGGCCGCGATTTTGAAGGGAAGAAGCAGCCAAAATGGCGGTGTGCTGAAGGGGAACAGAGGCGAGGGGCTTTGTGAGCTCCACTGAACTGGTGGGGGCCTTTGATTCTAGAAAAACTAGAAGAAAGTCAGTGTCTTTGGGAGCCCTGAATGGAAAGGGAAGTGTTTTTCCACTGTGTATTTACTTGCCAGTTGGTTGCGAGGCTAGAATAAAGGTAATGGCCCACCATTTCTTGGCTCCATTGTTTCTCTACCATCTATCTAAATCAAATGTGAACCTGTACCTGCACCTGCCTGGCAGCTGTGATGGCCGTGACTACTGGCCCTACAATTATCATGTGCCACTTGGCTGTATATAACAAATTCATCCCTTTTTGGGTGTGGACATCTATGAGCTACCATTTTACTGCCACCCAAGAAGCTGCTTTTGTCTGTAAGTCTCCTAAAAAATTCTTGATGTAATTCTGGAGAGCCAACCTCTTTTTTCCATCTCTCAGCTAAAAATGAAATCTTTTTCAAGGACCCAGAACTCATGACAACGATGTGAGGTGAAACACCAGTTTCACCAACCATACAAATTCTTATTCAATTTGTTGCATCTCTTGGGTTTTGTTCTAGTTAACATTTTAATAGCAGTCATATTCTTTGAATTAATCTCTTATATAACCAATAATGGGTTATAATCTTCAATTTAAAAAATGTGGGTCTAGGAAGTTTAGGAAAATCTTTCTTATTTTATGTGGCTGCATTTTGTGCTTACACTCGTCATGTGTGATTAGCACCATTTACTAGTTGATAGCAGGGTACAAAAATTTTACTTTTGTATTATCTAACAGGAAGAAATTATACGTGGCAGTTCAGTTTAGATTTAAGATTACATATTGGATCCTAGAAATTCTAAATTTATAATTTGCTATTTATTGTCTATCATTTTCACAGAACCATATGTTCCTCAAGGCAAGGAAGTTAAACTTAGTTTCATATCCCCTAAGATAATATATTGCCCTGAATATAATGATCGCTTAACACTATTTTGTAGTATGATTAAATTGAAAACTAAGTAATAAATATGTCATGTGTTTAAATTAAATAATAGAATTCCATAACCTTGAGATCTCAAGATTTTTTTAAATTAGTATTGCTATCTTACATAGACTTATAAATTGAGTTTTCAAAATAATTTCATTTTCTTCCTAGTAGACTTCAGTTTGCTTAGTACTTTGCAGTTTCCTTGTTTTTCTTACATAATATTATCACAGTTGAAATTACAATAGCCCAATGAAGTACACAGACATCATTCCCACTTCTATCGAGCTAAAAGTCAAAGTTGATAGCATAGTTTAATAAAAGAAACTCGTGATCTCAGCTACATCTGTGTCTATAGATTCTCATCTTTGTCTACCACCCAAATTACTAAGCAGCTTTATCAATTACCTGTGATTCTCTCTTATCCACCCCAAATTCATGATGCCTTAAAACTCTGTACTTTTGTAAGCATTGTTGCCTGACTGAAATGCCATTCACTCTCCTGCCCCATCCTCAACCTTGCCTGAATAATTTCTACCTCTCTCCAATGTCTGTACTTCAGGTAGTGTCTAACAGAAGTGGGATGAAACCAGTCAGGAGGATATTAGCATAAACCAGTCAAAAGATAAGTGAATGAATAAATGAACAAATGAGGAAGCAGAACAATAAGCCCTGTACCCTTTATTGGAATGTATGGCTACCAATATAATCATCTTTCTGCCTTTGGAAACAGGGTCTCTCTTGTGATACCTCCATGCCAAAGGTCCCGCTATGCCACCTACTTTGATGTTGCTGTTCTTCGCTGCCTACTTCAGCCCCATTGGTCTGAGGAAGGCACTCAGTGGTCTCTGATGTACTATCTACAAAGGCTGCGACACATGTTGGAAGAGAAGCCAGAAAAGCCCCCAGAACCGGATATTCCTCTCCTGCCCAGACCCAGGAGTAGCTCAATGGTGGCAGCAACTCCCTCACTGGTGAATACCCACAAAACCCAAGTAAGAGAGACTTGGTCCATTGTCATTTGAATCAACAACCTTGGTCATAACAGACTCTCTTTTTCTTCTGTGCATCTAGCTCTTACTTATTGCAGTATTGATTATTTGGTTGATGGACGACTGTGATGTTGTTATCCCTTTCTTTCCATCTTTTACTGCTGGATCCTTTCACTGCTCTTTAGCATTTAACTTACCATTCAGAGAACTGCCATCTGAATGCCTTTTGTACACACTAATCTAGGGCAAGCCTCTGTTGATCCAGAATAGTGGAAAATTGGGTTTTAGATAATGAAAACACAACATAACACAAAAAGTTCTCATATAAATCTGTTGATTACCGATATCATAAAATGCGTGACATTAGAGTTTTACTGAATATATTTTAACCTCTTTTGCATAAGTCAAAATTATCCAGTGCCTCAATGACATCATTAGGAATATTGTTTTTTGATATGTAGTCTTGTTATTTATTATAGATGATTGGAGTAATGAACTGATTGTATATTAATGTTATAACATCCCCTGAAAATCATTTTTTTATTTGAACACTTATTCTGCCTCTCTTCCTCATCAGCACCACATGTTTAATATTTAGAGAAAAATGTGATTAGCAGTATGTTCCAGTTGTTTGGGTTTACTTAATTGTGAATTGGCTGTGTCTGAGAAATGTCTGCACATTCTCAAAATAAACATGAGCGATGAATACAACATCAGGCAGAAAAGGAAATATACTTTATTTTAGTAGCAGCTGATTCTGCCCAATGTAAATATCTCCTTTGGTGAATCATTGAATGGAAAAATCACATTTTTTAATAAAAAGAAAAAAGATACCTATCCTCTTCCTCTTTTCTTATCTTTTCTGATCATCACAGTCTCATTGTTGAGAATTCCAAACAGAAGTTACAGTTCATATGAATCATATCACCTCAGGAGCAGGATCTGGATTCTGAAAGTCTGGGTACAAGTTAAATATTTCATGATATCAACACAGAAGGCATATTCCTATTAAAAATGACATCTCAGTAAGAAAAAATATTTGGATATAAAGCCAAAAGTCCTGATCATTAAGTCTACCTTTGTCTATTAAGGATCTCACCATGAAGTGTAATGAAGAAGAAAAATCTCTCAGTCCTGAGGCCTTTTCTAAGGTCTCGTTGACCAATCTGCGTAGGTCTGCAGTACCAGATCTTTCTTCCGACCTTGGCATGAACATATTTAAGAAGGTGAGTAGAGCCACTTATGCTTTTGATATTTTGGTAATAAAAAAAATCATTGGGGGATGAAGTGCTTCTGATTATACTGCAGCCTGGGGCAGGATGGGAAAGAGACCTCAGGGAACAGAAGTCAGCTCCCAATTGCAACATGACCTTGGACAAATCCCTCTTTGTGCATGACTGTGCCACCCATTCTAAGTGTTGTTACAAAGCTCAGTCTCGATGATGTATGTATCATGCTTTCAGTAGTGTGATGGTAGAGGTGTTTTGTGATAAGCAATTATGTTAACGTATACTTGTATGGTTCATCTCTTTTTATCAAGTACTTTATGTAGTAAATAGCTCTTGTTTCATCCAAATAAGATCCTTATTCTCCCCATTTTGCACGTAAGAAACCAGGTCTTCATGCATTTCTTGGAGTGGTGGAACCATCAGGGAACATTTATTGTTGCAGTCATCTATGTTTTAAAGATAACAAACCAACCAAGCTTTGTTAATAAAGTAAAAAATACTTATAACAGAATATTAGATTTACTACTGTTACAATTTCTCCTCATGAGTAAGGTACAGTGTAGGTTTCCATTCAATGAACATTTCTTAAGCTACTACGAGGAGTTAGAAGCCTATAGATGAGAAATTAAAGATGGTGTCTTTTAATGCAAAGGATTAAGAGCAACTTGAGAGTCAGTTGATTAGAGTTCAAATTCTAACTCTGCCACTTTCAAAGCTGTGTGATACTGGCCAAATGATATGTATCAGTTTTCTAAATGATATGGTTGGTTTACAAAACCATATATCAGTTTCTTCATCTGTAAATTGGGTGCATATTATACTTACCTCAAAAAGTTATGAGAATTAAGTGAGATAATGTCTGTAGAGTCTTTACTGTGACCAGTGTTTAATAAGTACTCCATGAATGTAATTATTATTCTCAGAGAAAGAGAGTGAAAAAGAGAGAGAAAGAGAGATGAAACATGAGAAACCTTACGTAGTTTGTAAAAGTCCAAACTCCACCTCTCTTTTTTTATAAGTATTTGGAGCCAATCAAATAGAAAATACATAATATGGCATGACCAGGTGGTGGTGCAGTAGATAGAGCATTGGACTGAGATGCAGAAGACCCAGGTTCAAACCCCCAAGATCACTGGCTTACGCACAGGCTCATCTGGTTTGAGCACAGCTCACCAGCTTAAACCCATGGTTGCTGGCTTGAGCAAGGGGTCACTCGGGCTGCTGTAGCCCCCCGGTCAAGGGACATAGGAGAAAACAATCAATGAACAACTAAGGAGCCGCAACAAAGAATTAATGCTTCTCATCTCTCTTTCTTCTTGTCTGTCTCTTCCTATCTGTCCCTATCTCTATCTTTCTCTCTGTCTCTGTCATAAAAAAAATACATAATTGTATAGAATAATATATGTGTGGTGGCTTCATTTTCTATTTTTCAAAATGATGTTATATTGATGAATAACAGAGAACATTATTTTCTTACCTATGAGCTCAAAATATTGCTAAGAAAGAAGCCATATCCACCTTCATTGATAATGCAGTAATAGGTAATGGCCATTGTTTTTCTAAAAATGTCTATAATATCATTCTAGAGGAAAAAAGGGGCTTTCAGTACTGACTGCACATGAGAATTTCTTGGGAGCTTTTAAAAGTTCAAGTGCCCAGTCTTGACCCCAGATCAATTAATTCAGAATTGCTGAGGGTTAGGCCCAGTCATTGGTATATTGTAAAAGCTTCCCAAACAATTTTAAACTTGTATTTATACTGGACCTTGAACTTGACTGGCAGCAATAATGGGTTTGTATGAGTGCATGCTCTGCATCTCCTTTGACTCTCCTTATGAACAGAAGCACACATTTCAAATTGTCTGGCTGAAACAATTGATCTGGATCTTAAAAGTGGAACAGAAGGCCCTCTCCGGTTGGCTCAGTGGTAGAGCATTGGCCGGGCGTGTGGAAGTCCTGGGTTCAATTCCCAGCCAGGGCACACAGGAGAAGCGCCCATCTGCTTCTCCACCCCTCCCCCTCTCCTTTCTCTGTCTCTCTCTTCCCCTCCCGCAGCCAAGGCTCCATTGGAGCAAAGTTGGCCTGGGTGCTGAAGATGGCTCCATGGCCTACACCTCAGGTGCTAGAATGGCTCTGATTGCAATGGAGCAACACCCCAGATGGGAAGAGCATTGCCCCCTAGTGGGCATGCCGGGTGGATCCCAGTTGGGTGCATGCAGGAGTCTATCTCTGCCTCTGGGCTTCTCAATTCATAAAAATACCAAAAAAAAAAAAAAAAGGAACAGAAAATTCTTCCTGGTCCATGTGGTGACTGGGGATCCTATGCTCACCCAGTGGTTCTCAAATTTTACCATGCATCAGTATCACCTACAAGGTTTATGAAAACACACCTTGCTGAGCCTCACCTGCTGAGTTTCTGACCCAATTTGTCTGGGTTGAACCTGAGAATTTGCGTATCTAATAATTTCCCAGATGACCTTGATGTGGCTGGCCCAGGTACCCCACTTTGAAAAGCACTCGTCTAACCCAACCCCGCAAAAAGACCTAGACAACATGTTTACCTTTGCCTTCCTTTCTTTCACTCTTGAAGCACATTGTAGAAATTGATCCATCTCTATTGTATAATATTCCTTGACCTTCTGGATCCCCTCTTCCTGGAACATTGCCTGTATTTTACTGCGGGGCCTGGAACCTCTTGGGAAGCACACTGGAACCTCTCCTTTGCCCTGTGCCTAACCTTTCACCTCTCACCCTCCTAGTTCAAGAGCCGCAAAGAGGACCGGGAGAGGAAAGGCTCCATCCCGCTGCACCACACGGGGAAGCGGAGGCCGCGGCGAATGGGGGTGCCGTTCCTGCTGCACGAGGACCACCTCGATGTGTCCCCCACCCGCAGCACCTTCTCCTTCGGAAGCTTCTCTGGGCTTGGAGAAGACAGGCGAGGCATTGAGAAAGGAGGCTGGCAGACCACCATTTTAGGTGACCGCAAGGACCTTCCGAAATTGGGCAGAGCTTAGTGGCCTGTTGAGCAATCTGGCCGTGGGGCTCCCCGGGAAAAACTGCCTCTTCTTTGACTACTTTAGTTAAGAAATTTGGGCCCAAATTTTATTTGAGCCCAATTTGAGCTTCACAGTATAAAATAGTGCTGTGTCTTGACAGCCAAAGAAATGCAGATAATCGAATTAATTAAATCTTGTATAATTAGACAGGTGATGGCCCTATTTCTTAAATACTCTAGATGTGGAATCATAGCCTTAGAGGGTCATAGGCATTAGCTTTCATTGTGAATCCAAAGACAGACTTTAATTTAATTTGAATGCTAAAAAGGAAAGAGTAAAGAAAAGAAAGAAACATTATTTTTTCTTTCTTTCTGGACGGCATAGAAAGAAGGCCAGCTTCAGATGAAGAGCTGTCAGCTAGCCGGGGCCCACCAGATGGTTTCTGACAGTTGGCTTAGATTGGGGCTGACCTTCTCACAGGAAACTTCATCCATCACCTTGACCTTGTGTGTTCCCAAGGCCAGTTCAAGTCATGCTCTCTGTGCCTCACATGCTTCCTGGTTCCCCCTCCCTCTCACTGCCATCCTTTCAAAAGACAGAATCTCAGCAGAGCATCTTGCAGGAGTTAAAACCTTCTCGCGGCACTCTTGTCCACCTCAGGGAAATTCACCCGGCGGGGCAGTTCGGACGCGGCCACGGAGATGGAGAGCTTGAGTGCCAGGCACTCACACTCTCATCACACCCTCATGAGCGACCTGCCAGACCACTCCAACAGCCACGGAGAAAACACCGTCAAGGAAGGTGGGTCGGAGGCAGTGCCTGCAGGCGGGACTTCAGGTTCCTTTTCTTGTTTCCTGTTTTTCCTCCATGTTTCATTTTCATTGTAATCTGGCTCCTTGTGCTTTCTGAAAACGTGCATTCATGTATTCTGTTGCTTAGTAATTTACTTGTGAGCCTTTCTTCGCATTTCCTTAGCAGCAAGAGCTATTGAGCAGCCCGCTATGAATACCATATGTCTCAGAGAAAAGCAAGGGCAAGCCATTCATCTTTGTTTTCAAAGATCATAGACCCACTACACTAGACAAAATGTGGGGAATAGCTTCATTCCCCTCTAGGATGTCTCTCTGAAGGGTTTGTCTACTTTCAGCAGAAGGAAAGTCACTAATTCCTATTTCAGACAGCTTGTACTTCAGATAAATGCATTATGTTCTTTTTCTGAACAAAGGTGCCTCTGGGTGAAATCCGAGACAGGTTTTTAAGAGTATAAGGTTATTACGTTCTTAACCTATGAGTATAAATTAATCCCTTATTTCCCTAGATTCTATTTAAGAAGTTGATGATACCTATTAGTGACCATAACAGATTTATGTCCCATTACTCTAAAGAAAAGGAGAAAAAAGAAATCCTTGTCTGTCATAGCTTAGTATACTACATAGGTAAGACCAAATATTTCAACAGCCACAAACTTGCAGTGGAAAACTTCAACTAAACTAGTTTAACTCTATTAATAAAGTCTGTCATCTAACAGTGGGTAAAATCCACTTAATACACAAAAGTTAAATTCTAGCCAGGGTCTTAAAGAAACCAGCTAGAATTCACATTTTTTCTTAACCTTCATAATTTATCAGATATTCATTACATGACCTTAACCCCTGCAGCAGTTCTATAGGAGTTGTAAATAGTTCTGTGACTGTAAGTCAAATAAATATCTGTAAAAGCTACAGTCGTGATTGTCGTCATATTTTAAATAATAATATAAGTGTCTAATGTGATGTTCCAGATTAATATGGAGAAAACTAAAACATTGCTTTCCTTTTATTAGTGAGATCCCAGATTTCCACTATCACAGTTGCAACGTTCAATACCACATTGGCGTCATTCAATGTAGGCTACGCAGACTTTTTCAATGAGCATATGCGGAAGCTCTGCAACCAGGTGCCTATCCCAGAGATGCCACATGAACCCCTGGCATGTGCGAACCTGCCTCGAAGCCTCACAGACTCCTGCATAAACTACAGCTACTTGGAGGACACAGAACATATTGATGGGACCAATAACTTTGTTCATAAAAATGGCATGCTTGACCTTTCTGTAAGGAGCAAGAATTTTTCTTACTGGAGCATGAAAGATATTGACTCTATGGTTCAATTTTTACTAGGCTGTGTAAAGTGAGCATGTGGATTCATAGAAATGTTGGATCTTGAAATAAAAAAGCCATCCATATAAAAAATTTACAGTATGTTAACCCTCTTAGAGATTCCTTTCCCTTTCTGCAGGCATTATCCCAGAAAGATTTGATCTGATCTGATCTCAGTATATTTTTAGTTCAAAGACATTAGTGAATCCTGAATACACATATATAAATATACATAAATTTGAGTGTGTTAGTTAAGTCCCTTTTTTTCTAGAATGAGAGTAAAAAATTCTCAGGTTCTTTTTTTTGTTTGTTTGTTTTTGGTAAAAAGCAGCATGACTGTAAACCTCTCGCATAGCAGGGGAAATGAACAGAGGTGCAATGAAAGATTTAAACTTGCATTCTCAAGGATGCCTGTCTTGATTATAGTTATTGGCAAATGAAAGGGTTGTAATAGTTTACAATTTTATTTCACAGAATTTTTTGTTCCCACATTAAGGAACCTGGCTCAGCAAATAATTTAAAATACTAAAATAAAAAAAAAGGACGTAATTTAAAAATGCAAATACTTTGTATTTAAAATTGAAGTGTAAATAATGACACCATGGTGATGTGCAAAATTTTCTTTATGTGTACATAAGGAAGTCATTTTTTCTTTATCTTTTATTGGTGGGGAGTGAAAGGCAGAGAATTCAAATACTTTGATTTAAAAAGCAATTGAAATGGTTTTCATGTGGGCAAATAATTCCTCTCCCATTAATTTATTATGCTTCACTATCCCCATTAACTGTCTATATCACTGAAAGTCTGGGAATATTTAAGTGAGATAATACACATATACATTTTTAATTATTTGGGTGGTTTTTACACAAGGCTCCAAATCAACTTAAGTAGGAACATCTAGAAATTACCTGAATTAGTTATACTCAAGTGCATAGAACATCTTAAAGGAAATTGATTAAATAGAATAATAGAATCTATGTAGGAAGAGATAATATAAGGAATTTCATTACCCTCTGTTTATTTTTGTCTTCCCCAGGTGGTTCTGAAGGCTGTTTATCTTGTCCTTAACCATGACATCAGTTCTCGCATCTGTGACGTGGCACTCAACATTGTTGAATGCTTGCTTCAACTTGGTGTGGTGCCCTGTGTAGAAAAAAACAGAAAGAAGAGTGAAAACAAGGAAAATGAGACTGTGGAAAAAAGACCAAGTGAGGGAACCTTCCAGTTCAAAGGAGTATCTGGAAGTTCCTGTGGATTTGGGGGCCCTTCAGTTAGTGGAACTGGAGATGGTGGAGGAGAAGAAGGAGGAGGTGGAGATGGAGGAGGTGGAGGAGGTGATGGAGGAGGAGGTGGAGGAGGTGGAGGTGGCCCTTATGAGAAGAATGATAAGAACCAAGAAAAGGTATGGCTGAACTATCTTCTGTGTCCTCATGAATATTGCCGCTAATTTATTTCCAATGTGTGTTTCTCAGCAATTTGTTGACTCAGAACAAGAACTAGTCACTAGAACAAGAAACTGGTGAGTCTAGAAATCTCTTCAGCAGGCATTAGTGAAAAGAGATGAAAGTGTATTCTAAATTCAGTAACTATTGCCATACAAGCAATGTTAGGCCTAATTCCTTGGTCATGTTTTTTCTGTAGGAGAACATGTCACATATACTACATTGTCATAATTCTCAGTGTGCCTCCAAGGATAGCCTCTTTCTCAAAACTTTCAGGGTCTGACTTAATTGAGCAGTGCTTTAATCTTCTCAGGCTGCCATAAAAATAGTATTGATTGGGTGGCTTAATCAATAGAAATTTATTTCTCACAGTTCTGTAGTCTGACAAGTCCTAGATTAAGGTACAAGCAAAGTTTCATTCTGAGGCTTCTTCTCTTGATTTGTAGGTTGCTGCCATCTTCCTGTGTACTCACATGTTCTCTTTTTTCTGCATACACAGAAAGAGAGAGAGCAAGCTCTGGTTTCTTCTTATTAGGACCCTAATCTCATTGGACCAGGGCCGCACTCTTATGACTTTATCTAAACCTAATTACCTCCCAAAAGCCACATCTCTATGTCTTGTTACATTGGGATTAGAACTCTGACATACAAAATTGCGTTAAGACATAAACATTCCAATAATAAAATGTAGTATTATTTTTCCTCAAGATAAAGTCATACTCTTTTTGTAATGAATGTACTTTTGGGCAGCCAACTTCAATCAGGGTTAAGGAGAAAGAAAGGGAAAACTTGTTTGATTGGTTGGTTGATTTATTGGTGTTAGTTTGGAAGACTAGCCTTGCTATCTTAAGTCTCAGTTGTCACATTCCAATGACTTTGGCTTTTTTATTACTGACCATTCCAGAATTTAATTCCCGTTGCCTTGCAATACCTCGTTTATGATCTTTGTACTTAACATCAAGAATTAGTTTTCTCCTTTAATTTGTGTTGTAAAGAAGAATTACCACAGCTTAAATTCACATGATTTATACTGATTTCAATTTTCAGTTTAGTAGAAAATGCTGTTAATAAATTTAAATCAACAAGAGATCTGAAACTCTAACAGGTGACATAGTAGGTCAAGTGTTTACAAGTATAAGATTACACTGTGCAGATTTCTACCATCTGCATATTATCTACTCTATAAATTGTCCATTTTTTTCTTAAAGGTTATTGGGTTTTTACATATGAATAGGTATTATAATGCTCCTTCCTCTTTTATAATCTTTTTTTCCACCTCCTTCTAGTCCCAAACCTGGATGAAGGATTCATGTGCATTTATCATCTGTGTTTCTTCATCTCATTGTTTACTCCTGTCCTCTCAATATTATTGGACTCTGATCTAAATATTCCTATCCCAATATTTTTGAGTTCCTGAACCTTTTCTTCAGGATTTTCTTCTACTAGTATAATCAAACATATGTTGTTTTCCAGTTCTAATAGTATCTTCTGGTAGTTAAGGTTCCCAACTTCTTACCTCCCATATATCACTGATGACAATCCAAGGGTCCTCAGATTTAACTTTAGATGAAAGTTATCTAAATGATACAGATCACAAAGGATTTTATCTTAGACCCTAAGATCTAGAGGGTCGTTCAGTAAGCAGTTATGTAAGAATTAGCAACCAATTACAATCTGTAAGGACCAAATTTATAAACACAAAAAACAGTGAGATTCTTACTAAAGTTCCATTTTTTACCTATCAATCTAGACTGGTCACTAAAAGAGGTAATAGATGGTAGTATGTTCATTACAATAGTCAAGGGGGAAAAAGAAAGAAAAAATAAAAGAGACTTGAGAAATTTTGATAAGCTTTTATCAGTAAAATGTAAACATTCCAACTAACTTGATGAGGGCTTTGCTGTATATCCTAAGAATCTCTCAGGTTTATTATTAGCATTGTATTTTTGTTTTTAGTTCTGATTTTTTACCTAGTTAGTATTTTTATCTAATTTCCTTTTTTTTTTTTTTTTTTTTTTTACAGGGACAGAGAGAGAGAGAGAAAGAGAGGGATAGACAGGGACAGACAGACAGGGATGGAAAGAGATGAGAAGCATCAATCATTAGTTTTTCATTGCAACACCTTAGTTGTTCTTTGATTGCTTTCTCATATGTGCCTTGACCACGGGCCTTCAGCAGATTGAGTAACCCTTTGCTCAAGCCAGTGACCTTGGGTCCAAGCTGGTGAGCCTTGCTCAAACCAGATGAGCCCGCACTCAAGCTGGCGACCTCGGATTCTTGAACCTGGGTCTTCTGCATCCCAGTCCGACGCTCTATCCACTGCCCACCGCCTGGTCAGGCTTTATCTAATTTCTTATTGAAGACTTGCAAGTCTCTTGGTTATGTAAAATCTAGATATTATACTAGATACTTGATGATATGTATTATTGTGACCAAAGTTATCACTTTTGACTAGTATTAGAATTTTAAAGTCTATTGTGTGGTCTCAAAAACAGCCACCAACGTATGTGTTTCGTAGTTAGTTCTGCAAAATAGTATTCTTTGTAGTACAAAGAATTTTTAAATTAAAATCTGACTGTAGGTCAAGTGCATTGTGTTTGTGATTCACACAGGTTTGTTCTTTCCCAAACCCATTGTTATTTTCAGTGAAATCAGAGGGTTTATCTAATTTTGCAACCTGGTAAATACCAGAAGCATGGAGAACTGATTAATCAGTAAAGAAGATATAATTTCTATTTTTTATGATTGTCACTAACAGGTATTGAGAGCTTGAAATGTTATTTAATATCTGTCCTGATCTTTGCCTATTGCTTGATATATCTTTCTGAAGGTCGCCTGTGAGAGAAACCTAAATCCTAAGGACATATGAAGCCTATAAAAATATAAACCCAAATAGATATTTTCAAGAAGCTTTTAGAGCTATGGCTTTATTTTAAAGAATCATATAGTAATTTTGAAATATATGTTAACCAATCTTCTAAATCAACCCTTACCCAAGATGATCCTTTCTGAGGCACTGTGGCCTCTGGCTGTGCAGTGTGTATACTACATAGAGGCTCTTTCTTGACCAAGGAGGTTGGTAATTAAGAACTGAAATCTAGTCCAAGCTTTGCTCACTGAACTATTCACCCAAAGCTGCATCCACTAAGAGGGCTTGCCTCTCCCTGATTCATCCACCCAGAGGAGTGCTTTTTCTCATTTACACAGACTTGCCCCAAAGGATAGCAGTGCCCAACATCTAGAAATAATAATTAACATTTGTTTTATTATCATTATGTACCTTACATATTTTTATTCATTTAATTCTCACAACTCTATGAGACAGATGTTATTATCATTCCCATTTTGTAAGGGCACAGAGGTGGTTATGTAGCTTCCCTAAGGTTGTGGAGCTAAGATTTCAATCCAACTTGAAACATTCCTGAATTGGTATATATAAATATAAGCATGAATGAATGAATTGACAGATATTGATGTCTATTGAGGAGTTTGAGTCTTCCATTTGCAACCACCTGAGCTATGGAGTGCTCGTAAACAGATGCAGACATGGAGATATGCATGCAGGAGATTTCCTGAGGTGTCTTCTCAGGATCACTACCTGTGGGTTGTTTAAAAAAAAAAAAGTAGGATGGGATGGAGAGAAAAGCCAAACTGCAGTATAGTTTAATAGAGGCCTCAGGAAGCTTTGGAGCTAGGATAACTCCTTAAAGTAGTCCCCAAGTGAAGTAAGGCATCCTACCTTTATACTCTTCACCCTCTTAATTCCCTTGACCATCCACTGAAAGCAGACTGCTTCCAGGAGAAGAGTATAACCTTGGGTGAGCAGCTCTCTTTAGTTAAGGGCAGTACCTAGAGAGAAACTCAACTCAGAGCTGTTAGTCATCAACCCTTCCAGCAGCTCAGAAAATGAATGCTGTAGTTTTCCTGAAAAGAGCATCTCTGGGCTTCAGCACCATAGCTCCTACATGAGCCTGTAGATTAGAAAAGTAAGACGAACTACAAAACAATAGGGGAGAAAGGAGTCTACCACATTATGGCACATGGTGCCTACCTAGATAACCTCCTATTCTTTTCATATCCTACCCACATCTGAGTGTGTGTGTGGCCCCAAAGTTTAACCTGATTATATGATTATAAAAGAGCCCTTCACAATTTACAGGGCATTTTTTGTCTATTATTTAATTTGTTCTACACCATTAATTAATGAAGTAGGAAGAGAAGCTATTAGGATCCTCAATTCATAGGTCAGAAAACCAGAGCACACAGAGATGAGTTGATTTATCTAATGTGATATGCAATTAAGGAACAGGACATGGAATCTGGAGTCCATGGTGTATATGCTAACAACAGCAGGATGTAGATAGAAGGACTGAGGAAGAGTGAAACCTTCTGAAGTAATGGCACACCCACGCTGGAATCTCCGTCGTTCTTTAGCTACAGCTTCCTTATGCTTCTCTGGGAATCATTCAAGGAAATTTTTCTTTCTGGAAGCTATGCTTTCCATTAACAACAAGGATTAAATGGGGCAAAAGAAAGGATGATAGTTCTCATTATTCATGCAGGAATACTTCCTACTTAGCTTCAAAAGAAAACTCAAACTCAATGTTCACATATTTCTTTATATTCTCACTTTATTTGTATATGAGTATTACAATGTAATGAAAGCATAAAATTTTCAAAAAAATATTTTAAAATGAAAGAAATGGCCATTTGATATCTAAGTTCCAGACTTTGATCAGTGCCAGAAATTTAGTGCCAATAATTCTTGCTTGGTGGTACTATCAGCAGCCTTCCAGTGAGGGTAGCTTCTGGGAAAATCTATTTGGCTTTGTCCCTGGGAGTCCCCATTGTCTCCCTCTAGCTGTTTTTCTGATAATCTGTCAAGGATACAAAAGCAGATCTTTTAATAAAGAAGTCTGTGTTCATATCCTTTAGCCTTTGAGAATATACAAGGCACATCTTTCTCTTCAATCAATCGTGTTTTAGGTTTTAGAAAAATTAGCTTGCTTGTTGAGCCCTTGACAGTTCTGTCTCCCAAATTGTGGGTGCTCACTATAAAACCAATTAACTTGGTTTAATCGTAAAATAAAATCTGAGTAGCAAAAGGACCTTAGTGACTAAGTGAACAGACTTCTCTTTCTTTCTTGTTCGTGGGCACTAGGATGAAAGTACACCTGTCAGCAACCATAGGCTTGCTCTAACCATGCTCATCAAAATAGTGAAGTCTTTGGGATGTGCCTATGGTTGCGGAGAAGGACACCGAGGGCTCTCTGGAGATCGTCTGAGACACCAGGTATTCCGAGAGAATGTAAGAGAATTAAAGTAGATTCCATTTCCTCTCCCTCGTCCTTCCCTTCAATTTAAGAATGAGTCCTTTGACAATGAGGGTCAGTGTTCCCTAAAAAATGTTGTGTATTTCATAAGGGTAATAAATACTGTCTTGGGTGGGAGTATTCCCACAAGATATCTCAAGACATCTAAAACCCAGGGCCAAAAAAGTTTAATTGGAAAAACACTTCTGCCTCCTGCCTAGGGCAGGCCAACTCCCAGTTGGAGAAAGAGTATATAATTGGAATGTGTGAATTGGAGTTTGAAAGAACATTGATGACTATATTTAACAAGCTTCTAATAGTCTGTGACAAATGACTTTTTAATCACCTGCCTGGGTACTATAGAAGCATATTTTATATTAAAGAAAGGAGTCCAAGTATAGGACTCAGTTTGTTTGTTCTGATGTAGATATGGGAAATGGCCCTTATTGGGACAAAACAGGACTGTGATAGTAACCAATCATGTTCTGGCTGCTTTGTTTGAGAATGAACCTTGACTTCTAACTGTTTGAGATCATGTCCCTCTGAACTGTGTGAAACTTGAAACTCTGTGCATGGGCTTGCAAAGCATAATTCTGTGATGGAATGTGGTCTCATGCCAGCTCATTTTCGTTGGCCTCGGCTGGTATTACTTTTCTCGTTGCACTTGAGCAACAACCCATCTCTATAACAAGTCCGAACTGGGACCATTGCCGTATAAAGTACATTTGAATTGAAATCCTAAGAAAATATTTGCCTAAAAATAAAGGTTTGATGCAAATTTGAGTCCATGAAACCATTTGGCATATCTTGGCAGAGTTTTAGGATCATGTCAAAATCTAATGCCAGCCTGCTTTTTTCTTGGTATTAGGTTTTGTTGTGCAATGTTCACACAGTATTAGCATGTTGTGTTTTTTCTTAACCCATCATCTGCCTATCTATCCATTTATACATATTCTTTCTTTTCTATTCTGTAATGTTGTACATATTAGTTTATTATATGTATTGGGGATTATATTTCACTGTAATTAACTTCTAAATTATGAATTGAAAACTTTGACCAAGATACAGATTTGGAGGCCGAAATTAAATCAAAGTAAAAATAAAGAACTGGCATTGCCCCCATCTTCGCACATGTGTGTAGGATTTTTTAACTCTATACAGTATGAATAAATGCCTTCAAGGTTGAAACCACATCACTCATCATACAGAAGGCCAGTTCCATGAAATGAACACTAAAGTATGATGTGCCATGCTTTTTAGCTGGAAGTATAAACTGGCCCTGACACCAGAACCAGTCTTTTTAGACTTGGAGAAATTAGAGCTAGTTGGATCAGAAGCCACTGGAGAGGCTTTTGTTACTTCTGAGGTTGCCATACTTTCCTCTCCAAGGGTGTTTCCTATCAGGATGTCCAGACAGTTGTCTACTTGCCTTTCAGTTCAGCCTTGAATGGCTACTCCTCCATTATCTTGGAGCCCAGTTGAATATTCACTATGGAGATTATATGGATTTATCCATGCTCAGTAAACATATTGTCCATTCTTCAAGAAATGTAAATTTGGGAAGTTTTTCCTGGGAATGTGTAAATCATGAAGCTAAGTATTTCTATATTTCTGACACACTGAAGTTTCAGAAGATACTTAACTTTTTAAATGTTAAGACTATTTATTACCTTTACCAGATGAAGTCCTCTACACTTTTTAAAAAAGAAACAGAAAAATATTGTAATGATATTCATCAAAATGCCAAACAATTACAGCCTGTGCCTCATAAAATAATCTAATCATTAGTTGGTACTCCTAAATTATTGAAAGGGATGATTTTACCTGTAGCAGTTTTATATCTCTTGGAGAAGTTTAGAATATTCATTCAGAATCAAAATAATGTTCTGATTCTTCCTTGAACTTCTCATTGAACACATTCAGATATTTTAACAACCTCTATAAAAAAGGTTTGATACTATGCCTTTTTTGGTGTATTGTATAGAGAAAATAGGATAATTTGTAGTTTGTGCCTTCTAACCTGGTATTTTAAAGTGCTTTGTTACTGCAGTGAACAGCTTCACAAATCGTTTATGGAATGATAATTAAATACTTATTCACGCAGAACATATTTTATCTAAGTGCTTTGCAACCTTCATTTTATAGCAAGTAACACTTATTTTTTAAGAAAAAAACTTCTTGAAATAAAACTTCTGATTTCCTAATGTTCTAGAATCTAGTAAAGGAAGAATTAAAAAACAAAAAACAAACAAACAAAACCCACGTTAATCCACCTGACATTTTAGCTTTGGGTTTTTCTAGAGCAGGCCTTCTCAAAGCAGCCCTTGGTCTGCTCAGCCTGTCTCTGTTCACTTCTCATGCAGACAAGAGGGGCTGGTAAGGCTGGCCAGTGCCCACCAGCAGAAATGGATAGAAGCCTTTGTCTTCAAAGGCTTCTGTCTTGGGCTAATGGTATCCTCAGCTTAAGCTGGTACCTGTGACTTTTTCACTTTTCTTCCTTCATTTCAGGCCCAGAACTGCCTCACTAAGCTGTACAAGCTAGATAAGATGCAGTTCCGACAAACCATGAGGGACTATGTGAACAAGGACTCCCTCAATAATGTAGTGGACTTCTTGCATGCTTTGCTAGGATTTTGTATGGAGCCGGTCACTGACAGTAAGTAAAGCGGAACCAAGTTCTAGGAGGAATCACTGTGAGGTGAAGCAGGTAGCATTTCAGAGGCACACTAAACTTGTGGGGAAGAATGTAGAGGAAGAGATGTATGTGTGTGTGTGGAATAGTGTATAAATGAGAGAAGCCTGTACATTGTCTTTGATGACATATTCTTGAGCCTTTCTGAAGACCACTCACCTCAGCAAATGGGAATTTGGTAAAACTCTGGCACCCTCACCGTAAGCCCCTCAACTGTTCCTCTACCATCCCCCTCTCTCATATGATGTCTTGTGGTGTGACCACTAGGACAAAGATCAAAGAACAAAGGAATATTTTCATAGATACTCATGTGAAATGAATTCCTGTTATGTGCTAGCCACAGAGATTTATTTTTCACAAAATAAAACAGGCAAGAAAAAAATATATATATATAAACATAGTAGTAACAGAATTGTGATACACACATATATACAAACATATATACTGATTTTAAAAAACAAGACAAAATGAATCTATAAACAGGCTCAAAATATTTTATTTATATTTTAGCTTTATGGCTTAAGAAAACTCCAGTATAGAGACCTTGGTTAGAGGAGACTAGCGAACACCAACTGTGTCCATAATACACCAAACACCTTCCTTGCCCTTTTAATGCAAATGCAGTCCTGGAATAAAAGTGATGTGTGAAGCCTGAGTTGAGGAAAATATACATTTTAATTAGAGCTTGGGAAGAAATAACTTCTTAGTATAGGCTTTTATTATTTATATAATGCATATATAATAGTAGTTGATTATCATGAAGATATATTTGATGGATTTAGAAGCAGTTTTCGATTTATATCTCAGGCTTTACTGTTTGCTCATCGTGTTAAAAAGAAAATTGTTCCTCCGTAGAACCCCTGGAATAATGTATGCTATCAAGGCCATTTTTAAACCAAGCACATTGCAAACTAAAAGAAAAATCAATAAAATAAGTGAGAATTGTGGTTGAGACTACAAGAGAAATTTTGATTGCAAACTATTTTTTTTTATTTTTTTAAGTTATTGGAGAGAGAAACTATAAGCATAGACTAAACCATTTTTTTTTCTAATGTAAAATTTAGAGATAGTCTTTGGCCAGTTGACACAGATAGTAAGAGGTTAATAACAAACTGTGTTACTTGAAGGTGATGAATTCCTTTCGGGATCCTTGAGAAATGGAAGTGGCTCACAGTGAATGAGCCAGCCAGACACAGGTTCCTATCTAATCAGTTCTGGAGCTACACATGCCCTGCCCCTACAGTCCACCATCCACAGATAGCTCATAAGCCATGGAGAATCTTCTGGCAAGCCCCAGAATACCTGACATGTCCTGTAAAAAAGGTCCATAGATACCCGAAAACCTCAAGCAAAGTGCTACAGAGTGATGGCCTCATTTCCTTGGCATCTCCCATGTGAATGAATTAGAAAGAGGTTGCCTTGAGGAGGTTGTAGGTTTTCCTTCTCTGTAAACTCAAAAAAGTCTCTGGAAGCAAGAAGCTGCTGGAATTCCTTTGCAGCTCTTGGCAGGACTCTTTTTTCCCTTTTGTTTCCAGTGCCTGCGTGAATTCCTCTCCCGGGACCCTCCTGGTCCCTTCCCTTCCCCTGCCCCACTCACCTGGTTGGCCTCACCTCATTTCACTTCAGTTAGACCTGACGATTTCCAATGAGAGCCAGGACTCCTCGCCGTCAACAAGACTCAATCAAATAAATGTGTTCCCCAATGAGGGACCCTTTAGTAAATTTTTTTAAGTGATCACCAATTTAAAAACTATTCTAAGCCCTGGCCGGTTGGCTCAGCGGTAGAGCGTCGGCCTAGCGTGCGGAGGACCCGGGTTCGATTCCCGGCCAGGGCACATAGGAGAAGCGCTCATTTGCTTCTCCACCCCTCCGCCGCGCCTTCCTCTCTGTCTCTCTCTTCCCCTCCCGCAGCCAGGCTCCATTGGAGCAAAGATGGCCCGGGCGCTGGGGATGGCTCTGTGGCCTCTGCCCCAGGCGCTAGAGTGGCTCTGGTCGCAATATGGCGACGCCCAGGATGGTCGCAACATGGCGACGCCCAGGATGGGCAGAGCATCGCCCCCTGGTGGGCAGAGCTTCGCCCCATGGTGGGCGTGCCGGGTGGATCCCGGTCGGGCGCATGCGGGAGTCTGTCTGACTATCTCTCCCTGTTTCCAGCTTCAGAAAAAGAAAATGAAAAAAATAAATAAATAAAAAATAAATAAATAAATAAAAACTATTCTAAGTCAAAAAGTTTTTCTTATGGTCAACAGTCGATTCTCTCTTTTTTGCTAAAGGTTATCAATTACAGCAGTCCTCAAAGTGATGGACTATGTCACAGTAGACTCTGAAGGAGACTTTGATGTGTTTGTCTCCAAGTCCGTGGAAAGGTTATGAAACCAGGGGTATCTTTAGTCCTCTGTTTCTGTATTCCGAACACAGAATTCATTCATTCCTGGGTGCCAACTACTTCTTTACCCCTTTAAACCGTGTAGCCTGCCTGATGGGTGGAAACTGCCTTTAATCAGTGCCTTTGCATTCCAGACAAAGCTGGTTTCGGAAATAACTTCGCCACAGTAGACAACAAATCCACAGCCCAAAGTGTGGAAGGCATTATCGTCAGTGCCATGTTTAAGTCCCTCATCACGCGCTGCGCTTCGACCACACATGAATTGCACAGCCCCGAGAATCTGGTGAGAAGCTCACTTCTTTCCCCCCACAGCAGTTTTCCTCCCCTGCCCAGAGGGAAGTTCTCATGCCGTGGCCATGAGAAAGAGAAGTCAAAGACTGAATGTCTGCACATACAAGTTAACTATTTTTCCGGTGTTACCAGCAGCTCACAATGGAGCCTCAGCAACACATTTCTACCTCCTTGTTACTCATTATCCTGCCTGCAAATGGACGTCTCTCCCTCTCTGTCTCAGAGGTTCTGTGGTGGCTGGTGTTGCAAAGTACTTTGAGCCCATCAGAGAAAAGGTGCTGGGCGACAGCATGTGAGCTCATGAAATATTAAAGAATGCTACACCGAGCATCTTTAGAAACCATAATTACTTTAAAAATTAATGCAAATGTGCTGCTGAAATTGTTATGTTTTTAATGGAAGGCTGTAATCTTGTAGCTGCTCTTTGTAGGTGACTGAGTTAAGTAAACCACTGAAACCACAAGTAGGGAAAGCCAGACTGTAAAAGGTTAATGCTAATTGCTACCAAGGAGATTGTGGTTTGGGATACTGAAATGTACATTAGGGCTGACTAATGTGAGTGGAAGAGAATTCAAGTCTGTGGTAGTAGCCTCTCTCTCATCAATTTGTTAGATGTTATGACAACTATGCAGAAATCAGCCATTGACACACACGCACGCTATCTGATAAAGCAAGGAAATCATTTTAAGCTATTCTGAACAATTAAAACCATTCACTTATCTTGAGACAAACAGAATAGAACCCCAAGCCAAAGGGAATTTAATGTGGCTGATTGTCAAAGCTATCCCAGCAAGGTTTTCAGAGCCTGAGAATAACATGGACATCAACCATGCGTTCCATTTAGTCAAAGAAAGAAGCAATTTGACAAGTTAATTATATATATATAATATGTGTATATATATATACAGAATAGAACATATATATGTATATGAGTTCTTATAAATCTTAGTGTGCAAACTCATGTATAGAAGAAATACTGCATTCCTTAATTTTCTTTAAACTGTCTTCAGTTGGACTTTGAAGCCCTCTTTCACCAGAATGAAGGGAAGTTGAATCTCAGTCATTCTCAGGTGTCCCCACTTCACAGAGTGGTGCAAGTCTTAGGTAAGACGTAGGGCCTGGGGCGGCTCCCTGGGTTTCCATCATCAGTTCACACCTGCTACTTCACATACTACTTCCTGCTTCAGTGCTTCGGTCTGGGCACTCTGGGGAACCCTTGCTCTTCGGGGCCTTGCCCCTCCCATGACAGAGTGCCACAGAGCAGAGTGAAGACACAGGGCCCTGCTGCCCACAGGGCTAAGAGGACATTCTCTTCAGGTTTTCTTAGCAGCTCTTTTTTTCTGCTTTTCTAAAGATCATGGCCATAGTTGTCCCAGTGATCTTAGGCTTTGAAACCCAAAGCTATCAAAGTTAAGTGTTTTATAGACTTCTGTGTTCTGCTTTGCCATGACTCTTTTCTAATACTAAAAATACAATAACTGCTTTCTTAAAGAAGGATGAGAGAGGGGAAAATGCTGAGTGCAAAGCTTAGTATCTTTCCCCAGAAAGTCCTGCATATATTTTTAAATATTGAATCACCAACATATTGGTTTTAATAGCCCTGCATCATCTTAAGTTAGTCAAGTTCATATTCAGATGGGCTGCAGCATACATGTTATGTGTTAAATCTCTCCAACGTAATGCATCGTCCTCGAATAGCAGGCTCTGTCAGAAGTGTCTCGAAGGTGTAGCAATCTTATCACAAGGATGCAGAAAATTTAGAGAAGCTGAACAGTGAATGATCTCTAGTATAAACAAAATTCTGATTGCATTTTTTTTTTGCAGGCATTTCTTCCGAAGTCACAATTAAGAGAGAAAAATTAAAGCTTGGGAATCCAGTGGTTAAAAGTATAAATTGCGATTCCCAGCCAGGGCACACAGGAGAAGCGCCCATCTGCTTCTCCACCCCTCCCCCTCTCCTTCTTCTCTGTCTCTCTCTTCCCCTCCCGCAGCCAAGGCTCCATTGGAGCAAAGTTGGTTTGGGCACTAAGGATGGCTCTGTGGCCTCTGCCCCAGGCTCTGGAGTGGCTCTGGTCGCGACAGAGCAATGCCCCGGAGGGGCAGAGCATCGCCCCCGGTGGGCAGAGCGTCGCCCACCGGTGGGCGTGCCGGGTGGATCTCGGTTGGGCGCATGCAGGAGTCTGTCTGACTGTCTCTCCCCGTTTCCAGCTTCAGGAAAAAAAAAAGTGTAAATTGATGTCTTTCTAATGATACAGTCAGCCAACTTTCTGAATATGAAGCATGGTAACCATTCATTTTACACGAGAGTGACAGGCAAAGTTCTTGGCAATGTAGCCATTAAGAACAATGGAGATACGGTATACCATCCGTTTCCTCACAAGAAGTTGCCTTTCCTTTATGATTACAGTGCTCCTCTAAGCCTAAAGAATTACCTTTGCTCCTTTCTCCCTCTGAAAACTATACAATCACACAACTATCTTTCCCCACACTTTCCTTCTTGCTTCCAAATAGGGGCTGTATTGTGACATCCGTCAGCTGGTCCAGTTTATTAAAGAAGCTCATGGGAATGTCTTCAGGAGAGTAGCCCTCAGCGCTTTGCTTGACAGTGCCGAGAAGTTAGCACCAGGGAAAAAGGTGGAGGAGAACGAGCCAGAATCTAAGCCTGCAGGCAGTAAAAGGTTGGAAGCTTGAGCTCTCTGAATATTAGTCTTTGCTTGTGTCGGAAGAATATAAGCATCTATTGCACTGTCCATGCGGTGCCCTGAACAATGTGCCAGTCCAGTGAAGGGATGGTGGAACTATCTTGCATAGGTGGCTTTGCTGGTGGTGGTCTAGCTGCAGCTCAGAAAAGGAGTGAGTTTACCATCAAATAGGTCCTGTCTTTGTATGAATCAGATCTCAGTTGATCTGAAACTTTCATGCACTTGAATTTCACTTCATAGCTCTTAATAATATGATAAAATTTTATCTGTATTTTTATTTCTTTTATAGATAAATTAAATTTTTTGTTCAGAAAGGAAAAGTAATTACTGATGTCATATCATCCTGTTCAGTAAGTAATATATTTACCCTGGCAAAAGACAGATGCTGAGCAGTGCCCTGTTTGTTTTTATTTCTAATAAACATAAATTTATTGTACACCTATTGTATAAGAAATGCCACTTACAAAGATTAAAGGAAACTCTTTAGCTTAAAATCCTGCTTGAGTTTATAATTCTTTAGCAATAATGATGGTATTCTTAGGCAATAAGATAGTTACGTCATGAGTCAAAGGGTAGGGTGTTAATTCCATGCCAACATAGATTGTGGTGACATGGGGGTTTGCAAGCCATCTCGGTTGTCTATAGCAGAGTGCTAAGAAGTATATGAAATATGAAGCAGTGGTGTCCTGCTCTGTCGTGATTGGTGGAATGCATGATTTAAATAGATCAGAAGCCGGAAGTGTTGTGGAGAAAGGCCCAGTGTCCTCGGCACCGGAGGAATGTCGCAGCTTCATGTCTGGTCGACCCTCACAGACTCCAGAGCAGTAAGTAAGATTGGTTTTGTGTCCATTGCAGTGAAACGAACACTTCGCAGAGGAAGAAATTTTATTTTCCAAACCGCTGGTTGTTTTTCGTTCTTTTGAGCTTTGCCTTGCTTCTGCCCTTTACTTTTCATTCCTAAAGCCACCAATCTGTGTGGGTTCAAATCACAAATAACCAACCCAGTGCCTACAGGAAGCCTCTGGTATCAGCTTATCTCCAGTTTTCATAATGGCAAAATCCAAAGCATCTTGAAATAAGTATCCCTCAGAAAAGGTGAGGATAACTGTAGACACCATATAAACAGCCTAGGCTCATTTGCATTCATTCTTCTTTTGAGGACTACTTACATAAGTGGCATGATCAATATTTAAAATATTGACATCATTTTAGGCACATCATTTTACTCCCCAGAACCTTGATTTAGTATGAAACAATTAGCTTTCCAGAAATTCTGCAGGTGTTGTAGCCTTTATGGAATCTTCTCTCCATAGTCAGGGCTATTACAGTCATCAAAAAGGACCTTGGTAATAATCCACAACAAGCAAACAAAATCTTTGAAGAACTAAATGCCCTATGGTTCATGTAGCCCTTCAAAAACTTTAGAGACTGCCCCTAAATGAGTAGAGAAAAATGTGAAGAAGGTAAATCAACTCTATAGGTCCAGAGACCATGTACATATTTGCTTACGATTATAGCCCTAATGCCCAGATGGGGCTTGGCCCATGGTAAACACTTACTATATATTGAATGAATGAATGAATTACAATCAATTAAAGATCAAATTGAGAGTCTACTTTGTTTTTTTTTTGTTGTTGTTGTTGTTTTTACAGAGACAGAGAGAGTCAGAGAGAGGGATAGATAGGCACAAACAGGAACGGAGAGAGATGAGAAGCCTCAATCATCAGTTTTTTGTTGTGATGCCTTAGTTGTTCATTGATTGCATTCTCATATGTGCCTTGACCATGGGCCTTCAGCAGACCAAGTAATGCCTTGCTTGAGTAGCGACCTTGGGTCCAAGCTGGTGAGCTTTGCTCAAACCAGATGAGCCTGTGCTCAAGCTGGCGACCTCGGGGTCTCAAACCTGGGTCCTCTGCATCCTAGTCCAATGCTCTATCTACTGCGCCACTGCCTGGTCAGGCATTATTTTTTATAACCTTTTTAAATTTTCGGTTTCACTTTTTCCTTTTAGGAAGTCTTCAAGGACTTGGTAAAAATCCAAACATAAACACTAAGAAAAAAATAATTAATGTGAAAGGCATAGTTCTATCTGAATAATCATAAGACTAGTTAAAAGTCCTTACACACAGACTCTGTCCTAAATACCAGGACTTTTCCCCAAAATAACACTAGTAGCTATTGAACAAATCTGGTAAGGATGACCTAATAGTAAATTGGATTTAAAAAGATAAAGCCATTAAACTTCATGGGTAATTTGGTTTTCTAGACTGCAAAATATTCTCTTTCTTTAGTATTCTGTACAAACCACCTGATTTCTCAGTATTTAGCACCTGTCAGTTCTTTTTCCTTGAATAAAGATATATGCTTTAATTTGCCTCTACATAAAAATTTCCACTTGAAGGGATGTCATAGAATGTCAAACGTAACTTTTCCCTGATCTGAGTGGGTCCAGGAGATGAGCAGGCCAAATGCCTTCTGTTTAGCATTGGAGAGAGGTAGAGGGATGAACCTGGCTCCTTCCTTTCTTTTTGTCTCTCTTCCTCATCCCTCCTCCCCTTCTTACCCTTCTCTTATCCTTCTCCCTACTTAAATAAAAGTCACATTAGCTAATATTAAAAGCAGCTTTATGTGCTTGTTTCTCTGAAATTCATTATTGATACACACTCATTGAATAAAGCTGATATAGCATTTTACTGAGAAAGCTGATAAATTACAGCCTCTTTGAATGTTTTCCCACTCAGACCATATAGTCGTATACTCATTATTGTGTCTGATATTCCCGACTGGTAAGAAATGCTTCACGCACAGTGATCATCTTATGAAAATAACTGAGTAGTCAAGTTCAAAAACACTGATTTAAATTCACACCCTATTTGATAAACAGAATACCCTGATTTAAAATAAGAATAAAAGGTATTTAGTTCTCTGATAAGATTTTGAGAGACAAAATCTGGATCCCCATATAAGTATTTCTAGAAAGTGATTGCTTTATACAGTACAGTCAAATTTTGGCTAGATTCCTGATTCAAATCTCGTAAGCCTAGAATCCCATAAACAAATTTTATCATGTTCCTAGAGTATTTTCTATAATATATATTTTCTTTCCAAATTACTAAACTAATATATGTTGCTCAAATTGATGAATGTAGAAAACACAGAAAAGCATAGAGAAAAATAGTTTTAAAACCAGAATGACATCAACTGGAGATAATTATTGTAAACTTCTGGTATGTTTTGTTGGGTATATTTTTTAGCATATATACATATAAACTCACACCCAGACACATGCTTACATATGCATCTTTTTTTTTTATCAATTTGGTGTCCTGTTTAATTCATTTGATCACTGCCTTTTTTTTTTTTTGATCACTGCCTTTTAACTTTACAATATACCATCAACATTTCCTATGTCAGTAGTCTTCCAAAATAGAATTTTAATGGCTACAGAGCATGCCATTATATGGAAGTCCCATAATTTATCTAAGTGTATCCTTAGAGTCAAATATTTAGATTGTTTCCAATTTTTCAGTGTTGATCAGTGATACCTCAGGAAACATTTGACCTTCTTGTATGTTAGCATTTTGTCCCATCATTTCCTTGGAAGTGAAACCTTTTTGTCATGGGTATAGATATAAGCTCTGGATAACCACAATACCTTCCAGAAGGTTTAATCATGCTATCTCATTGCTGGCAGTCTGATAGTAACCACTGCTGATGAATAAAAATAGGGACCTCATTTCAACTGTCTTTTTTTCATTCCTAGTGAGATTAAAGTCTGCATACTATTGTCACTTGTTTTGTTTGTTTGTTTGTTTTTTCTTTTGTAGAATGCCCTACTCATAAATCTCTTTGGAGATGCTCCCATTTGTCTGATTGTGTTGGACTAATATTTTGACTTTTAAACCTTAGTTAAGTTTCTTTGACTAGAGAAAGCTAAATAATTAGGCACTATGAAAATAGATTTGTGAACAATTGTGGGATGAAGCATCCTCTGGGTGTGGTGATTGCATTTCACTTATTCAAGTATTTTTTGTGAGCTTTTTTAATGTCAACGATTATACTCCGCTGGAGTGGGGGTGGGAAGTAAGGCACAGCAGGGCACACACCTCGGGGAACTTCAAAATGCAGTAGAAACAGAACATTGTATGTGCTTCTGCTATTATGACCCCCAGTTGCAGATGAGTACCTGCGATAATATTTAGGGTTTTTTTTATTAAGGTTGAAAGATATTACTTCCATTTGATAGCTGAGGAATGATTGTTTTCAAGAAGAGCTCAGAGAGTCAAACTTGGTCTTTCTCCTTGCACTTTCCCACGCTTTCTGAATCGCAGTCTTTCATTGATAAATCCTGCACAAGTTGCCTAAGTGCCATTGGCATTTGGTTGAAAGAAATTTAAGAGAACTTCCTAAGTGTGTTAGATATTTAACTGTCGCCTCTTCTTGCTTTCAGTGATGAGCAAATGCAGGGGGGCAACCTGGGGCGCAAAGATTTTTGGCGCAAGATGTTCAAATCCCAGAGCGCAGCAAGTGACACCAGCAGCCAGTCTGAGCAGGACACTTCGGAATGCACCACCGCACATTCAGGGACCACCTCGGACCGGCGCGCCCGTTCACGGTCCCGTAGAATTTCCCTTCGGAAGAAGCTTAAACTCCCTATAGGTAAAAGTATGTCTGTATTTACTTATGGGCTCATTTATTCCCTGCCATACCCTCAAATAAACTCATAATCCAAACAGAGCAATGTATGGTAAGATGGAGAAAAGGAGAACCTTCCAGTCCAGGGCCGAGGCTGAGTACTTTCATTCACTTATTCATTCTTTTTTTAGCAGATATTTCCCAAACTCCTACTGTGTGCTTGTACACAATACAAAAATTATATTAGGCATCAGGGATTAAATGATGAGCAAAATTACACAGTTCCTGATTTTGCTGAACTTGCAATCTGGTAGGGGTGACAGTCACTGAAGCAGATAATCACACTCTAAGTATAGTTGCAAACTATGGATTTTATAAAGGAAACATGCATAGTGTATAAATGCATGCAACACCAAAACCTGACCTAAATGAGGGGGAGGGGGTCATTAGAGAAGGCTTTGTGGAGGAAGTTACACTGAGATCTGCAGCGTAAAGGGAAGGAGGAAGGAGAGCATTCCAGGCGGCAGTAATAAAATGTGCAAAAATATTAGGAGGGAAGGAAATGGAGGAACTGAGACAAGGAGAAGAGAGTTTGCAGAACTCTGCAGGAGCGATGGGCCAGAGCATGCAGGTCAGGTTGCCTGTTTATCTTATAGTCTTGCATAGCCCATGTGGGATGCTGAAGAGGAGTAACATAAGCAGGTCAATTTCTTCTAAAAGGTCATAATGGAAAAGACCGAAGGGAGCCTGAAGGAATAAGAGAGATTGTGATCCAGGTATAAGGAATGGTAGCTTGGATTGGGTGGTGACCATGTAGACAGAGAGAGGTGGCCAGATTTGAGAGGTACTTTCAGGAAAAAATCAATAGGACTTCCTCGGAGATGAGAAAGTTGTCCAGGAGAATGGGATGTATTATGGTTTTATTCACCTAAGGGGTTTAGGTTCTTTTTGTCCTGGTCTTCCTTGGTCATGTAACTTATAGTCTCACACTGAACATTTAGATTCAAAGCATGTACATAGAAAACAATTTCTTTTCATGTCTATTTACATTAAGCCATGTAACTTTCATCACTTTTTGGGTTCATCCTGGCATTTCTGTTTCATTCATTTGGGAGAAAATGCTATAATGTTCACACTGAACATTTAGATTCAAAGCATGTACATAGAAAACAATTTCTTTTCATGTCTATTTACATTAAGCCATGTAACTTTCATCACTTTTTGGGTTCATCCTGGCATTTCTGTTTCATTCATTTGGGAGAAAAGGCTATAATGGTCTAATTTTAAATATATATCAAAGGGAACTGGCTGAAGCGGTCCTCCCTCTCGGGCCTGGCGGACGGCGTGGAGGACCTGCTGGACATCAGCTCCGTGGACCGCCTGTCTTTCATCAGGCAAAGTTCCAAGGTAAACAGGACAGCACTTATGTGATGTTGGGGAATGTTGGGCGCGCTGATTTTAAAATGTCAGGGCTGAGAAATGCTAAACACTTGGTGGGGCCAAAGAGAGTTGAAGAAATTCTCTTCAGGTTGAACAAATTTAGGAAATGTAGACGAGCAATGAAAACTAAGATATCTTAGTTGTAGTCCTGCATAAGGAAAAGTATGACAGAAATTTTTATATAAAATTATACTTCAGATATAGGTGTATATATGGTTGTGTTACTTCACGTCTATTTCTAGCTTTTAACACACGTAAAATTTCTGACATCTCAAGTAATTGTATAGTGATTACTTTTACACACATACGCACACACACACACCCCATTTGTCCTCCTTCCACTGCGTTTTACATCAGCTGAACCATTCTTCCTGTTGAAAAATATAGCCTGACCTGTGGTGGCAAAGTGGATAAAGCGTTGACCTGAATGCTTAGATTGCCGGTTCGAAACCCTGGACTTGCTTGGTCAAGGCACATATGGGAGTTGATGCTTCCTGCTCCTCTTCCCTCTTCATTCTCTGTCTCTCTCTCTTCTCTAAAAATAACAAAAAACAAAACACCAAAAACACTTAAAAAAAAACATAAGGAAACTGAGGGTGACTTTTCCCTTTAAGTGCATCTTCATAATACTGGTAAGCAACATCGTAATACATGATTTGGAAAAGTAATGATTTTTAGTGAAATCCATTTCTTATAAGAGTCTTTCTTATGAATTCATGGCTTGATCACTGTAATTTTCAGCATATGATCAGTCATATTTCTTCATATACAAATTATTTACTTATATTCTTTCTTCTTAATCTTTCACCAAAACCAGGTTTCTTCTATCTGTTTAAAAAATAATATTTTTAAATTATATAAAGACTATAGCAACATTATAAGACATTTGGAAACTATAATTCATTCTTCATGTTCCTTTTGCTAAAAAATTGCTCAAGTGTTTGGGAGTCTGTGAGGCCCATAGCCTCCTGTCTTTTGCTGAAAATTTTGATTACTGCTGGCTTAAGGGCAAAGTCAAGAACACATTTTTTTTTTTTTATAATAATTTTATTTTTTTAATGGGGTGACATCAATAAATCAGGATACATATATTCAAAGATAACAAGTCCAGGTTATCTTGTCGTTCAATTATGTTGCATACCCACCACCCAAAGTCAGATTGTCCTCTGTCACCTTCTATCTTGTTTTCTTTGTGCCCCTCCCCACCCCCTTTCCCTCTCCCATTCCCCCCTCCCCCCCGTAACCACCACACTCTTATCAATGTCTCTTAGTTTCACTATTATGTCCCACCTACGTATGGAATAATACAGTTCCTGGTTTTTTCTGATTTACTTATTTCGCTTCGTATCATGTTATCAAGATCCCACCATTTTGCTGTAAATGTTCCGATGTCATCATTTCTTATGGCTGAGTAGTATTCCATAGTGTATATGTGCCACATCTTCTTTATCCAGTCATCTATTGATGGGCTTTTTGGTTGAAGAACACATTTTAATTCTTATAAGAACCCATGTGACGTCTACGGCCATACCACCCTGAACGCGCCCGATCTCGTCTGATCTCAGAAGCTAAGCAGGGTCAGGCCTGGTTAGTACTTGCATGGGAGAACCCATGTTATTGCACTTTAATTATACTGCAGTTTATAAACAAAGTTATACTGGTTCTTTCTTAGAGATTTGAAATCTTTGTTCTGCTTTCACTTTGATCTGATTCTATATTTTGGTGTTGTTTGTGAAGGATGAAAGGTGGCTTTCTGTTCCTGATTTTGAATTTGGACCTTATCAAAAATTAAACTCTAGGAATATCTCAATTTTTTACTAAGTTCTTTTTATAGCATCTGAGTATTTTACTTTCATTCTATGAGCAGGATCTTCCTTCAAATTATAGTTATAAGTGGTGACTTTTTTGGCATGTGGGAAAAATACTATACTGACTAACCAGATGTGGGGGTCAGAAAAACTGAAGTAATTTTCATATTCTAAACATATTTTTCAAGGCAAGGGTTAGTATAAACACAGAAGAGCCTGACCTGTGGTGGTGCAGTGGATAAAGTGTTCACCTGGAACACTGAGGTCACTGCTTTGAAACCCCAGGCTTGCCCATTTGAGGCACATATGAGAATGAATTAATAATTCCCACTCTTCCCCCAACCATCTTCTCTTTAAAATTCAATAAATAAAAACTTTATTTATAAATAAATAAATACACACACACACACACACACACACACAAAGAATTGAATGTAGTGAGCTGACTACTCTCCTCTTTTTCTCAGGTCAAGTTCACCAGTGCTGTGAAGCTTTCTGAAGGGGTGCCTGGGGGTGGAATGGAAAACGGAAGAGAGGAAGAGGAGAATTTCTTCAAGCGTCTTGGTGAGTGTTATACCGACTAAGAAATACATCCAGCTTTCATCACACAGAAGAAATATTTGATTAGATAAAGTGTTCCATTTTCTATTTCCATTGATTTTTAAAAATTGAATTTATTGGGGTAACATTGGTTAATAAGATTATATAGGTTTCAAGTGTGCATATCTATGATACATGACATGTATATTGCATGTATGTCCACCACACAAATAAAATCTTCCTTCACCATATATTTGGCCCCCTTTACTCTTTACTACCTCCAACCCCCCCCCCCTTCCCTCTGGTAACCAGCACACTGTTGTCTGTGTCTATGAGTTTCAGTTCATATCCCACAGATGAATGAAATCATATGGTTATTAGCTTTTTCAGACTGCCCCTCTTCTAGGTATCTACACAAAAAATTTGAAAACATTTATTTGCAAAGGTATATGCACCACTATGTTCACTACAGCATTATTCTCAGTAGCCAAGACATGGAAACAGCCTAATTGTCCTTTATATATTATTGAATAAAGAAAATGTGATACATATATACAATGGAATACTACTCAACCATAAGAAAAAATGGAATGCTGCCTTTTTGTTGTTTTTTGGGGTTTTTTGCAAGAGAGAGAGAGGGATGCGGCACCTTAGTTGTTCATTGATTGCTTTCTCATATGTGCCTTGACTCGGGGGCTCCTGCCAAGCCAGTGACCCTTTGGTCAAGTTAGCAATTTTTGGCTTTAAGCCAGTGACCATGGAGTGATGCCTGTGATCCCATGCTCAAGCTGATGATCCCACGTTCAAACTGGTGAGCCAGCGCTCAAGCCGGCAACCTCAGAATTTTGAACCTGGGTCCTCTGCATCTCAGGCCAAGGCTCTATTCACTGTACTGCTGCCTGGTCAGGACCAATGCTGCCTTTTTTTGACAATATGAATGGGCCTTGAAACTATCATGCTAAAGTGAAATAAGTCTGTCAGAAAAATTTAAGAAATGTATTTCACCCATTGAATTCTATTTATTTTTTTCTCACTTGTGTGTTGTACTACTATCCTATAGCTTCTCTATTTGTTATCAATTTGCTTTAGCAGACATTTATGAAAGCCCTACTATGTTTCTTATTCCCTAGAAGGCACTGGGTTTACAAAGAAGAGTAAGACAGTTTCTTCTTCTACTACTCTGTCCTTTATTCAAGTCTGAAAGCTTTAAAGAACCTTCAGATATTCTTTTATCCCCCCACCTATGTATTTTGGTATTCTGCACATTATATTTTGACAGGTGGCCATACACCCTCTGAACACTTCCACTGAGGGAGCATTTATTACTTTACAAAGCAATCCATTCCAGAACTAGACAGCTTTAATTGTTAGAAAGTCTGTCCTGCCTGACCAGGTGGTGGCGCAGTGGATAGAGGGTCAGACTGGGACACAGAGGACCCAGGTTCGAAACTCTGAGGTCACTGGCTTGAGCACATGCACCCCAGTTTGAGTGTGGGGTCACTGGCTTGAGCGTGGGATCATAGACATGACCCCATGGTTGCTGGCTTGAGCCCAAAGGTCACTGGTTTGAAGCTCAAAGTCATGGTCACTGGCTTGAGCCCAAGGTCTCTGACTTGAGCAAGGGGTCACTAGCTCTACTGTTGCCCCCCACACAAGGCACATATGAGAAAGCAGTCAATGAACAACTAAGGAGCCACAATAAAGAATTGATGCTTCTCATCTCTCTCCCTTCCTGTCTGTCTGTCCCTATCTGTCCCTCTCTCTGTCTCTCTCTCTGTCTCTGTCACATATATACACACACAAAGAAAGTCTTTCTTTACATTCTGATAACATACTTATGCATAAATTTGGTTCACTGGTCCTACTTATGACATCTGTAGACACACACACACACAGATGTATAATGCTAGTTTCACCTATTTTCCATTTCATGTTCTCTCCTTTCATCTCATTTCTATTGTTTAAACATCACTGATTTCTTTTGTTTTCCTTACATGCAATAGTTTCTAGATCCATCATCATCTTGATTGTGTGTTTTTCTATTTCCTATGTATTCTACCTAGATGATGTGCTTTACAAAGTGTGTAGAATCAGAAAGAATGTGACACACCATATTTGACTTTAATCAGTGTTATAAATATGGAACTATTAAGATCCAGGGATTTACATCAAGTTGTATGCATACAACTTAAGATTGCATTATCTATTTTTACATCACATAGCTGGTTTGTATTAAATTTTGAAATAACTTTTGCTAATTCTCCTTGACATGAATTAGTATCATTCTTTACTTTGATATAGCAATTATTAATTGTTCATCTCAAAATAAATAACATTTTTGTTTCATTGACTTGGTGATGATTAAGTCAGTTGCCCAAAGGAAATTAAGGGACAAAACCCAAACCAAGTTGAATTATGAATCTTTTTAACAATTGTGCTATAAAGGTCCATGCAAAGACATACACATTTTCCTATTTTTACCCAGATTGTTAATATTCTTATTGTACAGAGTAAATACAAAGGTATAACTTCTAGAACACTTCTGGTTGACTTTTATTAAGTAAAAAATTGTGGTTAGAGTTTTTCAGACAACCATGTACTCAATTCATTAGCAATCAGCACTTTTCTACCTCATTACAAAACATCATCAGACTTTTAAAAAAAAATCTTCCCTGATATTATAATTCTATCAAAAAAAGATGTAGCTTAGTTGAATGTGATGTATTCTTCATGAAATTACAGTGACTTCTATGGTTACTTCTGTTTTTGTTTTTAAATATTCTTACCTATCTAATTATCTTTTATAGAATTTGAGTAGGGCATGAATCAAACTTATTAGTCTGTGGTCTCAAGAATCTTTCATACAGTCAAGACCTTTGTTATTTTTAGTTCTTTTGCCCTCTTTCTTTTCCTTGCAACATTTTAGAGAAGATACATCTAGTGTTCAGAACCATCAGGATTATAAAGAGATTTTTGAGGTGGTTTTTAAGGATGACGTATGGAGCTAATATGTCTTCTTTAGTTTTGTGCTGCGCTCGCTGGATGTCATTTGACTAGTGTTGTGATCACGTATCTTTTTGTTTTGTGCACTGGAGTATACCGTATTTCCCCATGTATAAGACATACCCCTTTTCAAAAAATTTGGGGGTTTTAAAGTGGGTGCGTCTTATACAGTGGTTGTAGTTATTTTACTTGCATTTCCCACTTTTTTGCACTTGTTGTCTTTGCACTCATTGTTTTGCACTTGTTACCAGTATATTATAATAGGTTACGTTTTGCTACATTCTGCCCAGAAATGGCTCAGAAAAGATTTTCGTACAGTGTTGAATTCAAGTTAACAGTGATCCAGTTTGCAAAAGTGAATGGAAATTGTGCTGCTGAAAGTAATTTTTGTCCTCCTCCAACTGAGAAATCAATCTGAGACTGGATACGGGCAGAAGAAATCCTACTGAAAACACCACATCAGAAGAAGGCCTTGAGAGGCAAGTCAGCAAAATAATATGATTTAGAGAGAGAATTGAAGATATGGATTGAAGAGCAAAGGGCAATTGGAATTTCTGTGTTCACAGAGATGGTTCAGTATGGGGCAAGAAGAATTGCTGATGAAAGAGAAGTTACTGATTTCAAAGGAGGACACAATTGTGTTTCAGATTCATGAAACGGAATGGATTAAGCATGCATACATGCACCAGACTTGCCCCAAAGATGCCTGAAAGCTATGAGCAGAAGCTCCTTGAATTTCATCGTTTTGTCATTCAATGTCAGAAGATACATCAGTTTGAGTTGGGACAGATTACAAATGTGGATGACGTCCCCCTTCAATTTGGTGTCCTAAGTAACAGAACTGTTGATAAGAAGGGGGTGAAAACTGTAACTGTGAAGACAAGTGGACATGAAAAGAGCCATTATACAGTTGTTCTAGCTTGTTGTGCCAACAGAATCAAGCTGCCTCCTATGCTGATTTTCAAATGCAAAACAATACCAAAAGAAGACATTCCTCAAGGAGTGATTGTCCACGTTCGTGACAAGGGCTGGGTGGATCAGGATGGGATGAAGATCTGGTTTGAGAAAGTTTGAAGGATACCAGGTGGGCTCTTACACAAACCTGCCCTGCTAGTGTTTGATCAGTTCAGGGCACATATAACAAAAAACACAAAGAAGATTGCTGCAGAGCAAAAACAAAACTTGCCGTCATACCTTGAGTCTTGACATCCCAGCTCCAACCACTTGATGTCAGCATTAACAAACCCTTCAGAGCTGCCATGAGAGACAAGTGGAACCAATGGATGGAGCCTTCTGGGGATAATTTGACACCAGCAGGGAGAGTGAAGAAACCAACTATAGGAGAAGTCTGTACCCAGGTGAAAAGATCCTGGGATAATATCAAGATTGAGATTGTTGTCAAGTCAATTAAGAAGTGTGGCATTTCAAATGCCGTAGATGGAACTGAGGATGAGGCAATATATGAAGACAGTGATTCAACATCACACACAGATGTGGACAAACTAATGGATGGGAATTTTGACAGTGATGAGGAGTTGTATGAATTTTATGATGAATAAAAACTTGAGTTCAATAACTTTATGTAATACATTATTTTCAAATATCATGCCCCAAATTTAAGGTGCATCTTATACATGGGGAAATATGGTAATTTGATGGAACTGGAGCTTCAACTCAGAGAGTAGGACCTCTTATGTTTGGTGTCTTCTTATCAAATCTTTTCTGTACTTCTCTGTTGCAAGTTTTTCTTCTTAGTAGAAAGGATAAAAGCAGAATTGAGTTGTTTATCCTCCTTTTGATTCCCCTACCTTCTCTTCTTCAAGTAATAGGCCAATATTTCCACTTTTACTCTTGTTACAAACATGTAATCATAGCACTTCTCATAAGCCTTAATTCATTCTAGATTTTGTTTTTCTCACCACTGTTCCTACAGATATTAACCATTGTTTCATATAGTCTTTATATTCCATTTAAAAATAGAAATGACTTGGTCATCGAGTTTGCATCATTCACTACCTTAAATACAGTCTTCTCTGCTTGTGTTTAGAACACAAAACCATAAAATCTGAGACTAATATTGGAAATATTTTATGTGTGTTAGATTGGCAAGAGAATATGGCTTTGTACATTATTTTTGCCAATGTTCTCTGGTTTTTCAAAAATTACAAAAGAAATTCTCTGAGATAATTCCTTTGAAATCTTTTGCAAAAGACAGTTATTTCAGCTATTCTAAAAGATCAAAACAACTTTATCTGCTAATCTTAAGTGCACTGTATTGTGCAACAACCAGTTATAATTTGCTACATCATACTTTGCCTTTGGCCATGTGAACTTCTATGTTTGAGCTTTTTTTCTTTCTCTCTCCCTTTCTTTCTTTCTTTTCTTTCTTTCTTTCTTTCTTTCTTTCTTTCTTTCTTTCTTTCTTTCTTTCTTTCTTTCTTTCTTTTCTTTCTTTCTTTCTTTTTCTTTCTTTCTTTCCTTCTTTTTTTTCCCTTCTTTCCTTCCTTCCTTCCTTCCTTCCTTCCTTCCTTCCTTCCTTCCTTCCTTCCTTCTTTCCTTCTCTCTTTCTTTCTCTTTCTCTTTCTTTTCTTCCTTCCTCCCCACTCTCTGTCTCTTTCTTCTTTCTTCATTCCCTTCCTTGCTTCCTTTCTTTTTTTTTTTAAATCTATGGGTATAAATGATGCAGGTACATCCATTATAGATGCATTATCTTTTCCTTTCTCATTTAAATTATTTAATTTAATTACACATTTTTTTCTGTCTTTAAAGTTGTTAAAGAAAACAAACATCAAATGTTCTTACGGTCCATTTAAATGTAATGTCCAAACTTCAATGCATTAAGATAAAATGCAGTAACAAATAGAATTTCTTTAAAAATCTCAAAATTATTCTGCAAATACAAAGTAAATCTGCTGAATATTTAACAATTAAAATTACTTTCTGAGATCAGTTTCATTTTTTATACTTTTTCATATTCACTAAAGATATTTCATTTTAGAAATCATGTTATCTTTATTTGAGGGAAGCTATTTCATTAATTGAGGCAATAGTTTGGAAATCCTGAGGTTAAATGACCAACTTCTAGAATTCCTTATGACAGTAAATAATTATTAATTTTTTCTTTGCAACTGATATATCAAAATATTGTCCTTGATATCAATTTATGTATCAGGTCTGAAATTGCACAATGATTACATGTTCAATAACAGTAGAAGTTAGGTGTTGATTACAAGAAGAGTTATTTTAAATACATCAAGAGTTTTATAAAAATTAAAAAGGGGACCTGGTAGCAAAATGATCAGACCCTATATCTGAATACTTGTGTAAAAGTTACATTTGCATATGCCATGTGTCTGTCACACTACAGAAAACATATTGTTATAATTATGAAGCTCTTTTTAAATCTATGATTCTTTATGCTCTTTCTTCTTCATTCCTCCACTGCAGGTTGCCACAGTTTCGATGACCATCTGTCTCCCAACCAAGATGGTGGAAAAAGCAAAAACGTGGTGAATCTTGGAGCAATCCGACAAGGCATGAAACGCTTTCAATTTCTGTTAAACTGCTGTGAACCAGGGACCATTCCTGATGCATCCATCCTGGCAGCTGCCCTGGATCTTGTAAGTTGTTGGAAGAATTCACTCCTGTGGTTCCCCATTCCAATGAATCCTGCTAATGTATGGAAGCATGAATCCCTAATCTTACCCCTAACTGTAGGGTTTTATGTTTTGTCTTGTTTTGTTTTCTCAGCCTTAGTGGCAAAAAGAGGAAGAAAGGTGGTGAGGTAAGGGAAGAAAAGAAAGGGGAAAATTTTTAATATGTTTCAGAAAGTAGAATGTATAACATCATGGTGAGGTAATAAATAGCATTTGGACAACTATCAGTGAAATAAGCTTTTGGTGACAGAGATAACAGATTGTCCTTCACTCACTGGGAAGGTTTAGGCCCCACACTTTCAGAGACCCAGAGCTGAAATCTTCACATAAATGTGTATCATATAATGACTTTATTGAACAGCTCTTTTCATTGACACATTTTCCACATGAGAGAACAAAAGCCCAAAGAGCTGAGATGACTTTGCTCCAGGTCACATAAGCTAGCCAGTGCTAAAACTATTAGCCAGTTTTCTGATTGCATTAGGGCTCTTTGAGCAATATTGTATGCTTTCTCTGTAAAATATATATACATATATACATATATATATATTCAAATATTTTCAGTTTTCTATAGGATTCAGCCTAACTTAATGGTACGAAGTCAAGCTACAGCCAGGGAATGAAATCTCAAAATCCAAGAGGCTTAATAAACAAAGTATTCATCAATATTCTTAAAATAATCTCCATTCAAAAACCAACTATCAGTTTGTTTTATGGGGGTTATTTTTCAAATCCTCAAATGTGTTGCTCTCTTAGTGACAAGCCTCACAGTTCTCACATGCCCACATACCATATATAACACTTAAAAGCTTAAAAGCAATTATTTCTTTTGTTTCTATATCATCAATAAATGTTAATCAAATCATTCCAATTACTCAACTCAAGAGTCTCATTTTGCATTAATGATAATGCAGTAATTAAAATTGAGTTCTTAACATTTTTGGTTTCAGGAATATTTGAATATATATATATATATATATTTTCAAGTAAATCAGAATGACTGTCTATTGATACATTGAAAATATACTTAAATATATATGATCTCCATGATAAAAAAAAAAGATTGTGAATGGTCTGTAATGGTCCAAAAGCATTTGAATCTTCTACAGAGCTTTCTTATTATATGGCTACAAATGAAGAATTCATAATAGGAAAAGATAAAATTTTTAACTTTAAAATTTTATGCCGTATATATGTATCCTCCAAAGCAGTAACTTTAAACATTTTTGGGACATAGATTTTCTTTTAAATTGGATGAAAACTTTGGAAAATCTCCCAAGAGAAATCCACTTATAGATAAAATTTAGCAGATAATATCAGAAGGTTCCTGGATTCCCCCACAAAACCATCCCTGAAAACAAAAATGTTAAGAACTCAATTTTAATTATTGCATTATCATTAATGCAAAATGAGACTCTTGAGTAATTGGAATGATTTGATTACATTTATTGATGATATAGAAACAAAAGAAATAATTGCTTTTAAGCTTTTAAGTGTTATATATGGTATGTGGGCATGTGAGAACTGTGAGGCTTGTCACTAAGAGAGCAACACATTTGAGGATTTGAAAAATAACCCCCATAAAACAAACTGATAGTTGGTTTTTGAATGGAGATTATTTTAAGCATATTGATGAATACTTTGTTCATTAAGCCTCTTGGATTTTGAGATTTCATTCCCTGGCTGTAGCTTGACCTCGTACCATTAAGTTAGGCTGAATCCCATAGAAAACTGAAAATCTATATTACTTCCCCCAAATGAAACTAGACTACTAGGTTCTCCTTTTTTACTTTCTTGTGGAACGTATGTTGGCCTGGCTTGACCTTCTCAATATTATAAATCTCATGGTAAGAAATAAAATAAAGAGAAGTTGATGCTGATAAGCAATGTCTTTTGAGCCTCAAAGTGAAGACGCATCTTCTGATAATTGGAGATGGCCAGCGATGGAGGAGCTGCATTCAGGGGGGGCCAGTGTACAGGGGGCTCAAGATGTGAGTGATTAGTATAAGCTTCTTGCATTCCTGAGAGTCTTCGATACCAGGTCAAGGCCAAGGAGCATGCAGAGATCAGAAGTCAGGACTCCAGAAGTCTGACTCAGTTGTTTAAAGGAGTCCAGTGGTTCCCATTATCTGATACAGAAAGGAGCCAGGTAGACCTGGTTGGTTGAATAAATGGGATTAGGTGGTGACGATGGTGACAATGGTGACGATAGCCATGGTGGTAGTGCTGGTGGTGGAGGCGATGGTGGTAGATGTGGTGAGAGAAGATAACAAAAGTAACATTTTCATTACATTTCATAGTTTATAAAGCATCTTCACATGAATTATCTTATTTCTTTATGTAAGAGGAAAGAATCAAGCCAGGAAATGGTCCCCAAACAAGGGCATCCTTAAATTTCATTTCTTGAGTATAAAAAAGTGAAAGAATTGAAGTCACAAGTGAACTAAGAAGAAAGGAAATGTAGCAGCATGTGCTAGGTGCTTGAATTAGAGTCATTTTCAGTGTTTATTGTCATTTGTACAGTTGTTCATACCTACTGATCTGAGTTAAGAGTACCTCAGGATTAATCTTTTACAAATGTCTCCTGCTAAATGTACATATATATTTAACTCTTGTTTCTTCTGTATTTGGCTTCACTTAATATCTGATCCCAGTGGCCTCCTGTCTTTCAGAAATGCTTCACTTTTAAAATATGATTGTCAATGCATTTTTTATTTTAGTCATATACATATATGTGTATAAGTATAGATAGAAATATCTATAATTCTACTTAAAAGAAGGAAATATGAATATAGAAATATATATAAATGTAGGTGTAGATATAAATGACATAGACAGATACATTGATGATAGATGATAGATGACAGGTAGATAGGCAGATAAAATGATGATATAGATACAGATATAGATATAAACATAGTTACAGATTCTGCCATTTCGTCAGATAAGATTTGGGAGACAAGGGGGCAAAAATGAATGTGTTCAGTTCATCATCCTATCCTAGTTCAACATTTTTTCTGATCTCTTATTGTTTGCTTTTGTTGGATATTGCATTTATTTTTTAAGTGCAACTTAAATACAGTTTTTTTATTATGATAATTTTTATTTCAGAAGTTTTCATTGTTTTGTTGCGTTAATCATAGAATTTAACAGTTATTTTTCAAGTTTGCAGTTTTCTTCAGAATCAAAAAGTATTATTAAATGAAAGTAATACTAACAATGTCATGTTCAAAGCCTTGCCAATCTGAAGGTTTTTGTTTTAAATAATCCTCTTGTCATGCTTGCTGTGACTATTAAATTTAGGGATAATTGGTTTAATTTTCAGTTCAGCACAGCTTTTCCTCATACTGTTTAGTAAAAGTTTAATAGATGCAACTATGAGGCATTTTTATATGTAATCTACAAAGCACAAAAAAGAAAAAGTAAATAGTTCAAATAAAAGGTACTTCTTGTTTGTTTTCTGTATATTTTAGGGGAATATTTTATCCTTTTTTTAACCTAGTTAAATATATAACATATACAGACATAGTGATTTCTAACTTATTGGTAATTTATTAGCATGAATAACACTAATAATATCAGTTTGCATTAGGAACAATTTCAGGATTATAAGAAAGTGAATGGAAAACAGAAAGTTAGTAAGATCATAAAATTCTCCTTAGTTTGTGAGATGGAGAAAACCTGATTCATGTTAAATTATATAACTTTGCAAGTAGATGGCATTAGGAGGAATGGTTATATAATTTTTATCCAAACTGGGACACTTTGAAGAGGGAAAAGGAGTGCTTTCAATAAGTGTACCAGTTAAACAGAAATGAACTGTAACTCTCCGGGAAAATGAGACATTTGTTAATAGGTTGAGTCGCACTTTCAGGTTCACTGCATCACATTGGAACTTAACGTCACAAGATGAGTTGGTGATCAATGCAAATTAGTTCCTTTCAAGGAAATAGCAATATACTCAGGAAAGAAGCTATCAAAACCAATTAATACTGTGTCCTTTTTTGAATCATAAGAAAAGTTGAAGTAATTTAGTAAGAGCCAAAAGTAAATCTTTCAATTATTCATTTCATTAGTAGTTCTCTTATATTATCAAATTTAAAAAAATGTTCTATGAAACATAGAATAGAAAGAATATATGTCATAAATACATAGAGTTTAAAGAAAATATTAAATGTCACATATATACAACACACCTTAAAGAATAGGGCATTTCCAATTTCTTTAAAGTACCCTCTTCTTGCCAATATATATATATATAGTCCAACATTTTTATTTTTACCTATATGATGCATTAAAGTAATAACACTTTATATTTCAACCTAAAATTTGAAATGTCTATTCATGGGTTTATTTCTTATTAATGTTTCTTTTTGGTGAAAATTTGTATTAATGTTTTTATTATTTCATTGGAGGATCATTTATCTTTTTATTAATACTTTTAAGAGATAATTAAATATGTGAACAATAATCTATTTTCTGTTTATAATTACATGATCTCCCAGTTTGTGGCTTATTTTTTCTTTATTTTTTTATGCTGTATTTTAATGAAAAGAAAACTTTAATGTAATTTAATTAATCAAAAATTTCCTCTGTGGATAACATTTTTACAACTATTAAAAGCAATTCAAGGTAATAAATACAGTCTTATATTTTGCGCTAAAAGTTTTAAAGTGCATATTTTGCACTTAGATATTTAACTAGAATGTACTGTGTCAGTGACGAGGCATAAGACTTTGTTTTCTTTCTTTTCCTTTTTTTCACATGGACAAATAATTATCCTAGTATAGTACATTGACTACTTCAATCTTTTTTTGCTGATGTGCATGTGTGTGTTTCAATTTATAAATTCTAAGGTTTTGCAATGTATTGATTTATTGTTGATTTCTAATTTCATTTTCAGATAGTGGTTCTTTGAAATTAATTTAGACTTGCTCTATGAACTAGATCATTATCCATTTTCATAAATATCCCATGTATGGTTAAAAAGCTGTGTATTTTCCAGTTGCTGGGTACAGTGTTTTATATTCAAATCTACATCCTTAGGGTTTTTTCCCCCTCACTGCTTGATCTGTCAATTACTAAATTAATTGTGTTAAAATATCCATTATGGTGATAAATGTGTTCATTTATACTTGTAGTTCAATAATTTTTCTTCTATTAATTTAGAAGCAGTTTAGAAGTGTGACATATGTCTGGTGATATGAATCTTTTATCATTTGTAGTGACCCAGTGTATTTCTAGTAGTGCTTCTTACCTTAAGATACATTTTTCTCTGACACTAATACAGCCGAAACAGTTTTATTAGGTGAGCACTGGCCTGGTATGTCTTTATCCAATCCTTTATTTTCAACATTTTTACATCTTTGTATTTTAGATGTATTTTTTGGATAAAACATATATTTGAATTTTTGTACCATTTTAACAATATTTTTCTAGAAAATATAGTGTATTTACACAGATTATTATTGCCAATATAGATTCACTTCTTCCTTCTTTTGCTTGTTTATCCCATTTTAAAATTATTTCCTTGTGTGTGTTGTTTACATTTTATGTCTTCCTTTAAATTGTGTTGTATTGGGTTTTATCTCTCTTGCTTTGATTTAGTTTAGTTTTGTTTTTTGTTTGTTTTTAAAATTTTCCTGTACTAGTTTAGGAATTATTGCATTCTATTTATGCTTTTTAAAAATTGCATGCATATTTAACCAAATGAAGTCTAAAATTAATGAATTATTTGTTCTCTCAAAATGTAAAAGACTATAGAGTGGGTTTTTTTGTGTTGTTTTGTTTTTATTTAGACAAATTTAACAGGGTGATATTGGTCAGCCAGAGTACATAGATTTAGAGAAAACATCTCCACATCATTTGGACAGTTGATTATGACCATAGAGGGCTTAAACCCTAACTGCTGTTCAGCATTCCATTGTATATTATTCTTGTTTTAACATTGATGGAGTAGGCATTATTTTATTGATTTTTATTTTTTTTAATCTTTTTTTTGTGATAGAGAGAAAGGGACAGATAGGGACAGACAGACAGGAAGGGAGATGAGAAGCATCGATTCTTTGTTGCAGCTCCTTAGTTGTTCAGTGATTGCTTTCTCATATGTACTTTGATGGGAGGGTGGGGCGGACTACAGCAGAACAAATAACCCCTTGCTCAAGCCAGTGACCTCGGGCTCAAGCCAGCGACCTTTGGGCTCAAGCCAGCAACCATGGGGTCATGTCAAAGATCCCACACTCATGCCAGTGACCCTGCACTCAAGCTGGTGAGCCCACACTCAAGCTGGTGAGCCTGCGCTCAAGGGGCAACCTTGGAGTTTTGAATCTGGGTCCTCTGCATCCCAATCTGATACTTGATCCACTGCACCACCACCTAGTCAGGCTATATGTATTGATTTTTTAAAAAATGATTTTTAAATTTACCCAGAAGCTTAGCATATTCTTTTCTCACCATTTTGCCTTGTATCTCGGACAGTCCTTCAAAAATCTAGATCCTTTTTCTGAACTTTCAAGTTTCTTTAATGGTGATCAATGGGTCATAGCTCTTTCAGCTGCAGTTTACTTGAAAAGGTCTTCATCTTGGTCTCACTTTTGAAAGATACTTTTGCTGGAATTATAATTATTGGCTAAAATATTCTTCCTGCAATTCACAAATATTATCCTATTTTCTTCTGGCTTGATTGACATTCCTGTATAGGTAATCTATTCCTCCCACCCCGCTCTTAGTTGCTTTTAGTATCTACTCTTTATTATTAATATTTTACCATTTCACTAAACTATTTCTAGCTTATTTTTTTTTTCATTTGAGGTTCATTAAGCCCCTGAGTCATGTAATTGGCATACTGCATTTATTCTGAAAATTTTTCAACGAGTATCTCTTCAAAGATTGCGCTACCCGTTTTCTCCAGTCTTTACTTCTATAAATTAAAAAAGTATAGATTTTCTCAGTTTTTTATCTGTTTTTATCAACCTTTCATATTTTTCATTTCTTTTTCCCTTTCTGTGCTGTATCCTGAATAATTTTCTGACATAGCTCTTCTATTTTTTTTCTAATTTTTTAACTGTGTCTCATCCCATGGTTCTTAACCAGGGGTAATTTTGGCCCACTAAGAAATATTTGGCACTGTCAGGAGGACTTTTTTTGTCACAACCTGGGGATTGCTACTGGCATCTAGTGAGTAGATACCAAAGATGCTGATAAAATGTCCTGTAAAACATAGTGTGCCCTGCACAAAGAAAAAATTATCTGGTCCAAATGCTCAATAGTGCTAAACTGAAAAGCCTGACCTAATCAGCATTTTAATCTATCCACTGAATTTTAAATTTTAAGTACTACATTTTTTATTTATAACAGTTCTATTTGATTCTCGTTTTAAATTGCCTGGTTAACTTTGATAATTTAATTCCTCACTCTACTTTCAATACCTGCAATCATCTTAAAATGTATATGATCCACTATGATTCCAATAACTGCAGTATTGTGGATTTGAATCTACAGTTTGTTGTTTCATCTAACTCTTCCTCATGTTGGGTTTTTTAAAGTGTATTTTTTAATGTGAATTAACTCCTTCGTACTTTATCTGTGAGAATTCTTTAAGATCTGTGTTAAAAGCACTATTGTTCAGTAGACCAGCAGTACCGGCATCATCTGAGAGCAAGTTAGAAAAGCAAATTTTCAGGCCCTGCAACAGATCTACTGAATCAGAATCTCTGGAGATGGGGCCAAAGAATCTATTTTATCCATATTCCAAAGTGGCCCTTATGCTTTCTCAAGTTTGAAGAATTGAGAAGTACTGGCTTAAAGTGTTCCTCCAAAGAAGACTTTTGTTTCTTTTTTCAAGCTCCTGGAAATATCTCCAACCTAAGATTATTTTTTAAACTATATTTTTGAGGGCAAGGAGCATAGAAGGAAGGCCTATTTTTAACTTACCATATTTCTCCATGTATAAGATGCACATTTTAAAAATAAATTTGGAGTCTAAAAACTGGATGCGTCTTACACAGTGGTTGTAGATTTTTTTAACTTGCATTTCCCGCCTTTTTGCACTTGTTTTTTTGCTCATTGTTGAAGACAGTGATCCACATTGGACACAGATGAGGACAAGCTAATGGATGGGAGTTTTGACAGTGATGAGTTGTATGAATTTTATGATGAATAAAACTTGAGTTCAATAACTTTATGTAACACTTTTTTTTTTCAAATTTCAGGCCCCCAAATTAAGATGTGTCTTATACATGGAAACGTCATATACATGGGGAAATATAGTATATTAGAATATGAGATTTTTAATTAAGAGTTCTAAAATACTTCCTTCTTCCTTCCCTCCTTTCCTCACTCCCTCCCTCCCTCCCTTCTCTCTCTCTCTTTCTCTCTTTCCTACCCAGAGCCAAGGGCAGTCAGGTAAGCCTACTTCTATAAGACAGATATTTCTCTCATTCATCCAGTGACCTGGGATCTTGGCTTTATATAGGACTGTATTACCTGACCTCCTACTCACTTGGGCACAAACATTTAACATGTGGCCTGTGAAAACCCATGCTCAGTTTTCTCTATAGTCAGCAGAAACTCTGGAGGTAAACGATCCTATAATAGCTCACACCTTCACCCCAGAATTCTACTTGTAATTTCTATTCTTCACTGGTCTAAGATCTCATGTTAGAAACAAAAGCAAAAACAAAATGAAGACAATTTTGGATATTTTATCCAATATTTTGACTTTCTAAATGAAAAGAAGATTGTCCTCACAGCTAATTGGTCACATTGTCAGAAACAGAAGTCCTCACTTGGTTTTTTAAATACTTATCCAAGATATTTGCATGATCTCAATAAGTGTTAAAATGACTAGCCATCTAGACTGTGTACCAAATAATAATGCCGGCTTGTAGCTTGAGAAATGAATCATTTCAGTTGCCCCCAGCTACTGCGGAAATGGCAAGGACAGAGGCAGCCTGTCAGTTACTTAATGATCTGTCAGGCAGAAAACTCAATACAGGCTAAGCAATAAATACTGACTCTCAAGCACATGCCCTCTAGCAAATGAGGTTCCAATGCACAGTACAACCCACAGTAACTGTTTATTCCCACAGGTTTTAATAATTGGTATTCTGTACCAGCAAGAGCTTTATATTTTTTCAGTAAGACAATAAAAAAAAATTATGTAATTCCCTAGGGGCCGACATAAAATATTCATTCTTTGAAAAGTTAGTTCCTGTTCAGTGTTGTTATATGACTTTTCAGGATCAGTCAGGGTTTCTTCTCACATAATAAGTTTAGATATAGTCCTTCAGGGAAAGGAATGGATGCAATTATAATCTTCAATTAACCATCGTATCGTGGTAACAACATTTTATAGGTCCCCAAGCAAAAGAAAACACAGCTGTTTGAATTAGTATTCCAATTCTCTGCTTCAGTTTCATAAAGGAAACATTCAATATACATAATGATCTTATAAAATGAAAGAAAAAGTGATGAAGAAAGTCAAGGTAAACTAGGCTGACACTTGAGGTTTTCTAGTTACAGAATGTTAGAGAAGTCCAAGCTGCTTAATGACATGACATTTTGTACTTTTAACTAGACAGCTCTATAGCCACTGTAGGGAACACCTTATATAAGGCTGAATCATATGAAATTGTTAGTATTCAAAGATTTTTTTGACCTTCAAACTTAGAAATTCCATGTGGTTCTACCTAATATTTTGTCTTCCCAGTTAAGACTGGTTCTTGCTTATCTGAGACCTATGAAGACAGAATGGAATAAAAGAAGCCATTCTGTAGCATTATGGAGCCTAAAAAGGTGATCTGGCAGACAGGTTTATAATAAAGAACCAATATATATGTCTACTATTCTTTCAGCACCATCAGCAAAATTCTCTGTGGTATGCCAGTGGTGTGGAGTTTTATTTCAATGTTCACTTTTGACTGTGCCTCTGATGTCTGTGGTTCTTTTCAGCCATGCAACATTCTTCTGATTCATTTTTCTCCATTTGTGCTGTTTTTCTCTGTGATGTGACTCCATCCCTATCCATTCTGTCATGCCTCCATTTTTTGCTGCTTCTTCAGATTGCGCTGAGCTGTAAGAGGTAAGCACCATCATAGAAGAAAAAGTTGATTTTCCTTTCTGTCCAGGAAGAATCCTTTGTCCAAGGGATTCCATAACTCTGCTCCTAAAATCAATACTTTTCCAACTACACTTTGAAAGATACTTATAAGAAAAATAATTCTCTACAACTACACTTATACTAGAATGCCTTGAATGCTTTCCATATATATTGTGAAGTTAGTACTTGCTTCTAAGTTTCTTCTGCTAAGATGCACATTAAAGAGCTTAACTTTATACCTCAACACCTCTCTCAATTGTCTGTATAGTAATATGCACACTAAGATACCTCAGAAATTGGTACTATTACCTGCCATCTGGACAGTAGGTTTCCCAAGCTTGTTTTCATCCACCAGGTTCATGAGGATTATAATAAAAAAAGGCAATTTTGAATTTCTTCATGGCATCATCTCTTAAAGCCAACAGTGACATCTCTAAATGTTAGTGAGTTTTGTAATTTATATGGATCAAATTCATCAGATAAGAACCAACCCTCCCCTAATGTGCTGTAGAGTTAACGAGAATTGTTTTCATATTGATTTCAATTCCATTTTCAAACATAGATTAGGATTTCCTGTGTTCAATAACCGATAATATCTAAGTTTTATAAGTTTTTGAGAGCAGAGAGTTGAAATTGATTTTCATTCAAAACACCTTGACTTTCCTCAGCAAATAAAACCATTTTTGTTTTTTCTAAACAAGGCAAGCGGAAATACACAGGAAGCCTCACATAGCACAGTTTGGACTGTTCATTCACTTTTTGTTAATCCTCTCAGCACTATCTCATAGTTCAGGGCAATAAAAGGACCCTCTGCCCGATACATTTGTGTTAGGCTAAGCTTCTCCCTTGGTGATCCTGAAGATACCAGGGTTCATAATATAATGCTCTTTCCTGCAATGTTGGTTCTGTCTTCCTGTCATCAAACAATGAATCCCATTGCTTTATATTGGGAATGTGTCAAATGTCTCGGGCTAAGAAGAAATTACATCACTTGCCTGGCCCTACAGACTGGCATTCTTTTCTTAGAAACAGATATCCCCGAGTTTTCCAGATACAGATGAGCATTTTTGAGATGTTTAATCAAATAAATATTTAATACAAGAAAAGAGTGTAGGTATTTGGTCTATATGTTATGGCACCACAGTATTGGTAAGGTTTGATGCAGAATGTCATCTAACCCTTTGCCACCTATAAAGTTTTTATTCCTGTGACTTGGTACCAAATCTTGGCGCCAACACAATTGATGATGGATTCTCACCATTAACGTTCATCTTGTTTTCTGCCTTTTCACATAGGTTTACTTTGTATGTCCTGGCAATTCAGCATAGCTTTGTAAAATTAAGTTAATTTATAAATATATTTTTATTGGAATTTTTCTGGCTGGCTTCATTTAAGTTGTACATAATCAGAAAATACTTCATTTGCTAACTCACTTGAATCATCCAGTGTACCTGAGATATTATGGTACTCAAACTAGGAAGTAACTGAGCAGAATACGAAGTAGCCTGAAGAAGGCAGGTGGTAAAGAAGACTTCTTAGCAGAGGTAACTAAACTAAATGTTAAAAGTGGGAATTTGCCAGATGGAAAAGTGGTTCAAGGCTCTGCAAGCCATGGGAAACAACAAATGCAAAGGTATGAGAGCTCTTATTTGGGAGACTATTATCAATTTGACAGAATTGGACAGCAGGTTACTTGAGATAGGGATAGAATAAGAGATGAGCCAACTAGTAAAGATTAAGTATCATTTGTATTATATGATTGAGGTGGATGAAGTCAATAGTGGGTTTTAAATGGAAAAATGATGTGATCAAATATTTGTTTTAGAAAATAACATTAATTGACATTAATGTCCCATTTTAAGCAATGACTTTCTATGTGCAGTCTAGAAATCATCTTTTCCCAAGAATCATATAAGTATAGATTAAGATAATGCTGATACCAAAGAGAAACTAGCATAGACCTGGGCATCAGCAAGACCTGGAATTGAATTTTTTTGTCCACCACTTCTCAGCTATATGAAAATGAAAAAATTATACCACATTTTGAAAAATATTATTTCCAGATCATAGAGACTTATGATAATTATAGATTATAATTTAAAAAAATTAATTAACATGTAGTTGATACTCTCTATATTAGCCCCTATTTTAACATTATGGATCAACGCATAAATACTAATCCTTGAAGTAAAGAAAAACATTTCAATTTGAAAACTTTTGGTTACTAAGAAACCCCTGATTACTTGGTAACTCTGAGGTGATGGCTAATGTAATGTATTTTGACCAGCACAAGTCAAAATACACATTAATTTTTGATGTATGCATTTTGTGACCTTTGACCTTCTGTGGGAATCATAACACTTCTTTCCCTTATTAAAAAATGTTTTTAGTTTGTAAAGTGTTCAGTAGATAGCTGATGCCGACCAGTTTCTGGGTAGCAACTGAAGATGTTGCTTAATTTTTTCAAGCACATCTTGACATGCCAAGAAGGAGTCACATTTTTCGTTTTCTGAAATGCTCAGTTTTTTATTTATCAATTAATTTCCTCTTTATCAAATATTTTCTATTAAAGCCATGCCTGTTTAAGCAGATTCTGATCTGTTATTCCAAACAAAGTTAGAGGAGAAAAGACTCACCAAAACCTAGTAAGCACTTCCTTTTCTTCCTACAAGTGATCTGGAGTAGCCGTGTTTTCCTGGAGTGTGTGGATCGTCATGGATGACAGATCATTGTTGGAACAAGAAGACCGTTAACACTGATTAACATGAGACTCATTCTAGAAATTGAATGTTTGCTTCATGTTAGAATTTTATGTTTTTAAAAAAAGCTTCATATTTAAGTCTTATTAAAAGTTATTTCACTCTCATCCTCAAATCCCAGCTGCCTCTTAACTATGCAAAGAGAGTCATGAAATTGAATGAAATTCTGCAAAAGGAGAAAAATAAACACAAAAACCTACTTAACATGTTTAATTCCTCAATATCCAAATATGCCTTCCGGGATTCATTTTCCAGATTTCCCACTAATGTGTTAACCACTTAACCACGCTAACACTACCCTGGGAAATACAGCTAAACCAAATCAAAAACTCAAACAAACCAAGAGTACATAGTAATTCCCTTTAAGGTCAACCAATGGTCATTAATCTCTCAATGGTCATATTCTCTCCTTACTCACCCGACCCAGGAAGCCCCTGTGGTAGCCAGAGCCGCGCTGTTCCTGGAATGCGCCCGTTTCGTTCACCGCTGCAACCGTGGCAACTGGCCAGAGTGGATGAAAGGACATCACGTGAATATCACCAAGAAAGGCCTGTCCAGGGGACGGTCCCCCATTGTGGGCAATAAGCGGAATCAAAAGCTACAGTGGAACGCTGCCAAGCTCTTCTACCAATGGGGAGACGTGAGCTTTTGATTTTTTTTTTTAAGATAAAATTTAGGGTGCCTGAGTGAAGTGAAGACATTTGGTGTGGACATTTTGTTTGTTGGGGAAACAGTGTGTGGAGTTTCTGTTCTGTATCTGGCACAGCACAAAACATGTTAGGGGGAAACGATCTTAATTCATTTCATCATCCCAACAAATCTAGGAAGTTAGACAATATTATCCCTTCTTTCTCCTTCCCTGCCTATAAATGTGTTTTCGCAAGATATGTTATCATTTCTTTTTGTGTCGTTTTCCCCGCGGTTACGTTTAATCCTGGGGTTTCCACTGTTCAGCGCATGCGGGTGGCACCGACTCCTCTCTCCACACTTCAGATCCCGGACCAGCGTGGCCAGCTGCGCTCTGGAGGCATTCACTGTATTCTCAGTCTGACCAAAATGAACTGTTCTTCCCGTTCTCCCCATCTAAGCACACCCCCATTTGCAACCCCTCCTGAAGTTTCTATTCTCATTAATGAGTCCCCCATCATCTGAAATGACAGACTTTGAATGTATTCCAAACCTCTTTCCTTTACTGATTCCACCCCCTTCACATCACTAATAGCCCTTTAGGTCAGATCATCCTTCATTATTTTTCATCTGGATGATTACAGCTTTTTCCCGTTTGGTCCCCTCCCCACTGGAGACCAAACCCACACATTGCTGGTAAAATGGTGTCCCTGGGGCACAGTCTATCTGAAAGCAGAACGTTCACACTTATCTCCTAGCCCTCAGACTTGCCCCCTACCATTCATTCTTCAAACTGCTGTCAGAGTGATTAGGCTAAAATGCAAATCAGATTGTGCTTCCTACCCACTTACAATGCTTCAGTGGCCCTTCTTTTCCCCGGGGATAAACCTCAAATTGCTTAGCCTGGCATCGCTGCTCTCTCCACAACCTTCATTCAAATCATAATAACAAGATTATGGATGATGAAGTCAAATGAACTACTGTATCCAAAGAACATTTATTTCAATCCTTTGCATCTAACAGGTGCTCGATAATAATAAGTTATTACATTAATTTTTGAAAATGGGCTCCATAGTTTGTCTTTGAATTTCTAGTCAACTAACACAGTGACCCTGAAATGAGTGATGTTTTCTCCCCCACTCAGAAACTACCTTTAATCATTCTTCAGAATGTAAAATGAAGTTCAGCTTTAAGAACTGTAAGATCTGGTTCCTATTGAGCTTTCCAGCCTTCCTGCATATTACTGACTTTCACAAAACTGTTCTTCAACCAAGTGGCTTACTTGTCAGTCTCTAAACACATCAGTTATTTCCCTGGATATGAATAATTTAAAACTCTCTATCTGGGATATCCTGTTTCCTTTCCCCATTACCCAAAACGCCAATTCTTCAAAATCTATAGCAACGAGAGTTTTCAAACTGAATCTAAACTCTCCATCTCCTGAACATTTAAACTTCTGAATTCTTTCACCACTTAATACATTATTTTGGTATGTTATTATCTCCCCAATGGACTGTAAGATTGGTGAGGGAAAGAACAAAAGAGATTAAATCAAACACCTGTGTTGTGTTTGAATCTCAATTCACAGCTTGCTGAGTAACCCTGAGCAAGTCTTTCAACCTCTCAAAACTTCCAATTCCCAGTGATCTTTTTGCATGAAGATTTATTATCTAATAGGCCACATTAAACAAAGATATTAGTGTACTGTAACAATTTATTCAATTTTATGTTCTACTTATAGCTTAAAATAACCTCAGTACTTATTTGATGAGTGAAGAAAGGAATAAACATGACCATAAGGCATTTTTTTAACCTTGAAAGAGACACAGAGCTCTAAATTATTATTTAGGCATTTAGTATTATCCCAAAGAAGTTCATACTTTAGCAACCCTTTAACTTTTGTGAATTGTTGATTTAACTTAAATCATTTCTTTTCATCGTCCTGGAAAGATTAACAAAGGGTCTTTCCTTTTGAATCTCACTGTTAAGTTTGTTGGCTCCGCTCTAGACTCAGAGTGCACATTCCCTTCAAAACAGTAAGAAAGACAAGGCTTTTTGTTGAGAGAGTGTTTTTTGTTTCTATTTTTTGTTTTGTTTCCCTAAGACATCTCTGGCTAGTGGCTAAAATTTTAGGATCCTTTGATGTCTGTTTACACTGCTTTCTTTCTTTTGATGTGGTTTTTCTTACCCCTCACTTAATTCTAGAGTTTAAAGAGACCTCTTTGATAGCCAAAACTTTCAAACAACTCACGTTTTTATTTAATGATTTCTGGACATATCTTTGTATGTCAGTTTCCAGTAGCGAATATAATTTCTTGCTCATGTCCAATATTTAATAACTTTTCTAAATATTTTAAAAGAATGCTATAGGAGAAAGAAGAAATTTAGCTAGAATATTATTTTTACTAACTCACAGAGTAACTAAACTGCCAAATTCCAAATTCACTGCTCATTTTAATGTTTTCTGTAACTTTTCTTCCTATGCTTATGTTGCTCCCACTGTTGCATATGGTGTATAATAGGAATGTGAAAGAAATTAGATAAAGGTAGTATATTTTGTCTCCTCTTATGAAATATTTCTTTTGCTAAGTCAGATAATATTGCATGATGGTTCAGAATAACAATAAGTATTAGCCTTATGAATACTTTATAAAAAACAAATATTGCTCATGTGCTGAGTTGTTAAAAGTCATATTTCTATTGTTGATGTTGAGTACTATACCAAATGAATAGTTAATATTTCTTACTATTTCATGGAGTATCATGAAGGGTGGAGCAACGTCTATTTTAAAAAGCTAATAAGTGCATATATAATGGCAGATAGAAATAAAATTGTAGTACCAGAATTCTTGCCAACCTCCAGCTCATTAGCATGACAATGACATTCTCATAAAATAGCATAATCAGATGACTTCTTATTTTTACTGTTACAAAACCCTCCCTTAAAAACTACATACTACTTTATGAGACCTATAAAATAAAAATCCCTGAAGCAAATCAAAATGTTTTCACTGAGTAAATGGAAACAATTTTTATATGAGTATACAAAGGTACTCTCTAGTTCTTACAAGTATTTAATCTAAATGACCTTGGAGATAGCATCAATGCCTTCCACCTCTGGGTTTCCACACTGAGACAGTGTGGTAACAACACTATGGCATATACTGGAAATAATTCTCATTATTAATTGGTTGTTGATGTCCTCTGTAATGTGAAAGGCTGCTCTGCAACCTGATATACTTCGTGCTATTACATTTTGTTTTTTTCCCCATGCTAGGCAATTGGTGTCCGATTGAACGAGCTGTGCCACGGGGAGAGTGAGAGCCCGGCCAATCTGCTGGGTCTCATTTATGATGAGGAGACGAAGAGGAGAATGAGAAAGGAGGATGAGGAGGAAGACTTTTTAGATGACAGTAAGGAGACTCCCTTTACTACAAGAACCCCTGCTTGTAAGAACCTCTGCCTTAGGAGCACTTAATATTCTCTTTCTTCTTTCATATTCTTACCACCTTCCCATGTGTCCCCACTGCACCTTTCCCCCTGTTCCTTATGCATGGGTGTAAAGCATGTGCATAAAGCCACACGAAGGAGAGAGAGAGAGCAAGAACCAGAAAGTAGAGACTAGAGACAGGGACAAAGTGTTGCAGCACATATGGAACTTCCATTGCTTTGTAGTCTCTGACTCATAGGATTGCACCAAGACTAGTATTAGGCCTCTTTGAGAAAATTAAGTTGTGGAATATTACTGTCCCAGAGGAGATTTGGTCAGATTTTGTGTTTTATTATTGCTTTTGGAGATTAAAAAAATAAATAAAAGTTATACTACACAAAACTGAACATGGCATACTTCCCAAACCACTAACATGTTGTAATATTTAATCAGAGTATATTTATATTGTAGCATTTAACATGAAATTGGAATATTAAAAGATTCAGATGATTGGAACTATGAATGTCTCCTGTACTTAGTTATTTATTAAGATTATTATTGAGTCCTAGCATAGAAAAATAGAGACAAAGATTTCTGCACATCACTCTCCAGAACCATTTTGTGCATATGTGTTCTATGCCATACAAGTTGTATGTATGTGTACCACTGCCTTTGATGCAGTGTAGAATTCTAATGTGATTATAGAATCAATATCATTAGCTGATGAAGACAGCGAGGCCTCTTCCGCTTGACCTTCCCTAGTGGTTTGAAACTCAAATGCCCTGATTATGTCCTAAAGATTGTCCTAAGTTAAGTGATTCCAAACCTACTCTACAAACTTATTGTCATGAAATATAAAAACTATATTCCATGGCTAGAATGTAACATTGGACAGAACTGCATAATCAAAGAAAACGTATTGTCTTTTCTCTAACTTTCATAGCAAGGAGGGTTTTTTTTTACAATTTTTCTTTCGTAATTTTGCTTTCTTGGCCCTTATCAAATCAGAGCAAATCTTGACTTAGCTGTTGATGAAACTCCAAATCCTGACATCAGTTGCCCCAGTGATTTTTTCAAGTTCACAGGACTCTAGATTCTCCTAGAATGCCTCATGGAACTGGGTCTGATCCATAGCAGGACCTCAGGATTATTCAGTAATCACAGAACCTATTGAAGACCCTGCCATAAGACATCTCTAAACTGCCCTGGGTCTCCCAGGAGTCCTCAGAACAGAGAAAAGACAAACCAACATTAAGTAGATATATCCTCATAGACCAAAATGATCTTGAATCTCCATCGAAATGACACTTGAGACCACCTAAGTACCATTTACCAATATGTTGTATTAGCTTTTCTGTGAAATCACGCATTATTCAATCCTGTTCATTGTAACGGAATATTTGAGATGATAGTTATAAGAGACCTTGGACTAAGACCAAGTTCATTATCTGTAGAATTTAGATGAAAACTTCAGAAACAAAAGGACAGATCCATAAGTTTATATTGACTATCTAGTGTTTAGTTATTTTTATAAAACCATTGCACATCTAGGCAATTTCTAGAGTCATTCATATAGTTTTCATAAAACATAAGATTGGGCTACCTGATGTCATCCCACTTTCAAGTAAATAGATAGTTTATCTTGTATTTAAAAATTAATTATGGCGCAAACAGCTATTGGTATGGAAATTCTAAAGGAATTTGTCTTTTTCATTCTTAAAAGAAGGCAGTGTCCCCAGTCACATACTACTTCAGGAGAGAAAATGATGGTTTTCATGAGGAAACAATAGACAGATATCTTCAGAAAGATTGTCGTTTCCACCTACTATCAGTATAAAGCATGGAGTATATATTCTATTCAATTAAGAAAGCCTTATACATGAGAAATATTTTAGAGATATTTTTAGGAATGTTGATGCGCAATGATAATTTTTGCTTGATGACTCGATTTATTCAAAATAGATAACTACTTCCTTTGATAAGAGACAGAACTCTACATAGTTTTGGTCTTCTTTTCTGAATACTGATAAGTAATCAGTATATTTCTACTTGATTTATGGCTACATGTATTTGAGAGTTTTAAATTCTGAGAATTTTACAAGTCTGTGATGTCAACTATCTGGACTAGAACTGTAACAGCGTCAATGTCCTCAGAACATCAAGAGAGATGTCTCTCATAAAAGAAACCAATGGAATCTATGTAGTTTTATTTTTATTTTTTTTTTATTTTATTTTTTTTTAACACAATGCATTTCTTTTTTTTTTTTTAATTTTTTTTTTTAAGATTTTATTTATTCATTATAGAGAGGGGACAGAGAAAGAAAGAGAGAGAGAGAAGGGGGGAGGAGCAGGAAGCATCAACTCCCATATGTGCCTTGACCAGGCAAGCCCAGGGTTTTGAACCGGCAACCTCAGCATTTCCAGGTTGACGCTTTATCCACTGCGCCACCACAGGTCAGGCCGAATCTATGTAGTTTTAAATCAAGCTCGCTGCCATGGATACAGTCTAAATCTGATTGAATAGCAATGTGAAAATCTTGCAAAACTGCTTTCCCATTCCTGTTTTCATTAAAAGACTTTCTAGTTTAGTAGAGCATATTTTTGTTACTCTATGAGGCTGTAAGGAGAATAATTTAGTTCTTGATTGCCATTTTAATACTCAGGCAATTGTCACAGAATTGCAAAATAGAAGGAAAGAGGTCTGTTATTGCCCAGATTATGGTAAAAGGAATAGGTAAATTGAACATGTATCAGTAACATTCTCATATGCACTTTCATCTTGGACATGTTTAGGGAATGTTCTCATATGCAATTTGATTTTACACATGTGTAGCTGTGTCCATTAAACCACACCTCTCTGTATTTTAGTTTGTTTACTTATGAAAGAACTCTGTCATTTGTAGGTACTGTGAACCCCTCTAAATGTGGCTGTCCCTTTGCCTTGAAGATGGCAGCATGCCAGCTGCTCCTGGAGATTACCACCTTCCTGCGAGAGACCTTCTCTTGCCTGCCCAGACCACGCACTGAACCTCTGGTGGTAAGTAAAGTATGCGTGTTAATATTCAAGCTACTTGGAAAGGATAAGACATATTGCTAGGGGCCCTGGCCAGTTGGCTCAGTGGTAGAGTGTCGGCCTGGCGTGCAGGAGTCCCGGGTTCGATTCCTGGCCAGGGCACACAGGAGAAGTGCCCATCTGCTTCTTTCTGCCTCTCTCTTCCCCTCCCGCAGCCAAGGCTCCATTGGAGCAAAGTTGGCCCAGGTGATGAGGATGGCTCCATGGCCTCTGCCTCAGGCACTAGAATGGCTCTGGTTGCAACAGAGCAACGCCCCAGATGAGCAGAGCATCGCCCCCTGGTGGGCATGCCGGGTGGATCCCAGTTGGGTGCATGCGGGAGTCTGTCTGACTGCCTCCCCATTTCCAACTTCAGAAAAATACAAAAAAAAAAAAAGACATATTGCTAGGTTTTGAGTATTCACAATTTCTTCAAAGGCCCAAGGACAAACATATCATATAATTTAAAATTCAACCAAAAAATGTTTAATACAAAAATAAAATCTCTTCCCTCTGTTAAAAATAATAAACTCTCATGGTGACCTTGAAATCACAAAAGATAGCACCACTGAGTAAAATGTTAGGTCACTCTCAGTAGTGCTAGAAATGTCTAAGAACATGCAAGTTCCTTTAAACTGCAAACTAGGAGGAGTATTATGGCCAGCATTGTTTAGAAATCTCTGACAGATTTTTTTTATTACTAGCTGCTCATAAATCTATATAGAAATGTTCTTTCAATGAGTTTTCTCATTTAAATTATGGGAAAAAGGATTCCTTAAGCATTTAACATATAAACATCCTCAAACATGTATTTTATTTCTGCAGCATTTCTTATGGATGACCAAAAACAGACACATACACACATATCCATAGAAACACACACACGGAAACATATAGGCGCACACACACACAAACACACAGTCTTGTACCATCAAGACCTGATTTAACAGAAGATAAAGACACTCTGTAAGAGCCAGAGCCTTTCCAGAGCATGTGGGACAGGGAACATACCTCAGAGCCAATTATGTTTTAGCTCTTAGTTCTTAAATAAGCACTGAGTTTCCAACGGTTCTTTCATTATAAGTATCATCAAGCCGGAGATGAGAAACTAGACAAGTTCTTCTTTTTCCCCTTTTATGCAAGGCTCACACTACTCTACCAGAAAAGTGCTACACAAACAGTCTATGTGCTTTCATTTAAAGTGAATTTTACAATCCACCGGCTCTCTTGTTTTTTTTTTTTTTAACCAAGCTAAGCATGAGCAAGACCATACCCTAAACCTACTGGGGCCCAAAGAACCTGTGCTCTGCTTCCCTAGGCAGTGCCTCTCCATCTGGTTTTCCAGTGTCTGCAAAGCGCATTGCCTCACACTGGAAAGCATAAAGTGGATATTTTTAAGTTGGAAACATGTACAGGTTAAATATATGTTTTTAAGAGAAACACACCCACATTTGGAATGTGAGACTGCAGCATTTGGATATCGAAAAAAGCACTTTCTCTCACTGCTCTTATTTAATTTGGTATTAATCTGGGCCTCTAATTTTCTGAATTGTTAACTTCCCTGTTATATTGAAGATATTTTATAAAATCAAAAGAAGACCATCACTTAACACACATGTTTAGTTTAAAATCCAGTGTGATAACATATCTGATCTCTAGGAATCAGTCAGTGTTATCCTATCGACATTCTAATTATACTGAAATCTTCATAAAAGCACAATAGTGTATCCACTTTTAAGTTTTCAGCTTTTTATTGTCCACCATTTTGATCCATTAGGATTTAAAAAGAGAATCTTAAAGTTCGACTCAGTTATTTCTTTTCCCTTTCAACTCTATAAAACTATAGTTTAATGACCCATATTATAATAACAAATTGCTTTTTTTACTCAATCACATCTTTCAAAAATTACTGTATAGCCAACTGGCAGACTAGTAAGAAATATCAAGAAATTAAGCTAAAACAGAACTTGTAAGTCATTCAGTCAATTGGAGGAAAGTTTTCACTGCTATATTGCCTTTAACATGGACTCATAAATATTTTATTCATTACATTATGATTTTCTCTGTCTAGTAAAGGTTTATGTATTTTTTATAAGATAAGATAAATATATTCTCATGTGCAATATATCTAAATAGTCTTGATGGGTAAAACAAAACAAAAACAAAAACACAACTCAAGTCACATTCTAACCTAAAAAGCAATAAGGATGATAAAAACTGTCTTACCAGCACAGCTGCTGCAAATGCTTGAACTTACTTTTTAAGAAATTGAGTCCTGGATGGATGACTCACTTGGCTGGAGCATTGTCTTGCAATGTAGAGGTGGCTGGTTCAGTCCTTGGCTGGGGCACATACAGAAACAGATTGATGCTTCTGTCTCCCCCTTACCCCCCTTCCTCTCTCTGGATTCAATAAAAAAATTTTTTAAATAGAAAAAAATAAAGACAAAAAAAAAGGCAACAAAGAAATTGAATTAAATATAGACTCTATCAGGTTAAGCATAAATATCATCAAAATGAAATATTCTAAATTTTTAACAAACATTTGCTGCAAGGATACTTACAGATCTTTGGAGACTTATTATTTCAGTAATATTATTAATAGCAATAAAAATAGCTATGCTAATACACAGAATAATAAAAGAATAACAGAGTAATATAAGCACATTAAAGAGTATAAATATTCTATAATCTAAGGATGGAAGAACAGGAACATAAACTTTATACCAAGGAAAAAAGCCTTTCTGGTGGAAATATCCTAAGGCCATTTTTAAATGGAACAGATTTCCTTGTGAAATCTATTGGTTTGAAAATGTCCTATTATATATCCCCTAATTTTTGTGAGCAGTATATTTCAAATGTGAGAAAGAAAGCAAAAGAACTTTAATTACAATAATTAAAATAAAAGTTAATTTGTTTAATCACAGCTATTTCTTAGATAAAGTCAGGAAATTCCAAGAGGCCCTTACTGCATTGGTGGGTAATACAGTTAAAAGAAAAGGAAAAATGATATCAAAAGGTTTTACAACGTGCTAAAAATATATTTTTGCCAACTTAACAATTTTTTATGCAGATAAATTCCTAGATGTGACTTAATTAATATGGACTCCCCCCCCCCAAAAAAAAACAAAAAAACTTCTGGTGCATTTTTTTTTGTATGTTTCTGAAGTGAGAAGCAGGGAGGTAGAGAGACAGACTCCTGCATGCTCCCAACTGGGAGGCCATGGAGCCATCCTCAGCACCCGGGCCAACTTTGCTCCAGTGGAGCCTTGGCTGCAGAAGAGGAAGAGAGAGATAGAGAGAAAGGAGAGGGGGAGTGGTAGAGAAGCAGATGGGTGCCTCTCCTGTGTGCCCTGGACAGGAATTGAACCCGGGACTTCCACATGCCAGGCCAATGCTCTACCGCTTAGCCAACCAGCCAGGGCCTCTGGTAGCCTTTTTAATTACTCTTTTCATTAACCATACAAATAATGTTTTTAAAAATAGAAAAAGCAGTGCTTTTATAAGATTTATAATCTAAAAGAGCATAATAATCAAATTTTTCTCTAAATATTAACTTCTAAAATTGAGAAAAATAAACAAATATTTTTTAAAGAATTTTATTTGTAAAACTGCTGGCCTTTTAAAATGTTTTCCAGTTGAATTATTGGTACTAGTAACCAATGACAAAGCCACATAGAATAAAATAATTCCCATTCAGTGAGCAGATGAGTTCATAATAAAGAAAAAAGCAGAAAGCTCTACACAGTGTAGAATAAATATGGTAGAAAAGGGTTTTTGTTTGTTTTGGCTCTTTCACAACCCCTAAATTGCTACCTGCTTCCTATTGTTTGAATAGAGTTGATATGAAGAACTAGATAGTGGTGAAAACAAATGTGATAATGTTTAATTTGCTTTTGTTTCTACCCATATGTTTTTGTACATGAAAGAAAGTAGACTTCTTTCTAGTTGTATTTTACTTTAAATTTCACATTAACCTTGCAAAATTCTTTTTAAAAATTCATTCATTAAGGAAAACCACATGTTGGATGCTTTTGTGCAAGATTGTGCTAGAAGTTATACCAACTATACCAATGGGAGTGAACAAATCAGGTTATAAAGAATATACTGCTGAATTCCAAATGTTCCTAAAGTTAAACAATCAGAAGCAAAAGATAATTCACATTTATTGATGCTAAACTGATGAATATTTATTGAGTAGAAGATAACAAACAAGGTGGTGTGATGGTCACAGGAGTTTGGCTTGGGTGATAAGGAGATAAATACATTGAAAGGGGAGAAACAACAGAGCAAAACTATTTCCTGAAGAGAAAAATAAAAGATTGGCCCTAAAAAAGGAGCAGAGAGGGCCAAGGTTGGTCAGAAAAGGGGCTGGAAAACCTGAAGAACCCTTCTGGAGGAGTTACACTTAAATGTCACTTTGAAAGATCAGTGGGATTTTGACAAGAAGATAAAAAAAGAAATCGGAAGAAATAACTACTTTGGAGAATCAGGATTGCTATATTATTACTTTTTGTTCCAACTAAGAAATTTATCTAATTAAATTTGGCTACCAAATTATTAAGTTAATTAGGTTATTTTTAAAGGGATTAATTTCAGAGAAGCAATTAGACCCTAGAATATTTTTTGACAATGTTAAATAGATTTCATGTCGTGTCTTTATTTTTGTAGGTGTGATGTAACTTTCTGAGTACCAAAGAATAATTTTTGTTCTTAATCCAAAGGGAAAATTAAAAAAAAAAAATTTTAAAAACCATGGAGAATCTAAATTTGCTTATTTAATAATAATTAAAAATATGAGTTCAGTCTTGGTACAAACTGAGTTTTTACAAGTATTTTTCATTTATGTTTTAATCAGAGGGTATATAATGCCATAAGTAGAAAAAATTCTTTATAAAAATAAAGTGAGCATTATATATGTTTTTTTTTTTAAAATCAGACCTTTAACTATGGCGTCTTTCTTCATCTTCAAAGCCAGTAATTTAGCATTTCTCTTATCCTTCTCCCGTAGTTACATTTTCCTCTGACCACAGCCTACAAAAGCTGTCCACTTTAAAAATTTTGTGATTAGGTTAAATCCATCTAATCCAGAATAATCTCCCATCTCAAGGTCTTTAACCTTAATTAGCATGCACAAAATCCCTATTTCAATGTTGAGTTACACATTCACCAGTTTCCAGAAACTAAGGGATGGTATTTCTGGAGGGTCATTTTTCTGCTGACCACATCATCCAAGCATGATTTCCAAGCTCATAGGCTGTCTCTCAGCCTTGGAATTTATCACCTGTTTGATTTCACAGTTTCTACCTTGGGATTATAAATTCCTTTAGACTAGAACCATTTTCTATTTATCCCCCAGTACTAACACATTCATACTCAGTGCACTCAATACGTGACTTTTAAACAAACTCATAAATACCAATATTTTGTTAAAACCATGCACAAAGAATTGGAAGGTGAAAATGCTAGTTCTTGATTTGGAATAAGGTCTGTGCTTTTGGAAGATGAAGTATGGGAGGAAAAGTGAAAAATTATGAGTTAGGGAAGACTTTTATTTTAATTCAAGGAATATTTTTATGGCCACAATCTAAAATTTGCATTAGATAAAAGAGAATTGGGCTGTTTAAATGCAGCTCTATGCAATTGAAAACAGAACCACTGCAGTGGTTCACCACAAGACCACTGCAGTGCTGGGGAGATGCCAGCGTTCACGTGCTCCTCACTGACATTTCAGGACTTGGAGAGCTGCAGACTGCGTTTGGATCCTGAGTTGGACCGACACAGATATGAGAGGAAGATCAGCTTTGCAGGAGTCCTGGATGAAAATGAAGACTCAAAGGATTCCCTCCACAGTAGCAGCCACACCCTCAAATCAGATGCGGGTGTCGAGGAGAAGAAAGGTATGGAAAAGCTGGTATTATTTTATATTTGAGGGTTTCTTGTAGAATATTTGGTGTGAAGTCTAAACTATAGAATTGCGCACCCAAAGAAGTCCAAGACTGTTGGCTCCGTGCAGTACTGTGTCCACTCAATGAGGTAGGAAACTGTCCTAGTCGAGAATTGAACTGTTCAGTCAGGAAAGCTTGGGTTCTAATTCCTGCTCTGTCACTCTCCTAAGCCCGTTGAATCTAAGATGCTATCATTTATAACTAGGGTCCCCAAACTACGGCCCACGGGCCACATGTGACCCCCTGAGGCCATTTATCTGCCCCCGCTGCACTTCCGGAAGGGGCACCTCTTTCATTGGTGGTCAGTGAGAGGAGCATAGTTCCCATTGAAATACTGGTCAGTTTGTTGATTTAAATTTACTTGTTCTTTATTTTAAATATTGTATTTGTTCCCTTTTTTTTTTTTTTTTTTTTTTTTTTTTTACTTTAAAATAAGATATGTGCAGTGTGCATAGGGATTTGTTCATAGTTTTTTTTGTAGTCCGGCCCTCCAACAGTCTGAGGGACAGTGAACTGGCCCCCTGTGTAAAAAGTTTGGGGACCCCTGATTTATAAGATGAAACATTATTTTATGTACCAATAAGAAAGGAAAAATCCCCAATTCAGCTCTTACACAATAGTTTCTTACCGCTTAATTTGTGTTTCTTTCCTATTGAAAGAAAACTTTCAGACTTAGTTAGATGTAAAATTTTATTTTCAGTATATACCATTCTTGTGCAGCCAAAAAAAAAAAAAATCAAAAGTGAAGTATGAATAAACTAGTTAAAGGTTTTCTAAACTATCCTCAATTTAGAGTTCAAATGTCCATAATTCTATGCAGAATTTTCAATGTCATTGTTTTTTTTTTAAATGATGATGTCTTCTGTGTCATCATAATGTTAGCAATGCATCATTTTTAAATTAGTCTATAAAAGAAATAAAGCTATTGGCCCTAGTTTCCAAAGGGAATATTCAGTTGTATGAAACTTCAATTCCTGCTTCAAAAGATGTTGCCAAACACATCTGACTTATCACCTCACCCACTCCTTCACGCAGCTATTATTGGTTTCTTGGAATTAAAAGATACTGGTGCCCATTCTGCAAAGTTTGTTGCTGATGCCTAGATGTTCACATAGATACAGCAATAACAAACATGTCACAACTGCTACCTGGCACCTAGTGATCTTAAGGTATCGTCAACTGTAAAGCAAATCTCAATTTCGGGTATATTAAAATGTGAAAAAATGTACATCTTAAAATGCTAAAATATAATAACTAGCTGTGTGACCTTTTCCAAGTTACTCACCTTCTAAGTCACAATTTTCTTCTCTGTACAATTGGGTTAATAACACCTACAACACTGTGATGTTGAAAGCTTTAAATGAGACGATGCAAGTAAGACATAAACTCTGTACCTGGAACACAATAGGTGCACAGTAAATGATTGTTGTCATTGTTTTTTTTTATTATCATGAGCATATAGATTTGAACCAATGCAGAAAAATTTAAATAAGAACTAAAATAAAGATTACAAAGTTTTAAGTTGCTCTCTAGATTCCTTTAAACTGTTAAGCTTACAATCTGATTTTGCTAGTTCTTAAATTTCATTGCACATCATTGTTTTTCTAATGTATTTCAATTAAAAAACAGCACATTTGTAAAAAGAAACAAAAGTTATTTTATGCATTTAGTATTTTCTAGAGTCTAACAGGGGTCCCCAAACTTTTTACACAGGGGCCAGTTCACTGTCCCTCAGACCATTGGAGGGCCACCACATACAGTGCTCCTCTCACTGACCACCAATGAAAGAGGTGCCCCTTCCAGAAGTGCAGCGGGTGTGTGTGTGTGTGGATAAATGGCCTCAGGGGGCTGCATGTGGCCTGTGGGCCGTAGTTTGGGGACGCCTGGAGATGACTCCATGAATGTTTGATGTTGTAAGAGGTATATGATTCTTGAAAAAATTAGCCCTAGAAAAAGAAAACATAAAAACTTTAAAATCTTTCAAGGAATGGAAATACACTAGAACTTTTTTGTTAATATTTCAAGATTATTGTCACAACATTTTTTTTTCCCTGAAGGGAGAGGCAAGGAGGCAGAGAGACAGACTCTTGCATGCATCCAACCAAGATCTACCTGGCATGCCCACCAGGGGGTGATGTTCTGTCCATCTGGGGCGTTGCTCCGTTGCAGCTGGAGCCATTTCAGAGCCTGAGGTGGAGGCCATGGAGCCGTCCTCAGCACCCGGGCCAACTTTGCTCCAATGGAGCCTTGGCTGCAGGAGGGGAAGAGAGTGATAGAGAGAAAGGAGAAGGAAAGGGTGGAGAAGCAGATGGGCGCTTCTCCTGTGTGCCCTGGCTGGGAATCGAACTCAGGACTTCCACACACCGGGCTGATGCTCTACCACTGAGCCAGCTGGCCAGAGCTGTCATGACATTTAAAAAATGCAAATAGTTGTTATATCATAATGAATTTATAGTGAACCAAATATTTTTTTACTCAAGTCTTAGCAATTTCTGTACATGAAGAAGTACCAAGTCAATATATTTTCAAATATTCCTACTTCACACAAGGATAACCACATATGATGAGAAACTTCCATTTTTAAACATAGTCTAAGGAGAATTTCATTTTTTGCCCATTCAAAGTTATTATACTAATTATTACTTAAAGTAGTTGTTATAAAATTTCTAACGACATGGTTAAACTTGAGCAGAGTAAATTCTACACCGTTTGAAATAAATAAAACATCAAATTAATTTTAAGAACACTTTAATTTCAAGATTACCATTTGTTTAAATTGCTCTTAATGTTCAAATGCTTGGAATTTTTTTAGTATTTTTTCTCTTCATAGAATGTCTGTATTAATATATGAAAGTTGTTTAAAAAGTGAAGAACAGAAAACTGACATTATAGATAAAATAAAAACATATCCATAAAATATTATTTACCAGTTAGCTAAAATCCCCCTGAAGATAACTAAGTATTCCTAAATCCTTTTGATAAGCAGATACCAGCTGCTAAACCCAATGTGAAAATGGGGGTGATGGGAACCCTGCTAACTTACATTATAAACATTTTATTTAAAATTTTCTACCATCTGTTTTTATAAAAGCAAAAAAAATGTCAGGTTTTTTTAAAAAAATAAACAACCTGGACAATTCAGATTCTACTGAGAAAAACTAACATGAAGTAATTTTTAAACTAAAGATGTCCGCCTGAAATCTCCAAGCAAGATCTGTCAAATCATTTCACCCATATTCCAAATACAAAGTAAGACTGGCAGTCCAAAATACAGTGTGTCCGTAAAGTCATGGTGCACTTTTGACCGGTCACAAGAAAGCAACAAAAGACAATAGAAATGTGAAATCTGCACCAAATAAAAGGAAAACCCTCCCAGTTTCTGTAGGATGATGTGGCAGCATGTGCGCATGCGCAGATGATGACATAACACCATGTATACAGCGGAGCAGCCCACAGCCATGCCAGTCGAGATGTGGACGGTACAGAGGAAAGTTCAGCGTGTTTTGTGGCTCGCTAAATTCGAATCCGTGACCAAAGTGCAACGTGAATATCGGCACGTTTATAATGAAATGCCACCACATGGGAATAACATTACTGGGTGGGATAAGCAGTTGAAGGAAACTGGCAGTTTAGTGGAGAAACCCCATTCTGGTAGGCCATCAGTCAGTGACGAGTCTGTAGAGGCTATACGGGATAGCTACTAAGGAGCCCTAAAAAATCTGTGTGTGAGCCCACATCGAACTGCACTGAATAGGTATGAAACTGGGAGAGTTTTCCTTTTATTTGGTGCAGATTTCACATTTCTATCGTCTTTTGTTGCTTTCCTGTACAAGGCATTTCTGATCATTTGGCAATCACCTATTGAGCACCTACTGTATGTGAGGCACTATTACAGCCTTGAAGAGGAAAATGTTACCACATTTATTTTAGTTTCTATTAGCTAATTGTTAATAATATATAAATAGTGAAAAACATTAAATGCTAGAACTTTAAGTAGAGATAACTAGTATAAAAAAATGAATGAGAATCAAGGAATTGGTAGTGACGTTGAGTTGCGAGGAGACTCTAGTTCAGAGAAGTCCCCCGTAAGTGACATTGAGCGAAGACCTGTATGAATGGGAGGAGCCAGTCATGTAAAGGGCTGAGGGAGGAGTTTTCCAAAAGAGACAAACGGGAGAACAAGGCTCTCATGCAGGAATGAATGTGGAGCATTTGAGGAAAGGCAAAAACAAAACAAAACAAAAAAAAAATAGGACTTCTAATGGATATAATTGGGGTGAGAGAAAAGGGAAAAAGAGATGTTTTATCTAATTTAGATGAATTTGTTTCACTTTCATGCTAGTTCTTGTCATGGAGATAAAGCTAAAATTCAATGTTGTACAATCTCAACTGATACTTTTCATGCACAATACCAAATCTGAATTCTGACTGCTGTGTCCTTTGTAAATAGCCAATGCCATAAACCTGAACACTAACTTTTTAGTGCTGACCCCAGTTGTCTTTGGTGATAGAACAAGGTCTCCAAATTAAATATCCTTTAGATCACATTAATTTTGGGTTATTTTGCTGCATGTGTATGCTAAAAGGTATCATGAAATCTGGGAAAGAATACTAGAGTATGACTGTACAAATGGAAAGAAAAAAAATCCTCTAATATCTTTTTTTCTGCTTGCAAAGCTACTTTGACATGAAATTGTTATTAATGGTAACTAAAAATGATAATTGTATTCTATTTCAAATGTATTTCAGTTAGGTCATAAAGTCTCAGTTAAGCCTAAAAATAATATTGAAAGATATAGTGGATGATTTTTGTGCTATAATTTGGGTAGTATGGTCTGTTGTCTTTAAAGAATTTATCCAACTGGGCTGCAAGAATACTTTTCTGGATGTGAACTTATCTATATATGTTCACTGAGCTCCATGAGGTCTTAGCCAGCTGAGTGGTGCTGATTTTCACCTTTCTCAATCACAAAAGTAAATCAGAGATTAAACATTGCACATTATTCAGCCAAAATTATTCCGGGCTCCTTTGTAAGTCATTAAAAGTACAGATTTAATTAACATCTTATAGAGCCCTGTGAGTTCTGTCACAGTCACATATCAACTCTCCTGCAAGTGAGAAGTCTTAGACTAAAATGCAATCTCTCTGATAGGGACTTTTAAAAAGTATAATAGCTATGCCGTAAATAGTTCAAAATACTGTTCATGTCTTAAGAAGGAAACTTTACAAACAGTGACCCCTCCCTGATGATGACTTTAAGCTCTGAAAGCTTGCTTTAGCTCACTCTTATAGAGAGGAAAGAGGTATGTGTATGACTGTGGGAAATAAAGATGCTTTTGATTTAAAAAAAAAAAAAAGTAGGTTTAGAGTTTAAACATGTTTTTATACCCCTTTATTTTCCTCATTGATAACCATTTCTTCCAGAACACTAAAGATGAATAATGCATGTTCTTCTTGGTATATATAGACTGTAAGGTTGGCTCAGGGTGTTGCAACATGTGGACTCATATCTCACCCAGCTTTTTGACTGAGAGGAGGATGCTATGAGATTCCTAGGTGCATGAAAATGGAACCATTTCCCACTCACGTTCACCCACAGCACCCCAGTGAAAACAGATCCTTTAGTGCCTTTGCTGAGGAGCTGAGCGGAACCCACTGCTGGCTGTTGGAGAGAGGAGCGCCTCTCGTTTTTATTTCTTGATGAGGTATTCCAACATGAAGGGGTTTCCACGAAGGGGTTCGCGTAACTGACATAACTCTGCCAGTCCCATTTCAAACAAAAACAAAATCCAATGGTTTGTGGTTCTGTTGAATGGAGCAATAATGTTATGTTACTGTACTAACAGTCCTAGACAATGCTGCTGCAAGGTCACACTCATGCTTGTGAACCCTGGGCCAGAAAGGGAGCAGATTGTTCCCAGCACCGATGAGCTATGTGTCCAAGAAAGAAGCTGCACCAGCCCTTCCTGGTGGACCCAGCCTCCTGCCTGCCCAGCCAAGCCACCCGACTGCGGGCTGGGGAGACGCTCCTTGTCCAGACACGCTGCCCATCCCAGCCAACAGAGAGGAGGCTGTTGAGGGACAAGTGGGGAGAGCTTGCATCTAACACTGGCTGGGGAAAAACTAAGGGGGAAAAAGCCCTATTTTATTCTTTTAATACAGTTCCCAGCAGGAAGATCAGGATAGGAGGCTCCCGCCTGCTCCAGATTAAAGGAACCCGCAGTTTCCAGGTGAAGAAGGGGGGTTCCTTGTCCAGCATTCGCCGGGTCGGCAGCTTAAAAAGCGGCAAGTTATCACGGCAGGACTCAGAGTCTGAGGCTGAGGAGCTGCAGCTGTCCCAGAGCAGGGACACTGTCACTGACCTAGGTAACATAGAGGAGTGGGGTGTGCAGGGACGTGGGGGGTAGGAAGACAGGGCCCAAATCCTGAAACAGCTGAAGTTCACTGTGTTACACGTCAGAAGATGGAGGGCAGAGCCATAGGTTAGATCGTTCATTCAGTCTGAAAACCATGCTACCCTCTAGAACAGGGCTGCTCAACCCTTAGTGCGCACGAGGATCGCTGGGAGTGCTGATAAAATGCAGATCCTGGTTCAGCCTGGGGTAGGAGCCCAAGATGCTAGGCTTTGAACAAGCTTCCTGGTGAGGTTGAGGCTGCTGCTTCAGGGCCGCAGTGTGAGCAGTGAGGACATAGAGTATGTAGCTGGGAAAGAAAATACTTGAATGGCAAAGGCAGTTTTTTGCAATCCAGATATTTGGATATCATTCATTCTTCTGATCAGGACCCTTAAAGCAAAAAAATAGGTATTCCCTTGGGGACAGCGAGTTAAAACTCCTCTGCATTTTAAAGTCTCTATTTCACATTAAGAGCAGCCAAAATATCAGAGAGGAGTGACCGTCTAGACCTGCCACTTAGTGACCTTGAGCAAGTCTATGTCTCAGGAGTTTGTTTTCTCCAGCTGAGCAGTGGGAACAATTCTACTTACTCCGTGTCTGATCTGCGGGGATGCTCTCATGATAAATGAGAGGATGATGATAAAGTGTGTTACACACCTGAGTGTGAGCTCTACATACAGTCAGAGCACTGGGGTTGTAGATTGTCACTGCAGGATCCAAAGAGACTCTCAATCCCAAAACGTGTTAGTCCTATGGGCTCTGGGGATCATCTTCAGAGAAAGAATGAAGATTAAGCAGGCATCCGGATGAGAGTCACCAGCTGCCTAGAATTGACTATTTAGTAAAAGTTGAAGCACACTTTCTTGGCTGTGCAGTCCCTGTATGAGGCGCAAAAGAGAAAGTTCTCCTTTCTGGGTGAGTTGTTTCAGATGTCAGTCAGGAAATGGAGTAAATTACCAATCAAGTCTTCTACATCTACCCACCCTCACCTTTGAAAATAGCTGATTTTTGTGTTACTTAAGATTCCACTTTTTTAAAGGGAAGAATAGAAGAAAGTCTGTGACTTTTGTTACAGGTTGAACGCTGTAGCAATATCATCAGTATGTTTGGGGAATTTTTTTTTCCAATTAATTATTTGAATTGGTCAGTTTAGTTTGACCAGTTGAGTCAAAATAACCAGGCTAGAAGCATGGTTTTGTCATTGACAAGACCCAGAGACACTTAGATTTGAGGACAAAGTTTTGTTGTCTGATAAACTTAGTAGTGATTTCCTGAGAGATGTCTCCTTCATACTTCTCATAGAAGGAAAGCCTTTTTGTCCATGAATGGACACACTGATTTCCAAATTCCCTTTATTTTCCCAAGGCACCTTTGAAATAACTCTGATAGCTAAGCCAGATGGTGTTAGAAAGAGTTGCATTAGCAGTAATCCCAGCAGTAGTGGAGGCAGTAACACTCTGTGTGGCCATTGCAGGTTGGTTGGTGTCCCTAACTTAACTCTACCTGCAAGGTCTGGGCAGTCAGGAATGGATTTGGGCACACCCAACCAATAACTTGCTCATCTCAGCAATTCAAGGACTTGACTCTGTTTTTTCTCTGCTGCCATGTCTCAAAATGGAAGCCACCATAACAGAGATCATGAATGTCTTTGTAATTGCCAGTTCAGCTGGTGGTGAAGGGAACAGCTCCTATTAATATTCCTCCACTGAAAGCAATGCTATGCCCTGAAGCCCACTGGGCCGTGGTAGTCTGCCCTAGGATTCAAAAGCATGGAGAACTATACCATACCAGCGTGCTCTCCGTGGAGACTGAACAATATAATTTTCTTGGTATTTTTTTTTTTTTTTGAAGAAGGGAGTCCTTGGAGTGCAAGTGAACCCAGCATTGAGCCAGAAGGACTGAGTGCTGCCGGCACAGAGGAGAATTACCACAGGAACATGCCGTGGCTTCATGTGAGTAAGACTCTCAGAAAGAGCCCCGAGATCCATTTCCTTTGGAATTGGGAAAGACCCACGATGGCAAGACAAAAAATTATACTGAAACCATCAGTCTGATTTAGTCTCCAAGAAAATCCAGAAGCTTGTATTTTAGCTGAAGCTCTCGACAGTCGCTAGTATTGGTATTCTGCTGGATACCATCCTTTTAAGTTTGAGTAAGATCATCGGTCCTTTTTTAGAGCTGGCTTTGGGGTCACTAGAAGTCAAGGGAAACCCTGAATGGCTAAGGCCAGATTGGTGGTCAGCACAGCTTGAGTGACACAGACAGGACATCTATCACAGATGCTGAGAGGGAAGTGCCAATCTTGAGTCAAGTTGTAGAGCAGGACATGGAAATTCTAAGATAACAAGGCCACACTTCAAAGGGCTGTCCCAGACGACACAGGCAGTGGGGGATCCCAGGGAACCTGAACACAGACTAGAGTTCAAGGTTTGAGCCAGGTGTGAAGAAAGGAGGAGAAAGGCAAGGGAGCAAGGCCTCAGATCCACGGCTGGTACTGCCAGCACTGTCATTGATCTTAGATAAAGACTGTCACCATCTCCCCCGGTTTTAATGTGACTTCCTGGTAAGGTCAGATAAGGGCTGGCTGGTGGGCGATGGTCCTCCGAGTTTACAATAGTGTGCCTTCACTATTGAAGTAGTCCCTTGAACGGCCTGATTTTGAGAATTTCTGGGGCAGCTGTTTTTAAAGTAAACTTTTTAGCAAAGTCCAACCTACACATTGAAAAGATACAAAACCTATATGTGTAGCTCAATAAATTTTCACAAAGTAAGCATATTTTGTAATCACCACCAGGTAGAAAAAAACCTTACCAACAACTTCGAAGCCCTCCACAGGCCATCTGCCTGTCACTCCCCTCCCCCAGCAGTAACCACCATTGTAACTTCTAACACCATAGAGTGATTTTGTCTGGTTTTGAAATGCATATAATTATATCATATGTTAGATACTCTGTTGTATCTGCTTCTTTTGCTTGTATAATTATAAGTCCTCCAAGTTTGTTTTTCTTTTAGATGGCCTGGTCTATTCTTGGCTAGATCTATTTTCCTTTAGAATCACCTTGTCAATTTCTATTAAAAAACTTTCAAATGAGCTTTGCATTGAACATAAAGATCATTTGTAATTGGGAAATTAGCACCTTTATTATAATAGGTCTTCCCAGGTATAAAATGATTTATCTCTTCATTGATTTATGTCCCTCCACTTTTTTAGGACCTCTTAAATTTCCTTTAAAAATGGTCTTAATTTTCTGTGTGGTGTTCTACACACAAACACTCTGGAAGTGTGTTTAAACACTAAATAATCACCTTTGAAATATTTAGAAGAAATCACTGATAAAAGCTTCTAGACCTAAAAATTTCTTTATAAAAAGGTTTTAATTTTGGATTCAATTTATTTAATATGATTAAGGTAATTCAGATTTCCTATTTCCTCTGGACGCAGTTTACCAAATTGATATTTGGCTTTAGGAATTTATTAATTTAATTCAAATATTTACATTTATTAGCAAAAGCTATTTACAAGATCATTTTACATTCTCTAGGATATATACATTGATGGGCCTTTATATTCTTTTTATATTGGTAGGTCATATCTTTTTTCTCTCTTTTTCTGATTAGTCTTACTAAAAGTTTACCAGTTTTATTAGGCAAAGAACCAGTTCTTGATTTTGTTGTTTTGTAATATCTGATTTTTGCTTCATTAAGTTCTGTTAATATCTTTATTACTTCCTTCTAATTTGTTTTCATTCCTTAACTTCTTGATATAGATAATTAGTTACCAATTTTCAACTACTTTGCTAACATATTCATTTAAAGCTACAAATGCTCTCTAGAAACAGTTTTAGCTGTATCACACAAGGTTTGAAGAATCATATGTTCATTATCAATTGTTTAAAATATTTTTTTATTTTATTATTTTATATTATTTTAATTCAGTAAGAGGAGGGGAGGCAGAAAGACAGACTCCCGCATGCGCCCTGACCAGGATCTACTGAGCAAACCCACTAGGAGGTGATGCTCTGCCCATCTAGGGCATTGCTCCATTGTTCAGGAACCGAGTTCTTCTTAGCACCTAAGATGGAGGCCATGGAGCCATCCTCAGCACCCGGGACCAACTAGGTCCAATCAAGCTATGGCTGCAGGAGGGGAAGAGAGAGAGAGAGAGAGAGAAGTGAAAAAAGGAAGGGTGGAGAAGTAGATGGGTGCTTCTCCTGTGTGCCCTGACCTGGAATCAAACCTGGGACTTTCACATTCCAGGCTGATGCTTTACCAATGAACCAACTGGCCAGGGCCTAAAATATTTTTTAATGCACATTTATTTTTATCATAATTGATTATAGATACTTTAAAGTGCATGGCTGATAACTCCAATATGAATCTATTATCTTCTTTTGGTCCTGCTTCTTTATATGCCTAGCCATTTCATTGACTACCAGACATAGTGGATGAAAAATAATAGTACAACGATGAACATATGTCATACATTTGTCAAAACCCATGGAATAAACAAAACCAAGAGTGAACCTTAATGTAAACTGGACTTTGGATGATACTCATGTGTCAATGTAGGTTCATTGATTAAAACAAATGTACCGCTCTGGCAGAGGACATTGATGATGAAGGAGGCCATGCATGTGTAAGGGCTGGGGGTATATGGACTCTCTGTACCTTCTGCTTAATTTTGCTATGAACCCAAAATTGCTTTTAAACAAAGTTTATTCATTTTTAAAAATTATGGAATTACAGACGCTCTAGATGACATTAACTCCCTCTAGAGATGCTTTACTCTATTCTCTGGCAGAAAGCAAAGAATATCACCTTCATCCAATCAGGAACTAAGCTGACTTGACTTGGACTATTTCTATCCCTTCCCGCCTCCCCATACACACACCTTCTTGTATGAAGCCTTCTGAGGTTCTCAGTGGAAGTTTTAGGTATGTCCTAGAAACCCCTCATTCTTGATGGGTCAGAAACTATAATTTTGTTTACCCATCATGGTGAAATCTCAACGGTGCTTTGTCAGCTGGTTTTGCTTGGCCTTACTCAATCAGCAAATTCCTAAAAGAGAAAACAATCACTTAGAGGACATCCCTGGGCAGAATTTTAAAATTATGCATTTTTAAGTCACGTTCACCTCCACCCCAGATCTACCAAATCCAAATTTCCTAAAGAACTACAGTCAGTAATATGTTTATTTTTATGTTTGTTTCCTTCGTTATTTTTTGTTGTTGTTAAGCTTTTTTGGTGTTTCTCTGAAACAGCGAGATTTGAGAATAACAAGGGAAACCTTACAGTTTTTGCATTTGCCTTGCCCCATACTAGTATCAATAGGAACATCAGGCATATTTAGTGAATGGTGGGAGAGATATGGATATTCTGCTCAGACAACACTAAAACATTTTTTAAAACTTTGATGAGTATGAGGTATTGATAGCTGTGTTGACAGGGGTATGGAGTTGATTGTTATTGCTGTTTTTCTTTGTCTCGGAATAAGCAAAGGCTCTTAATCATAAGAAACTAGGGCACCCCTGCCTCACTGATTGAATTGGTTGTCCCCATAGAGACTTACTTTATGCTCCACCAAATATGGCACACGGCCCCTCCCAGGTTAGGTGTTGGGGTGGGAGCTAGTTTCCGGAGGGGTGGAAACATTCATAAAAGTACTCTGTGCATATAGTTGACTAACCTGGTGGCTTTATGACTGCTGCTGCCTTTTAAGAAGACAATTGAAGAGTTCATTTCTTATCTTAAATTAACTATATCTTTAAATCAACTGAATTTGTTTCTGAAATCTGACTTGGGAAGTTCAAGATAGTAAGGATTTGAGCTAGATCAAACGCAAAATGAGGAGCTAGAATGGCTCAAAAGATAAAGAAAATTATTAATTTGTGGAAAGAGGAAATAAAACTCTACAGTGGAGTTCAAGGCCCAGTTGAAGGTTCTAGGTCAGGGTAAAAGATGCAGAAATGTTTTCAAGTTTCGCTTGACCAGGTAGTGGCAAAGTGGATAGAGCATCAGACTGGGACACAGAGGATTCAGGTTCGAAACCCCAAGGTAGCCAGCTTGAGCACAGGCTCATCTGGTTTGAGCAAGGCTCACCAGCTTAAGCCCAAGGTCACTGACTTGAGCAAGAAGTCACTTGCTCTGCTGTAGCCCCTTGGTCAAGGCACATATGGGAAAGCAATCAATGAACAACTAAGATGCTGCAACAAAGAATTGATGCTTGTCATCTCTCTCCCTTCCTGTCTGTCCCTATCTATCCCTCTCTCTGTCTCTCTGTGCCTTTGTCACACACAAAAAAAGAAAAAAGAAATGTTTTCAAGTTCCATAATGGTGGGCTGGAGTTAAAGACCATGAACCGCTATCAAAGGTCAGCCAACCCTTTGGGATAGAACTTCCTGCCTGTTTATGTTCTTCCATCTGGTTCCTTCTGAATAAGAGCTGAAAAAATACTATACTTTAAGTTTCGAATCTTTATTTGAAAAGATATGGAAATCATACATTCCACAGTAATCATTTTAAGTTTTGGAAGACCAGTTACACTTTAACTGTTTCAAAAAGATTTTTCTGTCAAGTATGAATGGAGGGAACAAAAGAAGCCAAGCACATAAAGGCTTATAACTCTTTGTTCTCTTGTGGGAATTACTGAATCCTTATGGTTTCAAGACGTATCGAGGAAAGTTGACATTCTGACTTTCCATCGTCTACCCGACGTATATGTTCATAATTTGTCTGCACTCTGGGTGGCTGGCTGAGTCTTAGTGATGTCTGTGTTCCAGGTCATGATCTTGCTGTGCAATCAGCAAAGCTTTATCTGCACCCACATTGACTACTGCCACCCGCACTGCTACCTGCACCACAGCCGCTCCTGTGCCCGGCTGGTCAGGGCCATCAAGCTGCTGTATGGAGACACCGTGGACTCCCTCCGGGAGAGCAACAACAGCAGCAACGTGGCTCTCAGGGGCAAGAAACAGAAAGAGGTGAGTGAATGATCCATCGATAAAATGCCAGTTTTAGAGAAATAAGAATTTCGGGCCACTGCAGTTGTCACACAGGCTGCAGAGCTCTGTGATTGTGAGCAAAGGTAGGAGATGAATGCAGGAAAGATAAATGCTTTGCATTCATGTCTGTGAACAAACCTGGGACCTTTTCCTAGGCTTTGTCTCATTTCCATGAATAAATATAAACTCATGGTGTGCTGGTGATGAGTAGGTTCTTGTGATCAGCAGAATAATCCCCCTAAGATATCTGCATTTTAACCCCTGGAACCTATACATGTGTTACTTCATGTGGCACAAGGAATATTGACTGTATGACTAAAAAAAATCTTATAATGGGGAGAGTATCCTGAGTTTACCAGGTGGGCCCAATGTAATCATAACGGTCCTTAGAAGTGAACAAAAGAGGTAGGAGAGGCAGAGGAGATGTGACAATAGATGCAGAGGTCAGAGTAAGGCAGGACCATGGTCCAAGAATGCTGACAACCTCTAGAATCTGCAAAAAATAATGAGATGGGTGATTCCCAAAAACCTCCGGAAAGAACACAGCCGCGCCAATCCATGGTAGACTTCCGTCCTTCAGAAATGAAAGACAGTAAATCTGTGTTGTTTTACAACATGAAGGTTGTGGTTGTGTGTTACAGCAGCAATAGGAAACTGATACAATTATGTTTTGAGAATAAAGTAATAAATGGCCTATTCACCGATAAAAGAGTAAACTAGATCAAATCAGACCTAGAAACTCCTTCAAGAAACCATTACATTTCCTAAGCATTCAGCTGCACTTTTTGGACAACTGAGCTGGCAGAAGATGAAGCCAGGAGCGGGGTTGCCCCCCACTCCTGTTCCTGCTGGGGAAGCCGCGGGTCACCCACCTGCCCTTGACCAGGCGCGATGGCCAAGACGCCAGACTGAGCGCTTTTGGCTGCCCCTGCAGCTGCTTCTCCCAAGTGGTTTTGCAAAGAGATTTTTATATAATCCCTATTCACTTCAATGAGCATTCACTGTGCACCTGCAGTTGACAAAGTCTGAGGCTAGATATTCTGGGAGGCATAAAAAATAAATAAGAGCAGAGGATCTTTTGCAAACCAGGTTTTATGGGTTGGGGCCGGGGTGGTGGTGGTGACAGTAAGATACAAATCAAACAACTAGACAATATGAGCAAGAACAAAAAATTCACCGTTGAGTTGTGTAGCAATTCTTAATGTTTTAGCTCTCACAAAGGGATTTCTTTTTAATCACAACTTATTGGGAAAGCAACACAGGTTCATTGAAGAAATTTTGGTTAGTACAAGAGATCCTAAAGAAAAACATATGTATCTCATACTTCTCATTTAAAGTGTGTTAATTCACCTTCTGGGATATGCCCTTTTAGTATTTTTTTTGAAGCGTCCGTGTGAGTATATAAGGCAGGTATATATCATTAAGAAAGTGCTTTTAATTTCTTACAAACCTTGTGCAAGAACCATTGTTCTCCCATTTTATAGATGAAAAAGTCAGGCTCCGAAAGATGGGATTGTCCACAGTTTATATCTATAACATAGTCATACAGACTTTAATATGAAATATCAAAGTTAGCCTGACCTGTGGTGGCGCAGTGGATAAAGCGTCAACATGGAAATGCTGAGGTCGCCGGTTCGAAACCCTGGGCTTGCCTGGTCAAGGCACATGTGGGAGTTGATGCTTCCAGCTCCTCCCCCCTGTCTCTCTCTCCTCTCTCTCTCTCTCTGTCTCTCTCTCTCTCTCCTCTCTAAAATGAATAAATAAAAAAGAATAAAAATAAAAAATAAAAAAAAATAAAAAAAAAAAAGAAATATCAAAGTTAGAGCTTTTTAAAACTAGACTCTATTGCATCACATGGTATTCAAATGATACAAATTCTAAGAGGAAAGCAGGTGGAGAATAGATCAGTGTGGGCAACAGACTGAATGAACTGCTAAATTATGACAGAAAAAGAAAAATACATAGGTGTGTTTGTGTGTATGTGTATATATAGACAGCTATATATACATATATATCTCAAACATAAATGATACTACATTCAAAGAAAACCTATTTTCATGTAGGTAAAAACTTCATAAAAAATCCCTTAGCTTTAGTAAAAAAACACATATGTTGGAAGCTACAAAAATCTATAAGCCTAAAATGAATGTTCATGTTCACCATACCCACTCTGAGCTGTCTTTCTGCGGTATCTGCATCAACTACACCTTCCCCTGTAAATTTATATATGACCCAAACATTCTTCAAGATCCGACACAAATGGCCCCTCCTTCCTGAAACCTTTTCTGATCTCCTACTGTTAACCACAGGGCATACGGCAGGTGGATGAGTAATGTTATTTTCCTTCCCTTCCTCTTTCTTTAAATGACACAGGCATTTACTTGTGCTTTGTTAATTCTTCAGTCAACTAATCATTCATTAATTCATCCATCCATCTGTCTGTTAAACAAATTTTTTAAAAACCTATGGACTGTGCCAAATCAACACTATGTGCTGGGTATAACAATGAGTAAAAGAGATGTAGTCCTTGCTCTCATACAATGCACACAGACTAATTAGAGAAACAGTAATCAAGTAAACATCTTAAACTGATGTAAAATTGCAACAGTGATAAGCATAATGAAGGAGATATACACTGTGCTCAGAAACCTTAAGAACAGGGTTTTGAACTTGTCAGGGGAAATAAGACAGCCTTCCAATAAAGTGACAGATGAGCTTTGACTGGGGGTGCATGGATGTTAATTGGATACAGAATTTCCCAACCACAGAGAAGAAATGAATACAAAGAAGCATGGCTGGAGCACGGACTGCAGCCCATGCCAAGGCTGCACCAGCAGACAGAGACCAGACCTTGTCATTTTGTTCTTTATTCTGTGGGTTAGTGGCAAGCCTGGGGAGGTTTTAAAATTACTCTGTCTGCAAAATGGGGCTATTGATATCCCTCTTTTTCCACTGCCTTAATTATAAACATCTTGAGAACTGAGGCGGTCCTACACATTTTGTGTCCTGTGTGATATGTAACAGAGTGCCTCGCTTAGAGCAGAGGGACAGTAAGTATTGAATAACCGAGTGGGTTTTATAGTTCTGGGGTCTTTTGTGAGTGCCCTCCACCTCTGGCCCAAGTGCGACCCTGGTCTCCCAACCTTGTGCATTTCTGACATTTCTAAAGGAAAAGAGAAAGTAAAGCCCAGGTGAGTGTCCTCTAATCTTCACTCCTTTCACTGAGTCATACAGAGGGAAGGCTGGAAAGATGTATCAAGTCTTCTGTAATAAACATTTTATTTCCAAAATGCCAGCCTCCTGTTCAAGCTCTGATTTTTTCCCCCTTTCATGATGTTTCATGTTCTGAATCTGTCACATAAACAAACAATGCCTGCATTTACAGAGCCAAAGTGAAAACAGAGTAGGCAATAAAGCAAGAATAAAAGCAGTGGTTCTGAATAAAATCAAGTCTTATGAGCAACTGGTGTTTTGTTCCTGTTTCCTTTTTGATCGGTTTTATGGCAGGGTATGTGTGTGGCAGCTGGTACATTTTGCAAACCCGTCTCACTCCAATCAATCTGCTCATCTGCAGTTCAGAGCTCAGCGGCTCACTGTACATTCTGTTCATCTATTTTAGTCCATTCCCAAACTTGAGGGGTTTTTATAAATTACTCTCTCTCTCTCTCTCTCTCTCTCTCTCTCTCTCTCTATATATATATATATATATATATATATATATATATATATATATATATATATATATATATAATTCTCCAAAGAATTACTTCTTTTTTTTCTACACATCTGTACCTTGTGTAATGCTACGTTCTCAATATAGTAAATGTTCAATTAGTACTTGCTGATGAAAAAGGGAGTGGATAAAACTTTTTTCTTTTCCTTTCAGTCAAAAAGGAGAAGGGAAAAGGGCTGTATTCTGTCTCTCTTAAAAGATATACTCTCCGAGAGGGCAAGCTTCATAGATGTCTGCTCCTGAGCATATACCCAGAAGTTAACTCTGTTCCTGACATATACTTAACTCAATAAATATTTTTGAATTACTAAATGAGAAAAAAAAATGTTTATTTAAAATAATTATTATACCTCCCTAGTTAGTAGTCTTATATTGTAAGGAACAGAAATCTAATGACCAGCCTTGGCCAATTGGCTCAGTGGTAGAGTGTCAGCCTGGCATGTGAATGTCCTAGGTTTGATTCCTGGTCAGAGCACACAGGAGAAATGCCCATCTGCTTCTCCACCCTACCCTCCCCCTCCTTTTTCCCTATCTCTCTCCTCCTCTGCCACAGCCAAGGCTCCATTGGAGCAAAGTTGGCCCAGGCACTGAGGATGGCTCTATGGCCTCTGCCTCAGGCACTAGAATGGCTCCAGTTGCAATGGAGCAATGGCCCAGATGGGCAGAGAATCTCCCCTTGGTGGGCTTGCCGGGTGGATCTCAGTCAGGTGCATGTGGGAGTCTATCTCTCTGCCTCTCTGCTTCTCACTTCAGAAAAATACTAAATAAATAACCTATTGAAATGTAGTCAAGTAATTAGAAAGTTTTTTCAAAAGATATAGCAAAATCCCATAGAATCAGGGACAAGTGGGAAACACAGCCAAGTCTAAGGTTGCATCATTACTTCTCAGCCCTGGCATCCATCACCAAATGAATCAGACTCAGTGTCCCTTAATCCCCTAGAATGGGAATTTAAAGCAGGGGTCCCCAAACTACGGCCCACGGGCCGCATGCGGCCCCCTGAGGCCATTTATCCGGCCCCCGCCACACTTCCGGAAGGGGCAACTCTTTTATTGGTCGTCATTGAGAGGAGCACATTGACCATCTCATTAGCCAAAAGCAGGCCCATAGTTCTCATTGAAATACTGGTCAGTTTGTTGATTTAAATTTACTTGTTCTTTATTTTAAATATTGTATTTGTTCCCATTTTATTTCTTTACTTTAAAATGAGATATGTGTGGTTTGCATAGGGATTTGTTCATAGTTTTTTTTATAGTCCGGCCTCCAATGGTCTGAGGGACAGTGAACTGGCCGCCTGTGTAAAAAGTTCAGGGACCCCTGATTTAAAGAGCCCATCTTTTCTCTTTCTGACCCAAACATCACAAGTGATAAATCCGTGATCAGAATGAGGCAAGGAAACAAGGAGTCAGATATGATGAATATATTTAAATCTATTTAGAGAAGAGATTGACAGCAGTTCAGTTTCTACACCACTCTGTAGCAAGCACAGCCTCACTTTCCACGACAGTTTTTGGGGCTGTGTGGCTGCCTCCCATTGACCACACTCCCTCTGGTAGACTGACTCAACAATAAAGGGCATCTTCTTTTAGTAATAAATTCTGGCCCAGGTCTTGGGTTATTAGTATTGGGTGTCTTTACAGGTCCCTGCTTGATGTGTAACTCCAACCCCCATGTGTACCTTGCAGTTCAGTGAAATTCTTAATTCTTGCAAGAACCACTAATAACTAAAAGATGCCTGTAGAACCAGTCTCCTACTCAGTCCTGTTTGTAGTTCTCTTCTATCCAGGTATTACATCAAGTCACCAAAGCTAAAAGCAACTGTTAAAGGGCCTTGTTAGTCTGAATTAGGGGTCATACCAGTAGAGGGACTTTAGGACCTTCATATAGTGCACTCAAGTGTCCATCACACATGAACCCACCATGATATTTACCTTTCAAGAATCAGCAGTGTGTCAGGAAGAGTGACTGGCCCATCATCTTAGTGTGAAAGCCCTTTCAACATCCTTCCCTTTCCACTAAAAAGAGCATCAGAATTATTAGGAGACCACCAGAACACACCATGTTTCCTAGAGAAAGTGTTTCAGAATATTATCTATTTGATATCTGAGAAGGTTGACTTCCACCTTCTGTTCCCAGTAGACGGGATTAAACAGAACCCGACATTTCTCAAAGTGTCAGAGACAAACATATGTTCGCTTTCTTTTTCTTGAGTGTTTTTCTGTATCTGCCTGGTTAAAATTCCTGTAACTTAATCAAGAAGTTTTTATTTTTAAAAAATAAGTAATACCGAGAGAGACAAAATATCCAGCCAAAGGAGAAAAGGGTAAAATATGTACAAGTTTTAAAAATTGAGTTTTAAAATAATCACGACGACCAGGGGAATAGTCATTGTAAGACCAAGTGAAATGAATTGTTTCAAATTGTACGCTACAGACATAATGTGCTCGCCATTGCATTAAGATGTCCAATGGGGAGAAGGTCTGAAAGAAAACAAAGAATGACCATCGCTGGGTTGGGGATTTGAAGCATTTTTATTTTCTTCATAGCTTTTTTATGTTCTCCGGATATTCTGCAATTTGCATGTATTGTTTTATAAATAGAATAAAAGAGAGCTGCCACTTCTAAAATAACTTCTTAAAAAGGAAGTCAGTTATGTCCCTATATGTATATGGAAAATGATTATCACATGTAATTTTAGAATAGTTTTCAAATTATAAAAAATAGGCATGATGTTAGTGTTATATATTGCTTTTCATTCACCAAAAAAATTTAGGATTTCTCTCCCCAAATGATAGTGTACCCAAGTGTGTGCTTCCAAGTTTTTACCTTTAGAAAACCCAGCAAAATCTCCAATTCACTTCCAAGTAGCTTTATTTTAAAAATTTGTTCCATACCAGTCGCATAATAGATGTGATGTCTTAGGCCTTTTTGTCAGAGTTTTGAAAGACTTTCTTGGAACACACATGTTCTTCTCGATTTGCCTTTTCTTTCAAAGTATCTCCATCTATAACACTGTGGTGCACTGTTCAAAATTCTTAAGGAGTTCAGTTTTTTCCTTTGGCAATGAAGGAAAAAGCACTTCATTGACACGGCAACGGAAAAACAAATGGGCATTGATTCCATGCAGAGGGATGCATGTCGCTTTGCACAGCCTGGAGTGCAAAGAGAGGAGGAATCCAGACTCAGGAAAAATACACAAGGACCTGTCACCGTTAGAATCATCGTTCCTCCAGCTGCTCTGCTCGCTCTATTCTTTGGCATTTAGGGAGTCAAGGGAAGACGCTGTTTCCTCTGTGCTTACGCAGATGAGCCAGACCTATTCTTGAACCCTAGTTGAGGCACCAGTTTGAAAGAACTGCTGTCTCCTATAGACAAATATGTTTTTTAAAAGAAGCCAGTTTACCTGTGCACCTCAGGCCTGGAAGATAGATACTCTGAACTTGTCCTTCCTAGATAAGTATTTTCTCTTTACTTTCTAACTCTCTTCCCTGAAATATTTACATTCTTGTGTGACCAAATGGTTAACTTGTAACATCCAACCTTGTATAAAGGGACTGCTAGATAGAGTGGATTTTAACTAACTTAATATTTTTAAAGATTTATGTTTTTACAGCTTGGTGGATTACATTTAACCCTAAAATGGAAGACAGGAGGTTCTTGTCCTTCTTTTATTCTGCTAACAACCAACTCTGCAACTTGGTCAAGTGACTTCACCTCTCTGGATCCCAGTTTCCACAGCAATAAAGAAGAGTCTGTTGCTAAATATCTCTAAGCTTCCTTTTTTATAACAAAATTTACTGCTTTCAATTTTCAAAAAGTGTGGAAACGCGCGCGCGCGCACACACACACACACACACACACACACATACACACACGCACACACGTCCTGAAGTCGTCTTTGCCGTTAGATGAAGGTGTTTGTTTAGAGAATTTGGAGGAAACAGCGCCTTTGGTTTGGGAGAGAGCACAACACTCCTCATGACGTACCTCCTGTACTTTCCAGTGCTCAGATAAGTCGTGCCTGAGGACCCCTTCTCTGAAGAAGAGAGCCTCAGATGCCAACCTGGAAGGGAAAAAAGACTCTGGAATGCTGAAATACATCAGACTTCAGGTACTGGCACCTGGATCAGAAACATTCATAGTAGTGTAACAGGGAGGGGGCTCCAGATACCCTGTTAGCTAATATTGGGGACATACAGTGCTAAGTGGCACAGTGTGAGCGTAATGGCCCTTTTCTATGGTGAGCAAGGGCACCACCAAGTGGGCAAGGAAAGTATCCCTCCTTACTAGACAGCCAGTTTCCACTGAAATGGGGCTTGGGGAGCCCTGCTAAAACCATGCCTCTCCCCTCTCTCTCTCCCTACAGCAATGGGGCTAATTTCCCACCAGGGTATGGGGGCGGTGCTCACAGGTTTGGGAATAACTCTGTCTAGGTTCGAATCCCACATCTGCCACTCTGGCACCAGTCCTTGGGCAAGTTACCTAATTTTTTTCAGTCTCTGTTATAATCCCCTACAGCAGGAGTCGGGAACCTTTTTGGCTGAGAGAGCCATGAATGCCACATATTTTAAAATGTAATTCCGTGAGAGCCATACAATGAACCATGTACATTACGCATTATCCAATAAAAATTTGGTGTTGTCCCGGAGGACAGCTGTGATTGGCTCCAGCCACCCGCAACCATGAACATGAGTGGTAGGAAATGAATGAATTGTAATACATGAGAATGTTTTATATTTTTAATGTTATTATCAATATTTTTTTATTAAAGATTTGTCTGCGAGCCAGATGCACCATCAAAAGAGCCACATCTGACTCGCAAGCCATAAGTTCCCGACCCCTGCCCTACAGGATGGGGATATGGGAATTACAACACTAGACCCATCTCAAAGAATTAGTGCATAGATTAAATAAAATAGTACACTTACCTTACTTATTCAATGTTTGATACTTTGGTATATTGTTATTATAACCAAAACTTTAAATCATAATATATTTCTTCAGGGGGAAAAAGACTTTTTATGATTTTCTGTAAAGTGTTTAAAGTGATTATTAAAGATCTAGACTTGCTTAGAACCTACAGTGATTGCATAAATTATCTGAAATAATGGATCATATAGGATTTTGTAGGCTAATCTGAAACAATAACCACAGGTATAATAGTATTTCAAAGGCAAAATGCCATCCAAATTCACATCTGAATAGAACTCCTTTATAGCTTAGAAGGTGCTCATAATTCTCAGTGGAAATCCTCTTTTAACAGGAAGGACAATAAGATGCTTTGAAAGACCATCAGGACTTTTAGCACAGATATGTTGGCTGGAGACTTGATTTTTAGTCTCATGGAGCTACACCTGTTCTACAGTTTACTCTTTAAGTGTTTGCCAAGCAGTTTTAATGGCGAAGTGTCATAAAATTAGTATGATTATTTTCTAATTACACACCAACTGATAAGGTATAAAGCTCATTATACACCATGCCAATAAACATGCTCCATTTTGGAAAGTACAATATTTTAAGGTCATTTATGGAAAACCGAGAGAGAAATGGCACTTTGGGTTTAAGGGAATAGAGCAATCTGTGCCTTCAAAAATTTTAAGCCACGGTTTTCTTCTTCGCCCAGGTGATGAGCCTGTCGCCAGCTCCCTTATCTCTGCTAATCAAGGCAGCGCCGATTCTGACGGAGGAGATGTACGGAGACATCCAGCCGGCTGCCTGGGAGCTGCTGCTCAGCATGGATGAGCACATGGCTGGGGCGGCAGGTAAGGGAAGACCGCCCGGCCCCTGGTCCAGCTGCCACGCGTCCCAGGGTTTAAACAAGAAAGAGAGGCGTTTATCTCATTTTCACTCCTAGGTCTTACGGACTGCAATTGCTAGAACTCCAAACAGATCTGTGTCCAATAGTGAGGAGGCCTGGCCACCACCTGCACTCTTCATTTCACTATACAGTGTTCACAGGGGCAGTGGGTCTCTCCCAGGCTGTTACCAAACGACAGGGAAACGGTTTTCTCCAGAACCTACATTTGCACTGTATTTCACAAAAGATAACATTCTTCTTTTTGTTTGATTTCCCAGATTTACCGTGAAACACTATCATTTACTTTCTTAAATCTTCTGCAAGCAATATTCTATATCCAAATTGCAATATCAGAGAAAATTGTCAAAATTTAAGTGATATATCCAAAGACACATCGCTGATAAATGGTAGATACAAAGTGTGGGTTCTTCATGTTTTTCCTGCTTTCTGAATATATTTATTTAATTTTATATACTTACTTTAATTGCAAAATACACACAATGAAAATTCAAATAATACAAAAGTGTACAAAACTAAAAGTATCACTCTTTTTCCCTTGACTCCTTGTCCCCCTCCCCAGAAGCTAAAAGTTTTAAGTTTCTCAGGTCCCTTCCAGGGTACACTGGCCATTCATATGATGTATGTGTGGAAGTATGTATGTAGATACTACATTTTTCTTTTTTCATGCAGATAGGTCAGTACCATTTAGCACTTTGCATTTTTATTTCTATCTAACAGACGATTTTTTAATTTTAAGAGTTTATTTGAGCAAAAATCAATTCAAACTTGGAAGTGCCAAACCAGAAGGGACAAGCGGTTCTGTAAAAGGAGCTCAGGGAGAGACTGTTATAAAGACAGAAGCCAATTAAGACAATTATTGATTGGCTATAGCGTAAAGCAGGGGTAGTCAACCTTTTTATACCTACCGCCCACTTCTGTATCTCTGTTAGTAGTAAAATTTTCTAACCGCCTATTGGTTCCACAGTAATGGTGATTTATAAAGTAGGGAAGTAACTTTACTTTATAAAATTTATAAAGCAGAGTTACAGTAAGTTAAAGCATATAATAATAATTACTTACCAAGTACTTTATGTTGGATTTTCACTGTTTGGCAGAATAAATCTTTATAAAACAACTTACTATAGTTAAATCTTTTTATTTATACTTTGCATACATAGAAATTACATTACTTCATTGAATTATTAGTGGGATCCCTGAGGCTGATGCTGGGAAACTAAATATTGAATATCCGGTTCAATTTTTGTGAGGAACAAACGAAGGTCTCCCCTTTTGGAAATATTCAGGCAGTTTCTTTCTTTCGTCATAATATGATTAACAGCACTAAATCCTAATTCCACGAGATATGAGGTAGGGAAAGGTATCATAAACTGAATACCATTTCTGACTTATTTGGATATAAGACTGGCATTTTTTTATTTTGCCATAGGTTTTCATATCCACCGCTGTTGAATTTATGTTTACTTTCTTCATCATATCTAATTTCTAACAGTTCTTCTTGGCAAGTTGTATCAGCCTCTTTAATATTTGCAGTAAAAGGATTTTTCATCCAGTCATATACCTTCAATTTTAAAATATCTTCAAATCGTTTTTCCATGTTCAATTTAAGTTCGTTGAGGTGGCTACTGAATCTGTCAATATCATCTGGAGTTATATCATCTTTTATAGATGATAATTGAGAAAACTGATGAAATTCTATCTTCAACAGATTATAATAAAATAGTTCAAGTTTGTCAATAAATAAGCACAATACTTTGGCAACCTATAAGAGTTTTATTAGCTCCTTGAAGCTGCAAATAGACATTGTTAAATCTCTTGAAAATATCTGCCAAGTAAAAGGCATCATTCTTTACTGTTTTTAACTGTTGACACAGATTGGTCTCATTATTACTTTCAAAAAATTGTATGACACTATCATATAATGCTACAAATCTAGCCAAAGATGTACCCTTTGACAGCCACCGACTTCTGTGTGCAAAAGTAACTTAATAAAACCTTCATTATTATCCTGGAAAAGCTGCCAAAACATTCTATCATTCTTTGCATTGGATTTGATCTTGTTTACAGTTCGAATTATTATAGTTAATGATGAATGGAGACTTGTACTTAGATGTTTTCCTACAAGATGTTGTCTGTGCACCACACAATGAATACATAAAGCATTTGACACTTCCTGCTTCAAATAAGCAACAAATCCACGATAGCGACCTACCATTGTTGGTGCTCCATCCGTAGCGCATGCAACAATATTATTCAAAGGAATATTATTTTTTGTAAAGTATGTTCTCACAGTATTAAATATAGATGATCCTTTTGTATTTGTGATGAGATTTATTGCGAATAGCATTTCTTCTCATAATATATTGTTTTCATCAAAATTGCGTACATATGCCATCAATAAAGCATCATTATCTGCAATGGTAGATTTGTCCAATTGCATGGAAAATGAAGAGTTTTGGAGAATACTTATAAGTTTATTTTCAACATTAACTGCCATTTCATCAATTCGTCGCTTTACTGTGCTATCGCTTAGGGGTAATGTTTTTAAAATTTGAGGTATATCCTGCTGCGTTACTGTTGAGATAAATTCTTTTATAGAGAGTATTATTATAGTTTCTCCAATATTATAGCTTTTACCACTTTTTGCAATTATTTGTGAAATGCGATAAGTGGCAATTAATCCATCTTCGTTCATTGTATGTTGTTTCTTAAATGATGCAACGATAATTGAATGATTTTGAAATTTTTTATATATTTCCTGAAAATATTTAAGGGGCTTGTCCTTGTCATTTGGATGCTTTGTAGAAAGATGTTCTTGCAATCGACTTGGCTTCATTGCTTCATTGGATAATGTTTTATGGCTTAATAAACACATTGGATGTTGTTTATTTGCAACAGATTCTATGAAACCCATCTTCAGATACTCTGGCAAATAGCTGCGTGCGTTTTTTTTGTTTTTTTTTTGTTTGTTTGTTTGTTTGTTTGTTTTTAGACATGGGCTCATGATATTTCACAATATTTTGTTTGAAGATGTAAGCACGTGCTTGCTCTCAGAAATCTATGTACTGACTTTAGTTTCAATTACATAAAGACTTAGCTTCACTTATGTAACATGAACAAAACTTATGCGCTTGAAGTCTGTTGCGTGGTTGCGATGTTACAAGTATCATGCTTAAGCAAGAGTTTATCGAGATGAGGCTAAGTTAGTGAGTATTTGTGGTTGTGCGTTTTATAAAATTTTATATAGCGGGTGTTGGCCAATGGAATCACTTCGTTGCGATGGGGCAAAGTAGCGAGACATCGGCTAGTTTTGCAGTCCAAGGAGGGGGTTTCTAGAATATCACCCTATTACCCTAAAATCTGGAAATCGAGATGAAAATATGAGTTATTTGGTGTCTCCATTGTGCGGCAGTTTCTGGCATAGAAAGAAGCATCGAACCATGGAGTTCTTTGTCTACAGGGTAATAAAACGATGAACTGCTAGTTTTGGGGCGACAATAGCGATCATAAACTGCCCGCCGGATCTGGCGGCGGATGTGGACCCGAGGTCAAGTACCTGGCCACTCGCGGATGCAGGCCAGGTGGTTGCGAAAGAGGTCGGGTGCTGTCCCAATACAATTGCCCTGTAACAGAGTCTGACCGCTGTCTTGATCTTGACTGGTCAACAGTTAGTCGGTTAGTATGTAATCACAGCGCTGTTCGGTTGCTCCGCTACCGCCCACCATGAAAGCTGGAACGCCCACTAGTGGGCCGTAGGGACCAGGTTGACTACCACTGGCGTAAAGCCTTATGGGCCGTTTGTGATTGGAATGAGAGGACTGATTTACACCGTTGAGGCATTCCCAGGCTGAGGTTTTGGTTTGCTGACCTAGGCTGTTGTGGCATTAGAGTCGCGTTACTTTCACGGCCTCCTTGTTTAACTAAATTAACAATTTCCCCCTTTTGGTCATCTTCTCATACATGAGAGACTGATCAAAAATGTGGTGTTGGCACCACTTTCAGTCGCTATTTGAGTTAAGTTGCTCTTGTCTTATTGTGAAACTCAGGTTATCTTGTCAGATCCTGCAGCACTATGTTTGCTGTTGATCACATTGTTCATTGGTTTCTGTTTCTCTAAGCACATGAGCCCATCTGGTACACTGCTGATGGCTGTGAGCATGCATGTGAGACCTGTATCTAAGAGAACACACAACTCCAGGGCAACTAAAATAGTTATTAGGAGAATAATACCAAGAGACTGAAGTATATTCCTTAGCCGGGGCCCCCATGAACCAAACCAGTGGATTATCGAATAAACCAGAGAATGTTCCTGCAAGGGCACTCGCCAGGTAGCTGTTTGTTCACTTATTGCATTTGCTACAATACCAGAAGTACTATTTACTATGGCACAGACTCCGCTTTGGTCAGGCAGTAAGTAATCTTTTTTTTTTTTTTTGTATTTTTCTGAAGCTGGAAACGGGGAGAGACAGTCAGACAGACTCCCACATGCGCCCGACCAGGATCCACCCGGCACGCCCACCAGGGGGCGACGCTCTGCCCACCAGGGGGCGATGCTCTGCCCCTCCGGGGCGACGCTCTACCGCGACCAGAGCCACTCTAGCGCCTGGGGCAGAGGCCAAGGAGCCATCCCCAGCGCCCGGGCCATCTTTGCTCCAATGGAGCCTTGGCTGTGGGAGGGGAAGAGAGAGACAGAGAGGAAGGAGAGGGGGAGGGGTGGAGAAGCAGATGGGCACTTCTCCTGTGTGCCCTGGCCGGGAATCGAACCCGGGACTTTTGCACGCCAGGCCGACACTCTACCACTGAGCCAACTGGCCAGGGCGGCAGTAAGTAATCTTAAGCAATTCCATTACCTAATTTTAAATAATTTTAAAACTAACTTAGCAAGAAACTTTAGGGACTTTTGCTACACAGCTATGCCCTTAGCAATAGATTCAGTAATAGTTGCCAGAGTTAAAGTGCATTAAGGGAGACAAGAATCAAGTGGAGAAGGGCCAAAGAAATAAAGGTTTTATATTTATTCAAAAGGATGAAAATCTTGTCTGTGATTTTGGGAAAGTTGTTCACCACAAGATGGCGTCTGCTTCCGGAAGGAACCTCCCAGTCAACTTTAATTTTAGATCTCCAGCTGGTGTGCAGTTCCAAGAATTTGGAGGAGCTCTTTTTTAACTGGAGGTTGTGGAGCCAACATTCAAGTTCTTGAGTTTTGCTGCCATCTGGGTGGTGAGGAGGACCTGTGATGGTTCATTTCAAACAGGTTCAAGGACAGTCTTTGTTCTTAGTGATTGCAAATGAGAAGGGGGGGGGAGTGGAAATATTAGTTAGAAGAAGTGTGGTCAGATATTTGAGGAAACTAAAAAATTCACAATCCAGTTTGGTATACAAATATATAATAAAACCTCAAAGACAATGAACAGGACTAGAATCTGATACCCACAAAGTTGTATTATAATTTTCTACTGAAACATAATTTTTTTTCATCAACAATCACCCTTATTTCTATCAAAGACATCACAGTAAGACAAATTTGCAGAATAAATCTAGTTTGTTAAAGTTGGCTCGATCATTTATATAACTACAATAAGTATACTGACTGGCTTCTTTTTATATCTGTTTTGCTAGAACTTTTTATGAGGAATCTTAGATCGAATTTTTAAAAGCCTCTCCAGATTAAGAGCCAAACCCAAACTTCACCGTCAGACTTCACCTATAATGACCATGTACAGAGTTCAGCAAAAGTAGGTTTACAGTTGTGAGGACACAAAACAGAATTTAATCTTGTATTATTATTTCTTAATCATTGTATTATTTTTAATACAAATAGCTGTAAGTCTACTTTTGTCCCACCCTATATTTAGGTAAATTCCTCTCTTCTTGAAGTCTTAAAGATATCTTAGTTTCCTGGGATGACCAGGAAGTGATCTTCCTTACTCTCCTGGTAAGATTATAGGAAACCCTGTAAGCAAGGTTCCAGGCCATTTTTTCCCAAGAAGCTTTTATTGACTTCATAAAGTCAATTTTAGATTCTTAACTATTTGGTAATATGACATTTCAATCAAAACCTTGGTAATATAACCAATGTTTCCATTTGTGCCCTATTATAAGGAGAAGAGTTTCTTATTGATCTTCTGCAAATTATTAAATTACTATATTGCCTAGAAAATTAGAATCCTCAATAAGTTTCTGAATTCTGGAGGAATCAGGTAGAGATAAAAAGGAAATGTTTCAATTCTATTTACAGAGATATACTTTTAACAATTACTGTAAGTCATATATAGCTTAAGAGAAAAGAGAAGTTTTCATAAAATCTGGAAAAATAATGTATTAAGAAACCAGCAATGTTTCAAAGAAAAAGTTATAAAAATCTAATCATCCTCATCAGTTTATTCAATCCCATATTATTAATTCTTATTCTGCTTGAATCTAGTTTTTTTCATTAGTTCTGGGAATTCTTACCCAGTTAAGTTTTATGATCTTAAAGTTATCAGAAGCCTATACAGAGGACTTATCAGACTTATCTGAGTCCTTTCTACAAATCTCTGTGAAGAAGAAGTACCTTTGCAAAAGTATCAGACGTTAACAATAATTGTCTGCAGATGATAAAGATTTTTTTAAGCTTGTGCTCAAGTACAAGGATAGCAGCCCAGAGGACAGGATCTAAATTGTGTTTCTATTAAATAAAAGAAGTTTAGTTTACCTGCTCAGACAGATAAAGCTTTTACTAATATTTGTAGGAAAGACTTAAGGTTTTTCATTCACCTAATTTTTCATTAGCCTCCCTCCATTTTTTGTTGACAAGAATAAACTGCTAGAATTTGTATTTCAGGAATGGCTCTAGGTTCCTAGAGAAGACCAGGTAGAATAGGAACATCTCAAAGACACCGAGAAAAAACTTAAATTTCTTCAAGAAGGCCTTTTGTTTCCTAAATCCAGATTTTTTTTTTACAATATCTTTAGGTGAATAAGGAAGGTTTAGGGATTAATAAGAATAACAGGTAGGCCTTCAATTTTTTCTAAAGCCACATTTTTGCTCTTTTAAAGACTCTATATTTTAGACAGGTACAGTTGTTTTTAATTCCTCAAATAATTGGATTGCAACTTTAATATCAACACTGACTCATCCAAGCAACTACATTATCTTCAGTTGAAGATCTCAAGGAGATCTCAGGGAGATCTTCAACTAAGACGAAAATCAAAAGTGATCCCTATGTTCTAGATTTAGAGCTGTATGTCTTCAGATCGTTGTAGTAAACCCTTCCACAATGTCTTCAGAATATTTTTCTTTCCCTCTGGGTACGTAGTTTCATTTTAGCTTAAGGGAGAAGGTCTCAATTATTTTTTTTCTAATTATTTTTTTTATCAGGTTCTGAATATAGGTTTCCAATTTGATCAACTTCTGAATACAGAGCAACTTGAAAACTTTTTAAAAATCCTTTCAACTATACTGATCACAAAAATTAGGGGATATTTCAAAATGAATATGAAGCAATAAAAAAAGAAGCATTGATTTCTTTTATTAAACAAGAACATCAGAAAAGCAAACAAGTCAAATTAAGTTGTTTTATTATGCAAATGAGATGCAAACTCAATTATCATGATTGAGTAACAAGTGACATATTGGTGGGGGTGAACAGAAGCATGTCAAACTGGACTATAAATATCCCCTACTTTTTGTGAGCAATGTATCTTGTTACGTTTCAGCCAGGCCAAAAAGAAACTAATTCTTTTGAAATACTTCTTTTGAGAAGTATTGAACTTCTCCACGGACACAAGAGGGGTCCCCAAAGAGGGTGCAAAAGACACTCACCTTCCAAGAGCCTGAGTTGCTCCCAACGACAACCAAACGAAAGAGATTTACATAATTTTCATGAGAGTTGACAAGAGTAGAATCTTAGCCTCAGATGGAGTGGAACTCACCTTTCTCTCTGGCCCCCATCGGGCTTTGGAGGCCTCCAGCCCGATGTTTGCCAAGCCAAGTTCTCAGGACATGAAACAAAACTATCAAGAAAGAAGAAGGCAGTCGCTGTCTCTGGAAGAGAAAGGACGAATAACCAATATTTTTTTTTTGCAAATTTGAATTTGCAAAGGAAAGGATAATGTGAAATTTTACCTTTCTCTCTCAACCAGCAGCACCATAGATAGCAACCTGGAGAGCTAATTTTGGTGAAAATTCATACCTTTTGCTAATTTACCAGCCTTCCCGGGATGCTGAGAGTGGGCATCCCAGGGTGTCTCATCTTAGTCACCAATGACTGCAGATAAGGAAACATGTTTTCCTGGCTGAGACCACTTTTTGTCTGGACTCTCATAACCTCATAAATAGATAAGCTTATCTAGGACGGTTAAAAGTTCTCTACTGTGACCAGTGTAATTCAAGATTATCTTTGGTACAGTTAACTTATTTGTTCAGCCTGAAAACAAATTGTATTCACCTGGACTCACACTGGACTCGGTCCAGATTAAGTTGGATCCCTTCTGGTTTTTAAGCCTGACCCAGTCCGACCCTGGCCAGGTTCTGGTCCCAAACCAGAAAAGAAATGCTCAAATAAGTTCTGAAAGCTCATAACACAAAAGTTGAGATAAGTTAAATGATATTTTGAGGCTCTGGGGAAAAATACAAAAGGGATTTTAAATTATGTTTTTATAATTGCCACTGACTCCATCTTTGCAATAGTGTATTTATATATCTTATTATTCACTAGCTTTATAACTTATGGCACCTGACCTTTCTCTTATTGACATTTGTGTTTTCTGGAAATAAAAAGAACAGCAATAGTAATATGATTTATGAAATCTCAGCTTCTCAGTCTCTTTTATGTCCAGGAGGGTAGAAGTTTCTAATAGAGGCTATAAAGTGGATTTTATTTTTAACACAACGGATGTAACTGAGACAGTTTTTAATTGTCATGTTTATGTATTGTCCCAGGGTTATTATGAAATGACTCTGGCCATTTCCTAAAAAGGATATTTCAATGTGCAATTTCCTTTTTTCCTTTGCTTCCTCTGGCATTCACTCTTCACTGTGAGCCAAAGGAAACTTTGCGGAGAATGAGTTATTCTATTGAAATGTCATGTTGTCGCTGCCTCACTCCAGATATCAAAAGACCGTGGGTGACACACAGGATGATGTTTGGTTTCCATTGCTTTCGCCGATGCTGGTGGCCTGGTTCAAAGAGCTCAGGAGTCATTTTTGAGAGATAGGAGCAATTCCTCCTTCTTTCCATCTCCAAGAACCAAGCAAAATTAAAAGATGCTTAGCTGACGGATTGTTGACTGTCTGTCTCTAGCTGCCATGTTCCTACTGTGTGCGGTGAAAGTCCCCGAGGCCGTGTCTGACATGCTGATGTCCGAGTTCCACCACCCAGAGACGGTGCAGAGGCTGAACGCTGTCCTCAAGTTCCACACACTCTGGAGGTTCCGCTACCAGGTCTGGCCCCGCATGGAGGAGGGGGCACAGCAGATTTTTAAGGTGAGGGATCCTTCCCACATGGGAATTAGATTAGCAAGCCCAACCCAAGGCTTATTGAAATTTGTGAACCTTAAGTCGACAGTGTATGGCCCAAGAGAAGCTTCGTTTCGTTTTTGTTTCTCTGTTTATATAAGTAAACTTAACTCATATATAAATGAATTCTTATTGTTAAACAATTAAAACACAGAAGAACGTAAAGAAAAATCAAGTCTCTGTATATATATATATATATATATACAGATAAATGTTGCTTGGAATATGGAGTGATTAATAAAATTTGGGATTCTTTCGTTGAAACCCTGCATTTTATTAATGAGTAAACCGAGGTCCAGAGAGGTTTGTCCTATGCTCTATAACATCTTGTGTACTATTAGACTGTCATAATTACACTTTAGACTCATTCAAGCTTATTCTCCATCTTACCTCATTCTTCTGCTCTCAACTCACAGATCCCACCTCCCAGTATAAACTTCACCCTGCCCTCGCCAGTGCTTGGAATGCCGTCCGTCCCAATGTTTGACCCGCCATGGGTCCCTCAGTGCAGCGGGAGTGTCCAGGACCCCATTAATGAAGACCAGTCTGTGAGTAACAGACACTCCCCCACCCCCACCAGGCTTCCTGATGTACATGTAGGAGAGAAAAACAACGAATGTGTTAGATTGTTCACTTTTTGTCATAAGAATATAACAACCCAGAAAATAAGGTATTTTGTTCTTGTGAACAGGATAGAAGGAATTAACCTCTGGAGTGCATTTGCAGACATCCGAGCCAACACAGTATTGTTTTATAATTAAAGCAGCAGTTACCTTGTAAAGCTATTAGACATTGATTTCTTGGCCAAAGAGAACACTTTTGCCTCTATTTATTTATAAAACAGACATTTTTCACCTGTGATACTAAGCTACCTAAAAGCTAATGGTGTTGATCCTGGATGAGTAAGAGAAAGTGCTGAGTAGGCAGCTCCTGTTTCCTGTTTTGACCTGAGTCCGTTCTTCATTCTATCGATTATTAGTATCATCATCACAAACATCACTCTGAGGCCTCAGATCTTAGTAGATCACTGCTGTATGTAATGTAATTTATTAATGGTTAAGTTTAAAACAGTCTATTTATGGGCAAGAACCAAGTACATGTGCTTTGTGAAAAAAAAATTAATTTTCAAAATAAGACTTTTATTACAAAAGTAATATAGAAAAATTTTAAAATAAAGCAAAAATAAGGAAACAAAACATATCTCTTTGTATGATACAAATCCATGATTATAAAGTCATATAGCAAGCACTTAGGGCAATTGGTATATAAATATTAAAGATTTTTGATACATTTAAGAAAATATTCCCAGCAAGGTTCTACCATTTTACTCTTATACAATAGAATAAGAAAGTGCTTTCTTTATTCAAATGAACTAGTATTTTTTAAAATGTCATTTGGAATAGCAAAAAAACATTTTGCTGATTTTATTTCTACTTCTTTAATAAGTTAGTTGAATATGTCAAATTAGGTTAAGCAGTTTGAAGATCTCATATTCATTTTCTAGGCATTGTAGTTCTCTATGGGGATTTGTTTGAACTCTATCCATAAACATTTTTATTTTAATTCTTCTGCATATCGTACCTTAATATCTAATGGTTTTCATGCCAAAGAGAAAGGCACACCTGGTTCCTCCCCCATATATGCAGTCATTTTATCAGCTGGAGCCCTGTCATAAGGACCTTTTGTTCTTCTCCCATAAAGGTGATGGATTCATTGGAGCCAAACACATTCTTTATTCCAAGTTGACAGTGAATTTCAAACCAAGTCTGCTGGTCTATATTCACTTCTTTTTCTTTCATTCTACAACTCTTATATTATCATAATAATAAACTATCTCAACCCTGACTCTGAAAATAAATCGCCACTTGGCCCATCAAATGCCCTAAACTGCTGTTGTGCCAACGATTATAAGAACATTAGTCTTATGTTAAGATCTGGCTTAAAGGGGACGTGTATGAATGCATCCCTTTAGAAGATTGACCAGCACCTCTTGTCTATTTCTACCACCCTACATGACCACAGGCAACAAAGAGATGTGGAGTCACTCTTATACATAGACATTACTTCATATTGGTAGCAGAGAACACCCATTCCCTTCCCTGTTCTGAAACCACTGACTTTGTCCCCAAAGCTCTTGGAACTTGTCTCAATGTAAGCATCGTGAGGAAGGCACAAATAGAATGGCCACTCTGCAGAGCGAATGTTTTCTCCTTTATTGTGTCCTTACCTGTTAGGCCTTTGCTGTAGGTAAACTGAATCATATTTTACATTCATCTTGTAACACCATCACCTCTCATAATTTTCATCTGTAACTTTGTTTCTATAAATATTGTTAAGGATTTTACAGTGTGTCACTGTGTTTATCTATAAATATTATTTATTTACACTGTGACAGACACTTGAGATTTTAAAAAATGCAACAAACCCCATAAGTAGTTGGTTTATATGAGAGATAGCTCTCTTTCCTACTCCCTTTCATGATTCTGATCCTCTCCTTTATTAACCTTATGAAATAAATGACCTTCATGTAAAGCCAGTTTAAAAAATCTGGAGAACCTGACCAGGTGGTGGCATAGTAAATAGAGTGTCGGACTGGGACACAGAGGGCCAGTTTCAAAACCCTGAAGTGCTAGATTGAGCACAGGCTCACCAGCTTGAGCACAAGGTTGCTTGGCATGAGCGTGGGATCATCGACCCCATGGTCACTGGCTTGAAGCTCAAGGTCGCTGACTTCAGCCCAAGGTCGCTGGCTTGAACAAGGAGTCAGTTGCTCTGCTGTAGACCCCCCCCCCCAGTCAAGGCACAAATGAGAAAGCAATCAATGAACAACTAAGGAGCCACAATGAAAAATTGATGCTTTTCATTTCTCTCACTTCCTGTCTGTCTGTCCCTGTCTGTCCCTCACGCTGACTCTCTCCCTGTCTCTATCAAACTACAACAACAACAAAAACCCGTAGAGAGTGTTAAAATTATTTGATTTTTAATGTTTAAAGAAGGAATCATTGATATCACCCAAAATTTTAAAGATCAAGTCAGGTATTTTCAGAAATTCTTGAAGAATTTTTCTGATTGAGTGAAAAAGAATAGCTTAGTTGTGCCAACCTGAGAACTCGGTAGAAAAACAAGTAAATCTCCAGGAAATTAGATCATGGATACACTAACATTTCCTGAGGACAAAGTACCGCATCTGTGTAATTCATTGGAACCCTCTTTATGCTTGTGACCCTTATAGAAGAGTTGCTATTAAATAAACTTGCTTTCATGTCTCCATAGAAATCCTTTTCTGCCCGGGCTGTGTCCCGCTCCCATCAAAGGGCAGAGCACATCTTAAAGAACTTGCAACAGGAAGAAGAGAAGAAACGTCTTGGTCGAGAAGCCAGCCTCATCACCGCCATCCCCATCACCCAGGAGGCTTGCTACGAGCCCACCTGCACACCCAACTCAGAGCCAGAAGAAGAAGGTGCCCTCTACACATGGGACTTCTTGGGGGGCTGAGTCACATGGAAGGGAAAGAATTTGCTTTAAAATAAAATTGATAATTTTATGTGAAATGAGATGATATGCTCCCTCTATCTCTCTCTCACCTCTGGACACTATTCAAAGAAAGAGAAAAGTTTTAGTTTTCTAAATGATTAAAGTTGTCCTGTTTAAAGAAAAGGATGTTAGCTACCCTGAATGAACCAATATGAGAATGGACCAAACAGTGATTTTAATTCAGGGAACAGTTGAACCTAGAGTATTTTGTTAAAGTGGATGCAATCAATCTTTCATTATTAAAAATGAGGTTAGTCAATTGACTAGCTTCAGCCTTCAGAAGTGCAAACAATTTGTTGGTTGGCACCAGAAAATAACTTAGGAACTATTCTAAAACCAGTGATTCTCTGCCCTGCTTTTGTGGAATCTTTGGGAGGAATTTTTGTCTTCTTTGTGTAATTTTTTTCCCTTTCCTAACTACACTCTAAATTGCTTAAGCTTTGTGCTCTGAGGGCAGTGTACACTTGTGACATGAGTACAGCTATAGTTGTGTTGATAACCTGTTTTGTTATAAAACCGAAGTTCACATTCCCCATTTTCTTTGCCAGTAGAAGAAGTCACCAATCTGGCTTCCCGCCGACTGTCTGTCAGTCCATCCTGTACCTCCAGCACTTCCCACAGGAACTACTCCTTCCGCCGCGGGTCGGTCTGGTCGGTGCGTTCAGCTGTTAGTGCCGAAGGTGTGTCCTCTTGCAAATGTGATATTTATTCCTCGTGACTCATGGGTTTTGAAATATTTTTCAATTAACATTATCTCACTTCACTACACTACACTGCTTTCATTAAAGAATTTGTTTCAAGGCTTGAAGTTCAAAAATATATATATATATATATATTGGATTGAGTAATGGCCTGAAAAAAATTATTGTGGATTTTACCCAACAATTATCCTCTATAGATTGGCTCTACTTTAATGACATTTCAAGTAATCATGTTGCTGAAGGGTCAGTAGACATTTTCCTAACCAGTTTATAGTTTAACCCTGGCTACACATTTCACTCAACTAGAGAGCTTTTTAAAAAATGCCCAAGCCACGTCCAAGACCAAATCAGAATCTCTAAGGGTGGGACTCACACATCAGTATATTTTAAATCTCCTTGGGGTATTCCAGCATGTGGCCAAGACCCAGTAGGATGCTTTAAGATGCTGTTCTGAAAAAACTAAATCACCAAAGGAAGACCACAGCTCATGCTGCCACTGCACCGAAATCTGCTTCCCGGGAGAAATGTGACACTTTTAAGTGCACTTATTTATAAAGTCATCAAGAAGTTGCACAGAAATTTTGCTTCACAGTGATACAAATTTTATCGCTGATTTATAAAGTTATATTAAAAAGTTGTATAAAAAACAATGGTTCTCACCCTTGGCTCCACAACCCTGGGAAACTTAAAAAATGACCAATGCTAATTAACACAACTTATGGAGATAGTGCCCAAGCTACACCTGTGTTTCTTTATAGCAGCTTTATTGAGATATATTTCACATACCATAAAATTCACTCTTTTGAAGTGTATAATGCAGTGAATATATTAGTATTCTCACAGGGTATACAATCATCACCACTATCTGATTTTAGAATATTTTCATCATCCCAGAAAATATATTCTTTAGCAGTCATTTCTTATCTGTCGCATCCCCAAACCCTTGGTAAAAAAGAATCTTTCTGTTTCCATGGATTTTCCTATTCTCTACATTTCACATGAACAGAATCATACAACATGTAACCTTTTGCTATTAGATTCTGATTCAGCATAATGTTTTTAAGGTTGTCACGTGTATCAATTCTTAACTTCCTTTTAATACCAGATAAGATTCCATTATATGAATATACCACATTTTATTAGTTTACCAGCTAGTAGACATTTGGGTTGTTAGCACTTTTTTTGGCTATTATTAATTATGCTGCATTGAGCAGTTATGTGCAAGTTCTGTGAGAAAAACTACCAAACTCTTTTTCAAAGTGGCTATATCATTTTACCTTCCTACCAAAATGTACGAAGGTTCCAGTTGCTCCATATCCTTGAACAGCCAAAATAATCTTGGAAATGAAGGACAAAGTGGGAAGACTCACATTTCCCAACTTCAAAACAACACAAAGCTGCAATAATCAAGATGCTATGGTATTAACACAAGGTTTGGATAACAGATCAATGGAATAGATTTGAACAACCAGAAGTAAACCATTACATTCCTATATTGACTTCATGTTTGAGAAGGGTACCAAGAAAATTCAATGGGGAAAAGAGTCTTTTTAGCAACTGGTACTGGAATATCTATATACCCAAGAGTGTTAAATAAGTAAGCCTAGAACTGAAAAGTGTTTATAATACTGATAAAAAGCACTTTGGTTATGTCTTCTGCTTCAGATGAGGAGCACACCACTGAACACACACCAAACCACCATGTGCCTCAGCCCCCTCAGGCAGTGTTCCCAGCATGCATCTGTGCAGCAGTGCTCCCCATTGTCCATCTCATGGAGGATGGTGAGGTGCGGGAAGATGGAGTAGCAGGTACGGTTTTACTAGTAAAACCAAAATACTTACGCCATTCTTCTGGTGTAGACAGTAGGGTGTTTTTTAATATATTAACTACTGGCCACATGTTGAGTTGTTTTATGCAGGTATTATAGTTATAGATTTGTAGTGTACTGTACAAATAGTATCATTTTCTCCACCACTTCCTCCCCACCTTTATGACAAAGAAACTCCATTTAACATAAGTAGTTGGATCCAGGGGCATTGTTCATGGCCAGAGAACAGAATGACACATATTTGGAAATCGTACAGTGATTTTGGCCACATCAGAAAACTTACCTATTAGCTACGTACCACCAATGCCATTTTTCCAACTAATTACCTTTCCAGAGTTACTATCTAAAGATAGTAATTGCAACACGAAATGATAAACTAGAGGAAAAGATGATTAAGATCTGTAACAGTTTAATATTCTTCATGTTATTTTTAAACTTTTCTATAATGATTTTTTAAAACCACAAAAGAAAATTGGGCAAAAGGTAGAGATAAAATCTAATGGCTAAATGGCTAATACATCTATAAACAAATTGTTGTTTAAAACAATAAAATCTTACATGTCAGCTAAAAGAACTACAAAGATGATTTTAAATAAAAATACCCAGGATTGATAAAGATTTAGGGAAAAGAACATCTTCACACTTTGTTGATGGGAGTATAACATTCAACAAAAGCATTTTAGAACAACAATTTCATGATATATGTCAAAAACTAAAGAATGTGAAAAACTCTTCACACAAATTTTGACTTCTAACCATTTTCTAAGACAATAATGAGTGCTGTATAAAGGTTTATATAAGACACTGTGCATTGAATGTTATTTAAAATAACAAATACTTAAAAAGTTTAAATGGCCAACAATAGACAATTAAACAATTAGTAACGATAGCTCCATATACAACATCCTTCTGTGTACATTTTAGGAATAACATTCTAGAAGAACATTAACATAAAGTGTTCAGTATATTGCTAAGTAAAAAAATACTGAGTAATAAATAATATTTTCTAGATATTATTTAAAAATACATGTAAATATTGATATATCACTATATCTCATGTATGTGCAAGAACATATTTCAAAATGTTCATAGTTTCTATGTTGGTAGAATTACTAGTCTTATTTTTTTGTTTTTTATTCTGTATTTTTTATATTTTGCATATTAACTTTCCTTACTTCAACAATCAGAATAAAAATATTATAAAAGTTTTATAACCAATTTCAGCCTAAGAAAAACCTACACCTTTTAAATCATGTATAAAGACACATGAAAGCTAAAGCTTATATCCATATTTACACATGTGAATATTATTTATAAAAGCTCTTACTTTTAATTGAGTGGTTAGTTTCTGAAGCAAAAATTGGTATAATTTATTTAAAATACAGACTGAGTAAAAGTTCATACTAAAGCCCACATTCTTAGTTTAGAAAACTAAACTAAATAAACCATTTAGACTGAGGATCATCTGATGATTACCCACCACCCACCTGTTTTCTTAGCCTGGGCACTTCCATAGCCTGACCACCTTCCCCAAAGAAGTAGCACTTTCTTTCACATTAGAAATAATTACTTATTCCTAAGACATCTATCATTAGAAGTGGGGGCCTAATTATTACTAGCTCAACTACTTTATCTTGCTGGAAAAGATACTATTTAAAGCATTTATGTGAATAGTGAAAGATCATCTCTAGTCCTTCTGCATCCTAACGCAACACGTAATGTTTAAAAATCAAATAATTACTTTAGGAATTTCTTCATACAACAAATAATTAAATATGGCTTTAAGAAATACTTGCCACTGCTAATATCAGGGTGATTTCCAAAACAAATAATCACAAATGTATTCTTTTTCAGTATAAATATAGCATGGTATTAGTTTTGCATATAAAACACAAAGATTTGATATATGTACATACTATGAAATGATTACCACAATAAGTTTAGTTAATACCCATTTCTACACATAGTTATAATTTTTTTCTTAATGAAGAAAACTTTTAAGATCTACTCCCTTGGGCACTTTTTTTTTTTTTTTTTTACAGAGACAGAGAGAGAGTTAGAGGGATAGACAGGGACAGACAGACAGGAATGGAGACAGATGAGAAGCATCAATCATTAGTTTTTCCTTGCACGTTGGGACTTCTTAGTTGTTCACTGATTGCTTTCTCATGTGTGCCTTGACTGCGGGCCTTCAGCAGACTGAGTAACCCCTTGCTGGAGCCAGCGACCCTGGGTCCAAGCTGGTGAGTTTTTGCTCAAGTCAGATGAGCCCATGCTCAAGCTGGCGACCTTGGGGTCTCGAACCTGGGTCCTTCAACACCCCAGTCCAACGCTCTATCCACTGTGCCACCACCTGGTCAGGCCCTTGGGCACTTTTAAATGTTAACTATTTTCACCATGTCCTACATAACAGTCCCAAGATTTAGCTTATAACTGCAGGATTGTACCTTTGATTACCTTCACTCATTTCCCATCTCCTCAATACCCCCTGCCTCTGAAAACCACCAGCCTGTTCTCTGAGTTCAGGCTTCCTTTTAGGTTTCACATATAGGTGAGATAATACAGTTGTTGTCTTTATCTGGCTCATTTCACTTAGCATAATGCCCTCAAAATCCATCCATGTTGTCGCAAATGACAGAATGTCTCTTTAAGTCTAAATGATAATTACATATCACAAATGTATTCTTTATAAAAGCAACGCTTACACCTGAAAACCATCTCATACTTGTTTGTTACCTTTTCATTATAGCTTAAAATGTTCTTTCCATAGAAAAAGAGTTCCCAGAACTTTTTTAAGGAAAATTATGAGATCAGTTAAAGCTTAATTATTTGAGTACTTTACTTAATAAGTTTATTTCAACTTAAGTCAAATGATCAGTTTCTTTTCTCTTTTAAAGTGAGTGCTGTGGCCCAACAAGTCTTGTGGAATTGTCTAATTGAAGATCCATCAACAGTTCTTCGACATTTTCTGGAAAAACTTACCATCAGCAATAGACAAGTAAATTTCTCTTTTTTTCTTTTTTCTTTTTATTTATTTATTTTTTAGTGCAGCTACGTGCATGAACACCGCTGAAAGCAAGTAATGGACTTTATAGTGCTTGAGCATGCAACATCAGTGTCTTCTGATAATGACAATGATTAGCAATCTTAAACTTTGCTGTTTTCTTTCTAATTTCTCCATTAACCGATGTCTCCATAGTGTAAGGTACACTGCTAGTAATGACCTTCAGATGCTGACAGATCTTCAGTCTTTTAAACAAAGATGAAATTCAGCATAATGTTCTTAGTACTGGGAACATCTGTTGAATTTTGATTGCTTGGTAGTCTGCAATGGATGTAGGTAAGGTTATTAGGCTATGTTGAAACTCTTCACTAATAAAAAATTCTAACTTAACAGACCACCCTGTAAGAAGGCTATTCAAAGAAAAGTAGTTTTCTGAGCAATGACAAAATTCACTGATGATTTAAAAAGATTTATCCACTTCTATGTCATGGCCCTGCTTACTAGAAGGTTAACTTTAGCCTCTGAAAGATAGGGTTAATTACGTTTTTTGTTTATCCTCTCCTGGCTTACCTTTATCTGTTTCACTGGAAATCCAGGAAGCAGAGTTATGAAGTTCAATAACTCTGGCTGGTTTAATGGTTTCTCAACGTAGGTTCTTCTCACATTTACATTGCCCCTGGCAGCCATAGCACATAAAGTTGACTACATTTGCAGCTTTCCCATGATGTGCCTATGACCGGGAGACACAGTCTAAATTTGGATTTTTAAAAAGAGTTGTCTGCTGCTCAGTTATTTCATGTGTCAGCTCCTAGGACCGTTATGGCAAACCTTTTTATAAAAACTGCCCACTTTTGCAGTGCTGGTCAACCTGGTCTCTCTCATCCACTAGCGGGGTTCCAGCTTTCATGGTAGGGGGTAGTGGAGCAATCAAACAGCGCCCCAATTGGCCCACCATGAAAGCTGGACCGACCAGGTTGACCAGTACTGCAAAAGTGGGAGGTTTTTATAAAAAGGTTCGCCATCACGGTCCTAGGAGAAGGTGTTAGAGTTGGTTTAAATACTATGTAACAAGTATTGCATTGACTATGTTAAAATGTTGAACATAATGGAAATCAAAATGTGAGCAAAAGTAAGGAACATCCACCCCCTTACTTTTCAAGAAGTTCATTTTATTTCCTGCAGCATGGCAGCTGAATGAGGCGTGGGATTCTCTTCTTTCAGGATGAGTTAATGTACATGCTGCGCAAGCTTCTCCTGAACATCGGAGACTTTCCTGCTCAGACGTCGCACATCCTGTTCAACTACTTGGTGAGTCTCAGTCTCCAGTAGGTTATAAGGAACAGCAATATGCAAAAAGGCGACAGGAGATTTTTGGTTTTTTTTGCAATGGATTCCCATTAATAGGTAACTAAAGGTGAATTGGAGTGAGTTAAGTATCCTAATCAGCTAAATTCACCACTATGCATATGGGGAACCTTTTCCTGGCACAGTCCCTGACATGTCATAGGTACTCAGTACATGTCAGTTTCCTCTCTATCTTCCTTTGGCATTATACAACTTTCTTATGTTAGTTCCTAATTTGGGTTTGAGAAAGCTTACATGTAATTTTTAGTCAATTTTCCCTTTTCTTATCTCATCGTTAAAAGCACACATCTATACTCAACACACACACACACACACACACACACACGTTGCCCTGTGAATATGCTCTTGTATGACAACTATCTATGCTTTAAGCCATCCTGAACCCTCCAGAATTTACCAGTTTTTTTGTATTCTCCTTGTACCCTAGATGATTATGCAGTTTGGAGATGGTTGACATGACACTTGTTCTCTGAAACTGCAGCTTAATTCAGGCAGACAGATGGTGAAATAAATTTCTTTGCTGAGCGAAAATTTTTTCTCTCCCTCACTATTATCGGTCTGCTAGCGGATTGGGGAAAAGAAGACTTATTCTGGTGCATCTGTAGCAGAATGATAAATTTAACTTACACTACAACTTGGGCATGCAGAGGAAATTTATAATTTCTTTCTTTTCTCTATGATTGATTTGGTTTTCCTCCTGAGTACCCACCTGCTGGTTGACAAGGGAAATAATATAAATCATGTTGAATCTGGTTTTAAGTTCAGATTGATAAAAGTATATAAATAGTACCTTTGGATAGTATTCAGTCTCTCTTGGCTAAAAATACATTCTAGGAATTCCCTTCCCTTCCAACCGCTTTCATCTTTAAACACTATGTGAAGCTGGGAAAGTAAAAAGATCCTTGTTCACCGTCTCTTGTCCAACATTTGCTCTGGCTCCTCCCTTCATGAGACTGCTCTTCAGCTGACTGGTTGCTCAATGCTCTGCTGGTGGAAGTCAAAGGCCATGGCTGCTGTGACTTGGGATCCTTCTGCTCCCAGTGGTGCTTTTTGGGAGACTCAACCTCACCTCAGCTCCTGTTGGTCCTGCAGACACCTCTGAGTTCGGGTAGTGAGTGTCATATGGCTCCAGCTAGAATGCCCTGCACTAGTGACACCAACCTATGCCAGTTCTATCTAAAAAGCTCTCCAGCCAGGCTTTCTGCTACTTCTTGATCCTGTCTACATCTCACAAAAGCCAAAGGTAGATTGTCAAAGCCAGATATCAAGGCCTCCCTCAGTTTAAGTATAAGTTGCATTCAAGGTAGTATGGAAAGTCTCTGAGGTGAACTCATATCAAAGATCCAAATGGAGACTGGAAACAGCAGCCACTTCAGTGCACCTGCCTGGCCCCCAGCTCACTGGATAGGGGATGCTTCCTGGGACCACTGCTGCCCTCCATCGTTTAGCCTTGGGATAGGAAAATGGACATTTCATCTTCTGTCTGCCACACTCTGCTGTCAACTCCAAATAAACCCGAATGGGAGATTTAAGTCCTTCCCAGCTGGTCATTCATAAGCAAATGGAAGAAAGGGCTGCCAATACTTTGGCTTTGCTATATAATCGTGTTTTGCATGAACATAAATTTCTGTTTTTGCATTTCTGTCTAAACCCTAATCTTCCCCCCAGGCCCAAGCACATGGATGTTTTGGGTGAACTATAGAAAGGATCTTGTACTCAGAATAGCAAAACAGTGGAAGGCAGGTCATTTTTAAACCAGTACCCTTACCATGCATATTTTTCTAACACCTATTGTAGGTGTGTGTGGTGGGGACATAGGAAACACTAGCCTAGCTCTTTCAGACTTTGTTAGGGACATTTAAACCCACTGCTTAACCTGACTCAAAGTGCTTTAACCTGAGGTATGAGCACATCTGGGGATATGGGAAGACTTTTAAAGGAGTTTGTTGCCAAGAAAGTTTTAAGGGAATAAATCTCTAACTCCTCAACTTACAAATATATACTAACACTTTTTGAACATGCCTGCCATCTCAGTTGTCACTCCCTTCTTGTACACAGAGGGACCCTCCCTGACTGTCATAGACATCACCAGGCTGCCCTGGCAAGCCCACTGGACAGAAAGAGTCTGATGCACTGTGTTCGTTCTAAGGAAACCTCATTTCTGATTGGTCGGGGCACTTTGAATCCATAGAACTTCCCGCCTTTGCCTGTCTTTTATCGGTTTCTACCGTGGTTGAGCTCTGGCCCTCATTAGGGTATTCAGATTAGGATCATGACACTGATTCTTTCAATGTAACTGGAAAGTTTTAAAGAATTAACAAGTTTGTTAAGAAACAATGGATAAAAGCCACTGGAGACAGTATGAGGGAGGGGAGCTTTTACATTTTTTTTCTGATTATTTTTGTGCATTATTGAATGAAGTAGTTAAAGCTTATTTCATCAAATTAGATAAAAAGCACATACCAAATCAGTCAATCTTCTTATTTCAATGTATAGAATATATATTCTATTCCTATTAACAAAAATAAACTTCTAATGAGACATTTTAAATGTCAAGCTTAAAACTGTACAAAAGGACACATAGTGTTTCAAAGTTACTGAGAGGATACAAACAAAGACCTTCAAGGTCACCGACTTACCCAAGCAGAGTGTGCATAGATTCAGGCCGTTAGACCTAATCAAGCAGCCAAGAGGGTTTGGGCAAACATCATATAGAGATTATTTTTAGGTCGTCTAAGTATCTGAGCTACCAAGTGACTTGAGTCCTGGAAAAATGATCTCCTATTTTTCTCTTAAGAAGTCACCATTGTTAGTGATACATAAAAATGTGCAGCAATCTGCTGTGGTCAGTTTTCCAGTTGCAGCCTCTCTTGCTTACTGTCACTGAAAGTGCCGGAGAAGCATGTGAACAGAGAACATGGCGGTACAAAGACATATTTACTCGAGAAAAGAAAAACCAAGGGAAAGAGAATGTGCACTCAGAATCGTTATGGCATTGTGAATTCTTCCTGTTCTGCCCTGCAGGTGGGATTAATCATGTACTTTGTCCGGACCCCCTGTGAGTGGGGCATGGATGCCATTTCCGCCACTCTGACTTTCCTGTGGGAGGTGGTCGGCTACGTGGAGGGCCTCTTCTTCAAGGACCTGAAGCAGACCATGAAGAAGGAGCAGTGCGAGGTGAAGCTTCTAGTGACCGCGTCAATGCCAGGTAACCTCTACTGCTTTTGGACGACATAACTTTTTGTTAAGAGTATCAGTAACCATTTTACGTACTTTTTTTTTTATTTTAATTTTCGATTACAGCTGACATTTAATAATATGTTTTGTCAGTTTCAGGTGTACGACATAGTGGTTAGACAAGCTTCTCCTTTGCAAAAGCAATTTCTAATATTCCTAGTACCCACCTGACACTGCATATAGTAATTACAATATTATTGACTCTGTTCCCTATGCAAAATGTTGTGTCCCGGTGACTACTTTGTAACTGTCAATGTGTACTTCCTAGTCCCTTCACCTTTTCCCCCAGCCCCTAACCCCCTTCCCTCTGGCAGCCCTCAGTCTCTCTCTGTGTCTGTGAGTCTGTGCCTATCTTGTTTGTTCGCTTATTTTGTTCTAAATAACCCTTTTGAAAACCAAGCATTGTTTTCATTCATGAGAAAATTTTCAGAGTTCTGACCCTGGTGTTGAGTGCTTCAAAGAATTTTTGTTTAAAACAATCTGAAGAAATACAATGGACCCTTTAAGAGTCAGCAATTGCCAGATGAAAAAAGAGACATTAGAACTGAGATCCCAGCGAGCCAGTCCTTGAGGGGCTGCCAAGGTTACCGATTTATTTAAGTCCATCACAGCGGGCCAGCCGAACTGAAAGCCTTTTGAATGAATTTTTGGCACTGCAAGGAGAATCATATTGTTTGCATGGCACGGACTCCAGTCCTTTGTAAACTCAGTGAGAGATGGCTTTATGAAAAATTGGAAAAGGGAAAAGCAGGAAGAAAGAGAATTACAAAAGAACGTGAAGTGCGATGTAAACCGCAGATACAGTTTCTTTTCACTTTGGATAGTTTGTCTTTGTTTAAGATTAGAATTTTGCCAAGCCTTTATCTTTGTGCAGTGAATGGGAAAATATGAGAGGATGCATGTATTGAAGTAAAGAGAAGATAAAATTATATAGAAGGACACAGATTCTGGCTGCAAAGAGGCCCGTGTTAAAATCATAGAACTGCCATTCATTGTCTATATAGCTAGTTTTAGCTATGAAAAAGTTCATAATTTTTCAAGTTTTCTTTCCTCGTGGGTAAAAATAGGGATATAACCATACTTCGCAATCCTGAGAAATAGATGAGTTTATTATGTAAAATACTCACTGTTGTACCTGACTCATGGTAAGGATTCAATAAATGGTAGTTTTGTATCAAAGATTTGTAATTAGTAAATGAAGTAGAGTAAACATTATCTCACTGGCTAAGTAGAATACATACAAATGTACGTTTAAACTGTATTTCTGGTACTTGTTTTGGTTTGGCTAATATCTATGTTTACATCTCTTCAACCTTTATTGCCTGATCATCTTATTTAAAACACAGGGTATGTTCTTTGTTGCAATGTTTAAGGCTTGAAGTCTGACTCTTCCATTAGATCAGCAGTTTTCAACTGATGTGCTGCAAGAATTTTTAAAACATGTAAAATATCTATTTCGTCAGGGGCACTGACTTCCTTTCCCTTAGGTTGTCAAATAAAAAAATGACAACAACCAACACAATAGTAGCTGTCAGTGTGAATGAATCAAAATTACACCTTTTTTTTTGTCAGATTGGCAAAAAAATATATTTTTGGATGTGCCACAGAATTTCAATAATTAGTTTATGTGTGCCATAAGATGAAAACGGTTGAAAATCACTGTGCTAAATAACTGTGTTATTTTGAATCAGTTACTTATAAGTTCTTACTTATAAAAATAAATGCTATTTCCTCATTTGTAAGATGAAATAATAATACCCATATTATTGAGTTGCTGTGAAATTTAAATATGATTTTGCACATACAGCACATATAAAATATTGAGAACTCCATAAATAGTAGCTGTCATTATTTAACAAATGAATATATTTAAAATCTGTATTTAACTATTTATATAAAGGAGTTAAGTTAATATACTACAATTCACATTAAGCACTAATAGTAATAATCATAATAAAAATATTTGCTTATTGATAATATTTTGTGTTTTAAATATATTTTTTCCTATAGTAGAAGTCAGTTCATTATGATGTTTGCCTTCTATAGGTACCAAGACCTTGGTGGTTCATGGACAGAATGAGTGTGATATCCCAACCCAGTTACCAGTTCATGAAGACACTCAATTTGAAGCCCTGTTAAAGGTAGGGATGACCTTGAAAGAAGCGATTTAATGACACAATGCAGTAGCAGCATGGCATTCTGGTATGCTCTCCTGACTGCTGTGGAAATGCTGGAAACCTTGCTGGCATCACACATGCTGGTCTGGAGGTGCCCTGGGTTTGCCCACTGGGCACGGGGGCAAACACTATCTGTCAGCTGATGATCTATAGACATATTTGGAGCATCTAGTTGAACAATATACAGTCTTGACTTGTCACTGGCAGGAATTACTAGAGAAGCAGAAAACATATAACTGAGAATATATCAAGTCAAGTAAGTCAAGAAAGTATTTTTAATGGTTATGGCATTGATTCCCCTCAAAAGAAATGTAGCATTTACTAGTCCTTATTATATCATTCTCTGAATAACTGCATATCCAAATTCAGTATGTATCTGTATGTGTATGTACATGTATATATACATACATACACACATATATGCATAATGTATAAGAACTGTGTAAGTTATATAAACACGTACACATATATATAAATTCTTTTTAAGAAGTTACCTTATTTTCATGATATTTGTATTTTTAAGCTTACTTTCTAGCACATAATATGTTCTCAATAAACATTTATTAATATTTATTATTATTGTTTAGGAATGTTTGGAGTTTTTTAATATCCCAGAATCCCAGTCAACACATTATTTTCTCATGGATAAACGCTGGAACCTTATCCACTATAATAAGGTGAGACTGTGAAGTAATGATACTCATCTTGGGTGGTGTCAGAACTTGTCATGCCTTTTTTTAAGGCAGCATGCATTCAGGGAGGCATTATTGTTTAGAGATTAGGAATATGGCCACTACCACTTAGGTCATACAACCTTACTGTCTATGTAGCAGTGTAATAGTTACTTACCTTTGTAGCCTTCAGTTTCCTGTCCGCAGAATGAAGGAGGTGATGAGAATATCTACTGTAGAGTTGTGATAAGTAAAGGAGATAAGCCACATAAAGGTGACTCGTTATTATTAAATCTAGATGATGAAAAACTAAGCTGTCCATATAATAAGTACAAGTGTCTATTTGGAATTTTAATGTTTTCCTGATTCCCTTTTCTGTGATGTTAAGCATAATCGGGGTGACTTGATCTAATGAGCAAAAGGGGACCTTAGGAAGACCACTGACATCACTTTACAGTGAATTGCCTTCGGCTCCTTTGCTCCCTTGGGTTTGGAAAGGGTAATTTGAAGCTTTCCTGAAGAGGGGTTTTACCTTCCTTGGAGTTTTATAGAATTGGGGAATGAAAGTAGTAAGAATCAAAACCATTGAGAAATATATAACTGTTGTTTTTCTGACCTAAAAAGGAAATGAGATTAAAAGTTTAATCATCTGAACTCTTTTCTTGTCTCTGTGTAATCCCATCACAGACCTACGTTCGGGACATTTATCCTTTCCGGAGGTCAGTGTCTCCCCAGCTGAACCTGGTACATATGCATCCAGAGAAAGGACAGGAGCTCATTCAGAAACAGGTACCTGACCACTTCAGTTTTAGTCTGTGGTTTTGTCCTGTCATTGGGATGATGATCGGTAAATGTGTTGCCAACCCTGAGATTCTGTGATTCTGTTTGATCCTCTGTAGAGAGAATGCACGGATGGGTCTTTGATCAATAAATAGGTCCCCCAAATAATTTTTTAAGTTTTATAAATTGGATTGTAATGCAAAAGTATTAAGGAAAACTCACCTGGATTAATGCTATGTGTGATGAATCATTGCATACAAACAATGAAAATCTTCTAATTTATCTACCTACTTGTTTTTAAGCATGAATTTTCATTCCATATTTTTGTAAAACAGGGTTGGAAGTACACATAATGTAGCTATTAGAAGGTTGTCCCAGAGGTTTATGCTAGCTGGAAAATAAATAACTAAAAGGGATCGGTGAGGTATGTCTGAAAAAGGCACTGAACTAAGGTCCAGAAATTTGGACTCAGGCCCAGCTCTGTCACGGACCAGTGATCTGACCTTGGGCATGTTACTAACTTCTCTTCTAAAGGAGGAGACATAATCAAGCAGTTGAACTTAGATTTAAGATTGAAGAGCAGAATAATGTTCACATGTTTCATCACAAACCAGACTTTGAGCTTAAAGAAATTCACTATTTTGCATGCAAAATATAGGTGTAGTATGCAATTCTAAGAACACAATCTTAATATGATTTATGCATTACATTTGTTTATATTTTATTCATATCAAATTGTAATTGATTTACACTTCTTTTTAAAAAAAATGTCTAAACAAAAATTTTGGGAAACTTTATAATTTCAGTGTTTCTCCACATAGCAAGACTGCTAATTTGGCTTCAGATTATCCAAAATACTTTTATGAGATGAATAGGTATGGCATAGAATCAGACCACTTAAACAATTAATAATATAATTACTATTAACGATATAACATTACATTTAAAAGAAAGAAAATACTGAATGTGTTACGAGGACAAAACTGTAAGATCTTACATTTAAACAATTTCTAAAACAATGCTCCCCAAATTATTCCAGCCCATGATTTTGGCAGCAAAACAACTAAAGTCATCATGAATAATGGCACTTCACTAGTGTGTTTTTTATCCATGCTTAAGAACACGTTCTGAAAGAATAGCATAAAATGGGGCTCTGGCTCTGTGTGCACTCCGCGTTGGACCTTAAGACGTCTTTCTAAGTTCTTCACGGAGATAATACCCAAAGCCATGACTCGGCTCTGACGTTTTCTCAACAGCAGCTCGCTGCTCATGAACTTTCCAGTCATATCCCCAGTCCACTGAACAGCAGCAGAACAAGGAGTAGGGACTAAGAGGCCCATGTTCGTGCCATCTAAATTCAGAAGCATTAACCTAGGGTCCCATTAGCTTTTGTCTCAAGATAATTTTTTTCTGGATCCCATATTGGTCATTTTTAAAGAGGCAAACCCAGAACTGACCGGAAACAGATGAAGGCATCAATGGAGATGGTAGGAGCCATTGGAACGGACTATTTGGCTCCTGTTGGAGAAGGTCTTCCATATTATGATATCCAGACAAATGGCTTCTATTTGGTTGAGCTATTCCTGACAATGCTTGCCTTGTGTTCCTCCAGTGTGCAAAGTCTATAAGAACCATTCTTTTCTGTGGAGCAGACAGATGCAGGAAGTGAGGGTCAATTAAATATTGTTTGCTCTTTCTGTGTGGTAAAGGAAAAAAAAATGTTCTCCCTCATTTTACCCTCACCCCCGCCCCTGCCATGCCTTGATTTTATCAGCCTGGTTTGCCAGTAAAAATTTTACTCTGATTTCTTCACTCTTTGTCATTTCGGAGTTGCAAGTTCTATTTTTCCCCTGCTCCTGCTTGCGTTCGCGGCTAGGTCTTCACCAGGAAGCTGGAGGAAGTCGGGCGGGTTTTGTTTCTCATCTCCCTGACCCAGAAGATCCCCATCGCCCACAAGCAGTCCCACGTCTCCATGCTCCAGGAAGACCTTCTCCGCCTGCCCTCATTCCCGCGAAGTGCTATTGACGCCGAGTTCTCACTCTTCAGTGACCCTCAAGGTATCAAGTCAAAAAAGTCTCTGGGGCTTCTCCCGCCCTTGTTTTGTCCTTGGCTGGGAAGCATCTTCATCAGCAGACAGTGGTGTAGGCCCGCGGTTCCCACCCTGACTGTACATGAGAGTCGCCTGGAGGATAAAATACAGGTTGCTTGGGCCCCACCCTTCACCCCCAAGTTTCTGGTTCAGTGGCTCTAAAATTGGACCCAGGAACCTGCATGTCTAATTAGAGTTCCCAATTAATGATAATGCTGCTGTTCCAGAGACCAAACTTTGAGAGCACTGCTCTAAGCCAATTGCAAGCAGTCTGCAGGAAATCGTATGATGTTAGGTTGACTCGATGAAGAATCAGGATTTATAAGAAGCTCAAGAGGAAGCAAAAGTATTCTTTAGTGACAGCGATCAGGACAGTGGTTGCCTTTGGGCGGGGGGAAATGAATGCCCCAGAAAGGGACATGCAAGGACTTTCTGAAGTGAGGAAGTGAGCTTATGTATTGACTGGGGAGGTGGGTGCACAAGCGTGTATTTTTGTCAAAACTCATTCAACCCTATATAAGATCTGTGCAGTTTACTTTTTCTAAATTATACCTGAATTGAGAAAGAAACAGAGTCACTTAGAAACCTCGCTCTGTTAGTCAATTATTAATTTGGGACAATGTACTTAAATGAGACAATGTCTTCAAGTGGAAGCCCAGAGCAACAGTGGAAAGAGCTCTAGTCTGACCAGGAGTTAAAGGATCAAGCAGCAGTGCCATCCCTGCCATTCCTCCCTGAATAATCTCTCTCAAAGACACAGCGTGTTCAGCCGCATCCCGCTGCAATTGTCTCCTCTGAGTCAAAGAGGTGACCCTGAAAGTCCTTTGAGAACTGAGACATGCTGTACCAATGCCAGCAATGCTGTGCTGGGAAGCATTGCAGCAGTGGATTGTCACTTCCCAGAGCTGGCACAAATGGAGAACAGCGGTGCCCTTGGGTTTGATTGCCCTCCCATGCTGACTGGATTGGCGTGGGGCTGCTAACTCTGTGTCTGCCGTTTTGTGTTCTCACAGCTGGAAAGGAGCTGTTTGGCCTCGACACTCTTCAGAAAAGCTTGTGGATCCAGCTCCTAGAGGAAATGTTCCTGGGCATGCCGAGCGAGTTTCCCTGGGGCGATGAAATCATGCTTTTCCTCAACGTGTTCAATGGGGCCCTGATCCTCCACCCAGAGGACAGCGCCCTGCTCAGGCAGTACGCGGCCACCGTCATCAACAGCGCTGTGCACTTCAACCACCTCTTCTCCCTCAGCGGCTACCAGTGGATTCTGCCCACCATGCTGCAGGTGCCGGCTCTCCTCTCCTCACCTGAAAATTCTCCTAAGTACTGTTTGTCTAGCAGGTCTACAAGATATATATGGAAATCTTTAAATGACGGTCATCATCTTTTGTGACAGCAGAAAGCACCCAATGAAATCCCCCTAAACGTGTCCAAGAGGTCACAATATTCCAATGTATGCTGCGATCCCCCAGACCTGGAATATGCCTTCCCATTTCTTTTAAGCCAGTGATTCTCAAAGTATGGTCTCAGGCCAAGCAGGGTCAGCGTCACCTGGGAATCTGTTAGAAATACACATTCTTGGGCCCCATGCCAGACCAACTGAATCAGAAACTCTGGAGTCAGCGCCCAGTCATGTGTTTTAACAAGACAGCCAGGTGGTTCTGATGCCCTTAGAATGTTTGAGAGTCATTATTCCAATGGATGGCAAGTGTTCAGCTGGTATTTCTCCAGGAGAGTCTCTGACTTCTGTCTGAATAGAAATTCTCCTTGCCATTACTTTTGGTATGAAGAGATTGAAAGAGGTGGATTTAGCAGAAACAGTTTCTGTTCACTTGTATCTAAAGTGTATCTGGCCACATTTAAGAGTACTGAAGAAAGTTCAGATAAGGCCGGGGGCTCATTCTAGTTCTCAATTTTTACGGAAGTTTTAAAAAAAGTTATGAAAGTATTACATGCTCGTGCAAAGTGGAGTTCACTCAACCTCCAGGGACAAGAAATGTACTTTTATTATCACCTATTTCTGTCCTACTTTTAAGTAGTTGGAATTTCCTCTATATTTATAAGCTTTTTACTGATTGCTAAAATAATAACTGCTCATTATAAAATTAAGAAGATAAAGAAAAGTTTTAAAAAGAAAATAAAGATCACTTATAATCCTCCCTCCTACGTGACCATTGTTTATATGTCTTGAAAATCCTGGCACTCTTTCCTGCCTTTTTTACAAAACAAAAGGTGAATCATACCATATATTCCAGTTTGTTACCTACTTTTTTCATATAACACTACGAATACTATGGGCATCTCTTTTCAGGAAGCTACTTTAGCACTATAGCATTTTAAAAAATAGCTGCTTAGTAGTCTGTTGTATGCAAGTGCCATAATTCACTGAACTAACTCCAATTTATGAATAATTTAAGTTGCTTCAAATTTTCCACCATTAGAAGCAAACTTGCAGCAGGCATTCTTGTATATGTATGTATCTTTGTACATTTTCCCAATTCTTTTTTTGAGATAAATTCCTTCTCACAAACTTCCTGGGGGGAAGTGTATTTATATACTTTTTAGGCTTTCTGAGTATGTTACCGAATTTCTCTGAAGAAAGGTAACACTATTTTACCTCCCCTCTGCCAGTTGATGAAAATTCCTCCATGTTTCCCACGGCTATGAGGCATGTTCTGAAAATGTGGCATCTTTCCATAGGTGTACTCCGACTATGAAAGCAATCCCCAGTTGCGACAAGCCATCGAGTTTGCCTGCCACCAGTTCTACATTCTCCACCGGAAGCCCTTTGTGCTCCAGCTGTTCGCCAGTGTGGCCCCTCTGCTGGAGTTTCCTGTGAGTAAACTCTGTGGAAATGAAAAAGACTTGAGCAGATGAAGAAGACAAAGGCTCTTTATTCACGGCTTGTTATAGTGAGGGCATCAGCCACAAACACTTGTGTTTGGGCAGAGACTGAAAGGCAGACAAAAGAGTGAGTTGAGAAAGCTTCATAGGGTGAAAAGGGAAGGCTTTGGTAAAGTCCTGACTGGAGGCGGTTGGCCTGGGAAAGCTGTAAGTGGGCTGACTAGAAATGGGACATCTTATGTGATTGGTTAGAGGTGCATCTTGGCTTTCTATGATTGGTCCTAAATTGAAAGTGGGGACAAAGATTAGGGAAGCTGTCAATTATTAATCAAGCCCTGGCTGTTTCAGGGCCTATGGTTATGGAGTTATAATTTGGTTTCCACTAGAACGAGATGTCCAACAAGCCTCATGTACTGCTTGCAGGCTGACTTCCTGAGCTGGTTTCTGTGGACAGTGGTTTTGGGTTGGTTTCCTGGGCAGGTTACTCCAGGTGTGGATCAGAGTTCTATTTGTGTATATGGCCTGGACATTGTGCATTTGTATAATCAGTCTCTTGGGTCTTTTTTGTCAACCCATGGGATATGAATGCTATAAATCATTTCTCTTTCAACAAGAAAACCATTTTTGTTCAGACTTCTTTTCAACCCCCATCTCAGCCCCTAGGATGTAAATAGAACAACTCTTCAGTGTTTTATACTCAGTTAATGAAAGTATAGAAAACATAAAAGATCAAAAAAAAGAGTTCCTGATTCCTTTTCCTTTTTATCATTCTTTAACATCCCCTTCATTTTTATTTTTCTTTAGAACATTTATCCCATATCACATGCCATACCTGTATTCTTTCATTAATATGTATCTCTACCACACCCCACAATAGAATTTAAGCTCCATTTAAGCAAGATCTTTGTCTGTTTAATGTCTTTTTTAGTTGTTTTGTGTATATGCTTTTTTTACCTGTAATTTCAGCACACAGAATAGTACTTAGCACCGAGTAGGAATTTAATAGAGAATTGTTATTTCAATAAATAAATCAGAGCCATTTAAAATAGATTTAAGATACTAAGTATCTCCATTTTGGAGATATATCATCAAATAGGATTTCTAAAATTCCCAGAGCTGTTAAGTAAGTATCTGTTACCCCAAAGGTATTTGAACTATTTAATTTTCCCATTATAAAATTTGTCTTTGCAAATGCTGAACCCTACGATTGAAGACCAGAGGAGCCACGGGCATGAAGTCTTCTGGCAGCTGCCATATTGCTATATTTTTATGCGTTTTCACAAATATCCCTTTTGGACCAGATTAGCATTTAATAGATATCATAAAAGTCAGATGTTCCACTCCAGAATCACACAGCATTGTTGGGTGCAGAATTATGTACACTGAATATCAGATCAATGTAATCATTATCGGCGGTGGTGTTTGTGAAATTTGAATTCCTGATCAAACCATATTAGAACTGAGGTGGAAATCAATAAGCTAAAGTTGCCTTTCTTTCTACAGGATGCTGCCAATAATGGGCCCAGCAAAGGTGTGTCCGCTCAGTGCCTGTTTGACTTGCTGCAGTCCCTGGAGGGAGAGACCACTGACATATTAGACATCCTAGAGTTGGTCAAAGCTGAGAAGCCACTTAAGTCATTAGGTAGAAGCAAAATTTGTCTTGATGTGTTTTTTTTTTCTTTGTAACTGTTCTTTAAAAAATAACTCTATATTGAATGTTTTGAACTAAATCAAAACAGCAAAAATAGATGGAACAGTGGTGTAAATTGAATGAGTACATCTTGCCATCTCTTGTTTTTCTTAAATTTCTTATAAATCCTAAAGAGTAAGGGCATCCCCGCCCTGTCTGGATAGTTTGCTTAGTTAGAGAGTTGTCCTGGTACACAAAGGTTGTGGATTTGATCCCCGGTCAGGGCACATACAAGAACAAACTGATGTTTCTCTCTCTCTCTTACTCCCTTCCCCTCTTTCTAAAATCAATCAATAATTTTTTTTTTTAAGTAAGGACTTCTCTGCCATTGAAATTGTATGAAAATGATGTAAAGTAAACTACTGTTTTAGCACTGTGGTCTTCAGAAAATTGGGTTTTCTTGGGAAATTCTAAGTGAATAACCCACCAAAATGCTCTTTTTTTTTAATCGTGAGTTGTTAGAGATCATATCTGACATTAGGCCATCCAAATGGTATCTTCTAGGAGGTGAGATTTTTAAAAAATATCCCTCCCAAAAAAGCACTTTTATGTTTTATTTTATTATTTAAAAGTTAAAAAAAAAAAACAGAGAAAGAGAGAATTTTCAGGCTCTTTAGATGAAGAAAATAATACTGTTTACAATTTAGGAATAAAATCTGATGAAAATATGGCTGCACAATCTAATTGGGGGAAAATGTTAAGAGCAGTAAGTTCCTCTCTATCCCTGGCAGAATCCTCTTGATTGTGTGCCTGCATGTTCTGTCCCTTCAGATTTCTGCTATGGAAACGAAGACCTGACGTTCTCTATAAGTGAGGCCATTAAGCTCTGTGTTACGGTGGTGGCATACGCTCCGGAGTCGTTCCGAAGGTAACCGCAGCCCTTTATTCTGTGTCTTGTGTTAGGTAAATATAACAAGGGAAATAAAATTGAATGGATACGAGGGTGGTGGTTGCTAACATTAGCCTGTAACTTTCTGGCAAGTAAGTTTTCAGAACTAAATTTGGGAAACTTGTCATAGCCGAGGTTCCGGAAAATGCAGTAAATCTTCATTAATTTGAAATCCCCTAATTTAGAATTTGTGCAGCAGCTAAGATGTTTAGTCTTGTTTAGAGAATATCTTCACATGTATTACAAATTAATGGTAAAGAAAATTTTTGACTAGACATATAATCTATAGTATTTAAGGAAACTCCTTCCAAGAAGCAATAAAAAATGTCACACAAAGAGCAAGAATATAAATCTTGCCTGTTATTTTGCTAAGTGTGAGAAATTTAAAGGACTCACGTAGAGCATGTCACCCCAATTCCAGGATGTTGACGCTGGTCTGAGTTATCAACTGATACACAAAATGAAAAACAGTTTCATCTCTCTATTAAAATAGGTCTTCTAAAGGCAAAGACGAATGAACCACAGATAACCTCCTTTTATGTAGTATACCTCCTTGAAAACGCTAGAACTGCATTTCTTTAAAATGTTCCAAGGCCCTGGCCGGTTGGCTCAGTGGTAGAGCATCGGCCTGGCGTGCAGGAGTCTCGGGTTCGATTCCCAGCCAGGGCACACAGGAGAAGCGCCCATCTGCTTCTCCACCCCTCCCCCTCTCCTTCCTCTCTGTCTCTCTCTTCCCCTCCCGCAGCCAAGGCTCCATTGGAGCAAAGATGGCCTGGGCACTGAGGATGGCTCCGTGGCCTCTGTTTCAGGTGCTAGAATGGCTCTGGTTGCAACAGAGCTATGCCCCAGAGAGGCAGAGCATCGCCCCCTGGTGGGCATGCCGGGTGGATCCCGGTTGGGTGCATGCGGGAGTCAGTCTGACTGCCTCCCCATTTCTAACTTCGGAAAAATACAATATATATATATATATTCCAAGATTCTGGTTTAACAAACCCTTTGGCTTCCCTAAGTATATCAACATTAAGCATTTTCTCTTTCTCACCTCCTCAATCTATATTGATCTTTTCATGTAATACCTATCAAAGCACCAGATTGTATGCTACCATATTGTTGGTATGTCTGTATATAGTACTTTCCAGTGTCCAACATGGTGCTTAATTCTATAAAAGATATAATAATAAACATTTATGAAATGAATGAGTCAAACAACAGCCAATTGTTTCAGTTTTTCTATTTCTCTTCCTTGTAATTCCTTCCTTTGTGGTCAGAAAATAGTATGAAAAAATTGAGAATTAGCTATAAACATCATACATCTTTTGCCTCTACTTTCTCTTACTTTTGAGAAAAGTATGGTCTGATAAATTGTTTAAGAGCATTAATCCTCTGTAAAGACTGCCGTATCTAAGTGGCTTACCATATTCTGATATCAATTCAAGGAACTAAGACTACAAACTCATATCCCACAAAGAACAAGAATATAAATCTTGTCTATCATCCCATCCCAAGTTACTGGTCCTGATCTAACCAGGGTCACCTCAATTGGTCAAACTTCTCAGATCAGTCAATGATCTTATGTTCTTGGGGTGAGTTGTGACTCCAACTAGGTTTGGAGTGAAAGGGAATATGACCAGTGATTCAATAAAAGAGGCCAAAGAGGCCTTGGCTGGTTGGCTCAGTGGTAGAGCGTCGGCCTGGCGTGCAGGAGTCCCAGGTTCAATTATTGGCCAGAGCACATAGGAGAAGCGCCCATCTGCTTCTCCACCCCTCCCCCTTTCCTTCCTCTCTGTCTCTCTCTTCCCCTCCCACAGCCAAGGCTCCATTGGAGCAAAGTTGGCCCAGGCTCTGGGGATAGCTCTGTGGCCCCTGCCTCAGGCGCTAGAATGGCTCTGGTCGCAACAGAGCAATGCCCCAGATGGGCAGAGCATTGCCCTCTGGTGAATGTGCTGGTGGATCCCGGTCGGGCGCATGTGGGAGTCTGTCTGACTGCCTCCCTGTTTCCAACTTCAGAAAAATACACACACACACACACACAAAAAGAGGCCAAAGAACCAGCACCTGTCCATTCAAACTAGTAGAGTTCCAAGCTTAACCCAAAACATCTATAGACCAGGTAATCTATGGAACGTTGGGTAGAAAAATAAAACTGACCTGAAACTATAATATTGTACCCTACTTGGGATATAAAAATTGTTTGGGGCTTACAGATTTACAGTTTACTTCAGGTTCTTAATTTTTCCTGCCTGGTCATAGTCTCCTGATGATCAATTTCTCATTCTCTCATATCCCATTTTAAATCTACTTTTGCTTATCAGTTAGTATAGAAAAATGTTTGTCTTTTCATTTCTCCATGCTCTTAAATATGGCACAACCAACAAAAGTATAATGCAAAATGTGGCTTGGTTTTCCTTCTGTTGACATAGTCTTCAAATGCTGATGGTCTTGGAGGCGTTAGTCCCGTGTTACCTACAGAAGCTAAAGAGGCAGACGTCCCAGGTGGAGACAGTGCCTGCTGCCCGAGAGGAGATCGCTGCCACAGCTGCTCTGGCGACATCCCTCCAGGCCCTTCTGTACAGTGTGGAGGTCCTCACCAGGTAATGTCATTGGCAGAAATGTCCTCAGGCTTAAACTATATATACTATATTTACCAAAAAGATGAAGAAAAAATATATAATGGCTAAAAACTCCTAAAACCAGTCTTTATTGACAGACACCAGCCCAAACTCAGTCCTTGATAGCTTAAAACTACAAACAATCCCTAAATTGTTTGAATAAATAGTGCTAAGTACTATATATTATTAATTATTGTAACATGATTGCTAAACACACATTTGCATAGTTTGCTAAGCCTCTATGACAGTTTTAATCCAATGCTAAACAAACCTTTGTAAAAGATCTGACTTAGTAAATATGAAAATATGTTCAACATTTTTATTGGCTCTCATTAAAATGTCTGCAATTCCAACTAAATATGCTTTTATTATTTTACTGTTTGTGATGAGTTTTTTTATTATTATTTCAAAAACTACATCAAAAATAATAATCTGCAAAATTTTATTCTAATGCCGTAAGTAACAGATTTTCTGTGGGAAAAGATTCGGTAGTGCTGAGAGGGGGCGCTGAGATTTGGGACCGGAAGGGTAAATCATCTCCAGAGTTCAGCCCTAGACGAAGTTCTCAGAAGTTAGTCCTATCACAGGATTCTAGGGTACAGAAGTGGAAGGCATTGAGGCTGGATTTGGAAGTGTGGCAGGGAGAGCAGAGGGCAGTGATAAAAGACTGAGTGAGAGCAGTGGGGAAGGTGGACGCAAGACACTCTCTAAATGCTTGTCATTCCTTCTGCATTCTCACCCAGAATTAGATGGAAGGAGGTTTTCTTCATCAGAGTGGAGATGGGGCAGCCTCCTTCCTGGGTTGATGCTTTTGCTTCTCCATCTCATTTGGCCACACCCTTAACCTAAAGTTCTGTCTATGATTTACCCTCACAAAGGCACTAACTTCCCAGCCCCGTCTTGCTCTGTTCATGACAGAACTAGCTGAAATTCCTTGGTCCCAAGGGGACTTTCTTCAGATGCACCAGCCAGTGAGTGAGGGAGTGAGATTGTGATTCATTATCAGTATATATTTAGTTTCTCATCATGACCTACATTGGCAGTCTAGGCAAGCTATAGGTAGCCTAAGAGCTTTTGGTGACTGTCACTGCTGAAGTGCTCATATGTATGTATGAACACTGCAGAGATGGGCCGCAGTAGAGCAGACAGCCATGGCAGATTGCCAATTCCAATGGGAAATAGTCGGTCCTAAGGTTTGATGATGGTTTCAGAAGAGGAACAAGAACATCTAAGGAAGAAATATCAGACTGACACTCTTCTTTTTGCACCCATCTGGCTATATCACTAGCCCCTTCCTTCAAATAGAGGCGAGAAAAGCAGTCAATTTTCCCCAATCGCCACTTTAGTTATTTCTACTTACATTATGCAATATTGGTGCTGTTCGCCTTTCTATTCTCTTTGATAAGGATAAGTTAATTAACTTATTAACTTACCCAAAATTAATATGAACTTACCCAAAATTCCATGATGAAGTATGGATAGAACTCTGACATCTAAAATTCTATGAGTTTAAATATTCTGATGCATTTAATATTCTGGGGGAGTAAAAAATTAAGTTCATTGTTTGCTTATAATTATTCACAATAAAACTGGCTTTTTCTGTTTTTACAAAAAGAAGATAAGAAGAACCCCATTCCACTTCCACACTCCTCATTTCTTTACTTATGAAAAAATGAACAGTTACATATGTGGTAATACACAAATAAGTATATTACAGTTGTGTTAGTATTAGCTTTCTATTGTGTAATGCACAAACTTAGAGACTTAAGACAAAACACATTTATTGTCCACATTTCTGTAGGTCAAAAGTCAGGACAAGCCCGGCTGTTCTCTCTGCTTGGGCTCTCATTTAAAGGTTCTGGGGGGAAAAGTCCACTTCCAAGCTCGTTCAGATCTCTGGCAAAAACCAGCACCATGCAGCTATAGGACTGAGGTCCCTTTCCCTGTCTGACTGCCAACCAGGGGCCACTCTCTGCTTTTAGAAGTCCCTGCATTCCTTCCCATCTGGCTCCTCTTTCTTATAGCCAGCACTGGCACCATGACTCGTAATGCTTCGAATCTTTCTGCCAGAGAAAACTCTACTTTTTGCGGGCTTGTGTAGTAAAATTAGGCTTCTGCAAATAAACTCCTTTTTGCCCTATAACATAACATAATCAGTGGAGTAACACCCAGTGTGAAGGTCTTGGGGCCATCTTTAAATTCTGCCTATCACAACAAAGGCACAGGAAGAGAAGGTCTAGTGTGATTGTTAAGAGCTTACTCACTTTCTGAACACACCCAGCATACAGAAAATGAGCAGTGGATCAGCATGCCTTAAAGAATTCATACAGTGGATAGAGTGTTGGACTAGGATCCAGAGGACCCAGGCTTGAGCGCAGGATCATCCAGTTTGAGTGCGGACTCACCAGCTTGAGCGTGGGATCATAGACATGACCTCATGGTTGCTGGCTTGAGCCCAAAGGCCACTGGCTTGTAACTCAAGGTGGCGGGTCTGAGCTCAAGGTCGCTGGCTTGAGCAAGGGGTCACTCATTCTGCTGTAGCCCCCAGGTCAAGACACACATGAGAAAGCATTCAATGAACAACTAAGGTGCCACAACAAAGAATTGATGCTTCTCATCTCTCTCTTTCTGTCTGTCTGTTCCTATCTGTCCCTCTCTCTGTCTTTCTCTCTATCTCTGTCACACACACACAGAAAAGGGTTCATACAAGCAACTGTTCAAAAAGTTGCATCATCCTTTCCATGCCTCATTTGCTGATAGAGACACAAACTTTATCTAATACTTGTGAAACCTATAGATATAAAATTAGAAGATTTAAATCTATTTCTGCGTGTCTAAATTACTGACTTATAATAAAAACTAATTTACTCCCTTCTCTGAGTAGTCTTAGGTATATGATTTTGTTTAAAAAGATTCTTTTTTATATAAATAAATTTTTATTAATTTTAATAGGATGACATCAATAAATCAGGGTACATATATTCAAAGCAAACATGTCCAGGTTATCTTGTCATTCAATTCTGTTGCATACCCATCACCCAAAGTCAGATTGTCCTCCGTCACCTTCTATCTAGTTTCCTTTGTGCCTCTCCCCCTCCCCCTCTCTCTCCTTCCCTCCCCCCGACCCCCATAACTACCACACTCTTGTCCATGTCTCTTAGTCTCATTTTTATGTCCCACCAATGTGTGGAATCCTGCAGTTCTTGTTTTTTTCTGATTTACTTATTTCATTCCATATAATGTTATCAAGATCCCACCATTTTGTTGTAAGTGATCTGATGTCATAATTTCTTATGGCTGAATAGTATACCATGGCGTATATGTGCCACATCTTCTTTATCCAGTCTTCTATTTTTTTACAGTGATTAAAGCCTTTAAGCAAACTCTTGGCTAATACAACAAGAATCCATAAAAGAGTAGTGTCCTTAACAAGTTCACCAAGTCCAAGTTGGCCCCAACACCATGCCAAATCCCTGAAAAATGCAACCCAACCCCAGTTCAGGCTGTTAGGAGCTGTCCCAAGGAGCAGGAGTCCAGGAAAAGTCCACATCCAGGAAAAGTCCGCATGGCACTGGAATTGTTGTCACAATTCTATACTTTGCAGCTCACGTCCAAGTCCCAATGACTGCTGCTTCTAGCTGGTAATGATTCAAGTAGACTTGAAAAGCCATCTGCAGCATAAAAAGATTCTTTCATTCTTTGGTAGTTTCTCACAAAAATGCAGTAGTTGATTATGCTGTTGGTGGCTGAACTGGTATGTACAATATTACCTTTTACTTATTATTTGGAATGGTTAACTTCCTGGTACCTGTAGAATTAAAAAATGTACTCTTAGCTTTCAATTAAAATAGACTTAGAAGTCTGATTTCATAAATGTCTATTTTGCGGTGTCATCTTTTATTACTCAGAACCACATGGAAGAACTTAAATCTTGGTGAGGTTATGGCCCCTAGAGAATTAATTTCCCCTTTAAAGTGTCTTTCAGAACAAAGGCAGAAAAACAGTGTGACAGAAAAGCCCAAAGCTATATAGCTTGTCTTTTTAAGATTATAACTTAAAACTTATGGGAGCTTCAATAACTTAAGGACTTAATAAATGTTTCCACTTCTGTTGTTGTTTTGTGGTGGTCACTGTCATTGCTGCAGGCCCATGACAGCCCCACAGATGAGCAGGTGTGACCAAGGCCATAAAGGGACCACCACAGCGAATCACACCATGTCGTCTGGCGTGAACACCAGGTAATTCACTGGCTTTGTTCTTCTATGGTCTCTCAATTTCATACAACTTAGATCTTCACTGTGGGGCATAAAAGGGATCTTAAAAATAGTCAATATTAAGTGTGAAATCCAAAGGAAAAAAAAAGATGAGAGTTTAAAGTTCAAGAAAATATCAAGCCTTCATGTGAAACTGTCAAAGAGAAATCCAAGCCCGGTTCATAAGCTGACATTTGTGTCAGTTGATGTGCATGAACATGCAAGATGTTCTCTGCCTCCTGGGTGGTCTTTGAACTACTCCAGTGTTGTTTCATTTGCCTCGGAGAAAAAGGCAAATAAAACAATAATAATCAGGAGGTGGTTCTTCATCCCCAGGGCAGTTATGCAGAGTCAACTTTCTTTCATCTGGACAGATTTTTCCACAGATATTTTATCCAGACTGACTTAATGTCCTTCAGTGATGTTTCCACAGTCATTAACAATCTTTCTTGTTTTGTTGTAACCCACACACTAGTTAATACTTTACCTGCTTCATTCTGCCTCTAGTTTAACACACACACCATACACACACAATTTAATTAGCTCCTTTCTCTAAGGAAAAATTAAAATAGGGCAAACCCAAAATCAGTTGGAGAGAAAATTCTTTTTTCTTAGTACGGAATAGTTAGTAGACAGCTCTTAAGAAGAAATTAATTTTCCCGTTTCTCTGAAGCACATTGTAAAGTCGATTCCCTGCTCATCATATATATTTATTTATATTCAAAATAAAACAAATTCCAAACCCAATTGTAAGTCACCTGATGTGATGGTGAATTCATGCCTCAATTTCTTGTGTTCAGAAAGGAAGTAGTTATAGGTTAAGTGGTATTTGGGAGCTAGGCTCAACTACTGGATGAAAGGGAGATGGAAAAAGAAGGGATGACGTCTTATTATCAGTCTGCCATGAAGCAATATATGTCCGCTACTGAAAGAAATCTGCCATGTTTCTTCCTCTGATCACCCAAAACAAAGCACGTGGTGTTAAAACTATAACTTAGATTCACGTTACTTTCAAATCTTTTTAAATTCCCTTACTGGCTACTTTTCATGACTTTGTGGTTTTATAGTATCTGTCTTTCTACAAATTGTATGGCAATGCAACAACTTTCAGAGCAGCTGTAACTGCAGCATGAATGGTAGCCGAATGAAAGATAAAGATTTTATATAAATAGTTTAGGATTCATATGTGTGTGTTTGTGAATTTATCAGAATGTGTGGCTTCTAGGACTTTTCATAAGAAGAAGTCCCTAAGAAGCCCCCGCACAGGGCCTCTGTTCTTGCCCTGTAGTAATGCAGACTGTTTTTTCTGACTCCAGGTACCAGGAACAAGGTGCCAAACTGCACTTCATCAGGTACAGAAGACAACTTTCATTTCATACTAATTGTGACATCTTGTGAGCTAGGTGATGGGTTCATTAGATTTTATTTAACACATGACACACTATTTCTGGGCAAATCCTCAGGAACTGGCTCAAGCAAAGACACTACAGTTTGGGATGGCGATCTCTTCTAGGATGATACACTCTCCTTATCCTTCGGATGAGTGTCTCCTAGGCCCTGCCCTGATTCATTAACTTTCACACAATACAAGGAATCCCAGCTTTTTCTTCAGTGTGATACCCTCCTTTCAGAGTTGCCATACATACACCTTTTCTGGCCCCCAGTTCACTTTTTTTTAATTCCCCAGAGAAAACCTTCACTTGCTGGAGGAAGGGCAAGGCCTTCCCAGAGAAGAACTGGATGAACGAATTGCTCGGGAGGAATTCAGAAGACCCCGGGAGTCCCTGCTGAACATCTGCACAGAATTCTACAAGCACTGCGGGCCCAGGCTGAAGATCTTGCAGAACCTGGCTGGGGAGCCGCGAGTCACTGCCCTGGAGTTGCTGGATGTGAAGTCCCACATGAGGTACGTTCCTGCTCATCCTGCCCGGAGTGCGGATGCAACTCTGGCAGTATGTCTGGGTTGGGGAAGGGGATGCAAGCCCCAGGATAAGAACTAGGTATACTCAGAATGATTTGCTTCCAGTGGCTTGGATGCATATCATGCAGCGCCTGCTGGGAATATGTACGTTAAGTTCATCTAAAGGGACTCAGGATGGACTGGATGGGGGGAGGGTATATATTTTTATTTATATATATATTTTTTAAGCAAGAGAGACACACACAGGGGCAGAGGGACAGACAGAAAGGAAGAGAGATGAGAAGCATCAACTCATAGTTGCAGCACCTTAGTTGTTCATTGATTGCTTCCTATACATGCCTTGCCGGATGGGAGGGACCTCTACCTAAGTCAGTGACCCTATGCTCAAGCCAGTGACCTTGGGCTCAAGCCAGCGACATTAAGGCTCAAGCCGGCGACCATGGGGTCATATCTGTGATCCCACGCTCAAGCCAGATGAGCCCGTGATCAGGCCGGATGACCCCAGACTCAAGCTGCTGACCTCAGAGTTTTGAACCTGTGTCCTCAGCATCCCAGTCCACATTCTATCCACTGCGCCACCTCCTGATCAGACAAGGGTGTTGCCCTTAAAGATGGAAAAATAGTCCATATAATTGCTCCTCAATACAAGAGCATGAAAGGGAAATGTCATCACCTGAATTATTACAAAAGTTGCCTGCTTCTTTACTGTGCAGGTTGTAATTTTTCCCAAGAATTAAATGTTTTCTCTCTATTATTTTGCATGAAACATGCACTACCACTTCCTACCCCTACACCACCACCTGAGGATTCAGTAATAAGCCCTGCAGGGAAGTGAGCATAATTTTTTCCATTATAACATCATGAGTTTGTTTGCATAAGCACAGAAGTAGTGTTAATCTTAATTTATATTTTAATATTTACTCCGAGCCACACTTTGCTTGGGTCCGAGATCCCCTTCACATAAATTGTGCACCTTGGTAAACATTCTGAACTGGATGAGGCCAGTCTCATCACTTCCAAATTTTAACTCCTCATATACCCGGGAGAGGACCAAGAGTGTGTCCTGCACGCTCATATTTCACTCTTCCTGTGGAGATGTCTTCTCAGTTGTTACTCAGCACATGGGTTGTGTATTTTCAGATTCCTAAAAGGAATATGATTCAAAAAGATTATCTATTCAGATGTTGTAAAGGATCATAAAAATTCCTGGGAAAGGAAAATTTCACAGGTAACAAAATATTCACCAGGAAAGTTTTGGACATCTGTAAAGCTAAAGCTAGAGTGAGGCGCTAGCCATTTAGCAATAACATCGCAGTGAGGCAAACACACCAACTTCTGGATTATTGACTCTTTTTTTTTTTCTTATGATTATCCCTGGCAAATTTAGAAAGTACTGAGTGAGGGAATATGAGCAATGTGTGGAGAACACAGGCTCTTTCTCCTCCGTCTGATTTCACACTGCCGAGTTGCTGTCACACACCCGGAGCTCTGGAGCTTCATACTGTCCACACCCCCCACTGTGCACTAATGGGGAAGAGCTTACTTCACACTGAGAATTTCAGCTCTTAGCTGGGAAGGGGGAGGAAGGTCTGAGTGTTAAGTTCTTGTTGCCATAGCAGCTCAGTGCTCCATTCAACCCATCCCCCTTCCTTTCCCACTTACCATGGCTATCGGATCTAAGTAATTTTGTCAACAGAGCGTCACCACATTCCCAGAATCAGAGAATGTCTACTACCAACAACAGTTTTGTGGGAGAAAGGGGAAAAGACCCCTAGAAGTTAGATGAAGAGGGGGGAGAGGGGAGGGAGAGAGAGAATCATGATCATGGGTTAGTAACTGTCCTATATCTTGACCATCTATATCTACACGTCTTAAGGCATTTGGAGGGAGGGGAAAGGGTGAGTCAGAGAGGCCTGGAGCTCCCTCTAGAGTCCAGACCCTATTAAAGGTTAAATGAGCTGTAGTTGAAATGATTTAGCTTGGTGCCTGGTACCAAGTTTATAGATAGTCCAGTAGATAGTAATACTAATGCTGGACACTGGGGATATAAAATAATGTCCTGATCCTCAACATGATTATGGTCTAATACAAGAAGCACACATAACAAAACAACTTTAATGCAGTGTTGCAGGTAATGTATATCACATGTGCATTTATGTATTTATCAATTTGCAAAGTACTTAAGGCAACTTAGAAAATTACACGATACAAAGGGATAGAATATAAAAATTAGAGTCAGAAAAATTATCAGGTCAATAAGTATGTTCATGGTAAGTTTAGCACATGAAATCTATATGACTTGATTGTATTATATGCTCATCATGAATCACAAATTTGACTTTGAGCTTCTGAGTTATCAAAGCGATGAGGGGGTAAATTATCAATTTTAAAATCACGGTGTCCATAGGATAAAAATACAAAGAACAAGAAATGTTTCCTGGTTGGTGTTTGTTAAAAGGAAAGAGTAGTGTGATAAGCAACGTCCTCAACAACAACAACTCATAGTAGATAAAGTGCCAATTTCACTTGACTGGATGCCCGTATGCACTGAAAGCTGCCATAATGTCATAATACAGTTCAGCAAGAGAATCTCTGGAGAGCCAGGATGTCTCATCCAAGAGCACAGTTATTTCATGGCCTGGGTCTGGGGGAGGAGAGGCAAAATTTTTACTGCCAGGTAATAGACTAAATGTCCTCTATTCATACAATTTCTCACAACAAACTTTTGATAAAAATGGACCTGCCATTCTTTCTAGCCAGAGATATTCTATACGGCTGAGTAGGGGCAGATCTATATGCTTTGACCCTATACCAATCAAAGGATATAATTAAGATTTTCGCTTATAAATTATGTGCACATGTTGTTATATGTAGAAATCAGAGCTAAATATATGTTTTAGAACTGTGGGCACATAGGTCATAAGAATGAACAATATCACTCAAGGAGAGAGGGTTGAGAAAAAAAAAGTGTAATGAGATGATATAAAGATACAGAGCATATTTGCAAGAAGTATTTGATTCGAGCACAAGAGCCAAGGAGCAGTGTTGAGGTAATATGTACTCTTGTGTTTGCAAAATACATGGTTATTTGACTACAAGGCTCTCCAGAAAAACAGGCTTGATTAGATAGAGTCTCTGCCCCCCCCCCCCCCCCCCGAGGGAACCCAGAGCTGTCAAACAGCAGGGCAGCAGGAGGGTCAGATCTGTACATATTCTCTCTCCTCCCCTCCCCACCTCGCTCCCACTCTCCTCTCTCCTTTCTCTCTCCCACTCAGTGGAAAGGTCCCTCTTTTTCTTATTGGGAAAGGATGATAGGAATGTTTATCATCAAGAAATTACACAATAATAGAGCAAAGACAGTGTGAAAGGACACTTTTGTTTTATGCTCAAAGAAAATTCATTTTGTAACATGGCCAGGGATTTTAAAAATTTAGGTAATAATGTGTAACATGACTCAAATTCAGCTCTAAATATTGTTTTCAAGCTTAAAATAGATTGATAATTTCCCAATGTTGTCTGTAAAATAACACAGAAAAAGAAATACGGACACAGAGATACATGCTTACCTGTCGCACACACACAGCCTGGAAAGGAGAGAAGCATTTTCAGCATGGCGCACTTGTGAGAAAGAGATCAAAGAATGTACTGGCTGTTTTCAATGATTTCCTTAAAACACACGTATTCATGCACAATTTCCATAGGGATAATGTGAATGTTCAGTCTGGAGAGGGAACAAGTGGGGATGAAGAGACAGTGACTATTTCACGGAGAAGATGGATTGAATTTATGCTTCCAGGTTAAGCATAGGAGAAAAAAGCTGAGGGCATTTGGGGATCTAATACAAGGAGAACTTCTCACGGTGTAAACCTCCAAAGATGGGATGAGCTGCCTCATGCTGTAGTGTATTCTTCATTCGTGGCACTAGCCAGCTGGGGCAATTGTAGAGCAGTCCCTGAGTCAGAGATGCAGTGGCTCCGTGGTGATTCCCAGACCACAGTGCCTGTCCGGTCTCCTGGGGAGCTCTTAAATGGTAGATCCTTTAAAGCAGTGGTCCCTAAACCCCTGGGCCACGGACCGGTACCAGTTCATGGGCCATTTGGTACTGGTCCGCAGAGAAAGAATAAATAATTTACATTATTTCCGTTTTATTTATATTTAAGTCTGAATGATGTTTTATTTTTAAAAAATGACCAGATTTCCTCTGTTACATCTGTCTAAGACTCACTCTTGATGCTTGTCTCGGTCACGTGATACATTTATCTGTCCCACCCTAAAGGCCGGTCCGTGAAAATATTTTCTGACATTAAACCAGTCCGTGGCCCAAAAAAGGTTGGGGACCACTGTTTAAAACATTTATTCTATCTCTCTTGTAATCAAAAGGAAATTTCTCCTTATTAAAATGTTATAGTTAATATATGAGAAAAAGAATGATAGAATATTGCCATTGTGCTACTTCTAATGAATTAATGTATCTGTCTGATTAATGATGGCTGCTGACCCATAAAAAGAGTGACAGCTAGAAATCACATGCCTCGTGATGAAAGTACACATCACCCGTGAAGTACACCTGCCAGGAAATCAAACCAATCTGATCTAGCCCCTCGACCTAACTACCAGTTGAATTAAACATGGGAGACATGGAATAGATTAAATGACACAATGGAGATTTCATCAGTTAAATCTGGAGTGCAGGACAGGCTGTAGAACAAACAGCTAATTTCTTTGACAAGTAAATTCTAAGATGTCAAAAAAAAAAGATTACAAGAAGGGGAATCTACAAGTTAAAAAGACTTAAGAGACATATCAACCAAGTGAAATTGATGGGCCTTATTTTATCCTGATCTGTTGCTTTAAAAAGTTTATTTAAAAATTATGAGATGGCCTGACCTGTGGTGGCGCAGTGGATAAAGTGTCGACCTGGAAATGCTGAGGTTGCCGGTTCAAAACCCTGGGCTTGCCTGGTCAAGGCACATATGGGAGTTGATGTTTCCAGCTCCTCCCCCCTGTCTCTCTCTCCTCTCTCTCTGTCTCTCTCTCCCTCTCTCTCTCTCCTCTCTAAAATGAATAAATAAAATAAAAATTAAAAAAAATAAAAATAAAAATTATGAGATAATGTGCCAGAATGTTCTTAGTTCAGGGAATTGGTATGTTGGAAAAAGGGTGCTTAGTTTGGTGCTGTGTGGGAAATATTTCATTGTGACATTCTAAGCTTGTTATTTTTTAATCTTTCCACTGATTTGAAGGGGGTGGAGTAAGGGGGAGAGAGAGACAGAGAGAGAGAAGCATCAGCTCCTTTCACTTACTTGTTCTACTTAGTTGTGCACTCATTGCTTGCTTCATGTGTGTGCCCTCACCGGGCAGTTGGACCTGCAACCTACGGCACAGAGTAGACCTTTACCCACTGGGCAACCTGGCCACGACCTCTAAGCTTATTCTTAAAAATAAAAAAAACGTTTCAGGTTGGCAGAAATTGCTCACTCCCTTCTGAAGCTGGCACCGTATGACACACAGACAATGGAGAGCCGGGGGCTTCGACGCTACATCATGGAGATGCTACCAATTACCGACTGGACAGCCGAGGCAGTGAGGCCGGCCCTTATCCTCATTTTAAAGAGATTGGATAGAATGTTCAACAAAATTCACAAGATGCCTACTCTGAGGTAAGGAGGCTTCCTGGTCAGCTGTTGATATGGCAAGCCTCAACGTTAGGGTTTGTCCATCTTTAAGGTGGTGGATTAATGTGGAGTTGAACCAATGGCTTGGAAGTTTTCCACTGGAATATGTGCACAAATAATCAGATTTATGAGTGTATAGGTAGCAGGGTCTCTATTTTGAAGAAATAACCTATTTTTTAATTTCTAAGCTATTATGTTCCTTATCTGACACACATAAGGAATTTGATATGTATCCTTCAATTCCTTTTGAAAAAGGATATGCCTTATAAATAAAACAACTACAGAGAGAAGGCAAATTAATTTGGTGTTTGAAAAATACTGTATTTAATTTATTTCTATGAATCAGTGTAGAGAAATGCCAAGCTTTACAATAATCAGCCAACTAGCAGCTTAAAACACTTTAGGATTGATAACAAATACCAATTTTCACCGTTTTGCCTCATTCCGGTGGCACTAAATGAACATCATTGCCACGTAATCTCCATTCAGTGGCCTGACATATCCATTGGTAGCCTTCCTATGAGCAGATGCCTCTGAACCAGTCTACCTGCAGAGCTGAGCCCAGTTTGGAAAGCTATAGCCACAGTGAGCAGATAATCCAACTGAAAAATGAGCATTTTCTGTCCATTTAAACCAAACCCCAAATCATTGCAACTCTTGCCTTAAGCATTTGTAGCACTCACTTAGTGTTCAATTTGTCAGAACTTTTCCAGGTTTTAGTCTGCGTTTTTCTTCACTTATGTAGCCATCTGAAATTGTTGAATTTACTTTTAAAAAATTGAAAGATTTTATTTTAATAATGAGTGGTTTGTTCCTATATTCTTTTATACCATGATGATAAAGACTCATACATTATTTTTAGTGGCATAAAAGCACTCCGATTTTCTTTAGTGGTTCCAATGAAACATTTGGGCCTATTGACAAATGGCCAAACTCTTGTAAGTCTTACAAGAGTGTGTTAAATAAATTTTTTTTCTTAAATAATTTTGTATCTTAAGATGTTTAATATTTCCATAGGATGACTCATTTGTTGTATAAACTAAGCCCATTATATAAAAAAAAATCATGCTTCCTAGAAGTAAATTTCTGGATTGATACTTTGACTTGATTGGTTATAGGGCAGTTTTCTTGGGGTCATGCTGTGAATTTTGGGATTGCCTTGAATTTAATTTCATCTGATAATCTCAATTCAATAAAAGAAATGTTGATAGAACTTGACCTGGGAGTTACTTGGGCTTCATGGATGTCAGTATATCCCATTTATGAACATTTCCATTTTGTCATTACTGATATTTCATTTTTGGTAGGAAATATAAGCTTAGAAATTATCTCCAGGATAATATTAGGAAATAGTGTTGATAACAGTAAAGCCCAATTTGTTTACTTGGGGGCCATAGGGATGACTCTTTTTGGTGTATCAGTTGCAGACTGGACTGACTTTTATTACTGAGAATCCTCTGTTCATTTAATCGGGTTATGTATACCACCTTTAATATCATCAAAGAAAGTAGCCAAAAGTATCATTTCTTAGGAGGACAAGAACGAATATTTTCTAAATAAACTATTTTATTCTAATGTGATCTTTTTGGCAGGAGTTAAGCCAAAAAAAATCGAGTAGTAGTCAGGTGTGAAAGCTGATGAGATCAACTGTAGTCTGCCTAATCGATTTCAGAAAAGCAACCTGGTCAGGCTAGTTCTATTGGGAGTAGTCACCCCTGTGAGGGGGTTCCTAAAACAGTAGTCTCCTACCCTCTCTCAAAGTACAACCAGGGAACTTAAAATGCAACCCATTCATCATTTCTGTTTTCTTCTTCAATAGATTTTGTCTCATTAGTCGAGTGGGGCGGGCGTGCCTCTGCCACGTTTTCAGTATCTTCCTCCCTTCCCAGTGTGCTCTGTGCTTTTGGAACAACATGGGTAAACTCCATCCCGTGTGAAGCACTTTGTTGTCTCAGACACCCATCCTGTCTTAGATGGCGCCAGAACCACTGTCTTGTTCACTTGTTTCAGACTGTCTTCAGAAGGGAGCCAAGCTGCTAATGGCTCCTATATTGTATTCCAGGCGACAGGTTGAGTGGGAGCCTGCCAGCAATTTGATTGAAGGGGTTTGTTTGACACTTCAGAGGCAGCCAATCATATCCTTCCTGCCTCACCTTAGGTCACTGATCAATGTCTGTGTCAATCTGGTGAGTAGCCAAGTGGCAATCTTAATGAAATTTTGCAAAAATTAACTCTGCTATTGACTTCTCTGAATTGAAGATTTACAGGTCAACCACTTTGTGCTCCTACCTACCCATGAAAACAGACGGCTCAGGTGACACTGAAAATAGTGAGGTACATTGCAAGGTGGTGCGTGGGGAGATAAAGGGGTCCGTCCCTACAAAGGTGGGATTTTGGCGTGCTGCTTCCCACGCACTACTTTGACAATTCACCTCTTCACGTTGCGCTGAGAGTTGAGGGCTGCCAGTTGGAGAGTGGGGTGGCGGAGCTGAACAATTGGCTGGATGTTGAGGTAGTCCGGGGTGGGACAGTTTAAAATGCAAAGAGGCTTTTTTCCCCCCATTTTTAGTGCACAATGACACTATGAGTTGGCCAGTCTAGGATTTATGTTGAAGCAAACAATTTTTTTAATCATTTATATACTATCTAGTAGAGTCTGGTCCTGACAAGGTTTTGTACGATGTGGAAACCGTGTTAGAGCATTTCATTGAATGGGATCTGCTGCTTACCTAGTTGAGCGATAAGTCTGTAGCTGGAATGCCTAGTGCAAATAGAGCTGTTACCATCCTCATCGTTGTCAGTATTTGCTCCATCAAAAAATGTTGGCTGCATTCCTTTGAATCCACAAGTAAGTATGTCCAATGTCCTGATTAGAATAGTTTTTGGCTCATCTCTCATTATTTTAGCTGTAAACAACATTCTACAAAACCTTGGCTGAATCCAGTGTAATGTTTGATCTGACTGACTTCAGACATTCTGTGCCTCAGAAAAGAAGGCAGCAACAAGCAGATTGAAAATAACATGCCCAACCTTCAAACAATTATTTTTATTATTATTATTATTACTATTTTTTTTATTCTTATCATTATTATTGAATGAGAGTCCCATACAATGGTTGCATGAAATTGCAATAGTCAAGGCTGGTCATGTGCTCTGTTTGTATTTCAGGTGATGGGAGTGGTAGGACCTTCCAGTGTTGCTGATGGATTACCCCTTCTTCATCTCAGCCCTTATCTCTCACCACCTCTGCCCTTCAGCACAGCTGTTGTCCGGCTTGTAGCATTGCAGATACAGGTGTGACTGCCTTACCTGTTTGTCACGCTCATTAAGTTGCCAGTTGAGGCACCGGATCATGGTGTTCTCTTTTCGTTTTCTGCAAAGGCTGGGCAAAATCTGTGAAACAGAAGTGTGAACGTCTCCAAACTTTTACAGGTTTGGAGCTTCAGCCCTGAGCTTGTGCTTCTGTAATTCTTCCTGAGATCTCAAAAATAGCAGAGTCTTTCAGTCCTGCCACAACCTCGGGAACCACATCCGTCATTTAAAATGTTGCAGGTGCCTTAGGAAAATAATGGCTCACAGATACTCACCTCACAATTCTTAATTAAAACAGACCATAATATTCAAAGTCTAGTTTTAAATTATTTGTAGGAAGAATTGCAATCTAAAATTCTTTCAGATGTTATTACTAGACTTTGAATATTTTAATTTTCTCTAATGATTGTGGATTAAATATTGTGGGTGCTCCTTTTTATGCTCCCACTTATTTTATTTCTTAAAATTAACATGATCATTCCCAAGGCAAAAAGGGCAGAATGCAAATTGCCCTGCTTGCCTCTGTCACCTAACTTTAGCATGTGACAAATCATCAGAAAGCTCTGTGATCAATGGGAAGTATACAACTGATATAAATGGGTAACTGACCCATCCATATTCTGACAGCCATGCTTGATGGTCCATCATCCAGAGGATGGGAAGATGATGGGATTAAGCAAGAACTGTGGTTATCATGCAGAAGGGAAAGAGTGATATTCCCTAAAGCAAGTTGGGTATAGAGATCATCTCTTTCTTTCTGTATTGCTTATTGCTTTCTGGCCTGGGGAAGGCCTTATGCAGGGGTAAGAGGAGTTTTCAATAACCTTCAAATGGAACAGGTGGCAAGTTCTTATTTTCTTCCTTTCCTTTCGTTGTCTCTAAAATATTTATTGGTGGACCCATGGAGAAAATGAATGGGGAAATGTGGTTGTTTTGTACCAGACCATAATTTTTCACTTACTATTCAAGATGTTACTGTTTTTTTAGGAATATAGCTCTCAATTATGTCAAGCAAATAATGGTAAAGTATCAGTTTGGGGTGAATCTTGTATGGTGCACGGACAACAATTGAACTCCTAGTTTACAGGAGCAACCAGCAGGGAGTCACCGTCTCCGTCATGCTGTGTTAAAACAAATGTATTGAATGGGTTTGGGGCTCAATTAATCTTCTTTTCTATTATTGCTGCACAGGCTTTAAAAGAAGATTTCCCTTTAAGCCATGTGATCTCCCCATTCACCAATCAAGAGCGAAGGGAGGGGATGCTTTTAAATCTACTCATCCCATTTGTGCTCACAGTAGGATCTGGAAGCAAAGGTCTGATTAATTTAACTAAAGGAAATTTATCGTTGTTGTTCTGTTCTCTTAAATGTCAGGCTTTTATTTCTCTTTCTTTTTCCCATGAAGGCTATCTCTGAAGTCATTCTGAATGATTTAAACAGGATTACCTTGGGAAATAGATTTTTTTTTCTTTCTTTTCAGTTTAGCTACCCTGGGTCAAGATTTTCTCTGCTCCACTTCTTAGAAGATACATTTCATTTAAAATCATTTCAGTCCAGCAAAAATCAGGAGTCCATTGTTTCCATTAAAAAAAGTGATTTTAATTGAAAAACAGTATGATGTGAATTGACTGGTGAACAGACTTTATATGCTATATAGCCACTGGGTTTAGCATAATCCTTCTTGGGGGATTTTTCTTTTAGGAAAGTTTGTTTCAAATGTAAAGACTGTACACCATGAGTTCATGAGTATTTGAGCAGGAAAAAGAAAACAGGTTGATATGGTAAGCAGGAGATTTGGCTAAAACCACAGCCCTCGGGTGCTGCCTCCGGAGAAAGCAGTACCAGGAGCGTCGGTACTGTCCGTAGGAGAAGCTGGACTGTGTGGGGAGCCGCCTGAATTTCTAGTTTGGAATTGGAAAGAGAGCGGAACTTTTCTGGTCTGATGTGGAAATTCTACCTCGTGACTTGTTTTTTCCTTCCGCTTCCCTTCCCCACACTCTGCCCCTCAGATAGCCCATGGCTGGAGCAGCCGGAGGTGCAGCTGTTGCTGCAGACGGTCATTAACGTGCTCCTGCCTCCGCGGATCATCAGCACGTCCAGGAGCAAGAACTTCATGTTGGAGAGCTCGCCCGCCCACTGCTCCACCCCGGGGGACGCAGGGAAAGACCTGCGCAGGGAAGGGCTGGCGGAGTCCACCAGCCAAGCAGCGTACTTGGGTGGGTCCCTTCTCCCTCTCCCCTTTTCTCCCTCTCTCTGTAGACAGGTGCATGTGTATGTATATGTATATGCATATGCATATGTACTTATTTAATTAAGTTCCACTTTGCCTCAAAAAAATATTTTAAAAGACTTCAATCAAGAAAGTATTTAAGAAATCTATTTGAGCAAGTTAGAAGCATCACCCTTGCAAAAGAGTCTGGTTTCCTTCAATAAAAAGACGGCAGAAAACAAAGTACGTTCATCTGTGATGCATAAATTAGTTGGTCATTTTTTATGAGTGTCTGGGCCTGTGAGGAAGGCATCTGCAGGGAGGATTCCTCCTTGCTGACTCAGTATGAGATCACTAATGAGGTTATCATCAGTATCTGTTATCAGATCTAGACTCAGTCTAGTGTACAAAGACACTGCATTGCACAACGCACGGGGTCTGTTGGTCTGGCATCTATGTGAACGAAGCCCCTAGCGTTGGGCAGTTCATATCCTGCGCAGGAAGACATGTGGTTTTGCCATATATAAGTATACTATGCTCCCTACTAGCTCATTCTCTTCCCTTACATTATCATCTTAAATCTCCATCTGGATCTTCATGCTAGTAAGGCCAGCCACCTTGTTCTCCCCCTTCCCCTCTACTCCTGCTTTCCCGTTCCCCTGTCCCTGCCTTTAACTTGGTCCCCATTCGTGCAGCACTGGAAAGCCCCGGCTTGGCCCTGAATAGACTAAGCCATGGGGAGCAGATCACTCTGGCCGCAACCCTGACACTAAGGAACATGACAGCAGAAAACTTTAAAGGAGGAAGATGAGAAAATCTTGCCTGACATTATTCAATTCATCCAAGCAGATCTTGGTGGAAAATATAAGATGAACACCCACACACTTTTAAAAACAGGTCCTTGGTGTTTGGAGTGTGTGATGTGTTTGGACTGCATTTTAAAAGGATGCATTTGAAAATGATGTGATTGACAATGAGAATGAAGAAAAGGAAAAAAAAGATGCACGTGCGCAAGACCTGCCCGCGTGGGCCTTGCTTGCCAGAGGCATGAGAACAGAGGGCTCAAATAAAATCTAGATGCTGAGACAAAGCCCTCTGTGAGGTTTGGGATTCTACAGAGGACGATGGAGAAAGAGGGCTTCACATGTAAAACAAGGCTAGGAGAAGACACTTCAGTGACTACTTTTAGTTCTCTCTACCGTCTCCTTGTGAATGAAGGCAGCTCCTTTGGTCACTCAGTCAAACTACTGAAGTTCTATTTTAAATTTATTTTTACATTTATTTTCAGCATGAATGTGCACTCAACAGTGTTTTTCATTCTTTATGTTATTATTATATTGCACCCTCATAACAACTCTAAAAAGTAAATATGTCATTTTAAGAGTGAAGATGCTAGGGCCCAGAAAGGTTGAGTAACTTACCTAAAGTCACACAGTAAGTCACATAGATCCAAATTTTAAATCCAAGCCACCTAGCAATAGAGTTCCTGCTCTTGAGCCCTTTGCTTCTCTGTTTCTGTGTTGGGCTGATGGAGGTGAAGGTGGAAAGAAGCATGGTAGAAACCCTGGGACAGTCCGCAAGCACCTAACAGTAGAAATGTCACCAGGATCAGGGTAGTGTTGCTTCTTGTTAATTTGTTTGTTTAGTTGAGGGAGAGGAGTTGAGATGAGTATTAACTGTGGAAAGTGAGATTTTGAGGAGGGAAATGGGTAAAGAAGAATCTTAAAACATCTCTTTCTGAGTTATATGTCATGATTTTCTTTGGGAAATGACCTAAATAGATGGTCAAGGCATGTGTGACTCTTGAGGGCTTCAGGGAATTGGATTTCTGTGTGTCTGGTAGTTGGTGAGACGGGCCTGCAGACATGAGCACGAAGGCCCGGGTTCCCTAGCCGGCCACACAGCAGACTCTGGGAAGAGCTGGTGGTAGACCAAGCTCCCACCAAAATTTGACATCCTTACAACATTCTGGTGGGTCTTAACACACTGTTTGGGAATTCTGCTTCCTGAGGAAAAAAAAATGTAGATTGTGACAGGGCTGCCGGAATCTGGGAGGAAAGAGATATTGTGAAAGAAACCCAGCAGAGCTTAGTAATAGACATGATGTAAAATGGGGGGGGGGAGGTTTTTTTATCTGGAAGGATACATTCAAACACACCAGTGGTTACCTCTGGGGAGCAGTTAGGGTGGGGTCCAAAAAGAGAGCTGAGAAGGGGAAAGACTTCTTAACTTAGTGCATTTCAACATGGTTTGATTTTGCTTTTAATAACAAGAATATATTATGTCTCTGCTTTAAAAAAAAATCTTTTAAAACACCCATGTTTTAGTTTAGGGTGTGAGTAATATGCTATTACCATAAAGCCACTATGACAAAACGTTTGGAAAGCAAATATTAGCCACACCTCATGTTATGACACATTGCCCTTTCCATTCTATGAACTGCTTTGCAATGTATTTTCAAAAAATAGTAGGTAAATGCAGCTAAGAAAGATACATGTGCCCTCTGACTCAGAATCTAAACATGTCTCCCATGTCTTCATGTCTGAACACTCTCACTAAGGAGTATGTGTAAGTTTTTGGAGAGAGTTTAGAAATTTGGAAACTTTGTGATGCATCAAGGGCTGTGGGTGCAGGCAGGCTTCCTCCGAGGCACGGAACGCGGACTCATTCTTCTCTCTTCCTGGCGTCAAGCACTGAAGGTGATTCTCGTCTGCTTTGAGAGGCAGCTGGGAAGCCAGTGGTACTGGCTGAGCCTCCAGGTGAAGGAGATGGCCCTGCGGAAGGTGGGCGGCCTGGCCCTGTGGGACTTCCTGGACTTCATCGTGCGGACCCGAATCCCCATCTTCGTGCTTTTGCGCCCGTTCATCCAGTGCAAGGTGTGCTGTGTGCTCCTTCTAGAGGTGACAAGCCCCCTGAACGAGTTGCTCTCCAGATTAAGGCGGGGTTAGGGCAGCAGTGTTCATGGGGTGAACTAGAGCGAGTTAGCAGGACCTGTGAATATGATGCTGATCCTTCACAGTCTATATAACAATGCCTTCTCCCCACTCACTCCTCCCTCGCCTCCCCCCCCCCCAAAAAAAAAAAAAACCGATCGACCCAGAGGAGGGATCTGGACAAAGGTCTTCCTTCAGTGGCATGACTGAGATCTGACTTTAAATAAACATGAGAAAGATGGGACAGGTAAAGCATGTCTTTCCTCGGAGACCCTCAGTATTTGTTCTATCTCAATTTATTCTTTTAACCTATTTTTCTTTCCTTTTATTCTTTTTCGTGCCCTGATCACCTGGGGCAGTGATTCAAAGCAATGTATTGATTAAGCACGTCCTCTATAAAGCACTGTTTTAAAAACAACTTCATATGAATTACCTTATTTAATCCTCACAACCAACTGTGCAACAGACACAATCAAGAACCCATTTCACAGAGGGGGAAATGGAGAACCTGAGAATCTCCCCCTTCCTTGCAGCTTCTGGCCCAGCCAGCAGAGAATCATGAAGAGCTCTCTGCCCGGCAGCACATAGCTGACCAGCTGGAGCGGCGGTTCATCCCGCGCCCCCTGTGTAAGAGCTCCCTCATCGCGGAGTTCAACAGCGAACTGAAAATCCTAAAAGAGGCAGTTCACAGTGGGTCAGGTGAGTGTGCATGAGGCGTTCCTACTTTGGGTGACTCGTGGCCCTCAGAACTGACACAGATTGCCACTGTGCAGATCACGGCTCCTTTTGAAACAACATATGGGTTAGCCATTTAGGTACGCTGGTAGATTTGACCATGTGATCTCTGTCAACAACATAACAAATCAAGCGGTATCCGCTGAGCTTTAATCTTACTCCTTTTCTAAGTGTTTTGTTTTGTTTTTTTTTTTTTTTGCAATCTTCATTTCAGTAGTTAAGCTCTTTCTTGAATATTTAACTGGGACAAAAGTATTTTAAATTCATGCCATCGTTTTCTTTTTGAAAAGAAGAAGGGGAACTCATTTTCACGAAGCATCTATTATATGGTAGATTATTTCAAAGGTGTTATTTTATTTAATCCACACAAGTACCTGAAGTGAGTCCACTCCACTTAGAGCGTGAGGCAACAGACTCAATAGAGAATAAGTAATTTACATGACAGTGACAAAAGTGAGGGAATTTAAAACCAGATCTATAGGACTGATTAGAAAGCCTTTAACTTCTCACAAATTGGAGGGAGAGAGGGTTAAATCAGAACTGGTAGGCTAGGAGATCCTTTCTGTACATTATTCAGAAGATTTTCTTGGAATACATTGTTAACTTTTTACAATGATGATTAACAGCAGATTACTGAGGAAGGAAAATAATGATCTGCCATTAGAGGGCAGTTGTTGCTCAGAAGTAGAATATTGTACGTGTGGTTTGTTCCTTTTATTGTTGCTTGCCAAGTATTAAAGACATAACTTTTGACAAGTACACCTTGGTGAAATTTCCACAGAGCTATTTAAATATTCTACTTTATAATAAAATAATCTGACATAGAACCTAAGGGTTATTTCACAAATTGTATTTCCAGGAAAAGAAAATGAGAGAACAGTTTCCATTATGTTTTCTGATTGAATGTGAGGTTTCTATCAGCAGTGATTTATTACTTCTGTATTCATGTCAGGTGAGGTATATCTCTCAGAAAAATCTGCTAAATTGGAAGCTACAATTCTCGTCAAAATTCATTTGCATTCTACCAGCCTTGGCAAATGCAATCGAAAAGCAGTGAGAGAGGAAGCAATGTCAAAGCATTTTACATTGTTAGAAATTTCATGCACCCACAAGGAAACTATTCAGTTTGTATCAGTGGCCAAGTTTTTTGTTTTTTTTTAATTCTCTCTTCCATTTGCTACTTTGTCCTAAATATCATTTATCTAGGACACACCATTTAACTGGCCTTTCTTTAAAAATACAAGTGGTCAGGAACGAGTTCGAAGCAAACAGTTGTTTCCAAGATCCTCACCATGGATTTCCTCTGCTCTCGCAACCTGCTAGCCTACCAAGGGAAGACGTCCATCAGCACCGTGGGCACCTCCACCTCTGCTTACCGCCTGAGCCTGGCCACCATGTCCCGCTCCAACACGGGCACCGGCACAGTCTGGGAGCAGGACAGCGAGCCCTCCCAGCAGGCTTCGCAGGACACCCTGAGTCGGACTGATGAGGAGGATGAGGAAAGTAGGTCACCCGCAGAATCCAGCAGGTGGTGGGGGCAGGTGCTGTGACACGGTTCGGCAATGCGAATGAGGGCTTGGGAAGAATTTCTACCCTTTTGACCCTTTTCAGTTCTGATCCCCTGGTCATTTTTGCATCAGGGATTTAAAATATAATTTTGGCTGATTCTGTGATTCCTACAGTTTGCTCTTCCATAAATTTATTGATATCCTTGGTCATTTGGGAGGAATTCAGGCAAAGAGTAAATCTTTGCTTTGAGGATATATATTCAACTTTCCCCACTAACTCTCATTTAAATTGTGCATAAATAACTAAGGGAAGCATTTATTCCCTTTCTCCTGGCTGTCTTGCTTAGAGGGTCGATCCCCTTACATGACCCCATTGGGAAAGGAACAGTGAACATGCATATGTTCAAGACTTAGCAGAGGCCAGTCAGCTATACTATCTATCTAGAATGTGAACCAGCAGGCTATCTTGAAGGAATACACCCCGAATTTGAGTTAAGAGTGTCCCCAGTGACTGACACAGCCTAGGACCTTCTAACATATATGCTTAAGATTTGGTGTTAAGCTTACTTAGTAGGTATAGGCTTTTTTTATTTTAATTTTATTTTTTTTTACAGTCAATATTTTTCTGTATTAGTTATAGTTGAACAGCAAAGTGAGTAGCAGTGGGTTTTAAACGGTAAAATTTTCCATTAATATTAAACACTGTTATTTCATTTTTTTTTAAGGTTACACGGATTATTTTTCATCTCCTCTTTTTTTTTTTTTTTTTTTTTTTTAGTTTTTCCACTGTTTGGTGGTTGCAACAGAGGGAGAGAAATAGAGAAAAAAAATCTTCAACTCATTGTTCCACTTAGCTTTTCCATTTAGTTGTGCACTCATTGGTTGCTTCTCATATGTGCCCTGACCAGGGATTGAACGAGCAACCACTGTGTGCTGGGACAATGATCTATGCACTGAGCGACCCAGCCAGTGCCTCCACGTGTATTTTAAACACACTCTGACGTAACATTTATAGTAAAATGTACTGTCAGTGCTTTAAGAATGAAAGACAGGTGAATGGATTAAACAGAAACAAAACTCAGACACAGACAACGGCATGGTGATTATCAGCGGGAAGGGGAATAGTGGAGGTTGAAAAAGGAAAAGGGAGGATAAAGAGTGATGAAAGGAGATTTAATCCCACCGCACACAGAAAGAATGAAAACAAAATCTAAATCTTCACTAAGAGCTTCTTCATATCAAACAACAACAAGAAGTTCCACTCTGAAATAAATTAAATAGAGGAAATGAGAGTTGAGGTTAGAATTTTAATTAACTAAGATTAATGGAAGTATTTTAATACCAGCTGGATGTGTAGAAGAAGGAAAGAAATAAATACGTTGTTAAAACACGTATCAGTAACGTTACTAGATTTAGTTTTGTGACTAATCAGATAACAAAGTGATAATATATTCCTGCACTTGACCTACAGACATATTTGTCTCCAAATCACCCTGATCACTGCTCATGCAAATACCCATAAAATTGTAACTAGAAACATACTGAAAAAAAAACAACAAGAAAACAAACTAAGAGAGCTAAGGGTCAGCAGTTTGAATATTTGTTAAGTCCTAGTAATAGTTCAGATTTTAAAGTAATGCCTATTTTTCATTAATTCCTGAAATAGTCTCTCAGCCATTTTTGTAATGATGGGAAATACTACAAGATATCTTTAGTAGAGCTAATTATATTTTGCAGGTAACCTTACGAGTAAGTAACCGAGGCACTAGGAAGGAGCTAGGAGGAAAAAGCAGAGAAGACATATAAACAGAGATATTATTGACCAAGTGCCAATGCTCACACACTAAACAGAATGCAGTTTTTGGCTAATATTCTTCTCTCGAACATCAAAACTATCCCAAAGAAAACAGGTTTGCTAACAAATGCAGTGTGACTGTGATGCGGGTGTGTTTAATTTATGTGCGACGGAGAATGAGAACGAGATGGTGGACTGCTTTCAATTAAACTATTTTTTCATATCATCATCAAACCTGTCTTAAGATCTCCCAGGAGCAAGATGAGGAACAAGAAAGTATGAAAAAGATATGTTTTCTGCCCTGTAAGCTCTTAGAGGTCTGGTAGAGATGGCAGACATGTTCTATGAAGAACACTTAACAGAGCATGAGTGGAAGGCAGCACCCGGTTAATTACAAAGCAAACATTGAGAGAGAAAGTGTGAAGTGATATATATGTTTGAATAAAGGAGAAAAGAAAGAAAAATCAGTGCAACTGTAAAAGCCTTTGAGTTGTTACCTCTACCCTACCACTTTTTTTTTTTTATGATTTAGAGGCACATTTGCTTGTTTGCTTCTCTGTACATGCACCTAAAAAGGAAATACCATTTTAGAATAAGAGTTGACTTCAAGCCAGTCATCATATACAAAATTTACATTTATAGCATGTTTCATATTAACTCTCTTGGTTTGAGATAAGTTTCATTAGAAATATGACCCCTTGGGTTATTTTAAATAAATGACGTAAGATGACCTTAGATGGTAGCAAAAGTTCACCAAAACCCTATGCTAAACAAAATATGTCTATTGCTCTGAAAAACAACATTAGCTCACTTAGAATGAGGTCATTTTGTCACAAATACTGTGTTAAAGTTAACTTTCATATGGATTTGAATACATTGATTTCTGCCTTTATGGAGAAAACAAGACTACATGCTTACAACTTAAAATTTAGGTTAAAGTAAGCATTTATTTATAAACTTTTAGGTTTTCAAAAATATCCAAAAAAAAATCTGAAACACTCTTTTCCTCAGCAGTCTAAAACTTGTTAAATGTACTGAATGTAGTGTTGGAACATAAACACACACACACACACACACACACACACAAAATGCACTTGTCTCTCTCAATAAAAAAGTCCCTCATTGCCCTGGCTGGTTGGCTCAGTGGTAGAGCGTCGGCCTGGCGTGCAGGAGTCCCGGTTTGATCCCCGGCCAGGACACACAGGAGAAGCGCCCATCTGCTTCTCCACCCCTCCCTCTCTCCTTCCTCTCTGTCTCTCTCTTCCCCTCCCGCAGCCAAGGCTCCATTGGAGCAAAGTTTTCCCGGGTGCTGAGGATGGCTCCATGGCCTCTGCCTCAGGCACTAGAATGGCTCTGGTTGCAACAGAGCGACGCCCTGGATGGGCAGAGCATCGCCCCCTGGTGGGCGTGCCAGGTGGATCCCAGTCGGGCGCATGCGGGAGTCAGTCTGACTGCCTCCCTTTTTCCAACTTCAGAAAAATACAAAAAAATTTTAAAAAATTAAAAAAAAAAAGTCTCTCATTGAGCTGCTCCTGTAATGTTTAAAAACTATAGTCTAGCTTTCCTGAAACCTTTAATTCATGGATGCTTCTTAACTTTCACAAATAACCTACTTGTAAGAATGGACAAGAAGTTTGTACTTATTTCATGAAGGCTGCTCGAGTGGGAAATGTGTGGATGTGAAGAATTATTATTCGTTCCTTTGTACAGATTAAAAACTAAGAATCTAAAGGTCTTTTTTTTTCAAGATGTAGATACTTCCATGAAGCTTTATTTCAGCTATTTCCCTCACACAAATGAAGTAAGCAGTCACTTGAACTTGCAGTACTATTTACATTCTCAAAATGACAATGTTCAGTAACTCTAGAGGTTAAGCTATTAAAGTCTGAGTTTTCATACAAATAGGGAAAAGATTTCTTCAGACCCCAAGGTCTTAGTTTTTTATCTCTACAGAAAGACAGATGATAATTTAGCTTTAGAGACTACCTGAGATTGTATTCAAGCCGTGGATAGAACCAACACACATATTTGGTTTGGGTTTTCTGATCAATGTCGTAGGTTTACAACACTCCATTCTTCTGCCCCTTTCAGATGACTCTGTAAGCATGCCCAGTGTGGTAAGTGAACAAGAAGCTTACCTCCTGAGTGCCATTGGAAGGAGGAGGTTCTCCAGCCACGTCTCTAGCATGTCTGCACCTCAAGCTGAGGTGGGCATGTTACCTAGCCAAAGGTAAAGAGCCATTAATATCATATACTCTGCATTTGGGGGAAAGATAGAGATTCTGAAAATTTATTTGTGTCATTCTTAGAAGGCTGAAACAGAAGCAAAGAATCCATGGTTTTAAGGAGGTCATTCAACAAAGGACTTTTTAACTAGGGTTGTACAGGCGACAATTAGCAGAGAGTTTTCTAAGCTAGGCCAGTGGAAGGGATCTCAATTTCTGATCCAAGCATTGTTTCTCCTTAAAACTTTCCAGAAATAGATACATAGTCTTCTTTCAAATTACATTCTCATATTTCACATATATAATTTAGCTAAGCAAATAATGAGTACCTGGCAAGTGTATCAGATTAGCTTGATATATTTGGTAAACTTAGACTTCTGGTGTGTCATCAGTATTTAGTTGGAAGGAGTGATGCCTAACCAAGCAGAAAAGGACTACACCAGTGGTAGTCAACCTGGTTCCTACCGCCCACTAGTAGGCATTACAGCTTTCATGGTGGGAGGTAGCGGAGCAACCAAAGTATAAATAAAAAGATAGATTTAACTATAGTAAGTTGTTTTATAAAGATTTATTCTGCCAAACTTAGTGAAAATTCGACATAAAATACTTGGTAATTATTATTATATACTTTAACTTGCTGTTACTCTGCTTTATAAATTTTACAAAGTAAAGTTACTTTTCTACTTTATAAATCACTATTACTATGGAACCGGTGGGTGGTTAGAAAATTTTACTACTAACAGGGATACAAAAGTGGGTGGTAGGTATAAAAAGGTTGACTACCCCTGGGCTACACTATTATATGTGACCTTGAGCAGGTCATTTAACAAAGGCCACAGTTTTCTCCTCTGTGAAATGAGGATGTTGGCTAAAATGATTATTAAGTAACTTCTCTATTTATAGATCTATAATTCCATAATTAAACCTTTTAAAACATTTTCTTTGGTGTTCTGTGCTTCCTAAGAATATGCATTAAAAACTTCATATATATGTATATATATAAAGTAATCTGACATAGAGTCAAAACATCTATTTCAAAGCCAATGATATTTTTATTGAAAAGACTGAATTTTTACAAAGAATTGGCCTTATTTTTTTTTCTGGTTTGTTGTTTATTCTTAATACTCATAGGTTCAATGCAGTATAATTCATACATGAAAAATAATAAAAATCAGAGAAAATTCTAATGTTCAGATAAAATCAATTATATGCAGAAACAATTATCCTGTTCCCAAATCCTTTAGCAAATACAAATAGTTCATAAACTATATGGATGAAATAAAATTTGTGATTATAAAGCCTAACTTTTCAGAATATCAAGATATAGGGGAAAATGATAAAAGGTGATTGAGTCATAAGTAAATTATATACTTATAAAGAAAGCAGTATTTTATGTACTATTTAATCATTATAAAAATCAATAATCTATAAGGGTACCTATCATTGTGAGAGATTGTTTTACCTACCACTTGGTAATTTACCTCTGAAAAAGATGTCTTATAATAAAATGTGTGAACAAAATCAGAACCAAACTATAAAATGTCCAAACTATAAAAAAGATATAAATTCATATAAGCAGTTAATATTGGTTACTATCAATATAATTTTAATTGTTAGCAATGTGCAAGGTTCCATCAAGAATAAAATAATCTAGCAATTCATTTAAAAGTTTTATTTAAATTAGGAAGTTGTAGCAATTGAAAATAGAGGTGTTTTTGTTATTGTTGTTATGTACCTAAAATGACCAGGCCATAAGTTTCCCTTGTACGTATCTGTTAAGATGTTAACTGATTTCCAGGGAGAAAATTTATTCTATTAGAGATGTACTAAAAGTACTAAAAGTATAGAAAAATAATACCATTAAACCCTTTGCACTTAAGTCATATTTTCTTAGAATTACTGTCACTGGAAGGCCAGTGACAGTAATAATATCTATGTGCATTAGGGAAAGGAGGCCCCTTTCTGGGGACAGAGGCTATTTTGCAGAGTACTAGATTAGTTAAACAATTCTTTAGAGGCAGTCTCTCCAGTATTACAGTTTTCTAAATGGTTTAGCAAGTATTTATCGAGTGCCTCATGGGTGCCTATAAGCTCAGTGCTAGACAGTGAAGGAATGAAAGATAAAGGACAACAGTTTCTGTTCACAAATCCCCAAATCGGTGGCCTCCAAATAAATCAAAAAACTATTTATTTTTTTACGAACCTGACAGGTTTCTTCTTTTGCCATTTATAATTCAGTCACTAGAGGATGGAGTAAGGGGGTAGATGGGGTTCCATGTGGATTTTCCTCGGTTACCTTCCACCCATTTGTTTACTCGCATTTTCATTGCAAATTAGTAATGGAAGTTGGGTTCTTTCTTTGCTTTTCTTAATAGCGTTAGTTCCAAGAGTTTGGTTGTGGCAGTTCATGGTAAGTGGTTTCTGTGTGATAATGTCACAATGCACAAGAAAGAAGCAGGCTCTTGGTCAGTGAAACATCACGTACATAAAACAGGTTAAAAATAATAACCACCCAGCCGAATGGTGACCGAAGGAACGTTACTTTCATCTTCTACAGACTCATTCTGGAATGCGTTTCAGAGCTCATGTTTCCATATGGAGCTCATTTTAAGACCCAACTCTTGACCAATAAATAGATCATTCCCCTGAGAGTCCTATTCATCCAAAGTCCCTCCTCCCCCATTGCCTTGAGTCCTATGTCTTGACAAACCCAGCACAAGGTGAAATGGTTGACTGTCTCCTTTTCCTTCCTTGTTCTGTTAAATTTATTTATTTTTGGTTCTCAAAAGCAGAAAATTGCATGCTTTTTTTCTTTTTCTTTTATTTGTTTGCATTTTCTTTCCCTAAATGCTTCATCTCCCTACCCCTCCTGCAGTGAACCTAATGTCCTCGATGACTCCCAGGGCCTGGCCGCTGAGGGCAGCCTCTCTAGGTACAGTGTCAATGCTACCTGTGTATTGGTGTCCGTGCTGGGAAACGAGCTGTTCCCTGTCTCCTCTGTCTCTGTCTCCTCTCGCCCCGTCTTGATATCTATTTCCATTCCTTGCCCTGTGTTGCTCATGAACACACAAGCCTGGAAGTCAAAGGTGTAGCCTCCTTCATTTTTAGCTTCAGAGCACAATCGCAATGCCTAAAAAGTTGACTAAAAGAGAAAAATCTATGGAGTTCTCTTAGGGGCTTGTCCCATGGACATCTAAAATGTTTGATATGCCAAATGTTAAATTTATCCCATTTAATCATTGCCTCCCACACTGATATTCCTGAAGAAATGTTGTTCAGAAGCCAGTTAAGACAACTCCACATCATCGGAAACCCCCTTATTAAATCAAAACAGGTATTTTAGCTAATTCTACAGATGGTAAGAAAACAGTAATGTTATACTAAGATTAACAATGTAAATTCAATTTATGTAATTCCCTCTCTTGGATGCATGTTATGTGGCAAGCTATTCAAATAGCTTGTTCAAACAATACTTATGTAAAGAATGTCTGTCCCAGCACAAAGATGACTCCAGAACTTGCCATGAAATAGCAGACCCAAACATTTCTTGGTAAGTAAGAGAAGTCTCATGGTGCAAACAATATAATGTCTTGGCTATTGGTTTAAAGCTTCAGAAAGGGGGACTGCACCTTTAACACTCAGATAAACCACGTCAAACATTCTTAATCTTGTGCTGTTGATTCACACCTCTCAACTAATCCTCATTCAGGGTAATGCTTCTTGTTCATTCCAAGAGTGTCTCTGTTCCATCTCAGGAGAAAAGTTTCCCTTTTCAGGTTTGCATTATTGAGTGAGTACAATCTATGCGTGTTTATTGCTTTATCACAAAGATGAGGAAATGTTGAGAGGCTGTTCCTGTGACAGGTTGTCCTTTGTTTTCTTTGCATCTTGTTCAGATTTCACATTTTCTTCTACAATTGAAAATGAGAAATTTCATCCATTGTCAGATGTTTTCTCTGCCTTTTTTTTTTTTTTTATTGGACCCATCAGTCATGACATTCATTTGTGTTTGCGAGCCCTCGCCTTGACAGATTAGTCTCTTGTTGGTGGTAAATGTGGACGTGCCACAGAGTGCAGACTTAACTCCAATATTAAGGACGAGGAAGAACAAAACAGTCCTCAGGATGGTCTACTTTCATTCTTCACTGCATTTGAAGAGATTAGAACCAAGTCTAGCACCGTGACCATTGCTTTCTTTGAAAGAATGCATTTGTTAAATGCTTAATCTTACACATCAGATAGGAGAACCTTGATTAGAAGATAATTTCAGTGGCCTCCTGAGAGGAGAAGATGGTGAATTAACCACTTGGCCGACTTTCTCCAAGGGCTTTTCTAGTTAGGCCAAATCTACTCTTGCTAAGTAAAATACTAGTCTGAAGTTGGTGAGAGATGACGGAAGTTTGATGGATTATTAGAAACTCTCCGACAGATTTGGCCTTCTCTGGCAAGCTCAGGGTTAAAATGACTGATTTGGAGTTCTCTAACCCAATCCAATCTAACTGTAAATTGGTTCAGAGCCAAAACTGTAGATTTGTATTTATAACTGAACTAGTCACGTCAGGACTTCGATGATTGTTTTAGATCAATTATTGCTGATTGGCCCTGGCCGGTTGGCTCAGCGGTAGAGCGTCGGCCTGGTGTGCGGGGGACCCGGGTTTGATTCCCAGCCAGGGCACATAGGAGAAGCGCCCATTTGCTTCTCCACCCCCACCCCCTCCTTCCTCTCTGTCTCTCTCTTCCCCTCCCGCAGCCAAGGCTCCATTGGAGCAAAGATGGCCCGGGCGCTGGGGATGGCTCCTTGGCCTCTGCCCCAGGCGCTAGAGTGGCTCTGGTCACGGCAGAGTGATGCCCGGGAGGGGCAGAGCATCACCCCCTGGTGGGCAGAGCTTCGCCCCTGGTGGGCGTGCCGGGTGGATCCCAGTCGGGCGCATGCGGGAGTCTGTCTGACTATCTTTCCCTGTTTCCAGCTTCAGAAAAATACAAAAAAAAAAAAAAAAATTATTGCTGATCTGCATCACCATTGTGTTTTAGTTCTGGGTGCGACCCTGTCACCCCGATTCAGTTGTGGTCATTAAGAAACTGGAAGACGAGGCATTCCCTTTGGATTCTAACTAATTCTACTGAAGCAGAGGCGTTCCACCAGCCAGCAGGACATCACCTTTGCCATACACTACAAATTGTTTCTCTTGAACTTCATCATATCACCAAGTTCTCTTTGGAGGAGAGGAACTTTCGGCATTTATTAAGAAGTTGGTTTATTAAATAGCATCTATACTTGTTATAGTTGGTTTGCAGGCTTTCTTATTTTGGTCAGTAAACTTCTTTATGCTGCAGACTCCTAACATCTTAAAGAAGCAGTAAGGCATTCACAATGTAAATCAGGTTTCACATAAGCCTGAGCACTCAGGACCTAAAATACACCCGAAGTCTATAGGTCTAAGGAAAATCTGGCACCAAAGCTTATAGAAAGTCAGGAAGCATGCCTGAGGGAGAGTGAGAGACCCAGCTCCTTCTTCTAGCCCCATGTTGTGGTTCATTTTCTAGGGATTTGCTTTTGAAAAAACACTTATTGTAGGCAAAATGGGCAAGTTGGTCTGAGGGCTAAATGAGGGATGAAACCAAGATCATTCAATAAATAGAAGGGAAAGAGTAACAATTTTTCAGATCTTTTGAAAATTTCATCTAGGATTTTTTTTTAAACCTTGTGCTGATCTCTTTTAAAGATTCATGATGGGAAATATCAACCAGTTAGAAGCACTATCCTATTGAGAAAAGATTTTTTTTTAGAAATTAATAAATTGAAAAAAGTATTCCATGGAAGAATTCTTTTCTGTTAAGAATGTTCCTCTTAAAAAGTATGTAGAAACTCATGGAAGATGTTCCCTCCCTGTGCCCATTCCCCCCCACACCATGGACCATAGTTTTTCTCCAAAAAAATATAGACATACCAAAGGTTACTTAAGCACTAAAGCCTGGATGTTTATACTTGAGAATTAAATTTTGCCTAGACATGTTAGAATATTTTATTGTTTCATTTATGTATGGATTCATTGGTTAATTCCTGTCTGTGCCTCAACCAGCAATCAAACCAACAACCTTGGCATGTTGAGACAATGCTCTAACCAACTGAGCTAACTGGCCAGGGCTTAAGACATGTTAGAACATTTTGAAAGGCAGGAATTGACAATCAACTCTAATTTTTTAAAAAAGTTTACAATGCTATTTGATTCCATAAGGATAATTTTAATCACAGTGGAAAATAAGAATGCAGTTCAAGTTTGAACAAGATAGATAGTCTGGGTGAAACAAAATAAAAATAACCTATTTAGTAGAACCCATCTCATGATCATCCACATTTTCAAAGTATAAAAAGTTGTCAATTACTCTCAATGTACAAAGAAAAAAATTAAAACAACCTTTTCAGGTAGCTGAGAATTAATGGCTAAGAAAAGTGGGATACACAGCTACATACTTTATCATTGCTAAATCAGTTCTTGTGTGACATTTAAGATCCAGACTATTTTCCCTTTTTAGTCTGATTCTAACCTCTACTCTCTAAATTCTGTGGTATTTAAAACATGTTTTCTTGGATCTTGTGGAGGCTGAATAAATTTTAAACAATAATATTTTACTGGGAAAGGGAAAAGCAGAATTTCATCTACTCTTGAATTCCCTCTTCTCTGCAAATGCTTTGTGGCTCCTTCTGTGCTGGTTTTATTCATTCCCATCACAGGAAAATTATTCAGGGTAAATGGCTATTCTGTGTGTCTTGTGTTCCACCTCTAGATTTCTCTAACCATGTTAAAATTAAAACTAGAAATACTTTACTTTCTGGGTGCCAATCTCCTCACCTAGAGCTTCTACTTAAATTTTTTATTTATGAAATATATTTCAATCTATACACTTTTTTGTCATTTGAGATGAGTGATATGAATTTTTATTGTATTATCGAATGGCCCTTTGTTTGCCTATCCTTTAAGAAATTTAGGTATTTAGAAATTTATCCTTTAAGACCATTACATATATATATCCTATTAGAAAATACATATATGTTTAAACAGTACAACTCAGCTATCATGCTGAAACAGGAAAAGAGCTAATTTGTGCCAAAATTGTCCTTTTAACATTATCTAAATTCCCCTAGCTTATAAATGGACTTCCTTCCATTTTGAGTAAGGCAGTTTGTTTTTTGTAGACAGTTGAGTCACGCCAGTTCTGCTAAGCCCCAGGTGCATTGTCTTCTCTAACACCCAGATCATGCTCAGGTTTTCTGTTACGGTGTTTCTCAGTGACTCAATAATACAAAGCATGATTTTAGCTTTGACTTAGAAAGTTGTACTTGCTTTTATCCTCATTGTTTTGCCCTTTTATTTAGCAAAACGGTAGAAACCGGCTATGTCTCATTCCCAAGATTAAAAGTATCAGGTAGCACCAGTTTTCTATAGAGAGGTGCTTAGGGTCAACACCTTGGTCTCTCCTTGGTTAGTTTTAGTATTACACACCTATGGCCACACATTACAGATCCTACTGATGACTGAAATACTCCATGTGATTGAAATATTCCATGATGTGAAGAGAAGCTAAATTGAAGCTGCTTTCATATGTGACTCTAATATGAGATAGACCTGAGAAAAAAAACGTATTCTACACAAATGATTTCCATTATTAATTTTTCTGGCTGTTTATTAATAATATGTCCTAACTGCAAACACTTATGCCAGATTTTGATGTCTGAAATAAATGTTAGAATCACATTTTTAGGGAAAATGTGGTTAGGATATCTCTCCAAGGATATGTTCTATAAATTCATCTTTGATGTGTGCATTCCGTTGATGAAATGCTATATCATTTACATAGAATAATAGCTAATTAGTAAAGCTATAAACTTGATCTATTTCTCAGAAACAAGCCTCTCTATCCATAGAGAAAAATTTGATGCTTATTATGATCTTCCCTTGGAATTATCATTGTGAAATTACCATTATGTTTTAACATGTAACACTCTGAGTAACGTGTATTTTTTCTTTTCTTTTCTTGCATCATTTTTTCTCACAATCTCAGATTATTGAATAAAAAGAGACAAGTGGACTGCCTCAATTTCATTTTCTCTGCCCAGTTATTAGCAAACCATTTTATTAGCCATCTTCTTCTAGTGTTCTAAAAGCAATAAACTCATTACAAATATCAAATGTAAAACAAGGAAGCATGCTATACACATTACTTTTCATGTTCAAACCATCTTACATCAACTAACTTCTTTTCTCTACCTTAATGGGAGGTAGGTGGTAAGTATTAACCTCCCTTTATGGCTAAGGGAATTGAGGTAACATTTAGATGTCAATGAAGAATCCATTCCAATGACAGCTTTGCTTGGTATTTGGGAGAAACTTGTTTCTACTTTTGTGTATGTGGTAATCAAATACTCTTTCCAATTTAAGACACATGTTAAAATGTATAATTAATAAGGAGATGTAATTTCAAACATGCCAGCCACATAGTCTGGATTGCTTATCAGAATTTATTGCATTGTTCCTTTGGGGTAATTTTCTGTCTTCATAGAAAGGTCTTATATGTATAAAAAGTCATGTACATTGCTCTTTGAACTTGATATTTAGGAGAACAAGAAAGTTTTAAAAACACCTATTTGGAGGACTCCTTATGAAATTTTGTATTATCTATCCCAAATGGTATAATTATGATATAATTACATCCTACTTCATAAAAATTCTGATGCACTCCATTTGGGAGTCATTAATTTTCTTCTAGTGGAAATATAAGGCTTTTTAAAAATGACAAATGTACCTGTGTTGACCGTGTCATGATTAACCAGTTGTTAACACAACAAGGGAAACATCTGATTGTCCATTTTGCCAGCAACTTCTCTCCCTACAATGGCAGCTAGGTAGCTTAAAAAATAAAATTAAGATGAATGAATATAGTTTTTCTCCTTTTTCTTGGATAGTTGATAACTCTGGATTCCTCTGGGGAAAGTTTACTCTGAAAACTATTTGTAGATGACTCTCCTTTTGCAGAGGCAAAGCAGATATTTAACCATTAACCAAATAATCACATTGGCATCATCCACAGGATTACAGTGTTCTCTGGGGCACAATACATTTCCTTTCTTCACCCCCACTCCCATTATAAACACCTATTTTATATGCATGCAGAGTGAAAAAGGATCATGGGCCCATGACGGTATTTTTGGCTTCACCCAACACCAAAATAGTGACCACTATTAATAGTAGTCATTTTTGCATATAAAATGCACACATACACAGCAAATTTGGGAGGAGCAGGTTGTTGCTTTTATAAATTACGTGATATGTTTGAGTGCAGCTACTTGACATTAATAATCACTCTTCTGAGTTCTAAGAGATTATTTTGACAGCCTTTTAAATTTAAAACCATTTTTAAAAAACATTTGTCTGCCCATGTGACTATTTATTTACTCAGTAGTCACGGAGACTTCAGGCTGCAAACATGTGTTGAATGTGCCCCTTCACCCAAATGAATTCTGTGTCTGATGTGTTTGATATTCGTCCATCTTACTTTCATTTAAATTGAAAATTTTAAAAAGGTGTTCCCATCATGTGGTAGAGTTGTTTGTGTTTGTTTGTCACCACCTTTTGCCTTCCCTTCAGAAAAAAAAAAATTGAGATTAGAATATGACATCTTAAACCTTTTGGTGGTTTCCAAAACCAGGGGTGTGATCGAACCCATGTTTTGCCGAATGAAAGATATTGTATCAGTGATTGAAAACAGAATCTCAATTTTGGCAGCTTGGGGCTACAAGGCCCCGTCCTCCCTCCCAAACCTTTGAAAATTCCCACCTCAGGGATTCTTTCCCAACCTTCCTTCAAAGATAATGGTATCTTTGAAGTGACTGTTTTGTATAAGTGATTTGGAGGAACACCCACCAGAGGACGGTCTTCTGCACTGTCTCCAGGTACACTAATGCTGTTGGTGCTTGACAGGGTGGCAAGTGTACAGAGTGAACCTGGCCAACAGAACCTCCTCATTCAGCAGCCGCTGGGGAGGAAAAGGGGCCTGAGGCAGGTAAGCCGACCTGGAAAGGGCTGGTGGGTCATCCCATGAACCGGAAGCTTTATTCAGTTTTGAGTGTCCATGTATATTACGCTTATATTTTGCTTTCTCCGCACCTGAAATAAGCAGTGCAGAGCAAATAGAAAATGTAGTAAGTGCTTTGAGCAATCTGAGAGTTTTTAGCTTCTAGATGAGCTCATCTTAGCAAAGCTGATTACTCGGTGAAGTAAGTGGGCCTGAACGTCTATTTGTTCTCTATCCAGAAACTCTCTCTCCCAGCCAAACTGAATGACCAGGGAAGATTTGTTATAAAGTTGATTTTTTTTTTGTATAGAGGAATAGACACAGTCATCCTTTATTCCTCATTTTAAGATTAATGATTGAAGTTAAAACTGAAATCAAAGTAAAGATTATCTTTGGAAATTTCCTTTGGTGGCTTTCCTTTACATGAGTCTCTGAATAAAAATTGAAATGAGCCTTTGCATTATTACTCTGATGAGAGCATCCCAGCATTGATTTGCATACCAGACACTTCCCTAGTATCTGAGGCTTTTTTCCCCCAGTATCTGAGGTTTTTTTCATCGATCTCTCCTGGAGAGGTTGTATTTGTTCAACTGCACTTTTTAAATGAACAAAACCTGATCTGTTAGCAATAATTATTAGTTTTGTATCCTAAAATTCACTGAAATTCTCATATTGACTATTTTAAATTATATTAATGTTCTTAGGATTATATAAAGTGGTAATAATTAAGAGATAGAATTGGTTAAAGAGGATACAAGAATCAAATACTTGTAGTTTAACATGCAGAAAAAAGTTGACCAGCTACAAAGGTAAGGAACAGCCATGAGTCCACATAAACCCATAAACCATAGTCAGAATCCTATGAGCACAGTGTGTTCTCCTGGGCAGTTAGATCCTTCTTGCTAGTCTCATTCTGCCTATTCTCTTTAGCTAAGACGTCCTCTACTGTCACGTCAGAAGACTCAGACTGAACCCAAAAACCGCCATGGGGTTCGGCTCTCGACCACTCGGAGGAGCATTCAACCTAAAACCAAGCCATCTGGTGAGGCCTCCTGTGTCTCTTCTGATTCTACCATTGACATGATGCCACACAACTCAGCCAGGAAGGCCTGCAGAAACTCGTGCAGATAAGCACCACTTTGGGAAGGCGTTAGGATAAGGGAAGAAGTTTCCCAGAAAACTTTAGTGCCTTTTTTTCTTCTCGTCTTTCCCATCCCCCACCCTTACCCATCAAGAATCTAGGGAAATGGAAGAGGTCAAGGTAAACTATGAATGCTATGAGTTTTGAAAGTTGTGTTTTCCTTTCCCAAGCAAGAAATTGGGTTTGTTATATGCCTTACTGAATATAAAGAAATGATGGATAATAGGGACTTTTATGTCCTGCTAGCAGTTGTTATGAGTGATGACCAAGTTCACCTAATGCTCTTGCAGAACTTGTTTTTAGGCCATTTATGTAAAAATGAATTTTCTACACAAATCCTACTTTTTATAAGAAGGTGAAATCAAAATATATACATATTAGTCAAGTATGCTTTTACTTACTAATAACCTAGCAATATCTTCACTAAAAAAAGCCAGGAGACATTGGTTAATACTAATAATTAAGCACTAACTACGTATTTCCCTTCTATTTACTGCTTTACTTCTGACCTACAGTGGATCAGAAACGATCTGTGACCTTCATTGAGGCTCAGCCAGAGCTGGCAGGTGCCCCAGCAGACACACTTCCTGCCACAGTCCAGCCACAAGGCTGCAGCCCAGCCCCATCTAGGAAACCAGAAGGAATGGACAAACCAGTCCTCACATCTTCCCCGGCCATTGTTGTTGCTGATCTTCACAGCCTGTCTCCAAAGCTGGTAAGGGCACTAGAGAAACAGACAAGGCTTGCTCCCTGCATATTTACATCTAGGAACCACTTGAATAGGCAAGTTTATTGCATATAATTTAAGTCTGGGTCTGTAATCCCTTGTTAGCCAGACAGACAATGGTCCTAACATTATGAAAAAGAATGTCCATATCAAGTATGTGGCCAGGAATATATTTACTTAAGCAATAAGAGAAGTCTTTGTATTCTTTATTAAAATCCTAAGAGAAACTATTTCATAGCTAAAATAACTATTGAAACCCATATAATGCATAGTTTAAAGATAGTTAATTTCTAAAAAGTTAGCATTTAGATGCAGCCTTTAAGTACAGAGCCTTCTGTATCCTTGAAGATGAGAGGGTCTTCTTATTTTGATATTTTTCCTCATTGTTTTGATATTTTTTGTTGTTTTTATATTTTTTCTTCTTTTGATTTTCATAAATAAATTGCCTTAGGCCCCACATTGTTTCTATTTGATATTTAAGGAAAGCTAAGGGAAAAATATTACAATATACATTTTTGTAGTCTTTAATGGTTAAATAGCATTGTAACACCATTACCTCATCTACCCTCAGTCTGCAAGGTAAGCAGGGCAGAAATTATGCTCATGCAACAGATAAGAAAACCGAGGCTTAAAAAGTTGGAAGGGCCGATATAGGACCTCACATAAAACAAAGGCTAGAACCAATACCAGCCTTGGAATTTCTTGTCTAGTTAAAGCCAAACATTTTCAATACTCTTCCCGGGCACTCATTCTACCTTTCCATAACATTATGGCCCCTTTGATCATAGAGCAAGACCCTCCCTGCTGAGAAAGGAGAAAAGGAGGACCCAGAAGTACAAGGTGCTGCAGCACACAGCCCCCTCTCTACTCAAATCTCAGACCCTGATGACTTCACAGGCCTTGAGACGTCCATCCTTCTGCAGCACGGAGACACTGTCCTCCACATCAGTGAGGAAAATGGCATGGAGAACCCCCTGCTGTCCAGCCAGTTTCATTTTACTGCTACTGAGCTGGGGGAGACTGGTGTAGACCTAGATGAGTCACATGTTTAGTTCTGTATCTTGTAGGAGTTACAGGCATAGACAAGATGTGGGAGGGATCACTTTGCAAAAAGTTGAATTCTTTTGCTTGAAAAAGATGAAAACATGGCACTTTATATTCTATAGGTGAAACAAATCCCAGTAGATTTTGCTGCCAGTATGCATATTGTTTCATAAACATATTTAAAAAATCAATGGCTAAGATGATTAATTGTGTGAAGACCATAAAAACCAGGGAGAAATAAGGGGCAAGAGCCATTTGCACATTGTTTATGATTCAAGAAGGCATGAGCAATTAAAAACATGTACTATTACAGAGCTGCTTACCTAGAAATAGTAACAAATAATATGTTATAAAAAGAGAATGCAATTTTTTGAGGTTACTCACATTAGACATCTCATGCAAATGTTTATTTTTATAATTTCAAAAATATTAAATCAGGTGGCTGAACAAATAGTAATTTACATAAAAATAATAGGGAAACTAAATAGCAAAAAGCCTGCAGCCATTTTTGTTTTGATCAACAATACAGACATTTAGAAGGAATAAAATACTATTTTTAGAGCTGTGGACTTTTCAATATTTATTTTTCAACCATCATTTTATTGCATACTGTAAATTAGAATGCTAATGCCATAAAATTGTTCCCTTCTTAATCAATCACATTAGAGAGAGAATATTCTAGAAATTATCAGACATAATTCTGAATTAAGAACCTAAATAACCTATATTATAATGAAAACTAAATGTAAATATAATATCTAGAAAATGATACTATTCTTACTTCTAGCCTTGACTGTATCAATGCCAAGATTAGGAGATAATGGAAAATGTGATTACTTTACAGTAGTGCCTGCCCTCAAGGGCATATTTTCAGATATTAAAGTTATTGTTGTTAGAATATGTTCCCTGAAATATCTTCTCAATGTTAAGAACATTCTATGATCCTTTAGACATTTGAGTTTATGAGGAAAAAAAGATAAAGTGAGCAATCTCTTCAGAGACACAGTCAGCTTGTGATTTTCACTTTAACTTGAAGTTCAGTTCCTCAAGAAAAATATAAAACTTTAAAAGGCTTGTGAGGCCATATCTAGTGTGTTACTTAGCTTATGCTATAATGCTATAGTAGGGCTTGGTGTAATATAGTTCAAAATTGAATTTAAAAATTTTAACAATTACATTAGAAAACTGTTACAGAACTACAAAGCATATAAAAACTCACATACATACCTAAATTGGTATGGTGATGTGTGTGTGTTTTCTAGTTTTCCAGTAGAAGTTAAATATAGATTTTAATTATATTGCAATGAACTTAAAACACATTCTATATGCTTCAATTTGGACTATATTAGCTATGAAAAGTATATGTATATATAGAGGAGACCTACTAAAACCACCCAAATCACAGAGAAAACTTATTTTTTGTTAGAATCATTTATTAAATAGGCATTGTTTATATTGTGATTTATACTTTCAAATATAATTTTGGGTTTTGGTCCCATTTACTAAGAGAATAAAAGATATCTGTGAGTTGAAAACAATAGACAAAACTAAATATTTCAAATCTAAAACTTCAGAAAATAGAGCTTCAAAAAGTAGAAACTTCTTTTATGTATTACAGTATTTTCAGACATTGATGCTTAATGCTGAGTTAATTCTAAAGTGCAGAAATATACACGTAAGTGGTTTATGATTCTTTCTAAGCTGATGTATTTTGGCTATTAAAAATTATGCTGCTCAATTTAGTGTTAGAGGCCTTATGTTTGGTAATTACAAGTGTCTACGCTATGAGTCTCCACATGTCTGTGTCTTGTTCTAGTTTATTGGTTTTTGACTCAAATTCTCTATGTGTAATTGTATAAAATATTTATGAAGTAATGGAGTCAAAGAAGATTGTTGAATATCTGACAAGAATCCTAAATACCTTTATATGTAAAAAGTATTGGGCTGTTTTGAATATGATTATGCTGACCTGTCTGCCTTTTAGCCTGACTCCTTCACTCTAGTGTATGGAAGTCTGTTGGAAACTTTTCCAATAAGCTAAGTATTGTTGTATTTTGCAAAAAAAAAAAAAAAAAGCAAGCCTCCACTCTGAGAAGCAGGGCCTTAGAGAGTGGAAATGTTTTCATACAGAGACTACTGAGATTTTGCAGATGTACACATCTGTTCCATTTAAGGTGCCCTTAAATGTGTTGAATGTTCATGTGTAATTAATATATATATGTGTATGTGTGCATAAGATTGTCACAAGATGTATTCTCAGGAATACTGTTAACTGGAGTTTGAAGGAATAACTATTTTAAAAAACAGTAGTGAGAAGATTAGGAAAACATTCAAGATAATTGAGAATTTTTTACAACATTCAAAATAATATTGAGTATAAGACTGAAAATTATTACATATAGTAAATACAGTATTGGTAATACTAGATCATTTCTAACCTATGATGCTTAATGTTATTTATCTTGTTCAAAGAAAAATTCAAACAGGCACCTACTTCCCACGTATAAAAAATGGACTCAACCAAGAGTTTGCATTTTCAGAAATTAACTTTTGAGAGAAATGGAAATAAAGACTTATCATCCATGAGAGTGGGTGTAGATTTATACTACTCAAATTTCATTAAAGCAGTTCAAATCCTGGATACAGCATTTTTAATAGCAAAACATTTTACTTTCCTTTTTCAGTATTTGCTGCTTTCTGTAATTCTATTGGATAAGTTATTCAATTTTTCCCAAAACAAAGAAACTGAGTTGTTGAGTGCATTGGGACTAGGTGCTGAAAACTGCAGTATTAGAAGGTATAATTGGCATGGCGATGCTGGGGGAAAAATCTGTTGTGTTTACAGGTCTGGTTAGAGCCTGTTGAACAGGCTGGAAGTAACTGGTTTGCTATGTCAGGCCTCCAAAAGTACCTAAGGCAGGGTGACATCTCCTCCCTTTTTAGTATCTGTCCCTTTAGTCAATGAAGAACATTCTCCATTCTGCTGTCCAACTCCAATGGTATCTGAGATGAGAATAGGGTGTGTATAGGGACTGACAGGAAAGAAAAGGTCATAAATAGAATTACAGTCTAAAACACAAATACCCTCCTCAAGTTACACAGGACATTTTAATAGACTCCAGAATTTGCTGCTATCACACTGAGTCATGCTGATGACCTGTGACCTCACACCTCCCATTCTATGGCCTTGTCCTTGGCAGTGAGTAGAAAGTCCCACTTCCTCATTTACCTTAGTGGGCCTCAACTGCAGCAATTTAGAGTTTGGTTTGACACTCAGGACAATAAAAACAAGTTAAAGGTAGAATGTATTTGGAACAACTTAAGGCAAATTTATTTATATTATTTTAGGATTATTACCATTACAGATCAATGTACCTCCATAATATTTTTCAATAGTCACTGTGACTGAAGGATAAAAAGCCTTTATTAGCCATTTTATAGATAAAAACAAGTAATTGATTACACAGCCAACTTCCCTCAGATGACTATGAAGTCTGTTATGAACACTGGTTAACCAAAGAGCATGGAAAAAAATGCATATGAATAAATACTGAAATGTTTATGGAAGATATTTATGAAAGCTATTAAGACTTCTGTGTTTGAATATGCACATATATAATAAAATAAATCTAAAAACATTAAAGATGCCTGATTGTTTCATTTCTCTTTGGGGGGGGGGTGAGACAAACAGATAAAAAGGGAGAGACATGAGAAGTATCAACTTGTAGCTGCGTCACTTTAATTGTTCATTGATTTCTTTTCGTATATGCTTTGATCTGGGGCCTTCAGCTGAGCCAGTGACCCCTTGCTCAAGCCAGAAACTTTGGGCTTCAAGCCAGTGACCTTGGGCTTCAAGCCAGCCACCATGGGGTTATGTCTATGAGCTCACGCTCAACCTGGTGACCCTGCGCTCAAGCTAGTGACCTGAGATTTTGAACCTGGGTCCTCAGCGTCCCAGGTTGACACTCTGTCCACTGTGCCACCACCTGGTCAGGCTCATTTCTCATTTCTTAACATAAGTAATAGGTTAACTCATTCAGGAAAGTATTCTTTTTGGATTTCTGGGGTGTGCCTTGTTGTTTTGAATCCCAGGGGTGTGCCTTGATGTCTCTCCTCAATCCCCTACTCTGGCTTTAGTCACCGTTCAATTAGACACCTCCATTTCCTTCCTCCAAGCCCAACTGAGCTCCATTCTACTCATGCATTCCATTTAACTTTCAAAATAAATAAAAATGAGCATATTGGGAGACAGATACCCCAGCTTGACTTCTCTGCCCAGGTTATGACCTGGAATAACTGGTAGATTTCCTGTGAGGAATGTTAAGTATGTGGTTGTCCTCTGAATATAACCAGAACCACCATGGGGTTCAAGTTACTGCCATCCTGTCTCTTATAAAGAGTATAAAGTGCCCTATCTTTATCCTCTAAGGTATGTTCTTGCTAAATCCATTTTTTTCCCATACATGGTTATATTTCCTATCTTTTCCTGACCCAAGGACCCTAGACACATTTGGCAGAGGAGTAAACACTTTTATACCTCTTTTGGAGGAGCAGTAAATGAACAGATGAAAATTTGTCAATAAGCATTCCTGAGAGGGAAAAACAGAAAAAGTAAAAGGGATGAGAGCCAGAAGCAGGAAAGGAGAGTAGTAATAATACCCACCATCATTTTGTCCTGAGCACCAGGCATAATGTGCCAGTTAACCACCTGGATTTGCTTATTTAATCCTTACATAACCCTAAATATTGAACACTGTCTTAACAGATAACAAAAACGGATGAGACAGGGAGTACTGACTTTCCAAGTCACTGTGGACTTGGGGAAGAAATATTCATCTGATGTGATCCCTGAGAAGGAATTTATCTGCTGACATGGACTCCCCATGGTCAACTGAGGGGTCAAATTTTGCATAGTTAAAAAAAAATTATTTTCCAATTGCAGTGTACTTTCAATATTATTTTGTGCTTGTTTCAGGTTAACAGCACAGTGGATAGACAATCCTATACTGCACAAAGTGTTCCCCCCAATGTTTACAGTACCCACCTGACACCATATACACACTTATTGCAATATTATTGACTAGGTATATTTCCTATTCTGCACATCCCCATGATGATTTTTGCAACTGCCAATTTGTACTTCTTAATTCCTTCACCTCTTTCACCCAATGCCCCAAATCTCTCTGCCCTCCAGCAATCATCAGTCTGTTCTGTCTATGAACTTCAACTTTGTTCATTTATTTTGTTTAGATTCTACATATAAGAGAAATCATACAGTATTTGCAATAGCATGGATAGACCTAGAGGATATTACGCCCACTGAAATAAGTCAGTCAAATAAGATCCTAGCAGCCATTAACTGACAAGGCTTCTCACATACTTTGTATATCAGGAAGAACCTCACACTGAATTCAAGGCTTCCTGCACTATGCCCTGTTCATTCACTGCCCCTGAGTCAACTCTTATAAGGGAATTCCTGGTTTTGTCCTTCCACCAATGGACTAAATAAGACCTGTACAGTCAGAATAGCACTGCCCCATAAAGACCAATGAGGATGCATAATGCTGGCCAATCAGAAGTACACAGATTGAGATACCTCATTTACATACAACGGACCTAATTGGGAACTTGAGCAGAAACTTTCCTTATAAAATGCAGCTTCCCTTTTATCCCAGGGGAACATAATTCAGGTTGTTACCTGAGTTTATGTCTACCAGGCCACAGTCCATTTTGCTCAAATACATGCTTTTTATTCTTTATAATCTAAATTTAATTTTGGTTTACCTTACCCAGCCGGTGTCTGGCAGAGGTAGGATTCCTCCCTAAATTTGACTCCTTGAGCTCTTAAGAGTTCAAGGAGAGAGATAAGGACTAAGTGTTTTCTGGTTTGTGCTTTTTAAGGATAACAGAAGCTGGAGAGGAAAGGATTGATGTATAAACAAAAAGTGAAAACGAAGGCAAGGAGAATAAGAAACTACAAGAGTGTAAGGTGGGAAAAGATGAAGAAACTCCCAGAGCTCTGGGAAGAAAGTCAGAGAAAGGGACCTTCTTGCGAGGCCCCGCCCCTATACATTGAAGCAGTAGCCCCTCCCCTGGGGGAAGGTGGGACTTCCTCCTCACAGGTCAGTTGCTTCCGGCAGAGTAAGGAAAATCTAAGGGGAAGAGGCGGTGCCAAGACTGCGCAGCCAATCGATGCGACACCTTGTTCTTGCCCGGGACTCGTGAGGTAACTTGGTCTTGGGAACTAGCACCATGGCGTCTGGATGCAAGATTGGCCCGTCCATCCTCAACAGCGACCTGGCCAATTTAGGGGCCGAGTGCCTTCGAATGCTGGACTCTGGGGCTGATTATCTGCACCTGGATGTAATGGACGGGTAACTCCGCGGGGCTCGGGTGCGGGTTGCCGCGCGGGGCGGGATGGGCGCACCTTTATTGAGTGCCTGTGGGGTGCCCGGCGTCCCTGTTCCGCGAAGCGCTGCGCTCGCAACGCGGTGATGAGAACGGGGCCGGCGGGACGCCCTGGAGGCCCTGCCTGCAGCGGAGCTGACGCGGGCCGCCCCTGCGCCCCAGACCGCAGCCTCCTTCCCATCCCCCGTCCCCGCCCAACGTGTGGCCTTCAGGCACTTAGCACTCGGGAGGGACCTGACATCACTGGGACACGTCTGTCATTTTCAGGTAGAAACTGAGGCCCAAGGGGATAGACATGACTTGCCCAAGCTCATATAGGTAGGTAGTGGCAAAGCCGGGGAGACGCCCCGGTACCTGGAGTGAGGTTGCCCGCGATCCGCCACCTGCTGGGATTACCCGGGACCAGCCTTTTAACCTCGCTGAGCTCAGTTTCATGGCATGAAAAATGCGAGTAATAGTAGAACCGGTTGGTTAGGCGTCTTTGGAAGTTGAGATGACGATGACGTATATTATTCGTGAAGTTCACAGTACCTGGCATATAGTAAAGTCTCTATAGTTGTATCATGTTCGAATTTTGATTTTGCTGCCTTTTCTGGCACCCGTGCTCTTCAGGGAGTCAGGTTTTTGTTCAGTAATTTTAAAGCACTGTAGTTATAGCACATAATCAGTATTATGTGGAACCAGGATGAGGCTAGTTTCTTAACTTGATCATAAAATGAAGAAACAAGCCTAGAGAAAGCAGTAAGAACCTCTCTGCTTACCCAACCTTGTTACATAGTTGCACCTTGGATCTTCTTGGGTTTGCCAAGTAGTTTTATGGCCCCGCTGGTAAGTGGCCATGAAATCATAAGAGCCATTACCTTGGGTTGAGGTAGGAAAATAAATTTATTTTAAATAGGTGAAATCTTTCTGTGTTATTTACAAAAGAGGATCAGTTACTTCTCTTTTTAATGTTATTACCCTTGTAGGAGTTTTGTCTTCCTTTGTTCTGTCTGATAAGTCTGTTGTTTCTCTTTTGGATTTCACTCAGTTACCTTGCTAGTGTGCCTAACCGATTGTGGCAAAATCTGACCTTAGAATTCTAGGCTAAGAAGATTTGTAAATATTACTTCTCACAAAAGTTTTATTTTTAGTCTGCTATCATATGTGATTCTGTTTATATACTTTTTTTGGACAACTTTGTTTGACAGCCCTGAACTTTCCCAGGTGATATTACTGAATGGAGTGTGTACCTCAGAGATGGGTAGCTACATTTTTGTGTCACAGACACACAATTTCGTGTCAGAGGCACCTAGGGGTTTCAGGATAGAACAGGCTACATGTATATGTATGTAGTCTATTTGACACAAAAAGCACTTTTTAAAATAAGTTTTGTTTGAGTAACTGAGTGAATGGAGGAAATAATTTTCAGTTCTACCAAAACTGGGGTTCTTAATGATAACAGTAGCTCTTAATTATTTGTGTTCTGGTGCTCTTTGTGAATTAACCCACACAACCTAAAGAGTTGGTGCTGTTATTAGCACCAGTATTTGACAGTGAGGAATTAAATGCAAAGAGATGATCTCCTGTCAGTGGTTTCAGAGCGAGGAAATGGTGCAGCCAGGATTGGAAGCATGCAGCACTTGAGTGGTTCAGAAAGTAAATGTCTTCTGTGGGTACTGGGCTTTCAGAGAATAACTAAGACATTTTCTGTTCTTAAAGAGCAGCTAATAATTTATACAATTATTTTTGTTATTTATTTTATGTCTGTCCTGCTGCACTGAAAGCTCCCTGAAAACAGGGTCGGGCTGGCTGGCTCAACTCTGTATGCTTTGCAGGTTAAGCGCCATGACAAGCTTAGTTATATAATTGGTTGAATGGATGAAAGTCTGTATCATAATTCTTGAGGTTAAGATAAAAGTTTGTTTGTTTTTTTATTGACTCCTTCTCTTCTGCCAAGAAACATCTTGGTTTCAAAAACTAAATTCTGCATACACCGTTTAAGAAACCTTTTACTTTTCAGCTTCACAACTTTTTGAGCTAACAGCTATTCCTGTTCCCCTATTGCAAAGGAGGAAACCAGTTTAAGGAGGTTCGGCCCTTTCCTGGATGTCCACCGGAAGCGGTAAAGCCAGGCTGAGCTGCAGTGTCTCATAGGCCAGGAGTGTGAAATGAAAGCAGGGTGTGGACTCCCTTTCCCAAGGCGGCCAGCGTCAGTTGACCTTCCCTATGGGTCCTGCCTCCGTGCTTCTCTTTCCAGGCTCCATTTGAAAATCTCCAACGTTACACTGAGTTTGGATATGTTTGCTGTTTTTCTGGTCCCCCGCTCTTCCACTGAGACTTCCATTTCTCTTCTGATTAAAACTGTATGTCTTTGTTGTGAAGGTCAGACAATTTCTGGAAGCACTGGGGAGTGGGGCGCTAGTCTGGTTTGATATTTGCAATAAAGGACAAACAGGAAAAGAAAATGAGAAAGCGTGTAAATACATCATGACAGGTTATAAGCCGGAAATGTGTTGAACCTAAGTGTGGAAACAGAGCAAATAAGCAATTTCTAAATTAATTACTAGAATTTAAAGCTGGGGAGATTTCACATTAGTACTAGATTTTTGACTTTCGTATAACATCCAAAGGTTTGCCAGTATGGGTCTACAGTCCTAGCAGCCACCATTAGCCAGGCCAGATGATCTTCATTTGTCTCCTGTCCCCATCTTCCTGTTTTGTTCCTCCATGTTACCTGCCAATCCTTGTAGGCATATGAGTTGTGATTCCTAGTTCACAGGAATTGTTTTTTGGTTACAGTCTTGTGACATTTTATATCAAAGTTAGTCCATCTCTTATCTTTGCCTTTTTGGGAGACCCGGTAAAGGTTTGATCTGTTTGAAATAGATTACATGACACTTATAAATAAAGCTTAGGGTTGATGGAACATGAGAGATAAAATAATTGTATTTCTGTGTTATAATAATTAGCTTAATTTCAGTAAATTCCCTAGGGGAAGACTTTTATTGCATTTTATTTTTTGCAAATTTGACTCTCAAAAGTACCCTCAAGGAAAAAAAAATAAGACAGTAATATAATAATAAAATAGACTTCCTTGATGAAATTTCTCTTCATTAGAGTGAAATAATTTAGTGTTTTCCAAGCTGGTCTGATAAGTGCTCCCTGTGCATTTAAGAATTCAGATTCCCAGGTCCACTGTTGTGTCAGTAGGCTTGGAGTAGAGCCTGGGAATCCTTTCATTGCAAGTGCTGGTGCTTTTGTCAGGCAGATTTGGGGCCACCCTGACTTCGTGCTTGGGTTTGTAGTCCTTTCTGTTGTTGTGGCTTAGCTAGAAGCCTTGGGTTCCTTACAGCAGTGGTTTGGTTTTGTTCTCCCAGTGTAGTTGGTGAACCTGGTGCATTGAATTGGTCTTCAGTGGTGCAGTTTGTTATATATCATATAATTAGGGGTTCAGTAGTTTAAACAATCTGCTGTTTCCCAATGAAGTAAAAATTTGTTTTATTCTCCCTCTCTTTTTTTGTGTGTGACAGAAACAGAGAGAGGGACAGATAGGAAACATCAGTTCTTCTTGCAGCACCTTAGTTCATTGATTGGTTTGTCGTATGTGCCTTGACCAGGGGGCTACAGCAGAGCGAATGACCCCTTATTTGAGCCAGCGACCTTGGGCTTTAAGCCAGTAACCTTTGGGCTCAAGCCAACCACCATGGGGTCATGTCTGTGATCCCACGCTCAAGCCATCGACCTTGCGCTCAAGCTGGTGAGCCCGTGCTCAAGCGGGCGACCTCAGGGTTTTGAACTGGAGTCCTCTGCATCCCAGTCTGATGCTCTTATTCAGTGTGCCACTGCCTGGTCAGGCTTCTCATATTTTCTTAAGATGTGATTATGCTTATTTTCATAATAAATGAAACCTAAGTTTCAGACAGTAAAAGTAGTAGAGATCCCTCAGAAATATAGTGGGATTTATTCCAGACCATTGTAATAAAATGAGGATTGCAGTAAAGTGACTCATTATCTTTTTGCTGGTAGAGGGTCTTACCTTCAATGTGTTTAAAAGAAACAAAAAACCACCTGTGAAGTGCAATAAAACAAGGTATGCCTGTACTCCTGAGTCTACACAGCAAATTGGAAGAACAGTGAACAAAATACAAAGCCTTCAATTTAAGAACTGTATAATATTAACCCTCATTGCCTGTTTCTCTGACCTTTACTTCCAAGTTGTGAGTAAACATAATAAGCCTCTTATCTATAACCCTAGCACTCATTACTTTTAGGTGAATGGTAGAATGATTTCCTAAATGCTAAACGCCAACCTCCAAGGGCCAGTGAGCTGTGAGTGAAAGTGTCTGAACTCGTCTACCTAACCAGTCCCTCAGATGTGTCTTGAACCCAGACCTCTCCCATCTAAGTCTCTCCTCAGCCGGGCTTTCTTTTTCTGTTCTTAGTTTGGTGGCGGAGTAAAGAACTTGGACTTTGGAGCAAGGTTGCCTGCCTTGACACACCTGCTCCAGCACTCCCTGGTTGTATGACCTTGGGCCGCTTTTCATCTGTAAACTACTGATAATGTGCCTATGTCATGCAGCTGTGAGATTTCAGTGAGTTAATGTATGAAAAGTGTTTACAATGGTACCTGGTCCATGTAAGTTTTAATTTTTTAGTTATTAACATTCATTCTGCCTGTCAGCTAAGCTTAAACTCTTAACTGTGGTGTAGTCTCTCTTTCAATCCCCTGCCCACATCGTGTCAGTTAACAAATCCTATCACCTTTTCCTGTCCCTGTTTCCGCTGTTGGTGTTCTTGCCATTTGCCAGCACCTCTTACCTCCCTTCCAATTTACTGCCCAGTCCACCTTCGTACTTTATTATTTGCAGCTCTTTATTTGTTTGTTTCTTTAAAACCTCACTTCATATTTACAATAGGATGAAGTCCACACACTGAACCTGGCATTTCATACCCTTCCTGTGACAGTTGGCTTCCTGCCTTTCTCACACTAGCCAAGCTAACCAACACCATGTTCCTTTTTTTTTTTTTGTATTTTTCTGAAGCTGGAAACGGGGAGTCAGACAGACTCCCGCATTCCCGCATGCGCCCGACCAGGATCCACGGGCACGCCCACCAGGGGGCGACGCTCTGCCCACCAGGGGGCGATGCTCTGCCCCTCCGGGGCGTCGCTCTGCCATGACCAGAGCCACTCTAGCGCCTGGGGCAGAGGCCAAGGAGCCATCCCCAGCGCCCGGGCCATCTTTGCTCCAATGGAGCCTCGGCTGTGGGAGGGGAAGAGAGAGACAGAGAGGAAGGAGGGGGGCGGGGTGGAGAAGCAGATGGGCGCTTCTCCTGTGTGCCCTGGCTGGGAATCGAACCCGGGACTTCTGCACGCCAGGCCGACGCTCTACCACTGAGCCAACCGGCCAGGGCCTATGTTCCTTTTTCTTTGAACATAACTTGTTTATTTCTGCCTTTGTTTCATTTCTTTTTCCACCATTAAAAGTCTATTCTGTAAATCTCATCTTCCTCCCTCTTGGAAAGTACTGTATTGCTTGCCTCTGGAACTGTCTCGCTTTTCTTGAGATCCTCATATAGGGTAATACCTACTTTAAATAAATGAAGCCCAAATTTCAATGGCTTAACATTACAGTGTTTTATTTCTCATTCATGTAACAGTTCAGTATGAGTGTCCTTCTGTACTGAAATCGAGGGGCATAGACCTTTCCTCCTTTAGCTTTGCTTGCTATTCAAGGGCTTCTTTATTGGCAGAAGGGTAAAGTGAGTGCAGAAAAGGAGTATTACTTAACCTGCTGGGCTCTTCTGTGACACACATCACTTAAACTCACAGTCCATTGCTGAAGACGAGTCACATGGGCCAACTGGATGTAAAGGGAGTTGAGAAATGTATTTCTAGTTGGCTGCACTGGCTTTCTGTCAACTATGCTGTGACAGTAGGTCATCGTGAATTCTGGGGAGTTAGTAGGCATCTCTTGCCAATGAGATCATAAAGTTCTCTGGGCTAAGCAGGAAGTCTCACGTATTTTTTTATAAAGTATACTACTCTGAAACAACCATGTGGTAGTTGGTAGAACACAAGGACTAACTGGAGTAGGATGACAATTAATTACCTTGGGTCTGATATCTGACTTATTTGAATCTTGCTCCTATGAATAATTAATTGCTTGACTTAAGAAAGTTATTTATCCTATGTTCTTCATATAATAACACATCTACTTCATAAGTTTGTTGTGAAGATGAAATGAGGTGTAACGTACAGTGCCTGGCATGTTGTAAACCCTTGGTAAATGGTGGTTTCTTGTACACACATTGTTTTCTCTGATGATCTTTAAGAAAGTTTTAAATAAACTGTCATTTAGTGCCCTGTGGTAAAGGTGGAATAGAAGTTGACTTAGGCATGCTGTAATGAACAAGGATATGAAAAACCTGTATTAGAGTCCAGAACTTTCTAACTAGTGTATGACTTGGGCAAGTCATATAACTTCCAGGGTTTTGATTTTTGTCATCTTTCTAGTTCTACCTGTCAGGGGTTATGAATTACAGAGTTAAATCATGTGACATGATTTGTTCAGATATCAAGGAGATATTGCTTTGTAAAGCCAAAATTATCCAGATATTCTTAGTATTGCTTAATACTAATGATGTTAAATATTAAATTGAAAAATATTGCAATCACAAACATACCTCTCTACCCTTTCAGAATATATATTGAGAACGATACAGAAACTGACTTGAAAACGTTTTCAGAGTAAGGTTTTGTTTGTCTTGTAGGCATTTTGTTCCCAACATCACCTTTGGTCACCCTGTGGTAGAAAGCCTCCGAAAGCAGCTAGGCCAGGACCCTTTCTTTGGTAAGTGGGTGTTACGCCAGCTGAAGCTGGATGTGTTGCTCAAGTAAAGGAAAAGATGTTTGATTTCTCAACTTTGGGTTTCATCTGGGACCCCTTTTCTCCTCTCTGTGCTGGGGCTTCATTGGCTGCCTGTAATAAGCCAAACTCTTTCCTATCCTGGGGCCTTCGCACTTCTGCTCATTTCTTTGCCTGGGAAGCTGTTCACTTGGCTAGCCTGTCTTTTGGCCTTGGATCATTTCTCGTTTCTTCAGAGAGGCCTTTCTAAGCACCCTATCTTAAGTTAACCCTTATCCAGTTATCATGACAGCCTTCTGGATTTTCTTAGGACTTCCTTTAATCTGAGATTATTTTTATCAGACTATAAACTCCTTTAGTGCAGAATTTCATCCATTTTGTTTACTGTGGTTTTCATAGACACAAGATTGGGACTCAGTGTAATGTTACGTGATTTATGAATTGATTGATTTTATGGTCTGGAAATGAAGCCGATTATTGGAACTTTCTGCAAATGGGGCCTATGTAAGCTCCTACTTAAATGCTGTAGGATAATGTGAACTAAGATATTTAAGACCACACAGTAACCTAAAAGTTACTTCTCATGGAACATGAATTCAGTTCACATGTCGTTGCTGGTCTTTTAAACTAAACTGACAGCGCCTCACTTGCCTGATCTCTAAGTATACATTATTGCCTCATTTATGTGGCGTTAGGGAAACGATGTTCCATCAACTTGGTCACCATTTTGAAATTTCCAAATAATGGAATATAATTTTCTGATAATCTAAACATATTTTTATTACATTTTGGAAAATGAATTTTACAATATAAATTTGTCCTTAGGACTGTATTAGGTGAATGAAATAAGTAGCATTGTTTGCCCCCACTGTACAATGACCAAAGAGTCCTCTGTTTCTCGCTTGTGTAGATTTAAAAGTATTTTTCTTTTCCTCTTCCTTTTATTTGGGCTTCTAGTGTCACTCTGGCTGCTGTTGTGTCACCTGCTCTCAGTGCCTCTCCTCTTATCACCCTTCTACCCCCACCGCACACAATCTGATTTTTCTTCCTGTTTTAATTTGTTATTTGCTAATGACCTTCTAGAACTGGGTCTGATATAAAGATGAATGGACTCTGTGTGCTTCAGTGTTTGGGTTTTGTGACCTTTGCCTATTTTATTAAATGTTTTTTGTTTAATTCTTGGATCTTGGCTATTGGTTAATAGACACATGAATATATTCCAGGAACTAAATCAAAGGCTGTATATATATAAATATATAATTGCTAGTGTTCTAAACTGTTTAATCAGTACTGAGTAGAAAATAGCCATCTAAGAAATAAAGTGCTAGGGGAAAGTCTGTTTTATCTATTATCCGAATCATTGGTTCAGGTTTAGTCTGAAGACCCATAGGAAGCCCTTTCTGAGAGTCCATGAGGTCCAAACTATTTTTACATTACAGTATTATTAGATATATCTGCATGGAGGAGGCAGAAGCAGTGGTGAATCAGTCTGCTGGTGCCGTAGCCAAATCCAGGCAGTGGTATCGAACTATACAAGGAGTTATTAGCATTCTTTATCATGATGTGTTCCTGAGTGTTCTTGATGAAGCACTGGAAACTATTTTTTCAGTAAATCTTGATCTTTGAATGTCTGTTAAATATTTTGTGTGACAAAGTAGGAAGTGCATATTGGGCACCTCTGCGGCATGCTGGAGTATGAGGGTTTTCTCAAGAAAAACCTCTTGCACCGTTTTTGGAATTGTACACTGTACCTGCTTTTTTTTTTTTTTATGAACACCATTTTCTCTTGAAAGAACAATGGACAGACGAACTATGGTTAATCAGACTTGGATATTTTACTAACATTAAAAAAATTAATGCTGTCAGTTAAAGGAAAATACCTTATTTGTTTTTGCAGATTTTACATTGCAGCTAGCCTTTATAAAAGTACCACTTGCCACGTTTTGGTGGCAAGAATATCCACACTTGTCTGAAAAGGCTTGTAAGGTATTCCTCCCTTTATGGTTGTTTCTTGCTTTTCTTCATTTAAAACACCATATTGTAACAAATTGGATGCGGAGCAGATGTGAGAATATCTTCTGTTAAGCCAGACATTAAAACTTGCAAAAATGTAAAATAATGCTCACTCTTATATTAACATATTAGATTTATTATTGCTTATTTTTTAAATGAATTGGTAAGTAGACTTAAGCATTTTCTTAATTTAAATTTCTAATACATTAGCTGTAGATAGATATAACCCACCAATAGTGCTTTTGGGGCCTTCAGTAATTTTTCAGAGCCTAAGGGGGCCTGATAATAGAACATTTGAAAACTGCTCGTATGTTCACTACAGACACATTCACTGAGCCACTGAATCCGGGAACACTGGAGATTTACCGTGTGCATTTCTAGTGGTTACTACATGCTAGAAATTGAATGGCAGAGCAGTCCGGTAACTTAATAGTGTGAATTTTCCTTATTTATAACACAGACAAATGAGAAAAGCCAAAATGAGAGTCTAAGTTTTAAAAGCAAAATTTATTTATTAAAATATGTTCTATTTTGGTTTAGAGAAACAAACTTCGCTCTTGGTGTGATTAGTTAGGTGGTGTACATACTCTTTTCCTGAAATTTTTTCAAAGCCTTAGTGCGATTTAAAATCTTATTTTAGTTCTGGAATACTATAATTTTTTCTTTATACAGTTGAGCTATGTCAGAAATGTGTTTCCTTCAGCAATACAAAAACTCAAAAATCTTCTACCATTTATCACACACAGGAGTATTTTTTGTTTCCTTCGTCACAACGCTTATTTCTTGATTTAGCCTCTTTTAATCTGCCCTGTCCTCATTAAATGCTATTACATTTCAAGTTAAGATCTTTAAGAAGGCCAGGCCCATTTTGCCTAACAACTATGTTTTTCAAGTTTTAGAATTAGGATGCATGTCAGGCTTCCTGTATCATGTCCTTCCCTCCACATTCATGGTTCCCCCTGCAGTGTGTGCTCTCGGTGAACGGCAGTGTGGTAGTGGTTCCCTCTGCAGTGTGTGCTCTCGGTGAACGGCAGTGCGGTAGTGGTTCCCTCTGCAGTGTCTGCTCTCGGTGAACGGCAGTGCGGTAGTGGTTCCCTCTGCAGTGTCTGCTCTCGGTGAACGGCAGTGTAGTGTGGTTCCCCCTGCAGTGTGTGCTCAGTGTAGTGTGGTTCCTCCTGCTGTGTCTGCTCTCGGTGAACAGCAGTGCGGTAGTGGTTCCTCCTGCAGTGTCTGCTGTCGGTGAACGGCAGTGTAGTGTGGTTCCTCCTGCAGTGTGTGCTGTCGGTGAACGGCAGTGTAGTGTGGTTCCTCCTGCTGTGTCTGCTCTCGGTGAACGGCAGTGTAGTGTGGTTCCTCCTGCTGTGTCTGCTCTCGGTGAACGGCAGTGTAGTGTGGTTCCTCCTGCAGTGTCTGCTCTCGGTGAACGGCAGTGCAGTAGTGGTTCCCCCTGCAGTGTGTGCTCTCGGTGAATGGCAGTGTAGTGTGGTTCCTCCTGCAGTGTGTGCTCTCGGTGAACGGCAGTGTAGTGTGGTTCCTCCTGCAGTGTGTGCTCTCGGTGAACGGCAGTGTAGTGTGGTTCCTCCTGCAGTGTGTGCTCTCGGTGAACGGCAGTGTAGTGTGGTTCCTCCTGCAGTGTGTGCTCTCGGTGAACGGCAGTGTGGTAGTGGTTCCTCCTGCAGTGCCTGCTCTCGGTGAACGGCAGTGTAGTGTGGTTCCTCCTGCAGTGTGTGCTCTCGGTGGACGGCAGTGTGGTGGTGGTTCCTCCTGCAGTGCCTGCTCTCGGTGAACGGCAGTGTAGTGTGGTTCCCCCTGCAGTGTCTGCTCTCGGTGAACGGCAGTGTAGTGTGGTTCCTCCTGCAGTGTCTGCTCTCGGTGAACGGCAGTGTAGTATATTCCTCCTGCAGTGTGTGCTCTCGGTGAATGGCAGTGTAGTGTGGTTCCTCCTGCAGTGTGTGCTCTCGGTGAATGGCAGTGTGGTAGTGGTTCCTCCTGCAGTGTGTGCTCTCGGTGAACAGCAGTGTGGTAGTGGTTCCTCCTGCAGTGTGTGCTCTCGGTGAACGGCAGTGTAGTGTGGTTCCTCCTGCAGTGTGTGCTCTCGGTGAACGGCAGTGTAGTGTGGTTCCTCCTGCAGTGTGTGCTCTCGGTGAACGGCAGTGTAGTGTGGTTCCTCCTGCAGTGTGTGCTCTCGGTGAACGGCAGTGTAGTGTGGTTCCTCCTGCAGTGTGTGTTCTCGGTGGACGGCAGTGCGGTAGTGGTTCCTCCTGCTGTGTGTGCTCTCGGTGAACGGCAGTGCGGTAGTGGTTCCTCTTGCAGTGTCTGCTCTCGGTGAACGGCAGTGTAGTGTGGTTCCTCCTGCAGTGTGTGCTCTCGGTGAACGGCAGTGTAGTGTGGTTCCCCCTGCAGTGTGTGCTCTCGGTGAACGGCAGTGTAGTGTGGTTCCTCCTGCAGTGTGTGCTCTCGGTGAACGGCAGTGTAGCGTGGTTCCTCCTGCAGTGTGTGCTCTCGGTCGACGGCAGTGTAGCGTGGTTGCTCCTGCAGTGTGTGCTCAGTGTAGTGTGGTTCCTCCTGCAGTGTGTGCTCTCGGTGAACAGCAGTGTAGTGTGGTTCCCCCTGCAGTGTGTGCTCTCGGTGGACGGCAGTGTCGTCTGGTTCCTCCTGCAGTGTCTGCTCTCGGTGAACGGCAGTGTAGTGTGGTTCCCCCTGCAGTGTCTGCTCTCGGTGGACGGCAGTGTGGTAGTGGTTCCTCCTGCAGTGTGTGCTCTCGGTGGACGGCAGTGCGGTAGTGGTTCCTCCTGCTGTGTGTGCTCTCGGTGAACGGCAGTGCGGTAGTGGTTCCTCTTGCAGTGTCTGCTCTCGGTGAACGGCAGTGTAGTGTGGTTCCTCCTGCAGTGTGTGCTCTCGGTGAACGGCAGTGTAGTGTGGTTCCTCCTGCAGTGTGTGCTCTCGGTGAACGGCAGTTTAGTGTGGTTCCTCCTGCAGTGTCTGCTCTCGGTGAACGGCAGTGTAGTGTGGTTCCCCCTGCAGTGTGTGCTCTCGGTGAACGGCAGTGTAGTGTGGTTCCTCCTGCAGTGTGTGCTCTCGGTGAACGGCAGTGTAGTGTGGTTCCCCCTGCAGTGTGTGCTCTCGGTGAACGGCAGTGTAGTGTGGTTCCCCCTGCAGTGTGTGCTCTTGGTGGATGGCAGTGTCGTCTGGTTCCTCCTGCAGTGTCTGCTCTCGGTGAACGGCAGTGTGGTAGTGGTTCCTCCTGCAGTGTGTGCTCTCGGTGAACGGCAGTGTAGTGTGGTTCCCCCTGCAGTGTGTGCTCTCGGTGGACGGCAGTGTCGTCTGGTTCCTCCTGCAGTGTCTGCTCTCGGTTAACGGCAGTGCAGTAGTGGTTCCTCCTGCAGTGTGTGCTCTCGGTGAATGGCAGTGTAGTGTGGTTCCCCCTGCAGTGTCTGCTCTCAGTGAACGGCAGTGTAGTGTGGTTCCCTCTGCAGTGTCTGCTCTCGGTGAACGGCAGTGTGGTAGTGGTTCCTCCTGCAGTGTGTGCTCTCGGTGGACGGCAGTGTGGTAGTGGTTCCTCCTGCTGTGTCTGCTCTCGGTGAACAGCAGTGCGGTAGTGGTTCCTCTTGCAGTGTCTGCTCTCGGTGAACGGCAGTGTAGTGTGGTTCCTCCTGCAGTGTGTGCTCTCGGTGAACGGCAGTGTAGTGTGGTTCCTCCTGCAGTGTGTGCTCTCGGTGGATGGCAGTGTAGCGTGGTTCCTCCTGCTGTGTGTGCTCAGTGTAGTGTGGTTCCTCCTGTAGTGTGTCCTCTCGGTGAACAGCAGTGTAGTGTGGTTCCTCCTGCAGTGTGTGCTCTCGGTGAACGGCAGTGTAGTGTGGTTCCTCCTGCAGTGTGTGCTCTCGGTGAACGGCAGTGTGGTAGTGGTTCCTCCTGCAGTGCCTGCTCTTGGTGAACGGCAGTGTAGTATGGTTCCTCCTGCAGTGTGTGCTCTCGGTGAACGGCAGTGTGGTAGTGGTTCCTCCTGCAGTGTGTGCTCTCGGTGAACGGCAGTGTAGTGTGGTTCCCCCTGCAGTGTCTGCTCTCGGTGAACGGCAGTGTAGTGTGGTTCCCCCCGCAGTGTCTGCTCTCGGTGAACAGCAGTGTGGTAGTGGTTCCTCCTGCAGTGTGTGCTCTCGGTGGACGGCAGTGCGGTAGTGGTTCCTCCTGCAGTGTGTGCTCTCGGTGAACGGCAGTGTAGTGTGGTTCCCCCCTGCAGTGTGTGCTCTCGGTGAACGGCAGTGTAGTGTGGTTCCCCCTGCAGTGTGTGCTCTCGGTGAACGGCAGTGTAGTGTGGTTCCTCCTGCAGTGTCTGCTCTCGGTGAACGGCAGTGTAGTGTGGTTCCTCCTGCAGTGTGTGCTCTCGGTGGACGGCGGTGTAGCGTGGTTCCTCCTGCCGTGTGTGCTCAGTGTAGTGTGGTTCCTCCTGATATGTGTCCTCTCGGTGAACGGCAGTGTAGTGTGGTTCCTCCTGCAGTGTGTCCTCTCGGTGAACGGCAGTGTAGTGTGGTTCCTCCTGCAGTGTGTGCTCTCGGTGAACGGCAGTGCAGTGTGGTTCCCCCTGCAGTGTGTGCTCTCGGTGAACGGCAGTGCAGTGTGGTTCACCCTGCAGTGTGTGCTCTCGGTGAACAGCAGTGCAGTGTGGTTCCCCCTGCAGTGTGTGCTCTCGGTGAACAGCAGTGTAGTGTGGTTCCCCCTGCAGTGTGTGCTCTCGGTGGACGGCAGTGTCGTCTGGTTCCTCCTGCAGTGTCTGCTCTCGGTGAACGGCAGTGTGGTAGTGGTTCCTCCTGCAGTGTGTGCTCTCGGTGAACGGCAGTGTAGTGTGGTTCCCCCTGCAGTGTCTGCTCTCGGTGAACGGCAGTGTAGTGTGGTTCCTCCTGCAGTGTGTCCTCTCGGTGAACGGCAGTGTAGTGTGGTTCCTCCTGCAGTGTGTGCTCTCGGTGAACGGCAGTGTAGTGTGGTTCCTCCTGCAGTGTGTGCTCTCGGTGAACGGCAGTGTGGTAGTGGTTCCTCCTGCAGTGCCTGCTCTCGGTGAACGGCAGTGTAGTGTGGTTCCCCCTGCAGTGTGTGCTCTCGGTGGACGGCAGTGTCGTCTGGTTCCTCCTGCAGTGTCTGCTCTCGGTGAACGGCAGTGTGGTAGTGGTTCCTCCTGCAGTGTGTGCTCTCGGTGAACGGCAGTGTAGTGTGGTTCCCCCTGCAGTGTCTGCTCTCGGTGAACGGCAGTGTAGTGTGGTTCCCCCTGCAGTGTCTGCTCTCGGTGAACAGCAGTGTGGTAGTGGTTCCTCCTGCAGTGTGTGCTCTCGGTGAACGGCAGTGTAGCGTGGTTCCTCCTGCAGTGTGTGCTCTCGGTCGACGGCAGTGTAGCGTGGTTGCTCCTGCAGTGTGTGCTCAGTGTAGTGTGGTTCCTCCTGCAGTGTGTGCTCTCGGTGAACAGCAGTGTAGTGTGGTTCCCCCTGCAGTGTGTGCTCTCGGTGGACGGCAGTGTAGTGTGGTTGCTCCTGCAGTGTGTGCTCAGTGTAGTGTGGTTCCTCCTGCAGTGTGTGCTCTCGGTGAACAGCAGTGTAGTGTGGTTCCTCCTGCAGTGCCTGCTCTTGGTGAACGGCAGTGTAGTGTGGTTCCTCCTGCAGTGTGTGCTCTCGGTGAACGGCAGTGCAGTGTGGTTCCCCCTGCAGTGTGTGCTCTCGGTGAACAGCAGTGCAGTGTGGTTCACCCTGCAGTGTGTGCTCTCGGTGAACAGCAGTGCAGTGTGGTTCCCCCTGCAGTGTGTGCTCTCGGTGAACAGCAGTGTAGTGTGGTTCCCCCTGCAGTGTGTGCTCTCGGTGGACGGCAGTGTCGTCTGGTTCCTCCTGCAGTGTCTGCTCTCGGTGAACGGCAGTGTGGTAGTGGTTCCTCCTGCAGTGTGTGCTCTCGGTGAACGGCAGTGTAGTGTGGTTCCCCCTGCAGTGTGTGCTCTCGGTGGACGGCAGTGTCGTCTGGTTCCTCCTGCAGTGTCTGCTCTCGGTGAACGGCAGTGTGGTAGTGGTTCCTCCTGCAGTGCCTGCTCTCGGTGAACGGCAGTGTAGTGTGGTTCCCCCTGCAGTGTGTGCTCTCGGTGAACGGCAGTGTAGTGTGGTTCCCCCTGCAGTGTGTGCTCTCGGTGAACGGCAGTGTAGTGTGGTTCCCCCTGCAGTGTGTGCTCTCGGTGAACGGCAGTGTAGTGTGGTTCCTCCTGCAGTGTGTGCTCTCGGTGAACGGCAGTGTAGTGTGGTTCCTCCTGCAGTGTGTGCTCTCGGTGGACGGCAGTGTAGTGTGGTTCCTCCTGCCGTGTGTGCTCAGTGTAGTGTGGTTCCTCCTGCAATGTGTCCTCTCGGTGAACGGCAGTGTAGTGTGGTTCCTCCTGCAGTGTGTCCTCTCGGTGAACGGCAGTGTAGTGTGGTTCCTCCTGCAGTGTGTGCTCTCGGTGAACGGCAGTGTAGTGTGGTTCCTCCTGCAGTGCCTGCTCTCGGTGAACGGCAGTGTAGTGTGGTTCCTCCTGCAGTGTGTGCTCTCGGTGAATGGCAGTGTGGTGTGGTTCCTCCTGCAGTGTGTGCTCTCGGTGAACGGCAGTGTGGTAGTGGTTCCTCCTGCAGTGCCTGCTCTCGGTGAACGGCAGTGTAGTGTGGTTCCTCCTGCAGTGTGTGCTCTCGGTGAACGGCAGTGTAGTGTGGTTCCTCCTGCAGTGTGTGCTCTCGGTGAACGGCAGTGTAGTGTGGTTCCTCCTGCAGTGTCTCCTCTCGGTGAACGGCAGTGTGGTAGTGGTTCCTCCAGCCCCAGTCCTTGCACCCTGTGCCTCTCCTCTCACTGTCTTCATTACCAGCTCCTGTCGGCTCTTCGTTCAGAACACATCGAACCCCACCACTTCCCACCAGCCTGTATTGCTGCTGTCGTCCTTTTCATCTGAGCTACTGCTTTGGCTTTTTAGGTCAGACCGTGTCACTTCCGCATTGAGAATCCTGCAGTGTTGCCTGGCCTGTGGTGGCGCTGTGGATAAAGCGTCGACCTGGAACACTGCAGTCGCTGGTTTGAATCCCTGGGCTTGCCTGGTCAAGGCACATACTGGAAGCAACTACTATGAGTTGTTGCTTCCTGCTTCTCCCCCCTCTTTCTTGGTCTCTCTCTGTCTCTCTCCTCTTTCTCTCAAAATCAATAAATAAGTTCTTTAAAAATCCTGCAGTGATTTTTCCTGTCACTTGGAATCAAACCCGGTGGCCTGTAGAACTCGGTGTTGTCTCTTCACCCCGCGCGTCTCTGACCTCGTCAGCTCGCCCCGTTGCCCTGCGTGCCACCACACTGGCTTTGTTGACTACCATCTTAGTGTTTTTGAATAGTTTGTCTCCCCCTCTAAAAATGTAATCCTCACGATAGCAGGGAGTTTTATCCTTCTGCCTTTTAGGTCTATCCCTAGGACCTCAGAATAGCCATGGGTGTGGTAAATACTTAATAAAATATTAGTGAAGAGATTCACTTCATTTCGTTTTTTTATTTTTTTAATGAGGAAACAAGTCTTCAAGGATAATAGAACTTTTTTAAAAAGATTTTTTGGGCCTGACCAGGCAGTGATACAGTGGATAGAGCATTGGACTGGGATGCAGAGGACCCAGGTTTGAGAACCCAAGGTCACCAGCTTGAGCGCAGGCTCATCTAATTTGAGCAAAGCTCACCAGCTTGGACCCAAGGTCGCTGGCTCGAGCAAGGGGTTACTCGGTCTGCTGAAGGCCCACAGTCAAGGCACATATGAGAAAGCAATCAATGAACAACTAAGGTGTCGCAACGAAAAACTGATGATTGATGCTTCTCATCTCTCTCCGTTCCTGTCTGTCTATCCCTCTCTCTGCCTCTTTAAAAAATAAAATAGTTTTTTGGGTGGCATTTTCTGGAAGTGAACCTGGACTGCTAGGTTTCCTGATTTCCAGTCATTACTTTCCATATACAGCAACATATGCTCTGTGTGTGTGTGTGTGTGTGTGTGTGTGTGTGTGTGTGTGTGTGTGAATGACTATCCCAGATCTTATCTTCAGAATAAAAAGGGACTAGTTATACATAGAAGTGTTACTATTTAACAATGACTGTGATGTCAGAAGATTTTAATACATGAAATGGGAAAGCTGCAGGTTGGTTCCAGTATAGGAGCCAGGTTGTTTTCCTTTTGGTAATATTTAGGAGATGTGTTTTTTCTTTCTAGACATGCACATGATGGTGTCGAGGCCGGAACAGTGGGTAAAGCCAATGGCTGTAGCAGGAGCTAATCAGTATACCTTTCATCTTGAGGCTACTGAGAACCCAGGGGCTTTGATTAAAGACATTCGGGAGAATGGGATGAAGGTGAGAGTTCAGCTGTGACAGTAATGTTTTATACCACTCACACTCGGAGTTGGGAACATTGGGGCCGAAAATGGGAAATAATAAGTAGATAAGACGGGACTTGGACAGCTCTTCTTTGGGAAGCCAGAGTTTTAAGTACAACTTGTTTTTTGTATAATAATCCTTTTGAATATTACTGCTTTTCAGAAACATTTATATTTAATAGTCTTGTTGACTTTTTTAAATTATGTAGTGTGAATGGTTTATGCATTCCATTTATATATGTTTTCTGTTTTTTTAAGAATAGGCATTTCTGCTGGGCCTGATATGCCACAAGAATATAATGTGGAAGTAATTGTTAATGTGATATAGCAAATCTGTCTCTGTCACAGGTTGGCCTTGCTATCAAACCGGGAACTACAGTTGAGTATTTGGCACCATGGGCTAATCAGATAGATATGGCCTTGGTTATGACAGTGGAGCCTGGGTTTGGAGGGCAGAAATTCATGGAAGATATGATGCCAAAGGTAAAAGAAGTATTTGATTCTGAGTAAGGCTTTTATTATCTGTGTTCATTCAATAAACATGTATTGAACTACTTGTATATTAAGACATGTCCTGTTCTGAAGTGGAGAGATAGAAATGCCTACCTACAGATCATTGTAATACAGTATGATAAATGCTGTAAGAGATTTAGGTTTGGAAATCAGAAAAGATAGTACATTTTAATCTTGAAATTTTCTTTCAAAACCATTATTATTTCTACTTTAGAGTTTTTGGGAGTGTTTATTGACTATTGAGGGTTTTGTTTTTTTCCTATGAAGTATATTCTCTGCACAGACATGACAAATTAAATGCAGTTTGGCAAAGAGAACAAAGCTTGCTTTTAGGAAACTTAATTTGTTTCAGTATATTAAAGGGGAAGTTTTCCCTGGTCATAATTTGTATTGCTGTATACATAGTTATTATATGAAATATTTGGAATCCTATTTTAGTGGCTGATATTGGCTGTTTGATTTTTTATTTGGTTGTGTTCCCATCCCCCTCATATTCACTTTAGGAATTGCTTATTTCCTTGTGCATATCTAGGTTCACTGGTTGAGGACCCAGTTCCCGTCTTTGGACATAGAGGTTGATGGTGGAGTAGGTCCTGACACTATCCATAAATGTGCAGAGGTGAGACTGCTCCTCAACTGTGACCTAGATCATTTTCCTATCAAATGTGATGTCTAGGACGTCATCTTATGTGCCAAAGAGATTTCCTCTACATTTACTAACAGCTTTCTTGGAAAGTTGTTTTCTCTTTTCAAATATAGAAGTAGAAAAATAAAGAGCTATAAATGAATATTCTCAAATCACATAATCATTAAATAGTAAGTTCAGTTATCTCAGTAATGCTGAAGAAAGTTCTTTTATGAAAAAATATATATATACTGAATGCCAGTCTTTAGAAGATTATTAAGTTCCAGGACCTTGGAATGAGTCATTTTTCCAATTAAGGGAAAAAACATGTCTTCTTCTGAAGGGAAAAAATTCTTATTCTGTAGAATTTAGGTGTATTAGTTATCGATTTGTAAGAACAGACAAGGGCCACTTTTGTTGAAATTCTGGATGTAATCTCTGGATACCTCTAATGCTCTATGTGGAACAGGGATAAGTGTTTTGAGTAATTAGCCAAGATGAGTTAGTATCCTGAGCTTCATTAAGAGGGTGCCCGTCCTTCCTGTAGCTCTGCAGGTGTTCAAGTTCACGTGGTCTTTTTTTTTAACTCAAGTTCAACATGGTCTAATTGGCACTTCCAGTTTTTGTATAAATGCCACACTTTTCTGCTTGATACTTGTCAAAAGCTTAACTGTGATAAGTATTTAGGGAAAAGGAGCTAGCAAAATGATTAGTGATCATATATATATATATATCACTTGACGCCTTGTAGAATTTTTACTAAACTATACCATTGTGCTGTTCCTATTTACATTAAGAGATGTGTTAAATTGTAACCCTATAAAACTAATTATTTTTATTTTTATGAAGAATGTTAGAGGTGTATCATAGAGTGACAGCATCTGATTGAATAGAATTTCCCCAGCTTTAGTGGCTCTCCTAGTAGTCCCCTCTTCTGGCAATGAATCACATAACGGATTGGGTTTCCCTCCTTGAGTCAAATCCTAGGAAACACAGCTAAATTTGGACTTGTTATTTACTTTCCTCTATTTTTGTTTTTATATTTAAAAACACCTTGAAATTCTTTAAGCCACCTCAAAACCATCCTGGAATGCAATGAAGCCTCCTTAAAAAGTTGTTTCATTCCTTCTGGCATCAAAAGGAGAAATTATTTAATGTTGCCCTATGTTATGGATAGTTTCAGATTTTAGCAACATTGTCCTTTCAGACTACCAATTCATATACATAATTCAAAATTAATGGGCAGTTTAATTTTTAGTAGTTATGGGGATATTAGTATATATTGGAAAAAACCTTACTAGAATTAAAGGTGAAAGGCTTTTAACTTTATCCAAATATTAGAAAATTTACAGTATTGGTATTTAAAAGTCATTACAAAAGAACTCAAGGATTTTTTAGACATATTTAAAAACAATTTCACATCATCATTAGTTAAGCATTTTAACTTCTTTCTTCATTGAATCTGATTGAATAAATCTGTTCACCTCCAAATGGCTTTTGTTCAGTTTTAGTGCTGACTGACAGATGCAAAGATAGAAACTCTAGTGAAAGAATTGTTTAGGCTTTTCTGCATCTTTCTTTGAGCCATAACCTAAGTGTTTACTTCTTCCAGGCAGGAGCTAACATGATTGTGTCTGGCAGTGCCATAATGAGGAGTGAAGACCCCAGATCTGTAATCAACCTGTTAAGAAATGTTTGCTCAGAAGCTGCTCAGAAACGTTCTCTTGATCGATGAAAGCACAAGGAATCCGGTGTTTCTGCTCATGAAATCCTTTTACTGGAAAACGAGAATATTGACTGCCAAATCGTATCACTGTTGAGGCAATGCTGCTTCTCTGAGCAACTACTCATTCCAGTGACTAACATCTTTTGTGCAGAGTGTTTCAGGAGGTTAGAAATTTAATGGAATTTAAAGATCTGTGTGGTGAAATACCATTTTTACTGAGAGACTTGATTTTTATAAAGAGTAAAAATATGGCTGTATTAAGGTTATGAACAGAAATGTGTCTTAATGCTGAAGGGAGGCATATTATCTCCTTTCTAAAAAGAATTTTCTATTGTTTCTTGGCTGTTTCCCAAAAGCAAAGGAAGTCCTTATGTTTTTCCTGTTCCATGTCATTTTTGGTTTGTGTATATGTGTGATAATATGAGTAGAATAGAACTTAGGAAAAAAATCTAAGTTTGAATCCGGCTGGGATGGCATGCTGTCTTCTTCTTGCTTCTAAAACATCTATTTTCTACTTTGCACCTTATATTTTAATATACAAAAATGATATATGAAGCCCAGGGATTTTAAGGTGGTCTGTTTAAAATACAAGCACAGATTTTAATAAGGTGTTTTGTTAGCTTTGCTGCCGGAGCAGGTTATTCTGTGATTTCCCCATCACCACCCCATCTTTAATCATACCCACCATTTTTAACAACATGAGATAACGTGCTAGCTCTGAGCAGAAAGGAAAGGAAGTAAAATTGAATCGACTCTTCCCCTTTCCAACTATGTGACCTTAGCAAATCAAATCCACCAACCTCTGTGAGCTTCTATTTATTTATTGATTATAATAACTGCAGGACTGTTGAGGATTAAAAAAGATACTATTATAGATGTGAAGCTCTGCTTCTGGTCTCTAGAATGGTAGAATCGAGGATGCTTAGTACAAAGGAGCTATCATTATATGTGTATAAGGTTTATGTTTTATAGATGAGAAAGTCCTGACATAAAGCTCAGCGCCAGGTTGCCAGCATGGAAGAATCCAGGAGGGCATAGGATTTCTGGTCTGTGCTGCTGGTGTAAATGGAGGCCTTGGGAGGTACAGTAGGCCGAGGAAGCTGTTTTATTTCCAGTCTAACTTGACCCTGTAGCACAACCAGATGGCTGAGGATCTGCGGGAACTGTGGATATTAACTGAAAGGATATATATTTTATTAATCCAAGAAAGACCAGGTAGGCTAAGAGATGGCAAGGTACAAGAATTGATCCATAAACTAAATATTTATAATTGTGTCCCAAATTATACTATGACAACAAATATGTTAGCCACTTCATTACTGTAAATACTCTTGCTATAACACGTAATACATATGGCAAGAAATAACAGGATCTGTGCCATTAAACTTGTTTGGGCTAATGTGAGTGTTAAGAAAAAAGATCTGAAAAAATAAGAACATCAACAGTTATGTATGGAATAGAGTTTGCTTGCTTTTTCTTTTGTTTCTTCAGTACAAGGTAAAAATATGTTTCTGTTTATTTTTGCTTAGGAAAGTTTTATGCCATGAATAGTTGGCATTTAATCAAGTCAAACAATACAAAGCATATAGAAATAACTTTAATTAAAAAACATATAGAAGATTATAATAGCAGACATGACAGAAAGATTTGAGCTCATTTGCCTGGACAACTTCAGTTTGTCTGGCTTTTGTTTTCTTTCTTAAAAAATAAATGTACAGTAAAACTATAAGCAAACATTTGTCAGTATTGAATTTGAATTTTTTTTCTTTTCTAAAGGGACTAGCAGAATTTCCAATCCCTAACAAAACAGTGTCAAATCCCCCAAGTCTAGGCCAGATGGCCAAGATTGTGTTATATGGGTACTACAACTTGAATAACCTTTTCTACACGAGAAAAAACGATTTGTATAAATTGCCCTCAATGTTTACATAGAAAAAAAATGATGTAATAGCTTCAAAAGGAATTTTCCTTAATGTACACTCCATCATCCAATATTGATAATATTGAAACATTATCCTTTGAAAAGTTTTAATTCTCCCTCTAGGATGCGAGTAAGAATATATGCTTATTTTAATAGAGTAAGCTATGGTAAAGAATGACCAAGACAAGTAGAAATACAGTAATATTTTTTATACTGGCAAAGTTTCCTGTGTGTTGTTTATTTTAAGTTGGTGTCTTCTGTTCATGACATACATAAAGTAGTTAAAACTCAATTTTAAAAGAAGTGATAGTTTTAAAGACAATATTTAACTTTACTTTGCTTGTCATTCTGTTAGGAGTGCAAAGAAAATGACCTATGTTTAGTCCAACAGATATCCGTGATTTCAAATAAAGGAATTCTGTGTTATCTGGTATAGAAATTTCCATAAATAACTTCTGCTGGTTAAACACTGTTTAAAAATCCCTCTTCATAGCCAAGACTTGTAGGTGTCCATTATCAGTGGAAACCTGTGCTGCTTTTATTATAGTGCAGCTCATGTTTCATGGGGTAGTTCATACATGCATTTTTGAGAGGTATCTGCCAGTGCATGTATGTATGTATATATGTATACTCTACACTCATTCGTATGTTCTGATGTGACATGTACAGAAAAAAAGCTGTCATTTGATGCACACAAGTATGTGTGTGATTATACGTATATGTGGGTGTAAAATCTTCTGAAAATTATTTACACAGTAATGTGATTTGACATCAGACTGCAGCAGTTAATTTTTGGTGCTGATGATTTGTATTATAAACACAAATGACTAGCACTTGTCTGTAAGTGAAAAGGTCATCAGTTACTCCTGTGGTACAAGAGGGAAAGAGACATTGCCTGTTGGATGAACAGCATAAAATATTACTACATGCAGTACATGCTCTTACTCTGGAATTGTGTCCGGAGGGGGTCAGAAATGGGGGGTCAGAGATGGAGAACAGGGCTTGTCTTTTCTCCTGTTTTCCATTCCCTTACATCGTTTTCTTAACCTCTTCCCTGTCACCTATTTTTTTTAACATGAGTAAGTCCTGCAGCAAAGGTTCTGTACTCTTCCGTTCTGTCTGCTCGCCTTTTTGGATGTTGGCTGTCCTCCAGTGCACTGGTACAGAAGACTTCACCACTGCAAGCTGGGCTTGAGCTCTCCAGCTGCCCATTGTTTTCATCTTGGCATAATAAGGCTTCTGTGTCTTCATCCTTCAGTGGAAAAGCCCGTCGTTCCCACCACAGAGCCTGAAAGAGAAAACATGTTCAGTTAAGTTTCAACTAATTAGTTGTGTTTAAATTGATGTGTCAAGTAATCTGTGACTTTCGATTTTGTAATAACTGTTGTTCTTTAGCACATAAACGTACACATTTTCATCTGAATTTAAGTATCCAGCTAGTCCCAATGGAACGTGCTGAGAATTGTTTACGGTCCTTGGGGAATTGATTCATTCACTTTGCTCTTCCATGAAGAGGAAATGTGCCACAGGACACCGGTTTTCCTTATCAGCCTAGGAGCACTTGGGACAGCCCCTTTAGCAGTGTTTTGATCTTCTATTTCTACACTTCACCATCTCCATTTGCATCCATTAATTATAGAAGCCTATTGGCTTTTCCTTCTGAGCTTTCTACAACTTGCCTGTTAATTTCTATTGTCTCCACTTTCTCCATTCTAGGTATGGTTCCTCTTTTCCAACACCTGCTTATGAATAAAAGTACAAGAACTTTATAGATATATTATTAGAAGACAGTCCCCAGTGGGGAGGGGAGTAAAGAGGAACAATGTATGGTGACAGAAAATGTTTCGACTTCGGGTGAAGGACATACAATGTAATCAGCAGTTCCAATATTATAGCAATGTTCACCTGAAACCTATGCACTCTTATTGATCAGTGCCACCCCATTAAATTTAATTTGCTAAATTAAAAAAAAGAATAAGAATGCAGTTTCCTTGAGGTTAGAACTGGATCTATGGGGCTTGGGAGACAAATAAAGATAAAGAGCAGCTAACATTCAGTCCTTCTAGGTGCTGTTCTCTTTACTCAGATTGTTTTGTAATGGAACTTTGATAGAATCCTCATTTCCTAACAGATAAATGGGTAGGTGGGATTAGGTGCAGGTGCTGGTGTGTTCCATGAAAGGATATATAGTGTTTATAGTTAGTGGTGAAACTAGAATGTTGGGAGTATAGATCCTCTGATTTGTACCCAACTTTCTATACTAGATTGTTGTACTTAATTTGTTGCATAATGAATCCTTAATTTGCAACAAGCAATTGTTACAAGTTTTTAAAAGGATAAAAGGTAGTTAAAAGGTTTAACTAGTCATGGTAACACTTACCTTGATTTCTTGACTTTCGTTTATTGCAGCTGAGCTGTGTGCACTCAGATCCTGGCTCTGAGGACTTTCAGCAGCACAGTGCTGACCACCACTAAAGTCAGTAGGGTATTCTTTCAAAAGTAAGTCCTGTCCTTCAACATTTTTACTGTAAGCTCTAGCAAGAAAATCAAGAAAATATTTCTTGAGGTCTTAACATTTTATGAACAACCCGAGATGTTACTAAGTCAATTTAACTATGTAGCTTTTCTTTTAAACATTTCTGCTCCAAAAATGTTTAAAAATGCATCTGTTGATCTTCCTGATGTTATCTCAAAGACTTAAACTGTATTTTATGAAGTATAGAGTTTATTTAGTTTGCCCTTTTTTCCTCTCAGAAAATGATTAATGACATTTTCTTGATCTTTACAGTTTTTCTTCTCTCAAAGTATTTTACACTATGTGCTTTTTAGACTAGACGGTTGTTTTGGGGAATTTCTTTTATGAGGAAAACATATTTCTTAAGTGGTTATGTTAAAATAGATTACGCAAATTCTAACCTCTAGTGTTAGGTCCACTATTACAGATACTTTGAAAAGACCTCCTTTATCTAGGGAGAACTGTCACATTATTTGCTCAGTTAAATCCATTTCTGAGGCTGACAGTGAGCAAGAGGTAGAAGAGTGGAGTAAAATAGAGAAACTCATTTCATCACTGTGTATTAACCCAACTACATTTTGAGTGTAAGCTCAGTATATACAGTGTGTTCCTCCTAGTACACAAATAGTTGATGTTATACAGTATCTTTTATTCCCTTTTTAGTGATCCCATCATTATTCACACAAAATTTTTACTGATCCCACATGGATTCCCTAGTTTTGGGTTTTAAATGTATAACACCTGCCTACTGTTTCTTCTGTGCCACTTGCTTTGCTCCCACAGTGACCATCTGGCTTGCTCTTTCGCTTCATATTTTTTGTGTCTAAGGGAGAAGACTTCATCAGAAAGATCTTCTTTCTGGAATTAAGAAATAAAAAGATTTGCTTTTATCAGAAACATTTCGAAATGTGAGACCAGAGGTCAGTTCTTCATCAAGAGAATAGAAAGAAAAGTCTAAAAGAAATGCTTTCTAAATAGAACAAATGTTAAGAGTTTCAAATTCCTAGAAAGAGAATTTAAAACTTTTTAAAATATTTTTTTACTGTTGGTTCACATTTGAACACTTACCTAGAATACAGATAAGTTTACAATGCTTTCATTTACAGACAACATTCAGGAAAAGTAACACTGTGATAAATGAGAATTAAACAAATGACTTAAACTGGGATTTTAAGACTTTGTTTATTATTAAGAATTTGGGTTTCCTGGCTAGGATCATACTGAACCAGGAAAGAGTTAATGAAATGAGGGAAGGCCTTTAGAATAAATTTTGGTAGTTGGAAAACACGATTGGTGGGCATAGACTGTTATAGAAACAATTATCTTCGATATCACTTCGGAATTTGTTTGGTTAAACAGTATGTTGTTCTTGTCTTAATGTTTTACCCGTATAAATCCACAGTCTCTTTCCTGCAATTCCAAATTTCTGAAAAACACATTTTCATAACTCATTGGTGATATAACCTGATCTAAAATGATGTGAGGCTATTCTACGTCCTTATCAATATATACTTCATTATAGTAACATTTGATTATGAGAACTGCCCTAGACTCCTTAGATGCATTACATGATGTATGTACTACATTATTTTTCTAAAATTCAAAATTTTCCAAATTCCAATTTGTTCCCAAGATTTGAATATGGTGGGCTTGATATTAGGACTACATCTCATGCAAGAAAATATGAGTTAATATGGGGAATGAGTATAGAGATTCACATAAATTCAGTATTTTAACAGCTCATGTAAGCAGATGTTTACTTCCTGTTTCTTTTATTTTTTTATACATTGTCTTTATAGTTAAGTTTACAGAAAAACTTTATTTTAGTGAGAGGAGGGGCGGCAGAGACAGACTCTCGCATGCGCCCTGACCAGATCCACGGGGGGGGGGGGGGGTGATGCTCTAACCATCTGGGGCCCTTGCTCTGTTGCAACAGGAGGCATTTTTTAGCACCTGGGGCAGAAGCCATGGAGCCATCCTTAGCACCTGGGGCCAACTCACTCTAATTGAGCCTTGGCTGCAGGAGGGGAGGAGGAGAGAGAGAGAAGCAAGAAGAGGAGGGGTGTAGAAGCAGATGGGTGCTTTTGTGAGCCCTGACCAGGAATCAAACCTGGGACATCTACACACCAGGCAGACACTCTACCACTGAGCCAACCTGCCAGGGTGAAACACATTTTTCTTACCAAAATATCGTTAATGAAGAACTTTGTTTTCATAAGTGAAAAAAAATCCATACCTTGAGGGGGTTATATTTCTGTTTCTCAAATATCAAATTAGGCAAACTTTATAACATATAAAGTACAATTATTCTGTAAGTGAAAGGCAACTTACCTCTTCTTCACCTATAGTATATTCATCCAGAGGCTGAAGGACAGCCATCCTCCAGCTGTTGAAGATACAAACCAATTTCAAAAAGCTCTAAGTCAGTAGTCGATAATAAACTGGCTCAGGGAAAAACAAAACAAACAAACCAATGCCCCAATTTGTAGCATTTATCAATGCTTTGTGTGAAGACTTTCATCCTGGCCTCTTTGAGTTCAATAACTGGATCACAAAATTTCTTAATATTAAACAACAATCTTCAACCATACCTCCAGCCTACCACTGAAATTGAAAATCATTGTTGCTGTAGGACATCCTAACCACAAATAATGTTAATCCTTATGTAGAATATATCAACATTCTCTGTAGTAATTCTCATAATACCTCCTAGAGTGTTAAGTGTTCTTAATACCTCAAAGTAATCATTAATGAGAGAATTAGAAATGAGCTGGAATAGAGAGCAGTAGAAATTTCTGGAGTTGTCACCCAGCTCATGTCTCTGTTTTCATCCTCTATCTACATACTTCCTGATGCCAGATGCATACTCTTAAGAAACTGCTTTCATCACTGCTTAAAATAAAATGACTAACTTCCCTGCCAGTAAGAAGCAGTTCTGTGTACGGCATTCAAGAATCACCACAATCTAGTTCTAACTTCTTTTCTAGTATTAACTCCCTTTATTGCCTTACACAAAGCCTCAGTCGGGGCTGAGCCTAGCACACCTGTCGAAATCCATTTGGTGAATACAGCCTCCTATGTGAATACAGTTACCTTCTCCCTCCATGATGTCTTTCTAGGCCTTCCCATTCATCTAATGTGTGTATTGCTTGGCAATACATCAAAATCTTATTTTTGTTGTCAGTGGGTGTTATTGTCTTACAGTGTGAATATCCCATGCAAAGGTAGTTGCTTTTCTTGAACTCATTTTGCAACCTTGTATAAACCTCTTTAGCAATTATTAGTGAAAGTGTAGTTATTTACATTTCTAAAGTACCTTTTAGTGCCATTAACATAACTAAGCACTAAATGAAAAAGACTGCAAGTCTTAGAATTCCCAGTTCCTAAAATCTGAGAAGTAAAGTTGTGATACTATATGGGTACTTTTTTCAGCATAAGTAATGTAAAGCTTTCTCTATTTTCCCTTCATTGTTACACAAGTAAGAGGAAGGGGAGAGAAGTATCTTCCTTTCATTAATTAAAAATATAACTCTAAAAATTTTAATTGATTCAAGAAAAAGAAGGAAGAAAATAAAAACATGAAAGTATACATACCTTGGAGTAAGTATTTCCTTATATTGGAGTTTCTCTAACTTAGCTGGGGCCACTAGTGACATGGGAATCACAATATTATCTATGTCATAAGAGCTCTCACTTCGCAGTCTCCGTCGCGCAGTATTCTGCAGCAAAAGAGGATTGCAGTAGTTTTATAGCAGTAATTAGTTACTATGACTATACTCTTGAGTTATATAAAGATACAATGGTAGTATACCTGTTTTAAGTATATTATTAAAAATCTGCCTATAAAATGTTGAGAAAAGCAAGAAAGTATATCTGCCTCTGTAGACCAACCAATTTTTATTTTTGTGGCAGTTATAGAGCATACATTTTAGTAGGCACACATACAAACCTATTTTTATGACCATAAAAAGTAGCAATGCCTTAAAATGCAAAACTTATAAAAGATTACTAAAAGTACCTGTTGGACAGATAAATTATATTATGCTCACTTTGTTGAAGATGGTGCTGCCCACGTGGAAGCCTGTCTCCCAGGTGATGATATTAGTTGCCCTTCCTGCTTGGGATGGGCGTGATTATATTAATGTGTGTTGGGGGTGGGCTTTGGGCAGGCAGGATCCTTGTAGCCTGGGGCTTGGTTTTGGGACTAAGCCTTTCCCACCCTTTTTGATGTGGGGTGGTGCACTCTCATGAGGAATCCCATTATGCCTCAGATAAGTGACTTTGTATCAGAGACTTCCTTGTTTGTATATTGCATTAAAGGTTTTGAATCTAGACTATAAAGGGGGGCAGACCGGGAGCTTGCTCTCTATGGGTTCCTGAGATTAACATTAGAGAGAACAGAGAGGAGAGCAGAGAGAGGCCACGTGGAAGAGGCCAGGAGAAGCAGCCACGATGGCAGAGTGTTGAAGGAGATGCCAGTTTGTGTAGAGAGAAGATGGGGAACAGAGGTGAATAAGACCAGTGAGGTAGACACCTTTGTTTCTAGGAAACTCGGATAAGTCAGTAGCTTTGTGAGCGCTGAATGAGTGGGTTTTGGAGCCCAGTGTGTGTTTTTTACCTGCCGGGTGCAAGCTAGGATTAAAGCTAATGGCCCATCAGTTCTTGGCTCTATTGTTTCATTACCATCTGTCTGAATCCAATGTGAACCTGCACGGGCCAGGCGGCTGTGATTGTGGCCATGGCTACTAGATTTACAGTACCCTAAATATCAATGAAATGATCACAACAAACTTACTTTTTATTGGGGAAGACTAAAATATCTGGTGAGTCATTAGTAAAGATCATTATTAACAATCTTTATGTGTTACTTGTACCTGAGCGTCACACTTTTTTCTAAACCCTCCCACCTTTTGGACTTCTACTCTGACCACATAAAAAACAATAATACAAATGCTGGATTCTTACTAGTATGATTATATTTCGCTTCATATTAAGGAGGGATGATTGTAATAAAGTTTGTTTTTAACAATTAAAAGCCATGACCAGGGATAAATGAACAATTAGCTTCCTACTAAAAAAGTTTAATCACATTTATTGCTTCCTAATAAGGTAGTTCTAAATATGCTAATATATACTAGTAAATAAGGCTTTTAATTAGCAAAATACATTATTTCCTTCAAATCAGCCAGTTTTAAAATTCTATACATTTTAGAATTCAGTATACAGAACACCTACTTGTGATGAATTTGGGGTTCTTGATATAACATTGACATTAGTAACAGCAGTAAAATTGCTATGGGATTCTGGTTCTGTGCGTGGAAAAGCCAGGTCATCAATTCTACTTCTTTGTCCTGCCGTGGAAATAAACAATGAAAATGTCAAACATTAACGTGACTTACAGATATTAGAGTTATTTTCCTAATTAGGTAGCATGTGCTTTCTGTTCTGTTTATTGGTTTTATTATTTTTTTAAACTCATATAAAAAAAATTTTTACCTACAATTTCCATTTTCTAGGATAATGACAATTCTTATACATTGTTATATTTTTGGAAGATTTGCTTAGCTTGATCTTCTGACCATTAATTTTTGAAATTTTTTCTGTTTTGAAGTACTAATTAATCAGAGTTCATTTTCTCTTATATTTTTATAGCATCCTGTTTTTATTTTATGAATGAAATTTTTGTTTTCATAGGATAAGTTTATTACCTTTTTTGTATTTTCTGTGTCTTTCACAATCCTTTTTTCCATTTGTTTTGGTTCCCTGTTAGTGAGTATGTATATAACTTAACTATTTATATACTGCCTTTGTTTATTTTATTGTGGATCTTAAAAAGTATTTTCCTGTGTATAATGTTAAATCTGATACCCAGTTCATATTTCGACTTGTTAAAAAATGTCCTTTATATAGTTTCTTCCAATCAGGATCCACATATTGAAATTAGTTCTTGTCTAGGAGGTTTTTCAGATGCTTCCTTTTTCATGGTACTTACTAAAGAGACTAGACCAGATGTCCTGTACTTTACAGTTATCTAGTTCTTTGTACTAGAGCATTATACTCGTTCTCCTATCCCCGTGTTTCCATCAAACTTGAACTTACATTTATCAATCCAAGTTAAACATTTTACATTTTAGGTAATTTGTATTTCATAATGCATTTTATTAAGAGAATAAAATTTTTCTTTGTTTCAGTATATATGCTTGAACATTCCTCAAAGACTAGGTTACTTGGTTGTCTTAAGATTGAGGTGCTAAGAAATGTAATGAAATCTCTAGTTGTGGGTGGGAGTTTAATTTTGTACTGCACTAGTTGATCAGATTGTGATTATCATATAATGACGTGTTCTGTTTTGGTGGGATTTCTAGAGCTGGTGATAAATGTGTTAAATCCTTCATGTATAATTATAGTCCTATATTCTTAGATATAATTAGTTGCTAATTTATTGGGCATATTGACATTGCATCTGGGAATACTTTACTGATGTATAACAACAGGGTGGGGCAAAAGTAGGTTGACAGTTGTGAGTATGCAGAACAGTTTATTCTTGTTTATTAATGATTGTATTCTTTTCCATATGAACAACTGTAAACCTACTTTTGCCCTACCCTGTAGTGTTACATCTACTGGAACAATGAACAAACTCAAAGATTTATAATTTGCTATTTAATATATATCTTTTCAGTTAATTTTGTTATTTGCAATAACTGTGGGGACTCTCTTGTCTCAAATCTCCATAACAATCACACTTTGTATTACTACATAGAAGACTCCTAGTTTCAATGATATCTCTATAGCTCATCTTGTAACAGTTAAATTCCTAAAGACTTGGTCTTGGTGGTTGTGTTACCTTAAATGAATCTCCTCCAGTTTCTCAAAATTCTGAGGAAGCTTCAGAGTTAATACCTCTACAGCAGGTACCAGAAATGGTGATAAATTTCTGTATGTCTACCTTGTCCTAACATGATTGTAGTCCAGAATACTACCTTTGAGATTAAGTCCTGACCATAGTAGATATCTCCAGTCAGGGAACAAAGGAAATAAATCCTTCATTGCCATAAATTGGGTGGATGCACAGTCTACACACAGTTCTGAATTGTTTACATGAATGTGCTGTTAGTGTTCATAGATCATGGATGTTTTGTATAATTAGTGACTACTGGATTATAAACTTCCATAAAGCAGGGCTTCCTTGGAGATCAGAATTTTCAGTTTTTAGTACTCTCCTCTTTATAACCTACCTAATGCTGTTTCACTCAAGTGTCTTTTCTTTCTTCCCTGTAACAGCTGTGCAGAAGATTCTGATCGTATTTGCGGCTTGCATGTAGGAGAATATCCATTTTTCCATTGATTCAAAGAAGTACTATGTACTAAAACAAATGGAAAGGAAGGAAATATGCAGTTTTAGTTCCTTAAAAAGATAATGAACATGATAGTATTTCTACTTACAACATTGCAGAATATTAATATGCCATTGAAAATTACATATGATAAATACTTAGTTACCAAGATGGAGTACCCATAACCTGAAAATAAGATTCCTTAAAAATATCTTCAGAGTTGTCCAATTTCCTATAGTTCAAGGGTAGTCAACCTTTTTATCCCTACCGTCCACTTTTGTATCTCTGTTAGTAGTAAAATTTTCTAACTGCCCACTGGTTCCACAGTAATGGTGATTTATAAAGTAGGGAAGTAACTTTACTTTATAAAATTTATAAAGCAGAGTTACAGCAAGTTAAAGCATATAACAATAATTACTTACCAAGTACTTTATGTCGGATTTTTGCTGAGTATGGCAGAATAAATCTTTATAAAACAACTTACTCTAGTTAAATCTATCTTTTTATTTATACTTGGGTTGCTCCACTACTGTCCACCATGAAAGCTGGAACACCCACTAGTGGGAGGTAGGGACCAGGTTGACTACCACTGCTATAGTTGCTCCATTAGTTGAGGGGGATGAAAAGGAAAGTGATCTATTCTCAAAGTCTTCTAAATTACGAAATGTTAAGGAGAAGATTGTTTCAAACTCTAAGTCTTGGTTGGATATGATTTAAATCCTTAAGTTAGTTCCTGCTTACCCTTAAATATGGAAATAATTCAGGACCAAGTAAAATTTTACAGAATCGCAAGACTCTTGGGAGACCTCTTGAGAACACAGATTTCAGCATCCTCTGACAGTGCCTGCCACCATTCTTTCACTTTTTGAAAGAAATGAAAAAATTTTAAACTTTTAAATCACTATCTCTGTGCCTTGGTTGCCTTATTTGTTAAATAGGGTTACAGGAATTAGAAGGATAGCTGACATAAGTATTGAATAAATGTTAGTTTCTTCATGATTTTATCTATCTGAATCCCATATTTCCAGTAGATTGATATAATTGACTGCTTTTTTGAAGGATTTGGAAATGTGGAAAGGAATAGAAGAAATATGTAGGCTGAAGTGTCAAAATCTTACAGTGAAAAAAACCCAACAACATGGCCTGCCAACAACTCGGATTCTTGATTTCAAGATTGCAGAGCACCATAAAAATGAAAAAGTTTTATAGACATGGCACTTATCAGCACATACATTCATACTAGCAAGCAAAAAAAGGAACTTGTAAGTGGAGTAGAATTTATAAGGACTCTCTGAAGGATACCACATGGAATTAGACTGAGGAGCAAAGTCAGTGCATAAACACATTGGAAAGTATTGTCACAAAAATGTGATCAACGTTAGTAGGATTCTAGGCCAGGAGAGGGAAACTGGGAGCAGGACAGTTATCTGGAGCAACTGTTAGAGGCCCACAGGCCATCCAGGCTGATTGATGAGACATTATCTATCTTAATAGGCAAAATCTGAGCCTTCAGCAGAGACATGGAGAGATATGGCATGTCCATGTGCCTCACTTTGAAATGTCCCGCCCATCCCTAACTGCCTCTGAAAAAGTTTAAAGTGCTAATTTCTACCCTTTCCATGAAAAGCATTGCACAAATAGTGGCAGAAGTCTTAATGGTAATGGCCACTTTAAAGATGAGAGCACAATCCAGACTGCAAAAGTCCAAATACCAACACCATAAATGAGGTGAAACAAATGGAAGAACTATCTCAAGAAATAGTTCACAAAGTACAGATGAACAAGTCTCCAACAAAATGCATTACCAAGGAAAAAGACAAAATGTCTCTAGAGAGACCTTAGAAATGGACGATAATTTTTTTCAAAGTTAAAAACAATTATCACTAACTGGGCTGATTAATAGACTAGACACAGCTGGAAAGCAAAATCAGTGGGTTCAAGAGGAATTTCACAACTCAGGAATATAGAGTGATAAAAAGTGAGACAAAGGGCCAGTTGGCTCAGCAGTAGAGCTTTGGCCGGGCATGTGGAAGTCTAGGATTTGATTCCCGGCCAGGGCACACAGGAGAAGCACCCATCTGCTTCTCCAACCTTCCCCACCTCCTTCCTTTCTATCTATCTCTTCCCCTCACACACCAAAGGCTGGATTGGAGCAAAGTTGGCCTGGGCGCTATGAGGATGGCTCCATGGCCTCCGCATCAGACACTAGACTGGCTCTGGCTACAACAGCAATGCCCCAGAGGAGCCAAGCATCGCCCCCTGGTAGGCATGCCAAGTGAATCCCAGTCGGGTGCATGCAGTAGTCTGTCTGACTGCCTCCCAGCTTCTAACTTCAGAAAAATACAAAAAAAAAAGACAAACCAAAATGGGATAACAGGAGAAATTAGAGAATGAATGGGGTGCTATATTTCAAGAAATGGTAGCCAAAAATTACCATCCACAATCAATGATACTAACCCTAAGATTTCAAAGTCTTGAAAGTCAAGTGGGGAAAAAAAAATAAGCATAAATCATACAGTACATAAAGAAGATAGCCCAAAAGTTACCAGGCAGCAGGACAGGAGGCATTGGAGAGTTAAATTTTGGACAATAAAAATAAACACCAGACTAAGCAGTGTCTGCACCACCACACTCCAAGGCCACCTGCCGTGTGTGAGAGCGTTTACAGCCATGACCACATTGGGCCACCAGGTATGTGGGCACAGACACACTTTCCAGGGGGATGTGCGGAGAATGCCAATATGCCAAGTGTTCAAGCTCATCAGGAAACGAACACTAAAAACAGAACCAGAATGCTGTGTGGGTAAGGCTGCCTCCAAGATTTCTTACCTCCCCCAAAAAGGAATACAGAGAAAGATCTTAGATAAAAAGCAAAACAGCAGACATAATCCTAAACTCATTTTGAAAAAGGTGTAAGAGGTTTTAGAGTGAATATGTACCTGGCACATGTAAGTATTCCAATAGCTCCAACTCTTGTTTTAATAGAAATGTTTTGGAGTATTTTAAAGCAAATTCCAGACAATTCACCTTTTCTAAAAGCAACTCACCACCCTCCTTGTCTTGCGAAAGTCTATCAAACCATTAAGGTGATGCCTTTTATTGAAATTTACTCAAAAGTTTTCTTTACACTTACCATTTTTTTTCTCTTTTAAGGTTGCAATGGACTCTTGAAACAGTAAGGAATATATGACAATTCAGACTCTAACTCCACACATTCTCTTCATCTGTTCTATTTCTAACCCTCCCAGCCTTTGGGTTCTTGTTTTCCCAAATCCTCTCCTGGTTTCCATCCTAAAACAACTTGACCCAGCATTTCTCCTGCCTCCTGCCTTCCCTTCCTTTTCACGTATTCATTCAATAACTTCATGGAAATCCAGTTACATGCCAGGCACTGTGTTATACCCCGGGGACACAATGGTGAGCAAAAACCAGTGTGGTCCCTGCCCGTGATATAGTTTATAGGTATTATCTGAAAAACTGAAACTAATGTGAGACAGGACACAGAAGTACTATGAGAAGTTAACGAGAGTAAGAACTCTAGGAAAGGCTCAGATAAAGTGATAGATTTCAAATATAACAAATAGCAGATAGCAAGGGGAAGAAAGAATGGTATGTATGAAGGCAAAAGGGAGCAGGGTAAAATTGGCAACAACTGCAGCAGTAGTAGAATGAACAACAAACAGGCAGGAGCCAACCTATGTAGGTAGGGGTTCTCTATTATGAATATTCCTTCTGCCATATACTTAAAGGGAATGGGTTGGGGAGTAGGTGTGACATTAGGTTTACATTTTGAAAAAAATCACTTGGTACAGGGACTGGAAGGAAATACAAATTGATATGGGGTCATTAAGCTGGACTGAATGGTAGGGATGATAGAGTAGCAGATTTGAAACATAAGACTGCGTTGAAAGTGGGTTTAGATATGAGAATGTGGCCTGACCTGTGGTGGTGCAATAGATAAAGCGTCAACCTGCAACGCTGAGGTTGCCAGTTCAAAACCCTGGGCTTGCATGGTCAAGGCACATATGGGAGTTGATGCTTCCTGCCTCTACCTCCCCCTTTCTGTCTAAAATGAATAAAATCTTTAAAATTATTCAGAAAAAATAAGAATGTGAGGGGTGAATAAGGCTGAGATCTAGGTTTCTGGCTTTATTCCTCTCATTTGTACACCCTGAAAGTAATAAGCTTTAATTTGATATAATTTCAGACAGAAAACTTGGCAAAAGCACAAAGTCCTGTATATCCTTTACTCACATTCCCCAAATGTTAATATCACATTTGTTTTATCTTTTTGAACTCCAGTGAAATTAAGTTGCTGACATGACACCCCCCTATATATGTCCATATGTATTTTCCAAAAACAAGGGCTTCTCTTACATAGCCACACTGATCAAAATCAAGAGATTAATACCTTACTCAAATTTCACTAATTCCTGTGATATCCTTTATAGAAAAGTCTGATCACTCTCCATTCGTTTGTTAGGGCTCAAGTTTTCTTGTATCTGAAACAGTTCCATTGTCTCTCATGACTGAATATTTTAATGAGTACAGCCCTTAACTTGGCTTTAGTATTATCTCATTATTGGCCACTAATCATCTATTCACTCTTCAACCTACTACAATTTGTCATTTCCCTACTTGTTACCTGAAGTCAGCAGTGCTGTCACAACTACCAACTATAATGGACAGTCCAGGTAAACCCTCACTCTGGCCAAGCACATGATCATACCTCTACTTACCTTCACACGATTTGCCCTATGCAAGCACTAGGCCATTTGTGTATGCTTGAACATATCACACTGTTTCATGGCCTCACGACAAGTCATGTGTTAGCATTTTGAAACTTAAAATGGGCCAGTAGCATTTTGAATCACCTAGGGCCTTGTTAGAAATGCAGAATCTCAGACCCCATTCTAGACTTACTGAATCCGAATCTGCATTCTAACAATATCCTCAAGTAATCTGCACACTGAAGTTTGAAAAGCAATAATTTGAACGCTTCATTTTTCTCTAAATTATACATCACTGTTTTACTAAAGTTCCTCCTACCCTTTTCCCATCATCCTTAACCTTCCTTCCTTTGTCTTTCCCTAGGTAGGTACACACTCCCTCTTTAGAATATTTTTATTATATGTGTGTCTATCACATCTCAATAATTGTGTCTGCTTCCCCCTATTACATTGGAATTTCTTTGATTTCCTGATTCACCTTTGATTCTTTAGCACTTAACAGTCCACATGGCATAGTAGGTAATAAATATTGAATTCTAGTTTTACTTAATTCTCCTAGAAATCACTAACAGTAAAACAAAAATTAATGATTAGCTAGCTATTTAAGACACTTACATAGGATGTAACCTAATCAATGCTCAATTATTGGGTTGTGACTGGTCGGGGAAGAGAAATTGGTCTATAAATAAACATTGATTTGCCCAATATAACATTTACCTCAAATGTCCTATTTTTAGCTCTTAAGTTCCCATTACTAACATTTCATTACATTATTAAGACATTAATTCTGTGGCTCATGACAAGTCACATGTTAGCATTTTGAAACTGTGTAACACATTTACACTGCCTTATTTTTTTAAGTCAGATAAAAGCAATGTTAGAATAAATATAATCACCTCACTCACTTATTTCACAGTATATAATTTCATTTTACAGGAGATCCTCAGGTTACGACACTGTTCCTTTTCTACAACAGTGATGTACGTAACCTGAATTTCTGTGTAAGTTGAGACACACCCTAGCACAAGTCACTTACCTATCCTAACAGTTGTAAAATCATAATCTAGAATATAAAAACACAACTAAGCCAAAGATGGCATAGGTAAGCATACTAGAGGACAGCTCCCTCCTAAGCCACGTTACTGCGTAGTCTTCGCTGCACACCACCAGACTAATTTACCCACATAGTCTGTAAGTATGATGCTAACAGCATAAGTCAAAACACTCATATCTTAATTTTTTGACATTTTTATGGGAGTGAGCGTTGTAAACTCAAAACGTAGTTGAGACTGTTGAAACCCAAGGACCCCCTGTATATATTTCCTTTCAATCATATTTCATATATCAAATGTAATAATTTTATTTGAATATACATATATTTTTTATCTGACAATGTCTTCATTGTTATTTTTTCAGGTGGTTGCCTAAAATTTCTCAAATTGGAGACAATATAATTTATTCCCTACCTGTGAGAGCTTGTTATATTATTTCTATTATGGATATATGTTTTTGTTTTTTAAGAGGGGGGGAAGAGTGAGACAGACTCCCTCAAGCACCCCAACTAGGACCCACTTAGCAACGCCTGTCTAAGGCTGATGCTTAATTTAACTAAGCTATTTTTAGTGCCTGAGACTGGTGCTCAAATTAATGGAGCCACTGGCAGTGGGAGGGGAAGAGGGAGAGGAAAGAGAGAGAAGGGGGAGAGAAGTAGATGGTCGCTTCTCCTGTGTGCCCTGAGAATTGAACTAGGACATTACTGTGGACATTCTTAAAATAATCATTTCATGCACATATCTTTCCTATTTTTGTAAGTTTAGTCTCAGGATGAATTCGAAGGAGTAGAATTATATCATGAAAAAGAACCAGAGTGTAACCTATTTTTCCCATTATGTCTTTATTCTTTTTTCCTAAGCACAGACAAGTGTTACTTGTCCTTACTGGTTTCATTTTTTTCTTTTAACTTGACTGTGGGAAATTAAAAAAACAAAAAACAAATGGAGAATAGGAGAATGAACTCCCAAGTACCTATCATTCAGCATCAAAAAATTATGAACTGGCAACTGATCTTGTTTCATCTCTCCCACCATTTTTTTGCTGAATATTTTAAAGCATCCCATATATACATGTATATATGATATATATATATATATCCGCTTGAATCTCTAACAGATAAAATGTATTTATGTAATCACATTATTACCTCTGACAAAATTAACAATTCATTAATATCCAACATCCAGTTCAAATTCAAATTTTTCTGCTCAAAAAGTGCTTGTGTTGGTTGCGTGGGTGTGTGTATATATAGCTGAGATCAAATCAGGATCTCCCAAAGGCCCATACATTGCATTTGACTGTTAAAAGGATTGACTGATATAACCATTTTTACATGGTTATAACTCTACTATACATAGAAGTTAAACATTTTTATCCTTTTATGTACTTAACATTCTCTGATGTTTCCACCCTTATATGAACTTAAGGTATTTTTGAAAGCTGTATATTCATTCTACTATGTTAGATAGTTAACCAAATCCCTATTATGCTCTTTAAATTGTTTCCCACTTTTTAAAGGATTCTTTCATATTTAGGATTAGACTAGGTTCTTGGAAATGGATTTATTGGATCAGAAAACAGTTGACATTTTAGTTATTCATTTTGAGCAACTATACAAGTAGCCCCCCCACACCACCCCCACCATGGTCTTATTTAAAAAATGCATACTTTAAAATAAACGATTTTTGTGTTTTTTGGGTTTTTTTTTTTAGTTTTAGATTTTCTTTATTCATTTTAGACAGAGGAGACAGAGAGAGACAGAAGGGAGGAGCAGAAAGCATCAGCTCCCATATGTGCCTTGACCAAGAAAGCCCGGGGTTTTGAACCGGCGACCTCAGTGTTCCAGGTTGACACTTTTACCCACTGCGCCACCGCAGGTCAGGCAAAAAAGACACACTTTAAAGGCCTTGTGAGCCCTAGCCAGGTGGGTCAGTGCATAGAGTGCCATCCTGGTGCACCGAGGTCGTGGTTTCAATACCCAGTCAGGGTACATACGAGAAACAACCAATGAGTGTACAACTAAGTAGAACAACCAGGTGGAAAAATGAGTTGATGCTTTGTCTCTCTTCACCTCTCTTTACGCTCCCCGTTTCCCTTCCCTCTCTTTCCCCTTCTCTCCCTCTCAAATCAATAGAAAGCTTTTAAAAAAAAAGGCATTGTGTTGTGATTCACAATACTTGTCAAAAGGCTCTGTATCAATTGCCAATAGTATCTCAAATATATGAGGGTCCTAGTTTAACCAGAGTCTTACCAGAATTGATTATTATAATATTTCAATTTATTAATGCAACCAGAAAAGTAGTCTAGCACATAAGCACTCACTGAATACGCTTAGTTTTTCTAATCCTTAAGACAGTTTTTACCATTTAACTCTTCAATTCACCTGGAGTGTACTTTAATGTCCATCCATCTTAAATTTGTTTCAATGTGTAAAGTAGAGTTCTCATTTTATCTTTTCCCAAATGTCATTATTTAATGCCACCAGTTACAAAAGAGACTAAGCTTTTTGGGTTTTTTTTTTTTTTTTTTGGTTTTTTTTTGTATTTTTCTGAAGCTGGAAACGGGAAGAGACAGTCAGACAGACTTCCGCATGCGTGCGCCCGACCGGGATCCACCCGGCACGCCCACCAGGGGCGAAGCTCTGCCCACCAGCGGGCGATGTTCTGCCCCTCCGGGGGCGTCGCTCTGTTGCGACCAGAGCCACTCTAGCGCCTGGGGCAGAGGCCAAGGAGCCATCCCCAGCGCCCGGGCCATCTTTGCTCCAAAGGAGCCTCGGCTGTGGGAGGGGAAGAGAGAGACAGAGAGGAAGGAGAGGGGGAGGGGTGGAGAAGCAGATGGGTGCTTCTCCTGTGTGCCCTGGCTGGGAATCGAACCCAGCACTTCTGCACGCCAGACCGACGCTCTATCACTGAGCCAACCGGCCAGGGCCAAGAGACTAAGTTTTTTAAAGCATGCACTCAGAGCCAGACAGCTTGGATTTGAATCATGGCTCTACCACTATTCAACTGTGATGTGGGGAAAGTTAGTCAAGGAGAAATATAATACTTACTTTACAGGGTTGTACAGATTAAAGCAAATAAATATAAAGCCCTTCAGCCAGTACTGGCACATAAGGAATACTTCCTAAGAATTATTTCTTGACTATTATTTCCACACTGATAGGAAATGAGTCCTTTGGTCTGTCTCTAGGCCTTCTAATATCCTTCATCTGGCTTCTATAAACATCACAATATTTTAATGATTATAGCTTTATAATACATTTTGATATCTGGCACCTCATTGATCTTTTAAATATTTTATTGACTATTCAATATTTTCTCTCTAAGATAAACTTCAGAATAGCAATATTTTTGCCCTGGCTGGTTGGCTCAGTGGTAGAGTGTCAGCCCAGTGTGTGGATGTTCCAGGTTTGATTCCTGGTCAGGCACACAGGAGAAGCACCCATCTGCTTCGCCACTCTACCTTCTCTCTCTTGCTCTCTCCCTCTCCCTCTCTCTCCCCGTCTGTCTTCCCCTCCCACAGCCATGGCTCGATTGGTTAAAGTGCATCAGCCCTGAGCACTGAGGATGGCTCCATGGGGCCTCCACCGCAGATGTTAGAAACAGCTCAGTTTTGAGCATGGCCCCAGATGGGCAGAGCATTGGCCCCAGACAGGGCTTGCCGGGTGGATCCTGGTCGGAAGCGCATGTTGGAGTCTATTTCCTCTCTCTCACTTGGAAAAAGAAAAAAAAACCCAATATTTTCTGAGATCAACTTCAGAATAACTGTTTCAAAAGAAAAATACCTCTGTGATTCTAATTAGAAAAATTATAAATTAATTTGGGGAAAAATGGTATCTGCCTTTTGAACTGAGGAATAGGTTATTTCTCTCTATAATAGGCACATAATCTTATGTTCCTCAGTAAATTTTTGATATTTTCCTCTTGTAGGTCCTTGTTAAGTTTAATCCTAGATGTATCATATTATCATTGTCAGTGTGTCTAGGATAACATTCCTATACATATTCTAAGTCATAACTGGTAAATACATATAAAAGCTACTGTTTCTTTCAAACATTTTAAAATCTACATTTCAGAACTCCAATTTTAATAGGCATTCAGTCTATTCTTGAGTTGTTAAGGGGATATTATTTCCTCTGGAAATAATTCCTCTTAGAAGTAAAATATTTTGTATGACTTTTTTCTTTCTGATTGCTTCCAAGCATAGACAATGTTCCCATCCCATTCAGAGTACTCATAAATGTTTCATTATAATTTTTCAAGTTTTATTGTATACTTTTAGCTTCTTATTTAAAATGCTTGAACCAGCTAGAATTTATTCTGATACATGGTATGAAATAACTATACAAACTTTCCCCCCCAAACTAACAGTACTTTCACTGAATAGTTCTCCACTTTCTCACTGACTTAAATTCTTCCCTTAGATAATAAAGTGTAAGCTGTTAGTTTGGTTCATGGATCTATTTTCCTAAAGGTGAGCAAAATGGAATCTAAGCTAACTACATATTACAGATTTTTGTCGTATGTCCATATGTGGTTGTGCTAGATTCTCTCAGTCCTCTTTCTAGGGATTCCTTTTCTATCGTCCCAGTTGTTCTGCTCGGTGGCCTTCACAGTTACTTTGTTAAGTTAACCAAATTCTATTAGAACTTCAAGCTACATTGCATTAAAAATTTAAACCAATGGGGAGAACTGATATCCTTATTAATTTTACTGTTCAGGAATGCTGTTTATCCACATTTATTTAAATTTCCTTTTATGTTTATCAATAATATTTTGTAATTTTCATTCAGTAAGTATCCTACATTTCTTATTAGGAATACTCCTGTGTATTTGCTATTTGAAAGTGTGTGTAAGATTTGTGGAAAGTGAATAATTAAGGATTTACATTTATTCCTTTGTTAAATTTTATTCCCTTAAAAAGTAAAAGTAGTAAGTATATGAAAGATATAAAAGGTATATATATATGTGTGTGTGTGTGTGTGTGTGTGTGAGAGAGAGAGAGAGAGAGTGTGTGTGTGTGTGGGTGTGTGCAAGATTTGTAAATAACATACCAGGGGATGGAGGTATGATACAGTCTCCTACAAATTTATTTTCAGCAAGATCTCCTTTTATTTCAGTCTTTTTAAACAATGTTTCAAAGTGAAAATGAAGAGGTACATCTGGAAAAATGAAGTAAAAAAATTTTCAGTTAGCATTCTTCTTTATAGATTCATTATGATTGCTTTCTTTCTATAAATAGCACATACACTTAGCAAATAAGCAAAAGCTTGAAAATCACAACCCTCAGAAATGGCAAAACTCACAACATTGGTAGTGGTCTTATAGAGTTATTGATCACGTGTTTTAAATAAACAAATGCTAATGATGAATAACTAAAATAGAACATAAGATGAACAAAGTTATAAATATTCACAGATGAGAAAAAAATATATCCAAAAGGTCTTAAGTAAAACAGAACCAAATGTGGCTGACTCTTTAAGACCATTCCACTCCTCCCCCACAACTTCGAATTTGCAACAATGAGGTTTCCAAAAGATGTTATTACATGGTTTTAATTACTTGAAGGAAAAACCACAATAATTCTGATGCAACATTTTATGAAAATGTCAACTTTTACATTCTCTTAGTTTACCAGTATTATAAATCTCAAAATGAATCTTTACAAATTTTAAAACCTAGACAAACTAGCTCTCTCTAAAGAAAGACAGTCAAGCCCTGCCTGGGGGCTCAGTGGATAGAGCACTTTCCCAGTGCCCAGAGGTCATGGTCGCATCCCAGTCAGGGCACACTCAAGATACAATCAACAAATGCACAACTAAATGGAACACCTAAGTGAAAAAATCGAGTTGATGCAGTCTCTGTCTCAAATCAATGGAAAGTAAAAAACATTCAATTCACTTGTTTATAATCTATAATCTCACAACCAAAAGAGGAACTGAGTAGTAATATATGTTTCACCTCTATTTCAGGAGTTTTTAAAATCAAGAATGCAAAAATAAAATTATCTTACCAAGCATTTGTTTTATTTATTGATTTTAGAAAGAGAGGAAGGGAGAGAAACAGAAACATCAATCTGCTCCTGTATGTGCCCTGACCAAGGATCAAACCTGCAACCTTGGCATATCAGGACAATGCTCTAACCAGCTGAGCTATCTGGCCAGGGCTTAACAAGCATTAAGAGACACCGAATCTTTTTTCTAAATAACAAATATTTTATAAAGCAGTTGATATATTGAACATGGTGCTACTGAAAGGAGGTACTCACTTTTAAGAAAAATGAATGCGTAAATGAGGATAGTTCTAGGAAGGATCTGGATTTTAAAGCATCTCTCTCTCAAGTGCATATAAATGGCAGATCCACATTCAAATGTGGGAAAAATATGAAAACAAATGGGGTTCATGAGTAATTATCGTGGAGTCTGCTTAAACATTTCAGGATTTTGATATTTCCAATTACCAAAACATACTTGTTTCTCCAAAGAAATGTCACTTTATAAAGACTATAACCTATTCTACTAATGTTCTTGGACACTTGAGTTGTGAGAAAACATGATATAGGTTCCACCCACATACCCACATATCTTCCTTAGTACTCATACTGTGACCTGTGGGGCTTTTATCAAAATGTTTCCTAACACTTTATTATACGTACTAGTTTACATTTCAGTTGTCTTAAACTAGAATGCAAGGACCTTGAGGTATTTATCTGTATTTATACTCCTAGCTCTTACTTAGTATCTTGTATACAGTAGGCATTCAGATTTTTATTAAATGAACACAAGATAAATCCTAATTAGTAGTAGGTGAGGAAGATAATCCTAACTTATTAGAGGGAATATAATAGGATTAAGATGAAGGATATTTATACTAGCTCTCAGGATTATATCAGAAACAAATTTAATAAGAAAACAGGCAGTGAAGTGTAAAGGTTAGTGTGGTTCTGGAGAATTACTACTTCAAGTCAAATCCTGCCTTCATCACTATTAGCTGTGTAATCTTGGATGAGGAACATATGTAAGCCTTGATTTTTCTGCTATATAAGAAAAAGACAACAACAGCACCTGTTACCATAGCGGTGTAAGAAACAAGAAACTCATGTGCTAATAGGCACCAGTGTGTGATAAGACCAAATGTTGGCTTCATTACTGTTAAATTTATTAGTTTCCATTATTAGGTTTCCTCAAAGATGGAACTTACTTCAAAATATGGTGTGCTTAAGAAACTACTCTAATACTGGTAAAAACCAAAGTAAGGTCCAGGGCAGGGATAAGTACAAAACTAGTGCTTTACAAAAATGAGCAGTCCCTGGATGATTAGAACCAAAAGCTGAAAAGGAAACAAAAGCCCATTTGAAGTCTCTTCCTAAAAAGTGAAGACCTGAATTAACTGGTGTGTGGAATGTTTCCTCTCTATTATGCTCAGTATTTATTTTAGTTCCTAGGTAAGACTGGAAAGGTTCCAACAGAAACAACTGGAATCTTAACACCACCTAGGGATGTGGAATGTTTGTCTCATCTACTTAGTTGTGGCTAATAGATACTCTTAGGGTTCAAAAATTGATTATACCTAGTCTGACCAGGCGGTGGCGCAATGGATGGAGCATCGGACTGGGATGCAGAGGACTCAGGTTCGAGACTCCAAGGTTGCCAGCTTGAGCGCAGGCTCATCGAGTATGAGCAAGGCTCTCCAGCTTGAGTCTAAGGACGCTGGCTCGAGCAAGAGTTCACTCAATCTGCTGTGTGAACTCAGATCAAGGCACATATGAGAAAGCAATCAATGGACAACTAAGGACCCACAATGAAGAACTGATGTTTCTCATCTCTCTCCCTTCCTGTCTGTCTGTCCCTATCTGTCCCTCTCTCTGACTCTGTCACACACACAAAATTGATTATACCTAAAGATGGACAATTTTCTCCAAGAAAGTCAATGCTGATTAATGATAAATAGAGGAATGTTATATGTCAGGGAAAACTCCTTACAAAATAACACATGAGAAAATGAACAATGACTTACTGAGAAACATTTCAATAACATAGCCATGTTATCAATAAAGTGCTAGAATTTTAACACTCAAAAGATCAAAAGCTAGTTATTCCCCAAAGTAAATCACAATGGTTTCCAAAGTTGTAAAGAATCACTTGCAAAGACAGGACATTAAGTCAGCATGTAACTTAATTCTCTATGAAAATTGTTTAGCTATAATATCCAGAATAATTGATAACTAAATTACATTAGATTCCTTGCATTTACTGGGTTAGATTTCACCACAGACAGTATTCAGACTAACAGGAATCCCAGGAGGCTTACCTGATGGCAATGATAGGACAGGATGGAAAGAGGAATCTAACTCTGCCACGTGTTCTTTCAGCATCTGAGACTCAGAGTGGTGTTCACAGCTACTCCAAGCTGAAGCTGCCTGCAGGCAAGGCGTTTGTGTAGTATTTAAAAACAGTGTTTCTTTTGAAGGCAAAGTCTGCAAGAAAAAAAAAATAATTAAGACTTTTTTTTTTTTCTTGAAAACTGAATCAGAGAATGTAACAGTTATAGGACAGTTTCTGATAACAAAGAAAAAAGTCCTGGCTTAAGTCACCTTGGAGAAAGACTTTTAAAATGACATAGAGTGAGAGAAGTTATTTAAGGCCACGGACGTGATGAGATTTGACTAGTCCCTTTTCAGTCTTTCAAAATGAAGAGCGATATCTACGAAAATGGGTCTTCTATCTTATGAAATCACAATGAAAACAAATGAGTGTGAGAAGCTTTGGGTGAAAAGAAAATGGTTATACTCCACGTTAGTGAGAATTCTAAGTGATGCTGAGGAATTGCTATAATGACTCAGAACTGTGTGTGCTCTTTTCTGCCTCATAACCTGTTACAAACAATGAATGAAACTCGAGTCTCTCCCTTAAATTCTAATGACAGACAATATTTATAGTGGAATACCAGTGAACTACTATGAGTATTTTACATGTTTCTGTTAAGTAAAATTTAATTTAAAACATTAAAAAAGTTATGCATGAAACATGCAATATGTTAAATGAGTTTGACTTCATAAGACAAACTTTTGAGTCCAGGAATCTCAAGAAAACCATGTTTACTAAATCAAAAGAGTTATGTTGCTACGTGAAAAATACAGGGAGGGGCAAAAGTAGGTTTACAGTTTGTGAGTGCACAAGTTTATTCTTGTATTATTCTATTATTTTCCATACAAATAACTATAAACCTAATTTTGCCCCACCCCATACATATTTAGTATGAATGCTCAATTTTAATTATTTTTATGGTGATAAAATTAATATAAAATCAATGGCAAAAACTGTAAAATAGAAAAATATTTTTATAATAGAGTTCACTTGTACTCCTTCCCTCACTTTCACTTCTATCTCCTACAGTAACATTAGGGCTCGATTTGATTTTTGTTTTTTAGTAATGGATATTTAAAATGCTTATAATAACACATCCTTAGATGCTATTTTTAAACATTTTTATTCTACAATCTTAAATTAATTAGGTTTATCAACTTCCTTGCGTTTCAGTTTCCTGGCCAAGTCGCATTTTCTCTGTGTTCCCACAGCAATTGGGTATATCTCTCTGTATCATAGGAATCAACGAGATTTCCTCTGGACCATTACTAGCTCCTTGAAGGTTGGAGCTAAAATTTCCTTAATTTTATATTCCCAGAACCTGATACTATCGCTAACATACGGTTGAAACTTGAATGCTGATGAAGTGAATTTTATCTTTAAAAAATTTTAAGTGGCCCTGGCCGGTAGGCTCAGTGGTAGAGTGTCAGCCTGGCGTGCAGGAGTCCCAGGTTCTATTCTTGGTCAGGGCACACAGGAGAAGCACCCATCTGCTTCTCCACCCCTCCCCCTCTCCTTCCTCTCTGTCTCTCTCTTCCCCTCCTGCAGCCAAGGCTCCATTGGAGCAAAGTTGGCCCGGGCGCTGAGGATGGCTCTATGGCCTCTGCCTCAGGTGCTAGAATGGCTCTGGATGCAACAGAGCAACGCCCCAGATGGGCAGAGCATCGCCCCTTGGTGGGCATGCCGGGTGGATCCCGGTCGGGTGCATGCGGGAGTCTGTCTGACTGCCTCCACGTTTCCAACTTCAGAAAAATACAAAAAAAATTTTAGGTGAATAAAACTTCAAATATATGTATGCCTTACACTATTTCATTGGAGAAAAACAGTCTCTGTTAATAAATGTTAACATATATCATGTAATGACTTTTGTTTACATTCTATTGGCCAAGACTTAGGTCGGATAGTCACACCTAGCTACAAGGAAGGCTAGGAAATGCATTCATTGTTCTGGGAGGTCTAGTACACTGATGAGTTTTGATAAAAAGATTCAACGTGGGTACATGATTTATCCTAATTATGTTATAAGTATAAATTTATAGGAATAGTTGCTGTTTCTTATAAAATGCACTGGTACTTTTTACTCATTATAGAATTACTTGCTCTTTTATGATATAGTTCAGAAAGGTATAGGGAACATTTATTTGAAATTACAAAGAAAAGATGTGCTAACCTCCCTTTTTCCATATATGGCTACAGCAGTATGAATAAAAGTTAATAAAATCCGAATATTTACCATATAATTAGTTTTCTCTTGAAATATTTCCAAATCCAGGAAACCCATTAGCCAATTTGAAACTATCCTAAACAATTATGGAGACAAGTGAGGGGCATCTAGGAAAAGGCCTTTGTTTTCCCCTGCAGAAAAAGTGAAGCTGAGGAGGCTGAAAAGGAATGGATGGAGAAATAAGAGAAAAACCAGGAAATACTTGCCAATAAAAATGCAAATATCTTGAGGGTGTGACGAACAATACCATATGCTGCATAAAATTCCAGTAAAATCCTGAAAGTCCCCACTAAATTCTTTAACTTTAATAATGAAACATTTTATATATACTAAAGAGAATATAATTTATAGGGAAGGCATAAAATGAGTTTTAAACCATACCATACCTATACTCACCTTCCTACTTTAACGAACAGAGCAATTAGCAATAACTTGGGTGCGTTTTTCCTGCGTTTCTTACACCACCTGCACAAGCCTGTGAAAGAGATTGCTACTTCCCTCTAATATCTGTGCTATCTCCTTTTCAACACTCCTGATTTTTGATTGAGCACATTTGTTAAGCTTCCTTGCATCTAAAAATTACTAAATTCTAGCCAGAAGACCACAGAGAGAAGTCATGTGTGCAACATCCAGGAAGTGACCTTAAGAAGGTCGCTTCGTCCTTCCCTTTGCTACCTGTGGCTTAGCTGTCTGTGGTGGTGAGCCACCTGTAACTATGTGGATGAGGGGACTGCTCGGAAACACCCAACCAGTAGGTGGGAGGAACCTGGGTCCTGGGTAACCACATAAAGCATAGCTGTCATGCCTGGAATATTTTCAGTCTGTTACAAGACAAAGAAATTTGTATCTTGTTTATGTTACTATTTGGGGTTGGTATCAAATAAAGCTAAACTTGTATCTTAACTAGTACAATGTGCCTCTTTATTCATATTTTTCTCTCAACTTCCAGGAGTAACTGCCACCCTAAATTGTAATTTTATCATTTCTTTGACTTTCTTCATAGGTTTTTCAAATAAGTGTATGTAAGTCTATATGCTTTAAAAATGTATATAGACAGAATAATGTTAAGTGTATTTCCTACTTTATTAGTCAAAATTATGTGTATTCAATTCAGCATTTTTCTGTTTATAAATAGATTGTTTCTAGTTTTTTATTATTATGAAGAATGTATCACTATACAGGAGTGGGCAAAAGTAGGTTTACAGTTCATATGGAAATACAAATAATATAATTAATAAATGTTTGCATATGTACAACTATAAAGCCACTTTTGTTCACTACTGTATTTGTGTCCTGACACATGGTTGAAGGAATTTCTCTAGATACACTAATAGTAATAGAATTATTAGGTTATACAAATGCATGAATGCACATATTCAACATGACTCAATGATATACTGTATTACAAAGTAGTTGTAACTAATTGATACTTCAACAGAGCAGACCTTAGTTCTTACTGCTTCAGATCCGTGCCAACATAGTTGTCAGATTTCTCACTCTTGCCAATCTCAGAGGATACAAATAGTATATCATGGTTGAAATTTACATTGCTCTTTATTATTTAAGTTGAGCACATTTTTATACCTATAATTGGCCATTCATTTTTCCTTCTTTGGGGAAATATATGTTTTGATGATTTTTTTTCTTATTATTTATTCATTTTAGAGAGGAGAGTGAGAGAGAGAGACATAGAGAGAAAATGGGGGAAGGGGAGCAGGTAGCATCAACTCCCATATGTGCCTTGACGAGACAAGTGCAGGGTTTCGAACCGGCGACCTCAGCGTTCCAGGTCGACGCTTTATCCACTGTGCCACCACAGGCAGGCCTTGATGATTTTTTTATTGGGATGTCCTTTTCTTACTGACTTTTTAAGTTTTCTTTATACACTCTAGAAAATTGCAAGTTGTTCGTATGTTCTATATATTGCTCCCTGTCTGAGCTTCTTTTCACTTTCTTTATAGTCTCTTGATCAACAGCTGTTTTTAAATGTTTCCTTTTATAAATATTTATGATAGAGGTATCAGGACCACTCAGTGGGGAATATAGTCTCATCAATAAGTGGTGCTGGTACAACTGAATATTCACAATTAGGAAGAAAAAGAATGAAGTGGGACTCCTACTTAACACTATATATAAAATGTACTCAAAATGAATTAATGACCTAAATATAAGAGTTTAAAGCCATAAATATCATAGTAGAAAACATAGGGGTAAATCTTCATTATCTTGGAGTAAGCAATGGAGTCTTAGATATTATATCAAAAGCACAAAAACCACAGAATTTATAAATTGGATGTCATCAATGTTAAAAATTTGTGCATGAATAAATATAAAAAATCAAGGAGCACCTACAGAATATGATAAAATATTTAGGAAATATATATCTGATAAGGGACAAGTATCAAAAATATATAAAGAGCTCTTACATCTCATTAAAAAGGCAAACAATTCAATTTAAAAAATAAAGAAAAAAATAGGCAAATGACTTGAACAGATTTTCTCCAAACAAGGAATACAAATGGGCAACAAGCATGTGACAATATACTCAGTATCAACAGTCATTAGGGAAATGCAAATTAAAACCACAAGGAGGTACCACATCACACCCTGTAGTATGTCTATAATAATAATTAAAAAGAAAACCAGGAAATAAGTGTTGCTAAGGAATAACAAATGTAGAAAATTTGGGGACCTCATACATTGCTGACAAATTTAAAATAATTCAACTGGTGTGGGAAATAGTTCAGTGGTTCTTCAAAAAAGTTAAACAGAGAATTACCATATGACACTGCAAGTCCACTACTTGGTAGCATGTGTGTATTTTGCCCTCACCTTTTAACATAAATAGTAGCCTATAGACGGTTCTATATCTTGCCTTTTCCCCCTAGTAAACGGTACATCTTGGAGACCTTTCCTCATCAGTTTGTATAGAGCTTCCTAATTCTTTTTATAGTACAGTATTCCAGAATATGGATACTCTAATATATTTAGCCAATCTCCTGCTGATGACATTTAGGTTTATTTACAATGAATTATTTCATTTATCAATTCACATTTAAAAAATAATTTATTGAGGTGAAATTCACATTACATAAAATAAGCATTTTAAAGTTAACAATGTGGTGGCCTTTAGTACATTTATAATGTGCAACTACCACATCTATTTAGTTCCAAAAATGTTTTATCACTCCAAAGTTAAACTTCTTACCCATTAAGCAATGTTGCCCTATTATTTCACACCCCCAGGCCCTGGCAACAACCAATCTCTCATGGATACACCTATTCTGAATATTTCTTATAAATGGAATCATATAATATGTGACCTTCTGGGTCAGTTTTTTTTGTTTTTGGGGGTTTTTTTTTTTTGCATTTTTGAATTTTTCTCCAGCTGGAAACAGGGAGAGACAGTCAGACAGACTTCCGCATGTGCCCGACCGGGATCCACCCAGCACGCCCACCAGGGGCGACGCTCTGCCCACCAGGGGGCGATGCTCTGCCCATCCTGGGCGTCACCATGTTGCGACCAGAGCCACTCTAACGCCTGAGGCAGAGGCCACAGAGCCATCCCCAGCGCCCGGGCCATCCTTGCTCCAATGGAGCCCCGGCTGTGGGAGGGGAAGAGAGAGACAGAGAGGAAGGCGCGGCGGAGGGGTGGAGAAGCAAATGAGCGCTTCTCCTGTGTGCCCTGGCCGGGAATCGAACCCGTGGGTCAGTTTTTTCACTTAGCATAATGATTTTGATGATCATCCAGATTGTAGCACATATTAGTACAATACTTCATTCTATTATTTATTTATTTATTTATTTTGGGGGGTATTTTTCTGAAGTGAGAAAGGGGGGTGGCAGACAGACATACTCCCGAATGAACCCAACCAGGATCCACCCGGCATGCCCACCAGGGGGTGATGCTTGGCCCATCTGTGGCATTGCTCCATTACAACTGGAGCCATTCTAGAGCCCGAGGTGGAGGCCATGGAGCCATCCTCAGTGCCCGGGTCAACCATGCTCCAGTGGAGCCTTGGGTGCGGGATGGGAAGAGAGAGACAGAGAGAAAGGAGAAGGGGAAGGGTGGAGAGGCAGATGGGTGCTTCTCCTGTGTGCCCTGACCAGGAATCAAACCCAGGACTTCCACACGCCGGGTGATGCTCTATCACTGAGCCAACCAGCCAGGGCCAGTACTTCATTCTTTTATGGCTGAATAATATTCCATTGTATGTATATACCACAGTTTATCAGTTCATTCACTGATGGATATTTGGGCTGTTTCTACCTGTTGGCTATTGGGGAAAGTGCTATTATGAACATATGAGTATATATATTTGGCTTAATGTGTGTTTTTAATTTTGGAGGGATATAAGGCATACCTGGGAAATACTGTGGTTCAGTTCCAGACCACTGCAATAAAGCAAATATCACAATAGTGATTATATCCCAGTGCATATAAAAGTTATATTTACACTATCCTGTAGTTTATTAAGTGTGCAATAGCACTGTATCTAAAATAAACAATTTATATACCTTGGTTAAAAAATACTATATATTATCTGACCAGATGGTGGCGCAGTGGATAGAGCATCAGACTGGGATGCGGATGACTCAGGTTCAAAACCCCGAGATCGCAGGCTTGAGCATGAGATCATACACATGACCCCATGGTCACTGGCTTGAGCAAGGGGTCACTCATTCTGCTGTAGCTCCCTGGGTCAAGGCACATATGAGAAAGCAATCAATGAACAATTAAGGAACTGAAACAAAGAATTGATGCTTCTCATCTCTTTCCCTTCCTCTCTATCTGTCCCTCTCTCTGTCTCTGTTACACACACACACACACATACACACACACAAAAACTATTTTGCTAAAGATGCTAACCATCATCTGAAACTTCAACAAGTCATAATTTCTTTTCTGTGGAGAATCTTCAAGTTGTAAAACATTCAACATCTGTTAAGTGCAATAAAGTGAAGCACAACAAGAAAAGGTGTGCCAGCAAATGAAATTCATTCCTATTGCATGTTTCTGTCAACACTTGTGATATAAAAATTTCATTACTGAATATATTATTGTAATTACATGGATTATTCAAACCTGGTTGTTTACAGTTTGAAACTATCATTAATAATGCTTCCCTGAACAGTAATATACGTGTCCTGCTGATGCAAAAAATCACACTTGTTCTAGGATATCATTCTAGAAGCATGATCTTAAGTTACAAGTATTTTTATCTTTTCCTTTACTAGAAAATGTCAAACTATTTGCTAACATGCTTGTACCAATTGTTCTCGCACTAGCAATGTGTTAGTTACCATTGCTCCCCATCCACACCAATACTTGATATTATACTGTTCACAAAAATTAGGGGATATTTCAAAATGAATGTGAAGCTATAAAATATTCCTTAATTTTTGTGAACAGTATATTTTTAATACTTTCCCAATCTAGTGGGCATAAGTTGGTATCTTGTTCTTTTAATCTGAATTTTTTCAAATTACCAATGAGGTGACTGCTTTTTGATATTTTTGGATGGACAGAATATCTTATGAAAGTGGCATATTCAAGTATTTTGCTTGTCTTTAATTGATTGACATTTTTCTGTTTTAGTAATTCTTCATATTCTGACTATGAGATCAGTGGTGGTTACTAGTGGCAAATATCTCCCACACAGCATCTTGTGTTTCACTGTCTTGAACAGAAATTCTTCATTTTAAAGTAGTTAATTTCACAACTTTATAGTTTATTAGAATATTTCCCTACTTTGAGATTATTATATATTCTGTAATATCTTCTAAAGTGCCTTTTAATGTTTCCTTTCATATTTAATTCTATACTCTACCTCTAGGTGATTATTGTATAGCCTAAGGCCCTGGTCGGCAAACCACGGCTCGCGAGCCACATGCGGCTCTTTGGCCTCTTGAGTGTGGCTCTTCCACAAAATACCACGTGTGGGCACTACCTTGATAAGGAATGTACCTACCTATATAGTTTAAGTTTAAAAAATTTGGCTCTCAAAAGAAATTTCAATTGTTGTACTGTTGATATTTGGCTCCATTGACTAATGAGTTTGCTGACCACTGGCCTAAGGGATAGAAATTCAATTGTATTTTCCCCATATAAATAACCAATTTTCCCGTCACCACTAACTTAAAATATTAACGTTCTCTACTTCCACCTGTCTTAAATCAAGTGTCCATATACACTGAGTCTGTCTCTGAGCTCTCTAAGGTTTCATTGTTTATTTCTCTACCCCTGCACCAATACCACACTGTCTTAACTTCTACAGCTTTGAAATTTGGTAGAACAAGTCCTCTCAATGTATTCTTTCCTATTGTCATACTTATTCTTAATCTTTTATACTGCCATATAATTTTTAAAATAAATTTGTCACATTCCAAAACAAGCAAAAAATCCCACCATACTAATGCATAAAACAAACTACCTTTTGAGATTTTATTAGGCACTGTATTAAAACTGAGTCAATATAAAAAGTTCTTACTTCTTGAAATACTGTAGTATTCCTATTTATGAATATATATAAACATTTACCTACATGTTCTTTAAACCTCTTAAAGTTTAATAAATTTTTGTGTAATCCATTTGTACATCTGTAGCTAAATATATTACAAAGTACTTTATAAATTTTGATACTAATTTAAATGGTATATTTAAAATGTAATTTTGCTTTTTCTGGAAAGTAATTTTATAAACTAATAGTAAATTCAAATAATTCATCTGTTTATTCTTTTAGATTCTCCACAAAAGCAATCTACAAATGACTGTTTTGATCCTTCCATTCTAAATTATATATCTTTTATTATTTGACCATGCCAGATGATCCTTGCAGTAAAATGTGGAATACAAATGAGAGCACTGAGCATCCTGTGTCGTTCCCTTTCTAAAGGAAAAGGCTTTATGTCCACCATTAAGTGTAATGTTTAATATTCACTTTTGTAGATACCCTTTAAAAAATTAAATTTTCTTTCAATGCAGCAAAAGCAGTTCTAAGAGGGAAGTTCATAGCTATACAATCCTACCTCAGGAAACAAGAAAAATTTGAAATAACCTCACACTATACCTAAAGGAACTAGAAAAAGAAAAACCAACAAAACCCAAAATACAAAAAGAAGTAAATAATTAAGATCAGAGTGGAAATACAACAAGTTAAAAAACAATTGAAAAGACCAGTGAAACTAAAAGCTGATTCTCTGAAACAATAAAACAAAATTAATAAACCATTATCCAAACTCGTCAAGAAAAGGGAAGCCAAAATAAAGAGATGTTAAAGCTGACACCACAGAACTACACATGTAATCATTAATACCACAATTATAATGCCAAAAAATTCAACAATCTAGAAGAAATAAATTTCTAGATGTATATAACTTCTTCTATGACTGAATCAGAAATAAATAGAAAAATCTAAATAAACTGATTATTACCAATAAAATTGAAGCAATAAAAAAACTCCCCAAAAATAAAAATCCAGGGCCAGATAGCTTCACAGTTGAATTCTACCAAATATTTAAAGAATACCTATCCTTCTTAAAATATTTCAAATATTAAAGACAAAAGAATGCTTTCAAACTCATTTCATGAAGCCAGCATTAATTTGATATGAAAAGCAGACAAAGACATTACAAAAAAAATTATAGGCCAATATTCTTGATGAACATATATGCAAAAATTCTCAACAAAATATTAGCAACCTGTATTCAACATAGTATTGGAGTCCTCGCTATAATCCTCAGAAAAGAAAAAGAAATAAAAGGCATCTAATCAGAAAAGAAGAAGTAAAACTCATTATTTGCAGATAACACAACACTATATATAAAAAAAGCCCTCAAGAGTCCACCAAAAAGCTATCAGAGATAATAAATTCAGTAAAGCTGCAGGATATAAAATCTATACAGAAATCTATTGCATATCTACAACTAATAATGAATAATCAGAAGGAGAAATTTAAAAACAATTCCATTTGCAATGCATCAAAAAGTATAAAATACTTAGGAATAAATTTAAACAAAGAGGTGAAAGTCCTGTACTTGAAAAACAGTGAGACATTAAGGAAAGAAACTGAAGAAATATAAATAAATGCAAGAACACACCATGCTAATGGACTGAAAGGATTGTTAAAATGTCAGTACTGTCTAAAGCAAAATACAGATTCAATACAACCCCTATTAAAATACCAGTAGCATTATTCTTAGAACTGGAACAACCAATCCTAAAATTTATATGGAACCACAGAAGACCCCAAATAGCCAGAGAAAGCTTAGGAAAGAACAAAGTGGAAGGTATGCTCTTCAATTGCAAACTATACTACAAATCTACAATAATCAAAACAGTATTGTACTGGCATGAAAACTGATATATAGCTCAATAGAATTGAGGAGTGAAGAAATAAACCCTCATTTATACGATCAATTAATCTACAACAAAGGCGGCAAGGTTATACAATGGGGTAAAGGTAGTCTGTTCAATAAGTGGTGCTGAGAAAACTGGACAGACACATGCAAAAAGGTTAAATTGAACCCATTTCTTATACCAAATACAAAAAAAACCCCTCAAAATGAATTAAAGACTTAGATGTAAGACCTGAAACCATAAGCTCATAGAAGAAAACAGGCAGTAAACTCCTTGATGTTTCTCTTAGTAATATCTTTTGGACATGTCTCTTCAGGCTTGGAAAACAAAAGAAAAACAAGTGGGACTACATCAAACTAAAAAGCTTTTGCACAACAAAGGAAACCATCAATAAATCAAAAAGATAACCTACTAATGGGAGAAGACATTCACAATTGATAGATGTAAAAAGAGGTTAATATCCAAAATATATAAGGAACTCAACATCAAAAAACCCTACAAACAATCCAAATAAAAAATGGACCTGAATAAATATTTCTTCAAAGAGGACATAAGATGGCCAACATTACTAATCATCAGGGAAATACAAATCTAAATCACGTTGAGCTATCACCGCACACCTGTCAGAATGGCTATCATCAAAAAATCAACAAGTGTCGGTGATGTGGGGAAAGGGAACTCTCATATACTATTGATGGGACTGCATGTAAATTGGTGCAGCCACTATGAAAAACAGTATGGACGTTTCTCCAAAAATTAAAAACAGAGTTGCCATACAACCCAGCAATTTAACTTCTGGGTATTTTTCCAAGAAAATAAAAAGACTAATTCAAAAAGATAATTAACCCCTATGTTCACTGCATGATTACTTAACAATAGCCAAGACATGGAAGCAAGCTAAGTGTCCATCAATAGATGACTGGATAAAGGTGATGTGATACATATGTACAATGGAATTTTACTCAGCTATGAAAAAGAATGAGATCTTAACATTTGTGACAACATGGATTGACCTAGAGGGTATTATGCTAAGTGAATAAGTCAAAGAAAGATACCACATTATTTCACTTATATGTGAAATCTAAAGACAAAACAAATGAATAAACAAAACAGAAGCAGACTCACAGAATAAACAAGCTGATGGTTGCCAAAAGCAAGGACAAATGAGGGGAGGGGAAACAAACATGTTTTCTTAAATCAAAGTTCATCCATGTATTTATTGTGTAAAGGTTTAGGAGGTGCCTAAAATATTACTATTTTAATTCACTAGTTGAATGGTTTTCCCCCAGCAAGCTAGCCAGGGGTCCCCAAACTATGGCCCCCTGGGGCCATTTACCCGGACCCCGCCGCACTTCCAGAAGGGGCACCTCTTTCATTAGTGGTCAGTGAGAGGAGCATAGTTCCCATTGAAATACTGGTCAGTTTGTTAATTTAAATTTACTTGTTATTTATTTTAAATATTGTATTTGTTCCATTTTGTTTTTTTTACTTTAAAATAAGATATGTGCAGTGTGCATAGGGATTTGTTCATAGTTTTTTTTATAGTCCGGCCCTCCAACAGTCTGAGGAACAGTAAACTGGTCCCCTGTGTAAAAAGTTTGGGGACCCCTGAGCTAGACACTCACTTGGGGGTCATACATATTCCTTGAAGGAAGGGGCTGACTTCCTCATCCCTGAGTCCCCCGGACCCAGCAGAGTAGAGGGGCTCCAGACATATAAGGATGAACAAACAAGCAAATGCACAGTACACTCACTGCCGGAGTTAGGGGAAAGGTTAGCTTCAATTTCAGAACTTTTATCATGAAGAGACAGGTAATATTATCAAATCTTGTTTTCTGTACTATTTAGAGATAATCACATGATTTCTTACCTAAGTATTCACTTTTCCCTGAGTAGTAAACTCGTTTATTTTCCAATGTTAAACCAACCATGCATTCCTGGTATGAAACCAACATTGCCAAATTTCATGTTATTTTTATATATTGCTGGGTTTACTTATAACCATTTTGTTTAGAATTTCTGCATCTATGTTATGAATGGAAATCAACCTAAAATTTTCCTTTTCAAAACTGCCCTTGTTTATATAAAGAGTATGCTAGAATCTAATTTCTTTTAAATTTGTATAAGGTGGAATTACATTTTCCTTGAGATTATTCAGTAGCATGCTGCTCAATTCAGTGAAGTAAACTGAGTTTTTCTTGTGAGAAGAACTTTAATTATAAATTCAATTTTTAAATGGTTATAAACTATTCAGATTCTCTATTTCTTTTTGATTAACTTTGATATGCTACATATTTTTAAAGACTTTGTCCATTTTATGTAAATTTTCAAATAATTGCCTATTTTCCTTTGTTACTTTTAGAAAGATGTGTATTGTTAGCAGGACATACTGCCATTCTGTATAATTTAGGGTTCTAACCTGAAGGAAGTTGATATTGCATAGGCAAGTGGCTGCGAGGTAACGACCCAGTCCGAACCACAGTGACTGAGCTGTGAATGACGGGCTCTGAGGTACCGCGGGAATGGCCTTGATATAACTGACAGCCCAGCAGCACCGCGGCAGCTGAATTACAGCAGAACACTTCAAAGTCAAATCAGTCTTTCCTTCAAACAGTAGAATACTGCTAAAGCACGTATATGGTTTTCTTCTGAAGATACTGTTGTTACTGAGATTCTAGGTATCTATTATTTATTAGATAATTTAAATATTTTGACCTTTGTCAGGAATCAACTGTGGTCATGAAAAGAACAATGTATTTTTAACTTCAGAGAAATCTGCAGGAGGACTAGTTACATGTCCATATGCTTCATATGCATGGCCCTTCTGGATAACTAATCAAGCAGCCTAGGAATAACAAGAATGTACACTGGGAGCCAAAAAATAACAACTCCCTACTCTCAATAAAATAATGAATATTTCCTCTGTCTTTAATGTGTATTTTACTGATTTTAGAGAGGGGGGAAGGGAAGGAAATAGAGACAGGAACACTGACCTGTTCCTGTATGTGCTCTGCCCAGGGATCGAACCAGCAACCTCTGTGCTTCAGGACAATGATTTTACCAACTGAGCTGTCTGGCCAGGGCAAGGGTTTTAAATAATTTAAAAAAATAGCTATCTTACACTTTAAGATTCTTTTGCCAAAAATTTTATGAAAGTAAACAAACTACTAACAATTTAACAACATTTTAACAAATATGTTTTAGAGAAATATTTTTAAACAGTATGCAAACTAGTAGTGGCTTGGTTTCCCTAAGACATATATTTTTTTAATTTTTAATTTTTTTTTCAAATACTGTTGACATTCAGTATTACTCTGTATTACTTTCATCTTGGGGAAACACTTTGTATAGGATTGTCTAACTACTATGCCGTATGTTCTTTTCATGACCGTATGGCATAGTAGTTAGACAATCCTATACAAAGTGTTTCCCCAAGATTTTTTAAAAACTAAAGATATATTATTCCTCTTTGCTAAGCAACTCCTGAACTGCATATACAACTGACCCACAGACAACAAAGCACAACACTCATTATATCTTTATAGATTACTTTCTAAGTAACACAGAAAGCTAATTAGTCATTTTAACATGTTAATGTTGATGAGACATGTTAGTACAGGAGTGGCAAATAATACAGGATGTCTATGACCAGTCTTTCCTAACTTGTGACAAACACTGATGAACCATGGGCCTCCGCCAAGCCCAGATGATCAAAATCTTTCTCAAACAGAGCTCCAGGTAGCCAAAAGCCACTATCAACCTGTTGCAGTAGGCAAGAAAGATGGGGAGTATTTGCTATTCTTTCATCATAGACTTGAAAAAATTAATACACCAAGTAAAAGAGAATGGACTATAAAAAATAATCCACACCAATTTAAAGCAATGACTTAAGGTTTGTTTACTGAGGTTCTGAAAGGTGTGTTTCGCTCATCCCCTTCACAGTGGAGTTTACAGAATTATGGATCAGATGACACAGGGAGTCAGATTTGGCTCATGTTCTACTGCTACATAATTCCTAATGTAAATATTAATTACCATTAAAACTTGATTTGGCCATTTTACAAAGTGGACTCAGCAATATCATAATCTGCTATGTTTCCTATCCTCTTTAAAATTTTTCTTTAATTAAGTCCGTTAAGAAGATCAGTCATTTCTTCTTTGAAATGTTTTTATATCTGTCCATTTTATTCACTCTTTATAACCTTACATCTGGACTACTGTAATGTCCTCCTAACTGATCTCTGCTTTTCCGGCCTCTTCCCAGCAAGTTGTCCTGTTACAAGGAACCAAGTCAGTCTTTTAAATACATTGGTCAGTTGATCATATAACTCCCCCAACACCACAACCATCACTGATTTGAATCATTGAATTATTATCACCATTGTTGCCATTCACATTTGATGACTGTATTTTATATGCCAGGCATTGGACTAGGTACATTTCAAATGTGTTATCTTATTTAATATCAACACAACTCTATAAAGTAGACCTATTTTTTTCTCTTCTTTATTGCTTAATTCAGCTGATGTCTTAATTTGGGGTTACCTAAACCTCAACCCTGAGCCAGGGAAAGACTGCATAATGCTGATAAATTGCTCCCATCCCTATCTGTATGTATGCCCTTTTGCTGCGACCACCTTCTATGGGTGGTGTCTATTTCTTCATCCCCTGGAGTCAAGGCTAGTCATGACTTGCTTTGACTTACAGAATGCTGTAGAAATTATGTTATTGACATCCAGGGCCCAGGCCTCAGGAGACTTACAGTTTCCTCCTTGCCACTTTGAGGTGCTGGCCTGAAGTGCCATTCTAGCTAGCTATTGCAGGATGAAAGGCCACAAGGGAGAGAACCACGTCTCCTCAGGCAACAGCCAGCACTCCCTACTGGAAGAGGCGGTGAGGCTAACTACTTCCAGCCCCAGCTGACTGTAGCCACATGAAAGTAACCCTACTTTACGATGAGGAAAATAAGGCAGTAAAGTAATTTTTACAATACTATATTAAGAAGTAGAATTAACATATCTATCCAAACAATGTATTTTCTAGAATTCATGCATAAAACCACTAAAACCTGCTGCCTCCCCATAGGAAATATTTTTTAGGCTCTTTAGGATTTGGTACCTTCTGGATTTACCTACAATTACATAAAGGATATTTTCTTAAAGATAAAATATTATAAATGCTGCAAATTAAATTCAAGAAGGAGCTGAAGAAGCATATTATAACTAAATAATTTTTTTCTTTAATTCTTAAAAAAAAATTATTTATTGATTGATTTTTGAGAGAGAAGGGAGAGGGACAGGGAGAGATGGAAGGAGGGAGGGAGAGAGAGAGACATCGATTTGTTGTTCCATTTATTTATGTATTGATTGAATCTTGTATGTGCCCTGACTTGGGATCGAACCTGCATCCTTGGTGTTTTGGGACGATGGTCTAATCAGCTGAGCCACCTGGCCAGGGCTTTCTTTAACTCGTCATTGCAAATGAAACAGCATGTTAAAGAAAGCTGTTACATTTACATTGTAAGACTTTTATACTAGAGTGTTATTCTGGGGAACATACTCATGTCTTAAATGTGCCTACCAATACATTTTCCTGAATCTAAAGATTTTTCTATACTGGACATACATCAAACAATATTATACCAAGCTCAGTGGTAGAGCATTGGCCTGGTGTGCGGGAGTCCCGGGTTCGATTCCCCGCCAGGGCATACAGGAGAAGCACCCATCTGCTTCTCCACCCTTCCCCCTCTCCTTCCTCTCTATCTCTCTTCCCCTCCCGCAGCCAAGGCTCCATTGGAACAAAGTTTGCCCGGGCGCTGAGGATGGCTCTGTGGCCTCCTCCTCAGGCGCTAGAATGGCAGAGTGATGCCCCGGATGGGCAGAGCATTGCCCCCTGGTGGGCAGGCCGGGTGGATCCCGGTTGGGCGCATGCGGGTGTCTAACTGCCTCCCCGTTTCCAGCTTTGGAAAAATACAAAAAAAAAAAAAAAGGCACAGTTCTCTAAGAATAAACTGAAGTGTCCCAGTAATGAACAGGCTTAGACAGCAAAAGATGTGATTTATTTAGAGGATTAAGAAAGACAAAAAGATGAAAACAGCTTTAGAAACTACATGGAGTTTTAACAATTGTTGCTACGGACTGAGATTTCATAAACAGTGTGAAACAGTTCACAAAAGATTCAGATCAGATGTTTTACTCAAGTTCATAAAAGAAGTTTACTTAACATTAGCACTTAAACTACAAACTTGTACTTATATTTATTTAAATAGTGCTAAATTTGTATCTTTTCATTCTACTTTGTGCTTTAGTTTTCTATTAAATGGGTTATGAATATTAAATTAGAAATATATAAAGTACTTGTAAGTTAAAACAGTGCCTGGCATATAATTGCTTAATAAATATTAGTTATTATTATTTGATGTTCTCACTGGAGATTACTATTGTAAAAAGGGCAAAGTCAAGTGGAAATGCATATGCATACTAATTTATGCTTTTTATTAATTTTGACCAACAAAGGGATCATAACCTCTGCAAATAATGATTCTAAATAATTATTCCGATCCTTAGGCCTCCATTTCTTTCATCTTTTTGATCTGCGAGAATAAGTAAAGTAATAGTTGCCTATGAAATGTGGGAGATAAAAAGGGTACATAATAAATGCATACATCTGCCTAAGGAGATTTCTAGGCAGACTGTTCAGCATGCCAACTGGTTTCATTTAATTGCTTATGATAAGGTGTGAATGGAGTAGGATGAGCTTAACAGGGAGCTATAGTGTTTTCAAGCAGAATTTAGAGGAAATAAGAGCCAAGACTTGCTGAGTTAAAAAATAAGACTGTTTCTTATTTCCAGCCACTCCAGAAAGCAAAAGGTTCATGCAGTAAGAAATGACATCAATTCAAAGATCAAATCCGGGGACTGTCAGTAAAACTGTTGCCTTGATCTCAAGCATGAGACTATAAGACCTTTTGTTAAGACCTTAGAAAGGTTTGAGGCATGTTCATAGGCCTTGCATCTAGTCTAGAGGACTTCTAACAATCTTAAAGGTGTACCTCAATAGTCTCTTCTAGATCGAAAGTGCTTCTAAGTATCTTAAGGGTAGTAAGCAGCCTCACACAAAGTCCAAAATTGAGAAGAAATTTGTAGATATGACCTTTGCCCAATGGAGTTCATTTAACTGTGATACATAACAAGCCCACAAAGTTTTGAAGACTTGAACTTAGATGAAGAAAGAAGTAGTTTAAAATGAAAAGGCCTCTAGGCCTTTCCCTTCTACAGATAGAAAGCATAGTGAGAAAACTAGAATATATGCAACAGGGCTTTTTTTTTTGAAGGAAAAGAGAAGGCAATCAGAGAATGCAGAGAAGACATCAGAGGGCAGAGCTAACAAAAAACCACTTCCATCAATGAACCTGCAACATGCTCCTAATTGTGTATTTTAAGAACCACTAAACCCCTCCCATTTCCCCCTGTCTGCGCAATGTCTATTCTGGTTATCCCTGTCTCATTACTGTATGCTGGGCATGTGTAAAGCAAACAACTAAGAACATCAGCTCACACTTCTTCCAGTCCAGAGGAACCATATTTGAGGTGATACACCCAAGGACCACACCTGAGGAGTCACACAAAGAAGTCTCAGTTCAGGTACCACACATGATGTAAGATGATGAAATTCAGGACTTGAAGCCTGAGCCTACTGAGGTGATGGGATGGGACAATTAGATGTGTTTGGGAGAAGGGGCTAATATGTACTTCCCTCCCAGCTGCCGATTAAAATACTCTTTTTGCAGGCAGTTAAATCCACAGATGCAATGCAGTTTAAATCTATGTTGTTCAAGGGTCAACTGTATTTTCGATCCTCAGTTCAAAATCTGCAGAGGGCCAACTTAAGTTAATCATGGATTTTCAACAGTGCGGGCATGCTTTTTCTTGAAGGGTGGTACATGTTAGTAGCTGAGTAGGTGCCTATTTCCTGACTGTAAAATTCTGCGGTTCCAACAACTCTCTTTTGTCCAGTCTAAGCTGGTAGTTTTTCTGTTGTTATAATATTTTAAAAACCTGTGGGTCTCCCCTGAGTGTTAAGATGAACCATGTCATTAGACAAGTGGGTTCTCCCAGATATTTCCTGGATAACCTCACCTCTATTTCTGGCTGCTGCTAAGATGGCTGATTGGATCCCTGACTCACAAACCTAATCTCTTCAACAAATGTTCCTCCGGCCACATCACACCGTTGACTTCTCTCCTGAGCATGCTATACCATTTTTTTGCAAGAGGCTGAAGTTTTTCCAAATTACCAAGTTTTGGTTCCTTTTGGCTCAACAATTCCTTCCTCAATCTACCATTTTCACTCATATTTTACTATAAACAAAAAGAAATCAGTGCGATTCCACACTTCATTTGATAATTTTCCCATCTAACTACCCAAGAGTTCAATGCTTACCAGTTTCTAATAACATATCCTTCAGAAATCTTACCAGAAGCACTTTTATTTATTTATTTTTTTTAGCGAGAGACAAAGACATAGGGACAGATAGGGAACAGACAGACAGGAAGGCAGAGAGATGAGAAGCATCAATTCTTTGCTGCGGCACCTTAGTTGATCATTGGTTGCCTTCTCATATGTGCCTTGACTGGGGGGTCACCAGCTGAGCCAGAAACCTCTAGCTCAAGCCAGCGACCTTGGGTTTCAAGCCAGTGACCTTTAGGCTCAAACCAGCAACCTCATGCTCGAGGTGGTGAGCCCGTGTTCAAGCCAAATGAGCCTGTGCTCAAGCTGGTGACATGGAGTTTCGAACCTGGGTCCTTTGCATCCCAGGCCAGTGCTCCATCCATGAGCCACTGCCTGGTCAGGCCAGAAGCACTTTTAACATTCATATTTCTAGTAACATTCCATTCATGACAACATATATATTCTCAAGGAAAACAGCACCTGTCTTCCATTCTCCTCACTTCTTTCTGAGCTCTCATCAGAGCCTAGGCTTTCTTATCATGCATCTCAAAGTTCTTCCACCCTCCACCCATTACCCAATTCTAATGCTGCTTCCAAAAATTTTAGGTGTTTGTTAAAGAGCAACCTACTTCCTGGCATCAAGCTCTGTCTTAGTTTCCTGGAGCTGACATAACAAGTTATCACAAATTCAGTGGCTTAAAACCATAGAAATTTACTTTCTAAAAGTTCTAGAGGCTAGAAGTCCAAAAGTGGAATGTGGGCAGTACCACACTCCTCTGAGTATCGGGGGAAGAACTGCCCGTCTCAGCTCTGGGGCTCCGGGCATTCCCTGCCCATAGTGTAACTCCAGTCTCTGCCTCCATCCTCACATGGCTTTCCCATCTGCCTCTGGGCCTCAATCTCTCTTCGTTCTCTAATAAGGACACAAATCACAGGATTTAGGGTGCATCCTAAATCCAAAATGATTTTATATCAAGCTCATTAACTTAATTGCCAAATAAGATCACTGTATTACTTTTCTAAGTCTGCCATAACAAGCACCACAACTGAATGGTTCAAACAACAGAGATTTACTGTTTCGTGGTTTGCAGGCCAGAAGGCAGGTGACGGAGTCAGCAGGACTGGGTTTTTGAGGACAGTGAAGAAGAAGCTGTTCCATGCCTCTCCCCTAGCTTCTGGTTTCTGTTGCCAATCTGGTGCTCCTTGGTCTGCAGAAGAATAACTCTGCTGTCAGTCTTCCTCTTCAAACAGCAGTCACCCTGTGTGCCTGCATCTGTGTCCAAAGTTTCCTTTCGAGAAGGACACCAGTCAAATTGAATTGGGGGCCACTCTAATCCCCTCATCTTAACTATGTCTGCAACAGCCCTATTTTTCAATAAGCTCACCTTCTGAGGCACTGGGGGTTAGGACTTCAACATATGAGTTCTTGGTGACACAATTCTACCCAGAACAGTATTCCATTCCACTATCTTTCTGTTTGCATGTTTTGTTCTGTTTTTTAATTTAAATTCTATTTCTAAGTTACAGTTTACCCCGTACTTCCAGTACCCAGCTGGAACCGTACATAAAGATATGTAATGCTTCATGAATTTGCATGTCATCCTTGTGCAGGGACCATGCTAATCTCTGTATCGTTACAATTTCAGTATTTGTACTGCCTAAGCAAACATGCTTTCATGCTTTCTGATGGAAGTCAGCTGTAATTCTTATCCTTGTCCTTCAATAGCTAAGTTATGTTCCTCTCTGCTTTTTTTCAAGGTTTTCTCATCTTTGGTGTTCTGCAATTTAAATATGTTATGTGGAGGTGTTTATTTTTTGGTGTTTATCCTGCTTGATGTTCTCCTGAGTTCCCTGGGTATCCGGTTTGGTGCTTGTCGTTAACTTTGGGCAATTCTCAGGTGCTATTACTTCAAATAGTTTTTCTGCTCCAGTCTCTCTTTTACTCCTCCTGGAATTTCAATTACACACCTTGGATTTGCTGTTCTGGTTTTTTCCCATTCCTTTTTCTCTTTGCATTTGTTTGTAAAGCTTCTATTAACCTACCTGAGCTTGCTGATTCTTTCCTCTGTCATGCCCAGTCTACTGATAAGCCCACAGAAGGAATGCTTTATTTAGGTTACACTGTTTTGCCTGGCCTATAGTGGCAGAGTGGATAAAGCATCAATCTAGGTTACACAGTTTTTGATTTCCAGTATTTACTTCTGATTCTTACAAGTCTCCATCTCTTGCTTACATTATCATCTGTCCTTGCATATTGTACTTTATCCACTAAAGACGTTAACATATTGATCATAGTTACTTAAGAAAATTCCAACATCTTCGTCATATTTGAGCATGGTTCTGATGATTTCTTTGTCTCTTTGGAGTGTGATTTTCCTAGCTTGCCTTGTAACTTTCTTTTGAAAGCTAGACATTATAGATCAGGTAACAGGTCTGATATAGACAGGCCCCAAAATGTTATGTTAATCTGGCTAACAGACTGTTTTTAATGTCTGCTATCATTGTAGGTGTCAGAGACTGGCAATTTCTCTAGTGACCCCTGCTGACTTGAGTTCCTTAAGTGCTGCTCCTCAGAAACAGTCTATGCCTTACAGCTGGAGCCCACAGTTAGAGCGGAGTCCTGCTGGTGTGGTGCTGAGGTGTGAGGGAGTGGGGCACAGCTATCTACCCCAGCAGCAGCATTCAGTATAATCTTATGATTAAATCTCAGTCTTTGAGTGGGTCTGTGTTGCTGCGTATGTGATCTTAACAAGTGTTTCTTATTTGCCACCCCCATTCCAGCTTAGGGGAGATAGAAAGGCCACTGGGGGCAGGAGTGGAAGAAAGGCTCTTCTCCCAGGAATAAGGCTCCAGTAAAATCTTTCCCTCAGGGGAATAAACCTTGCTGTAGACAATACTCTGGGCTTATTTCATAAAGGTTATCCTCCCCCTTCCATGCCAGAGCCACTAGGGATGATTCATGAATCTTCACTTTGAGAACGTAGTGGGTAGCCTAGAAGTCAAGTCCATGAAGGTGTGGGGGCTTCCTAAGAGTGTGGTCCCCAAGAGTTTTTCACTCTCAAGACAATCCACACTCGGCATCTTGCAATTCATCAAAATTACCAGTTACTGTCCAGTTACTGGGGTTTCTGCTCCAGGTAAACAGACTTTGCTTGGCTTGACTCTCCCGATTTGCTACTCTCCATATTTCAAAGTGGCAGTTTGCCCTGCAACCTCAGCTCTCTTATGGGCCCATAAAAGTTCTGCTAAGGTCTTTAATAGTATAATGATTGGGTTTTTTTTTTTTTTGTAATTTATACAGTTGTTGCAGTTAGAGTGAAGATCCGGCAGCTATCTCCTACATGCTACCTAATAGCAAAGACACCCACCTCTCTCCATCACACGTTTTTCTCAACCAGAACTCTAGTAGAGAGTTAAGTGCTATAGAAAATGATTTTAAAATTATTATTCTAATTCTTCCAAGAATGCTAAATTGCTAGCACCATTCTACACACACAGGGGTTAGTTTATTACATAAAATGAATAGCTTGGCCACTTTATCCCTTAATCCTTCAATGTGTATTTCCTAGAATAAAGATATTTTCTTACACAGATGCGAACAGGTATCACACTTAGGAAATTCAACATGGATTTAATATTTCTATATAATCTACCATCAATAGTCCAGCTTTGTCAATTGTCCCAATAATTTTTTACCTCCAAAAGAGTTCTAATCTGGATCATATATTCATTTGGTTATCATTTATCTTTCCAGTCTGTTTTTCATTCTATAACAGTTCCTCAGCCTTTCTTGGCTTCTATGACATTGGCACTTTTTAAAGAATATAGGCCAGTTGTCATTTTTTAATAGCATGTTTCTGATTTTGGCTTTGTTTGATGATTCCTCATGATTAAATTCAGGTTATGTGGGCCCTGGCCGGTTGGCTCAGTGGTACAGCATCAGCCTGGTATGCAGGAGTCCCAGGTTCGATTCCCAGCCAGGGCACACAGGAGAAGCACCCATCTGCTTCTCTACCCTCTCCCTCTCCTTCCTCTCTGTCTCTCTCTTCCCCTCCCGCATCTGAGGCTCCACTGGAGCAAAGTTCACCCAGGCGCTGAGGATGGCTCTGTGGCCTCTGCCTCAGGTGCTAGAATGGCTCTGGTTGCAACAGAGCAACACCCCAGATGGGCAGAGCATCACCCCCTGATGGGCATGCTGGGTGGATCCCAGTCGGGTGCATGCAGGAGTCTGTCTGACTGCCTCCCCATTTCCAACTTCAGAAAAATACAAAAAAAAAAATATTCAGGTTATGTGTTGCTGGCCAATACTACACAGCAACATGGTATCTCTAGTTCTGATCACCCGAGCAAGGTTATGGTTGGGATCTCTACAGATGTCCTGCTCCTCATCAAACTTCTCTCCCAACCCTAGATTTTTTACCTGTTTATGATGCCTGCCCAAATAATCTTTAGTATGATCATTGCAACGGTTCTTCCCATTATTTGGCATGCTACTGCTATATGTTAAAGTCTACCCAGTCTTCTCTCTCTCACTCTCTTTCATTAGTATGGACTAATGGCTTCCTATTTTTTCAGTGGTTCATTACTGTCCTTAATTATTTGGATGCTTAAATAGTCCCAGATTTGACCAATGAAAGCCTCTTCACACTAGCTCCTGGCTTCTCTTTTCTGGTAACAGTAAGATGTTCCAGGCTCATCTAGTATCTTCTTTCCCCCAGTTCCAGACAACAGTCATTTCTCCAAAGATTCCTGGTCCCTTTCAGTTGGGAATGGTTAAGTGCCAAGTGTACTCACTGCTATTAGGGTAGTTTGAGTCTGGACCTGCCATATCCAATTTGGTAGATATTATACACAGGTGGCTATTTACATCAAAATTTATAAAAATAAATGAAAAATTCAGTTCCTCGGGTGTATTAGCTACATCTCATATGCTCAGCAACATTTAATAGCCACCATATGAGATAGCAGATATTTATATTATAGAACATTTCCAGCATTACAGAAAGTTCTATCGGACATTACTGTACCTAGACTGTTTCACAAGGCAAATTTAGGCCACACACACAGACATACACACACAAGTTCTCACTCGCCATAACCTTTTAAACATCTTCCTATGCTCTACCACATTAATTTTCTCATATTAAACAATACTTTGTTGATAATATACTATTGGACAGTTATTGTTCAAGGCCCTGTAGATTTAGAAATGTACACCCCTGTCCTCTAAAAAAATTAAATGTAATAAGAAGACATCATTTCTCTGATTTTTGGCTAAGATCAAGTGTGGTAAATGTAATGAGAAGACAGAAAAATAAATGGAGTATTACTATAAAACAATTTATTATTATAATACAGGCTGTTGTTACATCAATACATACCCCATAATGGGGATGTCAAGGAAGGCTTCCTGAGAGAAATTACTTTTATTAAGTTTAAAAAGGTAAATAAATATTAACCTGGCAATTTAAGAATAATTTGGGTGGTGGGGGATTTGCCATTCTCCAGTTTTTTTATCTGTTCCAATTTTTCACTTAAAGTACTTTTTCTTGCCCATACCCTTTCAAAATTCTGTTTATCTTTCAAACTAATCTTTTGTGAAGCATTTCCTAGTACTTTTAACCACACAAAGTGCCCTTCCCAACCCCAAAATAGACTATCTTTACTGATTTCAAGCACACAAAAGACTTGGTTTATTTTTGTTGTTACCAATGTAATGGGCGAGGTCAGAGGCTTTGGAATCAGACTCATTGCTTACTAGCTATGTGACCTTGGGCAATCTACTTAACCTACCCAAACCTCAATTTCTGCATCTAAAGGTGGGATTTAAAATAACTCATAGTTACGTGTTTGAGGATTAAATAAAACAGTGTACTGAAAATGCTTAGCACTGCTAATGGAATACAATCAATTATATGATCTACTAATAACAATAATCTTACACTTGTTCCTTCCCTTTTTTGCTAAAAATTTAAATTTGTTCACATCTTTCCTGGCCAATCTTTATATTATCAAGGCATATATATATATATATATATATATATATATATATATGTAATATCTAACAAATCTCCTAAATTATCCAAGCAGATTTCTTCCAGTCCATATATTATGGTATATTTACATATAAAATATTTTAGATAGACAATTCTATTTGTAGCTTTGAAATGACAAAAACAATTTCAAAAATATTATTTATATATTGCTTATAGCAACTTTAAATAGAAGCCATTAAATATAATTTCATATATAAAATCATTAAATACAAATATTTTCCCATTTGGTAAGTTCTTAAATAAAACATAATTTAAAAATATTTTCAAGTTGGTGGAGCATACTAACAATATCTGAACTACTAAATGATAAAAATCAAACTGTTAATAAAAACTAATTTGTCAGACTCCACATTCCTATTTCTATTGGATCCCATAAAGCCACACTTACAACTGGTTACTATTGAAACAAAGCATCTTGATTTTTATACAAATATATTTAAAATACTTAAATGTACTCATTATAGAAATAATACTGACAGCATAAAAGAGAATTTCTTTCATTTGACATACTCATTAAAAATACAATAGAAAAAAACATGTCATATAATAAGTGCTAGGGATAACTTATTTTGCCCTTCATCACAGTTTGTTTAATATGCATTGAAAATATATGCCTAACATTTTGCCAACAAATAAAAAATATGCTTTTCAAAATGAATGTTTTAATGAAGTATATTTTATTTGTAAAAAGTGTAAGCATGGACATATAAAATGGCACTGCTTACATTCTAGAAAAAGGAAATAGAATAGTCACTGAGATTAACAACTACCAAAACTAAAAATGGAGAGCAACACCCTTTCCACCAAAATTAACTGACAGCTGTGAAGATTTTATTGATTTTTCTTTACTAAACAAAGACAAATATGCAGAACACTTATGTTTTCCTTATTATCCTTACCAATAAAATTTTTAAATCACCTTGACATGCAATTTCCTTCAAATTAGTTTAAGTATAATAGGGTATGTAAATAAATGAAGATGTGAGAAATTTCAGAATACACTGCTATATTTAAAAAATTATTAAATCCCATTAATATAATGCCAATACCTATTATGTCACTTACAAATAATATATTTAAAACTTTCTCGTTGCAGTTATTCTAAATAAGTGTATAATCCATATCCTCTTGTACATGAAATATACTGATGATAAAATTTTTATTCATGTTTCCCAAAGGCAACCTTACCTGTGGAGTCCAATAAAAAGTAGGGCTCAGTCTGTAGAGTTTTCGTTTGTGGAAACTCTGAAGTGGCCTTGTTCGAGCTGCTGTACTCATGATAGTCAAGGATGGAGATTTCAATCTTGTCCTGTCTTTTCTCCTTTTCTTACTGTGCTTCTGGTTAAGTAACCAACTACTCGAGGAAGAGAGCTCATCTAAATTCTCTGAAGCACTGAAATGCCATGGAATAATTGGGGAATAAAGGGAATAAAACAAAACAAACAAACAAACAAAGACAAAGAAAACTAAATGTAAATTGCCTTAATCTACTATGACAGAAGAGTTCATTTTAGCCAACTTAGTGGTAACAACTGGTGAAAGAATCTATATTGATGGGGAATTACATATTCAAGTTGTGGAAATAATTTCTACTTCTATTTTCTCCTGCAAAACAAATATCCCACAGGCTAAAAATGCTCACATGGGTTCACTAGTACAATGTAAATGTTTAGGTGACTCAATAATCCATGTATATTTAAATCAAAAAAAAATTTTGCATATGGGTGATATTACATAGGATTATAGGTTTAAAATAGAGCTACTCTCATCACTGTAATACTGGTTGCTCTTATGGACTACATACTCTTTCAATGAATTTTGAAACAAAGGGGCTATCCTACAATATTTAGGAATTTTTTAAACTTCTGACAGTACAGTAGTCAAAACTATAAAATAATGAAACAGACCACACAAACTACATATGAAAAAGCATATTAATTTTATAATTCTTCATATTAATTTTTAAATATTACACTTAAATATTTTAAAACATCAGAACATAAGGAGGAAGTTAATGCTCATTGCCGTGTAAATTTAACTTCCTTTATACTAGTACATTAAATATAAAATAATTAAGCATTTCAGGCACTACAACATACCAATTTCAACCTTACTTATATAGAGAGAAGCCAGTCAATTTAGTATCTATAATCAAAAAGTGCATCTGTTATATGTGATATGTAAGTTCTAAATGTGCTATTTGGTTCAAGTAGAATCAATCTTTAATGGTAAATGTAAGATATGGTTTTTCTATAGTACTATCACAGGTTTTTAATTAAATTAATGGTTGCTATAAATTATTCTATTAGCTAGTGGATAAAACAAGTAATTCAAGAATGCTTTACACAGAAATAAGAAACCAAAAATAAAGGTGGCTGAATGGCTTATATTGGTGAAACCAAAGAAAATAATTAAATATGAAATTGGTGACTATCATACATTTAACAAATAGATAATTGAGTATACACTATTGACCAAGCCAGTATAGAGAAAAGAGCTTATGATAACTATTTCATTTCAAAAATATTAAGTTCACTCTGCAGAAAGCTCTAGTCAGTAATGTTTTAAGTCCTAGTTAATAAACATTCTAAAGATCTATCTGAGAAAGCCTTAAGGTATAATGCTACTCACAGATTAACAGGTCCAATACATATCCTGATGTTACTTTTTGTGACATATCATGTTTTATTATGGAAACTGTTTAAGATCATCACTGCTAACTACGTTTGCTCTTGAGAAGCCATTCAAGGATCTGGGCCATCATGTCAAGGGAAAGCAGAAGGCTTAGGTGACAGCCAATATCAAGTTAAGCACTGGGCAAGTCAGAGGGCTGACAGAGAAGTGAGTCAAGGTCAGGAAGAAGATAGGTTTCAGCAGGTAGTTGGTGTCAGGGGTGATCAAATCAGAGAGCTAAGATTCAGGAAGCTAGGTATAGGTCCAACACTAAAAAAATGTTCTTCATCAGGCAAGTTAGAAACAACTTTAGGCAGATTATACTGGGTCCTTGAAAGAGACATTGCTTAGGTAGTGTCTAGGCAAAATGAGAAACTCTTACTCTAGGAGCCTGAAGCAGAGTTATCTAACTCTTCTATTTACGACTCCTTAGTCTCCCCTGCCTCACAGGACGCTCAGTCCTAAAGACGGTGAGCCACCATTTCCTTTTTGAATGACAGCACGTAGCTTTTAAATAGAGGCTCACAGGATGTTTTAAAGAAAACCTTGCCATTTGTGTCACTAAATGTTATATTTTCTCATGTCTAAGTTAGCTGACATTATCATAGGAAAAACTGTTTAATTTCATTCTTTTCCTTTAAGTATGTTCCCGGCTGCAAACAATTCATCCTTAGATGAACTAACACTTTCTAACTACTAAGGACCGTTGCAAAGTGTCATCTAAAGTTAACCTCAACCTATACAGTGAAAAATTTAAATATTATTAAAAGAAATGAAAGAAGACACACAAAAAAATAGAAAGATATTCTGTATTCATGGATTGGAAGAACAAACATAGTAAAAAAATAGCCATATTGCCTGACCAGGTGGTAGCGCAGTGGATAGAGTGTCAGACTGGGATGCAGAGGACCCTGGTTCGAGACCCCGAGGTCACCAGCTTGAGTGTGAGCTCATCTGGTTTGAGCAAGGCTCACCAGCTTGAGCCCAAGGTCGCTGGCTCAAGCAAGGCGTCACTTGGTCTGCTGAAGGCCCACGGTCAAGGCACATATGAGAAAGCAATTAATGAACAACTGGGGTGTCGCAACAAAAAACTGATGATTAATGCTTCTCATCTCTCTCCGTTCCTATCTGTCTGTCCCTATCTATCCCTCTCTCTGACTCTCTCTGTCTCTGTAAAAAAAAAAAAAAAAAAAGCCATATTATCCAAAGCAATATACAGATTTAATGCAATCCCCATTAAAATCCCAATGGCAATTTATAAAGAAATAAGAACAAAAAATATCAGATTTGTATGGAATCACAAAAGACCCTGAATGGCCAAAGCAATTGTGATAAAAAAAGAAAAAAAATTGGAGCAAAGCTAGAGACATCACACTCCCTGACTTCAAATTATATTACAAAGTCAGAATAATCAAAACAGCATGGTATTGGTGGTAAAACAGACACACAGAAGAATGGAACAGAATTGAGAGCCCAGAATTAAACCCACATATATATAAGCAAATAATTTCCAACATAGGAGCCAAAAACACACAATGGAGAAAAGAAAGCCTCTTTAATAAATGGTGCTGGGAAAAATGGAGCCACATGGAAAAGAATAAAACTAGACTGTTATCTGTCACCATACACAAAAATTAACTCAAAATGGGTAAAAGACCTAAATATAAGACCTGAGGCAATAAACTACATAGAAGAAAACACAGGTGGTTAACTTATAAACCTTGGTCTTAGAGAAGATTTTATGAATTTGGCTTCAAGAGGTCTCTCTTTCAAGTCTCTCCTTTTCACCAGTTGGAGTTTTTTAATGAATTTAACCAACTAAGGCAGACAGCAACCCTTTCCAAACTCTCCCTGATGCCCAAAGTCCTGCCAATAGTTGAATTTACTGCCTCTTTTCCCTTGAAAGTGTTTGAAGAAATAAAGGCATCACGTGCTCAGGTAACAAAATGACAAGATAACAGTGACCAATTATAAAGAAATTTATAAAATTGGTCTCATATAAACTTACTAAAATGGTCCACTAGGCATTACTTATCCTCTAAATCAGTGGTCCCAACCTTTTTTGGGCCATAGACGGGTTTAATATCAGAAAATATTTTCACGGACCAGCCTCTAGGATGGGACAGATAAATGCATCACGTGACCGAGACAAGCATCAAGAGTGAGTCTTAGATGGATGTAACAGAGGGAATCTGGTCATTTTTTAAAAATAAAGCATCGTTCAGACTTAAATATAAATAAAACGGAAATAATGTAAGTTATTTATTCTTTCTCTGAGGACCAGTACCAAATGGCCCATAGCCCAGGGGTTGGGGACCACTGCTCTAAATGGTAGAAATAAACACCTCTCTCAAATGACCGATAGATTGACACAGGCATTATCTGGTCTAGAGAGAACAGATTATTTGCCCTACCTTGTGTTTTACGTAGGGGAACTATACCTATTACTCAAAGGTAGAGTGAAAAAGAGAACAACTATTTGAGAATTGAGACATAGAGTTTGTCAAATATTTCTAGCTAATATATAGTCTGGGAGATACAGTTTAGATTCTCCAATATCATCTCTGAGCTGTTTTCTGGCATATGAAATTTACAAAGCTTGAAATTGAGACTTTCTGTTTTACTAATTATTATTTTTTATTTTAAAAAAATTTGGAAAAAAGTTGAAAAAAGAAAGCTAAAATATACATAGTTTTCAAAATCCCATCCTATGGTAGAGAACAGGGTAGGGAAATAATCTGTTCTCTTATACCAGATAATATCTGTATGTTGATCTATTGGTCATTTAAAAGAAGTGTTTATTTCTACCATTTAGAGGATAAGTAATGCCTAGTGGACCATTTTAGTAAGTTTATATGAGTCCAATTTTATAAATTTCTTTAAAATTGGTCACTGTTATCTTGTCATTTTGTTACCTGAGCATGTGATACCTTTATTTTTTCACACTTTCAAGGGAAAAGAGGCAGTAAATTCAACTATTGGCAGGACTTTGGGCATCAGGGAAAGTTTGGAAAGGGTTGCTGTCTACCTTAGTTGGTTAAATTCATCAAAAAACTCCAACTGGTGAAATAAACGAATTTTAATTTTCATTAACATTATGATTTATAGCCTTCAAGTCTTTTTTCCTATGAAATCATACTGTACAATGATTTTGTTATCCTGATTTTCCTCCTTATCATTCTAAAATAAGTATGTTCATGTAAGATTACATGCTTACTATACAAAAATTTTTAATAGTTATGTGGCATTCCATCCAGTGGTTGTATAACAATTTATTTAAACATTCCCTATAACATCAGGCTTTAGACTTATATTAATAGAGGTAAAAAGGGGAAAGCAAATTTTTACAAAAGAAAATAATTCCTATTGCCATTACTTTAAAAACATAGCTAGAGAGTTTTATTTCCTTATTGCTGTCACGTACATCTAGCTAATATGATAATGTCGTTCATGGGCACCTAAAATTATCTTGAAAACTTCAGCCTGGAATATGCTGCTAACAATGTTTTCTCATAATGGAGAAGTGACTATAAAATATTATGAGGATAAAATAATTATGTTATATGTGATTTGTTTGCCAGTTTAACTGTAGTTTTTCAATTAGAATACCCAATTAGAAAGAATGGCTGCATTTCATGGGGAAAATGCCATTAGTGGAAATAAATAGCATGGCAGGGATTCACTGAAATTTAATTTCATATCATATTCCGGGACTCATTAAAGCAAAACAAACAACAACAACAATAAAAATCTAGACGTTATTTCAAGTAGAAATTCACTTTCTCAGAGATAATACCCCATAGGGTAAACAAAAATCCATTTACAACATTTTATCTTCATTTTAGAATATGAGATCTAAAAACCAGTACTATCTCTATGATGATAAAATGTAATGCTTCATTTGTTTGAAGATTCAATTTTTTCAGTTGCTTAGGCCCTGGTGATTCATCTTAGATCCAGCTCCCAAGATTAACAAAGCTAAAAAAAAAAAAAAAATCTGACTTCTGGGGACACTGCCACTAAGTGAGAGATGGAGATTGGGAACCAATGAAGAACAAGTGGACAAACAGGTGCCCTGAAAAATAACTAACCAGGAGAATTTACTTTAGACATTATGATAAAAGATCATTAAGATATGAAAAAACTGATCTTAAATACTTTTTTAAAAATGATATTAAACCATAAGTTCTATGTGGTTCACTAAATAAATAAAAAATAAATAATATACTGCATAGGTGGCCAAATTTTAAAAATTCAGAATTTAAATTTTTCTAATCCACTTACATACAAAAATTACAATATAATGTGATATAAAGCTAGAATATATTTTATTTAAAGAACTTCACTTGTGAGCTTACTTGTGTGGCAATTCCAAGTGTACAGAATACAGTGGAAGTTTCAAAAGCCTTTTAAATAACCTAAAATGATCTACTACTGTTGCTGTTCTGAAGGGCTTCTCTCTTACTAGAGAACGTCTCTTACTGGTACAAATACATCTGCCACTTTGGTCACTGGATTTTCTACTCCAGAGTTAAGTGAGATGAGAGGAAACAGAACTGCAGGAAACAGCCATGTGAGCAACAACTAAAATATCAATCTATGAGGAAGAAGAAACAAATATGGAATGCTAATTATCTACAAGAAATCTTGAAAGATATTTCATACATTTAACTCATATTTATTTGTGTTCATGATATGACTCTTACTGATCTACTATAGATGCGAGAAAAATAGCAGTTCATAAGACAGACAAAATAAAAGTCCTTACTCTTCTGGAGTTTATATTTTCACCCAGGAAAACAAATAATAAACACATTAAAACAAATAAAATATCACACTTTTTATCTCACTTGATCCTCACAACGAGCCAGGAAGCAGATTGTTCTCATTTTAACTATGACTTATAAAGTTGTCCAAGATCACAATGCTACCAAGAGGCGGTGCTGGAATTGATCTTGGATTTATCTGATTGCAGAATGATATTCTTAACAATGCAATTTCTTCATAGCATTGATCAGGGTATATTTATACCCTTGATCAGGGTATAAAATTACATTTATTTGTTATTTATATGTGTAATTATTTGTGTAATTGATGTCATTTTCCCCTCACTAACCTCTATATCACGAGGACAGAGACCACATTTGCTGTTGTTCAACATTGTATATACTGTATATATATCCATATATCTGCTCTGCCCAATCCAATGCCTGGCGCAAGAAGTCACTTCATAGTGACATGAAGGCATCTGTTAACTATTAAGTGAGTTATTTTACAGAAATACAACTATTAATCTTAATAGCCCCTGAGGATGCAGTCATAATGATGAGCCTGAGTTATCCAAAAAATAGAATTAGTTCAGTATCATCCAAGAAAGGTAATGTGTAATAAATTTTACTTAAACAATTCTTCCCAAGTGCTTTATTTGAAAAGTTTTTGGCACTTGAGTACAATCATCATTCCTCCTATTGTCTTGGATACCTCTTTCCATAATACCTTCTAGAAAAGCAGTTCTCAACCTGTGGGTTCCGATGGCTTTAGGCGACCCCTGTGTTTTGGTCGTTTGACCCCCGCCGGGGTCGCGACCCACAGGTTGAGAACTGCTGTTCTAGATTATTCTTAAGGGTGCTAATACATGTTGGGTAATTTCTCTCTAATCACTAAATGTCTTGATTTAAGCTAACATAAAATTATTACATTTAAAGCAAAGCATAACAGCGATGCTACAAAAATATACATTTTAGACTGTATTGAAATCTATGTTTATATTTTTCCTTTGTTTGAAAAAATGGAATTTCTCAAAAATAAACATTTACTTGGAGAATACTAGCAATAAAAATAATTTTAGAAAATATTTGTGTCCCAGTAAATTTAAAGAAGTGAGATGCAGAGATTAATAACTTGCCCAAGGTCACAAAACATTGAAAACAAAAAGAATATGTAAAAAAAGTGTACTCCCATAACCACAAGTTATTCTAAAGCTACTAAATTATTTTTTTTTTAAAAACAACTATAATTAACAATAAACAAAAGTTAAAACTTTTTTTTTGCGGGGGGAGAAGTTAAATACCCCGAGATGGTCTATTGACCTGAATTTTAGAGTATTTGATTTAATAGCAGTATCCCATAAAAACTAAGCAAACCAAAGACAGGCTATCAATTTCATATCTTCCCAAGAGATAGAATGGAATAATAGATGGTACCTTAGTGACTCCCAATGTCTGTGTGATGAACGTCTTCAATAATAGCTGGCCCATAAGTCTTTATGTGCCCTCAAATCTTTGTCATAACTCTGGCTACTTTGAAGCACTTTTTAAAAAAAGTAACACCAGATCTAAATCAGTGACTAAGTTGCTGCCCAAGATAAGAAAGAAGTAACAAATTATACCTAAAAAATATCAATGGCTAACATTATTAGGTTGTTTCTTATGTGCCCAGCATTATTCTAAAAGTTTTACATATACTATCTCATTTACTTCTCATACAACTATATAATGTATTCTTACTGTATTATAATCATATCTGGTAGGTTTACTACAACACATACATTTTAACTCTTGCTCAATCTGTTGAGTAGTATAATACATTTCAATAGACCCAATACATATACCTTTTAAGATAATATTAATATATATGATTGTAGACCATTGGGTTAGAGCAGACTCTGAATGATTGTCAAATGTTAGTTAAGACTTTATAAAATCTTTGGAACAGAGAGACTATAAATATTTAGATGCCACAATGACTTTAAGAGTATGTAAAGTAAATATATATTATTTATCACAGTAAATTACTAAATATCCTGTTATTTTTAAGTATACCTTTTGCCTTCATCTACAAATATACCTTTTGCATATATCTGCAACTTTCTATTATTGTACTGCTATTATCAGATCTGACATTTGTACGAATTTACATATTTCAGTTGACTATGTACCTCAAAACTTACAACTGAATGTATGAATCCTTTTCAGGTCATAGGGGAAGGTCACAGGGGACAGTTAAAAATATAGTGTGGCTACTGATCCTTTTCTTTAGCCATTCTTCATCTGCTTTCCACAGTACATATGATTGCTTTCATTGGACAAAACAGCAGACGTCTTAGATTAAGATAAAATTGACTGATAAAGAAAAGGACAAGGACTATAGAATCAACAATGGGATAACTCTTATCACCAAATCTTAAGGTAATGTTGAGATTTAATTCTTTCTCTTTTAACAAATTAAATGGCACATTATGACTTGTCTTAAAATTTTGACTAAATTTTACTCACAAATTTAGGATGAATGTCATTTAAATATATTTTCAAAACTATGTTGACCACTGTATTTTCTAGTTATCCTTTTTGAAGTATATAATTTGTACTCTATTTTTAAAAACCTTTTATTGTGAAATATAAGGTACCTATAGATAAGTATCCAAAACATTTATCTTATGTTTGACTTGTAAATATAAATCAAGGCTTCACCTACTTCTCCACTGTCTAAACACCTTTCAGGGGCTCAGGCCGGTTGGCTCAGTGGTAGAACGTTGGCCTGGCGTGCAGAAGTCTCGGGTTTGATTCCCGGCCAGGGCACACAGGAGAAGCGCCCATCTGCTTCTCCACCCCTCCCCCTCTCCTTCCTCTCTGTCTCTCTCTTCCCCTCCCGCAGCCGAGGCTCCATTGGAGCAAAGATGGCCCGGGCGCTGGGGATGGCTCCTTGGCCTCTGCCCCAGGCGCTAGAGTGGCTCTGGTCGCAACAGAGCGACGCCCCGGAGGGGCAGAGCATCACCCCCTGGTGGGCAGAGCGTCGCCCCCTGGTGGGCGTGCTGGGTGGATCCTGGTCGGGCGCATGCGGGAGTCTGTCTGACTGTCTATCCCCGTTTCCAGCTTCAGAAAAATACAAAAATAATAATAATAATAATAATAAAAATAAACACCTTTCAGGTCAAGAAATGAAACATTATCAACACCTAGAAAGCCTCCTCCCCCATACAAACTTCCTTTTCACACTTAGAGTGATCATAAGTTATAGTCATACTTTTAGCAGCCTCCCAAATAATTCAAGGACTTTGAGAACAATTTACATTCATTTACCTTCCTCCTCCTAATCTATATGCTATTATTACTATGGGCTTTTTAAAAATCCCCTTAGACATATTTTACTACTGTTTGTTCACATATGGCCATATAGTTATTTAACATTTTATTGGTTCTTTATTTCTTCTTATACCCCACTGACATATCTGGGATCATCACTATCTACTGCCTGAAGCACATCCTCTATGATTACCATTAATTAGAGCCTTCTAGTGATAAACTCTAAGTTTTCATTTGTCTGAAAATATTTGTGTTTCACACTCAAACTTCAAAGATGTTTTCTCTGGGAATAGAATTTTTAGGTAGGCCGTTATTTTCTTTCAACACATGTAAGATAACTTTTCACTGTACTCTAGCTCCAATTCACTGGGGAACAATTTTTTTTTTCATTTTCTGTTGCATGAGGTTTTAGAACTGTTTCTAAATATGTCTGCATCGCTGATTCCAAATCTGAAATCCATTTTTTGGTGCATGCTCTAGTTTTTATGCAATTTTAACTTCTTTCTGTTACAGTTAATGGCATGCATTGGTTTTTAAATTGGAGTTAAAGGCCAATGGCTCTTGGATTGAATATAATCACAAGGCAATTAATGTTTTACAAACATCACTTTTACATAATGGTAGTTGTTTTTAAATGTAAAAAATTATTATCTGATATAAACACCCTCTTATTTTGTTTTAAGATTGAATCATGGCTTCTTTGAGTAGGGGTAAATGTAAGAATAGTCCTGATACCTTCTGTTATATATGTGGCTGTTACACACTTCAACGTCAAAGGTACACTATGTCATCATTTGTGACACGTGCATATATTTCCTATTTTCAACTTCCCCTTGGCAATCAAGACAAGAATTGGGCTCCTCATATTATGTGTCATAATTGTGAAAAAATGCTTCATATCTGGACAAAAGGAAAACACAAAGGAATGCCTTTTGGTATTCCCATGGTTTGGCGTGAACCTAAGGACCACAGCAGTGACTGTTATTTCTGTCTGATCCATACAAAGGGCATTGGCAAGAAAAAACAGCATATGATTGCATATCCTAATATTCCTTCAGCAATACAAACGATATCCCACACTCTGAGACACTCCTGGTTCTAGTTTTCAATGGATTTATTTCTTCTAAGGATGAAGAAAGTGAACATGGTGACCAAGTATATTTTGATAAGATGCATAAGGAAATGGTTGTAGAATCTGAAGGGTCTTCTTCTGATGCCAAGCAGTCATTAACCCCTCAGCAGTTTAGCCAACCTGAATTGAATGACTTAGTAAGAGATTTGGGCCTATCAAAGAAAGCAGCTGAGTTATTAGCCTCCAGGCTTCAAGAAAAGAATGTACTTCACTGGTCAGCTAATGTATTCCATTTCAGGAAGCGTGAGCAAATTTTTGTGGACTTTTTTTTCTGAAGACACTTTGTTTACCATGATATCAGTAATCTTCTCAGCCACCTAGGTGTTACCACTTACAGTCCAACAGAATGGCGGCTATTTCTTGACAGCTCTAAACGGAGTCTGAAATGTATTCTCCTACACAACGGTAATGTTTATGCACCGGTTCCAACTGGTTATTCAACTCATCTGCGAGAAGATTATAATGACATAAAAATTGTCCTCGACTTTCTGAAGTATGAGCAGCATAACTGAATAATTTGTGTGGATCTTAAAATGGTAATTTTCCTGCTAGGACAACAGAGAGGTTTCACGAAGTATCCTTGCTTTCTGTGTTTGTGGGACAGCCAAGCTCGGAAGAAACACTGGACACAGAAGGAGTGGCCAAAGCGTGCAGCTCTGGAAGTAGGGATGCAAACTATTGTGAATGAACCTGTAGTTAATCGAGACAGGATCATTTTCCCCCCCCACTTCACATCAAACTTGGCTTAATGAAGCAGTTTGTTCAGGCTTTGAATAGAGAAAGCGAACGCTTTCCACATATTATTTCTGCTTTTCCTGCCTTGTCTTTCGAGAAGATAAAAACAAGTTTATTTGATGGACCTTAAATTCAAACCCTCATACGTGACGAAGAATTTGCCAGGAAGATAAATAAGGAGGAGAAAGCAGCATGACAGTCTTTTGTGGCAGTTACAAAGAACTTCCTTGGCAACAAAAAAGCAGAAAACTATGAACTTCTGGTTCAAAGGATGCTGTTGGCTTTCTGCGACATTGGATGTAACATGAGCATTAAGATTCACTTCCTGGCCTGACCAGGCCATGGTGCAGTGGATAGAGCCTCGGACTGGGATGCGAAGGACCCACGTTCAAGACCCCGAGGTCGCCAGCTTGAGCGTGGGCTCATCTGGTTTGAGCAAAGCTCACCAGCTTGGACCCAAGGTTGCTGGCTTGAGCAAGGGTTTACTCGGTCTGCTGAAGATCCATGGTCAAGGCACATATGAGAAAGCAATCAATGAACAACTAAGGTGTTGCAATGTGCAACAAAAAACTAATGATTGATGCTTCTCATCTCTCCGTTCCTGTCTGTCTGTCCCTGTCTATCCCTCTCTCTGACTCTCTCTGTCTCTGTAAAAAAAAAAAAAAAAAAAATTCACAAAATTCACTTCCTGAACAGTCACCTTGATAAGTTTCCCAAAAATCTTGGAGCTGTTAGTGATAAGCAGACTACTGCTGGAGCATCAGACAAGATTGTCCTCAACAAGTACACAAATGCAAGAGCTACAAATGCAAATTTTTTCAGCCCTGGCTGGTTGGCTCAGTGGTAGAGCGTCAGCCTGGCGTGCAGAAGTCCTGGGTTCGATTCCCGGCCAGGGCACACAGGAGAAGCGCCCATCTGCTTCTCCACCCCTCCCCCTCTCCTTCCTCTCTGTCTCTCTCTTCCCCTCCCGCAGCGAGGCTCCATTGGAGCAAAGATAGCCCGGGCGCTGGGAATGGCTCCTTGGCCTCTGCCCCAGGCACTAGAGTGGCTCTGGTCAGGACAGATCGACACCCCAGAGGGGCAGAGCATCGCCCCCTGGTGGGCGTGCCAGGTGGATCCTGGTCAGGCGCATGCAGGAGTCTGTCTGTCTCTCCCCGTTTCCAGCTTCAGAAAAATACAAAAAAAAAAAAAAAAAAAAAAAGTACAAATGCAAATTTTTGCCTGAATAGAATTTAAATAAGTTTTGCACAAATTTTATGATTAAAATAAGTGTTTTAATATGTTCTATTTCAAAGTTGTAGACAAATTCTGATGCAGTCATATCTTTTAGTGTATTAGTATCTTTTAGTGTATTAGTATATTTACATTATATAGATTATATTTTCACAAAGATGATGCCCAAGAAGACATTCTACTTCATTATGTTAAACTAAATGTTGAAAATTTTAAAATAAGATGAAAACCTAAAATCTTAAATTGCAAAAAACACTGTAGCTTACAAGAAAAACTAATGTCAGATTTGAAATCAGCACACTCGAATTAGGTAAGAACAAGTGTTTTTGTAGATGCAACAAAAATTTTGTTCCCCAGTGTATCACTCTTGAGAAGTCAGCTGTCAGTTGAATCACGGCTTTAATTAAGGCATGTCCTCCTCCTCCCTGGCCTCCACTGTTGCTTTTAGATGTTCCATTTGTCTCTCCCCTCCAACATTTTCTCTATATTTCTAGGGATAGATTTCTTTTTATCTGTCCTGCTCAGAAAATCTGTGTTTGGCTTCCCAAACCTGTTGTGTTTCATTAAATCAGGTAATTTTTAGCCAGTACCTCTTCAAATATTGCTCCTGCTCCATTCTCTATCTCATCTTCCAGGTCTCAAATTAAGTCTCAGATTCGACTTGCTCTGTATGTTTTCCTTTAAAATGACTCTTGTATTCCATTGTTTTGTCTCTTTTCCTACATTCTGGAATTTTTCTTCTATCTTCTATTCTATGTTATACATTCTCTCTTCAATTGTGTCACATTGCTGTCAAACTCACTTACTTGGATTTTAATTTCAATATTTTTTAAAAGTCTTATTTGGACATTTTCCCAATTTGATATGTCACTTTTATAGTTTCTTCTCTGCAGATATTTTCCAGGCTAACTTTAATCTCTAAAATCAGAATAAGCCCTGTTTTTAATAGTGTTTGCTAATTGTAATGTCTGAAAACTTTATGATCAGTTTTTGCTGGTATTTACTTTTTATTCTCACTCTTATTGCTTTGTTTCTGCACAAGTTTGACAATATTTGACTGTGTGCTGATCAGTGACCTTGAAAAATTATTCCTGAGATATTTCTGGGACTAAGAAATAAGGTGCCTTTCTCCAGAGAGAATCTGTATTTGCCGCGGCCATCTACCTTGTAGTATTATCCATTCTAGAACCCCTTTTAAACTAGGAATTCTATGGATGACTCATTGATGCAAATTTGAACTGAAAACTCCAAGTCAAAAATAGGTTTGCTTTTTTTCTTTTATCTTCTGCTCTGCTCAGCACCAAGGTTAATCTCCCAAATGGTACTGAAGGCATGCAGAAGGAGGAACAGTGTAACTTCTGATTACACTTACTGTAAAGGTGTAGCCCCTGAAGGGGGGTGGTCCTAGCTAAATATGAGGGAGATTTCATGTAATATTCCCACTATAGGCAAGGGCATAGGCTTTCTCCTCCTCTCACCCCACAAACTATTAAAACTGTTTGTTTGGATTTAGTGATTGTTCTGGATTTAGCTTTGACTTCTCTTTCTCTCTCTTCTCCCACAAAGCTATCAAAACCTCAGCTTAAAAAAAAAAATCCTCGACTTAATTTTGTCAGAGATTGGCCTCAGAAAAAATGAGATTGCTATGCTTTGCTTAGTTTTCTGAGTGCTTATTTTTTCTTAGCTTATGGCTTAGAAATATTAACAACATTCATTAATTTCTCTTTTCAAAATAAACAATAAAATATTTTTATTCAATTCAGCAATTCCATTTCTGGATATATAAAAGCAGGGATTCACATGGGTATTGTATACTCATGTTCATTGCGGCATGATTCACAATACCCAAAAGGTAGAAGCAACCCAAATGTCCTCCAAGGATCAATGCACAAACAAAATGTGGTCCAAACATAACCTAGACTATCATTCAACCTTAAAAAAGAAGGGAATGTTGATACACGCTTCAATATGCATTAACCAGTATGCTATGTAAAATAGCCAGTCATAAAAGGACAAATACTGTATGAGTTCACTTACAGGAGTACCTAAAGTAGTCAAATTTATAGAGACACAAAGTAGAATGGTGCTTGCCAAGGACTGGAAAGAAGGAAGAATGGGGAGTTACTGTTTAATGGACGTTTCAGTTTAGATGGGGGGGTGATGAATGATGGTGATTGTTGCACCCCAATGTGAATTTCCTTAATGCCACTAAACTTAAAAATGGTTAAAATGGTAAACTTTATGTTATGTACATTTTACCAGAAGTTTTAAAATTCTTATTCAAATGATGAGTTTTCTTACTTTCGCATTTACTTAAATACATAAAATGAATAGTGTTTCTATGCTTACGAGGGGCGGCTTGATAAAACATTTTAAGTTGAGTCTGAATAACATCAAATAGACAAAGCCCTTACATTTGAAAAGCTTTGAGTCTGAAAAAATAACAAGATACAAGAAATAAAACTACAACTCATTGACATTACTCCCAGGGTCAAAGGCTCATATACATAAATAGATAAATTTCACATTGTTACATTGTTTCAATACAGATATCACTAAATAAAGCTTTTCCATATATTACTATAACATATGATTGTTTCTTCAATCAATTTTCAAAATCTATGGTAATATCCTAAAATGTGAGTAATGTAAAACAATCCATTAAATTTATAGAATTTGCCCTGGCCAATTGGCACAGTGGTAGAGCCTCAGCCTGGATTCAATTCCTGGTCAGGAAACACAGGAGAAGTCATCATCTGTTTCTCCACTCCTCCCCTTTTCCTCTCTCTTCCCCTCCTGCAGCCATGGCTCAATTGGTTCGAATGCATCAGCCCTGGGCACTGAGGCTGGCTCCAAGGAACCTCTACTTCAGTGCTAAAAATAGCTCAGTTGCTAGCATGGCCCAGATGCACAGAACATCAGCCCCAGACTAGGTTGCTGAATGGATCCCGGTGGAGGTGCATGCAGGAGTATGTCTCTGTATATCCCCTACTCTCACTTGGAATAGGAAGAAAAAAAACTTATAGAATTTCACTACTACATGTTTTATAAAAAGCTGAATTAAACAATACAGTACTTTTAAATTCTTAAATAGTTTTACCAATATCAATTAAGTACTTTTTAAAATATTGTTAAGGGGTTAAAAAATACCCTTAGAAACCACATAACATTCTTCTCCAGGGATGGGCTGCTTGTGCTATAATAAAAGGGGGGAGGGAGGGCAGAGGGAAGGGCCAATGTTTTACTTGTTACTTGCTATCCAAACCTTTACCTAACTCCTGCAACACCATTTTCCACTCTCAACTTGGCTGCTACCACTTTATAAACAACTGCATCTATATTCATCTTAATCTTTTTCATGCCACTCTCAAGAACATGTATTTTCTTCTGGCATAAGGTCCCTCCAACATAACTTTGTGATATAAAGTTCCACATTCTCCATCCCTAGCTCTTGCCCTCCCTTTTAATAAAGTTACACTTCTTCCATATTAAAACAAAATATGGCCTCACAATCAGCAGCCTCGAAAGTATAATCTCGATTCCTTCTCTCTACTCCATCTCCATCTTCATCCTTATTAACCAACGCTTCTCTCTCTCTGTCATGTCCTGCTGAAGTCTCAGTTTACAACTGACAAAACCAAGAGATATTTCCAGTACCTCTCTTTGGCACACAACCACCATGTATTCTCAAAATTTTCTACTTGTCATTCAGAAAGTTTACTCTCTTATCTGCAATAATTCCAATTTTTATGTTCCTTCCTAAATAGGTTTGTTTTTATGGTATATATCATCATAAGTAGGACATTTACAAAAAATTTAATGAGACCAGGAGTATCTCTCAAATCTTTTATTTCACACAGCAGCTTGCTAGTTATCTGGCAACAAAGTGTTTAAAATTTGCTCACCTTCTCTTTGATGAAAAGTAGCTATTATATTTTCTACTGAATGTTAGAGTATAAAAAAATTTTTCCTTGAAGGGACATAAAATATTTTGATAATAAATATGAAAAAATGCTATTTGAAAGAACTGTGTAATGTAGACAGTATTTTTTTAAATGCTGATTGTTGCCAAAAATAAGTTAGTAAAGTAAGATTAATTAAAACACATATCAGCACACTTCAAAAAGGTAGAGAACAAATTTTTATGTGCTTTCAAATCTATCTAATGAAGAATTTTAGTTGGTTTTGAACTTGTAACAAACTTTCAGAAATAAACCTTCCAAACAGTTTATAAGAACAACTAAATGTCTTCAGGAAAGATGGAAACTACTACCTGATTTCAACAAGAACCTTTTAACCATAAGATAGGTAATTTAAAAAGTATGATTTAGTAAATACAGCTAATGTTACATTTCTTTCATTTGGATATACATATCTTTATTAGGTATCTTTTTCAACTATTGACAGCTATTAAAAGACAGATAACCAACTGCACATAATTCCATTATGAATATATATTTTAGACAATTATGCATTTACCTACTAGACTACAAGTTATTTCAAAGTAGCAACTCTGTCTTCTTCATTTCTGTATCCCTAAGGCTTTGACTATATGGCATTCAGCAGATAGTTATGAAGTAATTTGTGAAGAATGAACAAATATACAAGCAAGTATATTAAAATGAAAATATGTACACACACACACATACACATATACCTAAGTATATGTTTAATACTTGTTAAATAAATTATTTCCTAAAATGGGTAACCCCAAATAAATACCTAAAATGGGTAGCCCAAATCACAATGTACATACAGCAAGTCACATATATCGATTTGATGGTGTTTAATGGCTTAACTTGCAATTATGATTTCTTAATTACATAGTATATGTTCTCATAAATAAATGTATCATAGTTTTTCTATATAACATGTGAGAATCTTTACTTTCAAAGTGAATCATCAGTGATACAATAAAGACGACAAAAAAATAAAGCAAAACAAGACTAATAAAAAACCTGTTTCCTTGACATAACAATGGATAAATGATCCAGCATAAATAAAACTGTAAAAGTATTAAAAACTAGACTTTCAAAATAACAAGTAAAAACTAAAAATCAAATAACAGCATTTTTATTTTAAGACTTGGTTTATATCCATAAATCTCGTTAAGAATATCATAGCTATTTAGCATAATTTACAGCATGGTATAAATTTTCCTTTCAAGCTATACTTAAAATATTTAATAATAAATCATATAATTATTAATATCTATTTCAAAATATTTAATTACACTTAGTCCTCTATAGTAATTAAAGCAAAGAAGCCCACATTACAATTTTACTACAAAAAAAATTAGATGTGTTCCCAAAATTGTATTTTATTAAACTCTTATAATTCTAGTTTCTAGTTGCATCTTTGAAAGGAAAAACTCAAAGGGAAAAGTAAGCAAAATAAAAGAGAACAAATGCTATTCCAAAAAAGAGATTATATATATAATAATATAGATAATTTATATAATAATATTCATTACATCCAGAAAAAAAAATTTACTTTATAAACACTCAAACACAAAATGATTAGGTAAAACTTAACTGAATTTTATGAATAGTATTTATCAATCTTCTGTGCCCAATCGATATGTAGGGTCTTTTTTCTTAAAGTGCATTACAAGGGCAGTAGGGAGTTTAAGAATATAAAACGTACAAAATGGAAGATGTATTAAATAAATCAGTAACCTGTAGCAAATGGTATCACTGTTTGGGTTTTTTGGGTTTTTTTGGGAAACATTATAAAACTTCCTGGAAAGCTGTCTCCCTCATTCTCAGGTTTATAGTTACCTTAATTATATAAGTTTGATTTCTCTAAAAATATATCCTATTGATTGTACTCTAAGTCTAACAGGTCGATTGAGTGTACTCAAACAGTGCATAAGAAAAAAAAAGCAGCTGTAATACTTAAATGAAAAAAACAAAATAAAAATAAAATAAGCCAAACTTAGAAGCAAAACTATCCTGTTGATACCTACCTCCTGGAAATGCCATTAGCCAGACATTTATGGCTACAGGATTTAGAGGAGAGGGGTGACGAAGTTGGGGACAAGTTGAGAGGGGCAATCAAACTGTTGATGATCTCTGTCAACTGTGCACTCTGTAAGAAAACAGGCAACTGCTAAGCAAGAAATGTGAGTTAAATCTCAGGTCTTTAGTGTCTATTAAATGTTTAACTTGTCATGAAACACGTAAAGATTTATATTTTAGTAAAAACGGGCATTGGCAAAAGAAGCTTTACAGCTGTATGTGAAAGAGTTTATTCTTGTATTATTTATTGATTATTGTATTATTTGATACAAACAACTGTAAACCTACTTTTGCCCACCTCTGTATTTTAAACCATAAAGATGATTTATAGAACTATTGATATTTCCATTTCTTATCAGTAAATTTATATTTTAAAGTACTACTCCTTTTTCATTGTGGTTCCTTTATCTACTCGTCCTATCCTCTAAAACACTTGAACTCAGCTAATAGCATCTATGTAGTATTTCCTTTGAGGTAGCCAAGTTAATAATAACAAAAATCATAGCTATATTTATTAAGTGTGCACTAGGTGCGAGGCACTGTACCAGGCAATGATGATTTCTACTCATTACACCTAACCTGCAAAGTAGATAATGTTAGAATTACTGATATTACCATATGTAAGATCAATTACAGAGGAGGAGATTGAAGCAAAGAAAGACTGAGAGGTCTGACCAAGGATCATATAGTTTGCTGAGAAATGGAACTGTGATTCAAATTAAGACCTGAATCTCATTCCACACTGTTTCCTAATATTTTTTCCTAATTCAAAAATATCCGTTTTTTTAGGTATCCAAAATTTTCATTGCCCCTTATTCCAAATGTAAATCTATGTAATTTATTTGTAATGTGTAATAAATACTAAATCATTATCAAAATAATCATCTAAAACAATTAAAATAACATAGACCACATCAGTGGAAATAGTATATTTCTACAAAGGAATGACAACTATATTTACCACATAGGTAATCCATGTTTATTACAGAAGAAAGGAAAGTACAGAGAGGTGAAAAAGTTAAAGAAAATCTCCTGTAATTGTATTTCACACAGAAAACCACTGCTAAAATCTTGGTTTATAGCCATACCTTCACACTAAATTTTTTGAGAATATGTGAGCATTAGTGTACATACAAGATGTAATATACACAAACAAACACACGTTCCTAATTAAATCATGTGACATCAATTTCCTAATACCTGGTTTTCTCACAATCTAGAATGTCTATACTTAAAAAAAATACCTAGCCCTGGCCGGTTGGCTCAGTGGTAGAGCGTCGGCCTGGCGTGCAGAAGTCCCGGGTTCGATTCCCGGCCAGGACACACAGGAGAGGCGCCCATCTGCTTCTCCACCCCTCCCCCTCTCCTTCCTCTCTGTCTCTCTCTTCCCCTCCCGCAGCGGAGGCTCCATTGGAGCAAAGATGGCCCAGGCGCTGGGGATGGCTCCTAGGCCTCTGCCCCAGGCGCTAGAGTGGCTCTGGTCGCAACAGAGTGACGCCCTGGAGGGGCAGAGCATCGCCCCCTGGTGGGCAGAGCGTAGCCCTCTGGTGGGCGTGCCGGGTGGATCCCGGTCGGGCGCATGCCGGAGTCTGTCTGACTGTCTCTCCCTGTTTCCGGCTTCAGAAAAAAAAAAAAAAACCCAAAAAAACCCTAGACCTATTGCCCCATTTTATTAGTTGTAAGAAATTCTATTATAAAATAGAGGGGTATATGAAATTATTCTTTTGAAATTCTTCATTTGTATGAAACTAATAACATGCTATATTAGAAAAGAGACTAAAGAATATGATAAAATTAAATCTAAAATTTGAATTCTTCAGAAATCTTTTATGAAAGGACCTTTAATGACTTTATTTTAACCTTTGAGTAGTGAATTTTTTTCATGCTCGCTGACCCCCAGGATTGAGTTTTTGTTTTTCAAAAATTGAAATTAGTTCTAGTTACAGTTTTATTAACTTAAAATCATGTTTGTTTGATAACCAATTTATGGAAACAAGAATAACATACATTGGCCTTTTTTTAATGTTGCCTTACACATGTACGATTGTACTCTGGATGGTCAGGAGGCACGAGGATGTACATGAACATTCATACTACTCAAAGAGTAATAGTACTACTCAAAGGGTAATGAGTAATAGTACTCATTTGTACTATTACTGATTTTTAGATTAAAGCTCATTTTCAAAATAATCAATACAAATAGATTATACAGTTATCAAGCATTCATTAGATTATCCCTGCAAAAAAATGTAGAGTATCAATTCCCCAGCCTGAGACACAGACACATTCTTTTCTTTCTCTCCCTCCAAAAATACCATCTAAAATATTCTAAACCACTGCAGGTCACTGGTCAGATGTCTAAACAACTGGCCGAGAGAGAGAACATTACAACCAACCCCTAGCTTTATCCTAACAAACACCCACTTCAGCCCAATAAAATGTCATATGCCTGAGTCCAGATCCCAAGGAGACACACATATCTACTTAAATAGTTTATAAAATCTATTCAAAGTTATTTCATGCCACTCACACCACACTTTTCTCATTACCTGTTTTTCTATGTTACGAAGAAGCAGTGTAGGGCTACTCGGTGACATTTCAAAATCTTGTTCTGGTAAAGGGTCTTGACTCTCTTGGGGAATCTGAGGATTCCCTGTACTAGTTAATGAAGTTGCTTGTTCTGCAAATTGTATTTGTTTTCTCACAGTGTCTTTTGGAAGTCGACATTCTTCTAGGATCACTATGCCCTAGGCAAACAGCATTAAAGAGTTGAAATGAAAACAAATCGACTGCTAAATTAACCTTAATATTATCATACACTTGAAACCATGCTTCCTCTTACCCCTTGAAAATCAGAAAATACACACTTGAAAGTAGCTTAACTCTAAAAAACTGGCTGATTTAAAACATGTGCAGTTAAAATAACATGTATGTCTGATGGATCAGGCCTATAAAATATTGTCATAAATTATATACATGCAGTTATTTGTCTTATTGGTTTAAGCATTAAAAGCATGACACATTTAGAATGAAGTTAATGGCTGATATGCAAAATATGAACATTTCAGACAAATTTAGAACATTTCCTGATTTAATCTTATGATATTTTGGTCACTAGCATTTCCATTTGAGTTTTATATTTGAGCACTCTCAATTTCATAAATTAAAATACCAAAGCTATAAAGATCCCAATAGTAATCTAACATTATATTAACTTCTTTCAGAGCCATGTAAGGATCCCTGAGCCTGTCGCTGCCAATCAGCAATTGGGGGAGGGGACACAACTGAACCATTGAGAAAAAGTACTCTGCAGGCCAATCAAAGCTCCAGATACAGGGCAGATGAGATTATTTATTTTAGTGAGAGGGAGGAAGCAGAGAGACAGACTCCCACATGCGCCCCCACCGGGATCCACCCAGCAAGCCCACTAGGGTGTGATGCTCTGACCATCTGGGGCCGCTGCTCTGTTGCTTAGCCACCCAGACTTTTTTAGCACCCAAGGCCAACTCACTAGAACCATTGCTGTGAGAGGGGAAGAGAGAGAGAGAGAAAGAGAGAAAGGGGGGGGTGGAGAAGCAGACAGTTGCTTCTCCTGTGTGTCCTGGCCAAGAACTGAATCCAGGACATCCACACACCTGGCTGATGTTCTACCACTGCGCCAACCAGCCAGGGCCCAGATGAGTGTATTAACAATACCAGCTTTAAACTTTGATGGGCTATTTTCTGAAATGTAAGTAAGTAATCAGAGGAAAAAGTAGGGATCTATCTTCCTCTACACTCCCTGCCACACACATAAACTTTTTCTTCAAATGGCTTTCTAAACTCTCTCTCACATTTCCTACCTGCTTCATTCCAACTGTTATCCCCCTTAGGTCTCTCAGAGGCAATGGAAACAGGAAAGAAAGGGGGGAAGAAGTGCACAGATATGATCTTAATGACTTTATAGTCAGTTTTCACCGCAAAACTTCTTCCCTTTTTACCCCTTTTATCCCCTGTAAAGAATAACACATATTATTATATAATATACATGTAGATGTTGATTTTTGCAAAAATACCAATCAGTGTTTATAGACTAGTTGAAAAGGTATTAAATGCCTAATGTGCCTAAAATATTATATTCCTGTAATGAAGAACAGACTAACACAATATAACTGTACAGTATTTCAAGATGGAACAAATTAAATAACTGCTGTGTGTCAGGTTACAGCATGTATAAATGCTATTTATAGGATGAAAATTGCCTATAGAATATAATATGTTATAGATGAGTAGTTTTAGTTTACACTATCATTTAGAAAATATAAAATTTTACAATAAAAATAGCTGTTATTAAACGTACATTTTATTATTTTGTAGTACAGTAACATATCACCACTGATGCTTGAAAAAAGTGAAAAATAAAGTATTCTTTTAACCTATACTTACAACAATGCTAGTAACTTTACAAAAAAAAGGGGACCCAATTTTTGATCCTAGGTCAATGACTATTTTCTTACTATGTACAAATATGGCTGTTAAGAAATCTGAAGAAATATATTTAAAAGAAGTTTCTGGTCTATTTGATATTTTGAAAATTAAATTAGACTTGATAATTATAGTATCATCAATTATGAAAACTCTTAAAAATATATGAAATGTCCATTCAAAATCTGTACAATTCTCTTACTAGGTTTTTTGTAAGTACCTCATGCAAAAGAAATACAAGTTTTCACCATATCAATTTAATTGTAATTCTCTTTGGTTTCATTACAGTCTAACCTGCTGTGAATTAACTAGCCTGATTTCATAACTCCTACTTACAACATTGTTTCTATTGAAAAATTGATTCTGAATTTCAAAAGCCCAATTTATAAAAGTTTAGAACACTACCTTTTTATAAGTACGGGGCCTACTATACTTAGTTCAATGAAGAATAATAGTTTTAAAATTTAACTGGGGAGACGTTCATAGCCAACTTCACCATATATTTTTTCCCTTAAACTGTTTCTCTGAGTAAAACGCTCATAGTGTGGGAAGGATGGACCATGATTTTTCTCTGCATGGCCAAGAATAGAAGAGAAAGAGGAGTAAATCCTTTGGAGACACTACAGATACAGTTTTTGTTCTTAAAAAGAAAAAGAGTCTGACCAGGCGGTGGCGCAGTGGATAGAGCATCAGACTGGGATGTGGAGGACCCAGGTTCAAGACCCTAAGGTTGCCAGCTTGAGCATGGGCTCATCTGGTTTGGGCAAGGCTCACCAGCTTGAGCCCAAGGTCGCTGGCTTGAGCAAGGGGTCACTTGGTCTGCTGTAGCCCCCCGGTCAAGGCACATATGAGAAAGCAATCAATGAACAACTAAAGAGCTTCAATGAAGAATTGATGTTTCTCATCTCTCTCCCTTCCTGTCTGTCTGTCCCTCTCTCTGACTCTGTCTCTGTCACCACAAAAAAAAAAAGAAAAGAAAAAAGAAAATCATGTGTGTTGGGTTATCATATGATGTGCATTTAAAATACCTAATAATTTTATCAATATAACTCAATAAAGCTGAATTAAAAAAAAATCAAGAATAGTCTAATGATAGTTAAAGCAAATAATAAAGCTATGAAAACTGTTTAGAATAATGAATTGAGATACTGAGACAAGTGAAAAGTCTAGCATGAGGTGAAAGCAAATCAACTACTCCAGAAGAGACAGCTGTTTCTGATAATAACATCAGAGACATCCCCACCCCAACTCCCAGAGTCTTCAAAGAGAAGACAGAACTATGAAAAAAAATGCCCTAGCAACATCTTTATTATTTATATAAAGTCATTTATATAAATCATTAATTCTAAGTAAAAAAGGTAAATGAAAAAATTAAATACAAGAAATGTACAATTTAAAATGTTGATGACTTGTTTTATAGGATATCAACAACAATAATGAAATCTAAAAGAAAGACTATGGCCAGTCTCTCAGCCAAGAATAACTATTTTAAATTTTTTTCTGAGTGAAAAGAAGCTGTTTTCTTATAGAAAAACTGAAGCAGAGAAAAGGAGAAATATGAAAGTTATAATGTGTTACAAATCTGTTACAACAAGGAAGAGATATTATTAATATCTGCTTTCCTCTCCTCTCTAAAAATTTAAGCAAAATTTAGGCCATCTGGAGTGTGTCAAAGAAAGGGCAAATGACAGCCAGAAGAGCTGTAAAACTTGTAGATCTACCAGTAGATCTATTCTGTATTTTCCTCACCAGTCACAAACTGGCACTTCTTTAAACAGGATACTTACAAAAGAGCATCTCTCAATCTCTTTCCCTTCCCTTCATCTCTAATTTAACCAAGAAAGGATTTGTTTTTCTTTCATTTCAAGATACATTAAACAAAGTTCTGTCTCGCTCAAGATAACACTCTTCTCAATGTTTTTTTCTTACACTAACCCAAGAAGCTGTAAGGGCAAAGAAAGGGCTTGTTTTCCTACTCAGTGTAATAACAGCTTAAATAAATTGCAGATAAATAAGCAATTAAACATTTTATTTCCTAAGAAATGGAAGGACTACCAAAAAAAAGAAATACTGTATTTTGATAGCATAATTTTAATGACATTTTAATGACATTTTCCATAAAACAAATGTAATGTGATTCTTAAGGGAACAGTGGGCCAGATATACATCTTACCCTAAACCAAAACAAATGTAAGGCCATATAAATTATTACTGGAAAGTTTAGATTTCTTTCCTTAAAATAATTTATTCAATAGATATTAACATGTAATCAAACTTGAAAATGTTGAACAATTATATAGCACTGCTTGGAACAGACAGAATATTAAAATATCTTTTCCCAAGTAAAAGCAATATGAACTAGATTGTCTATATTCAAACATAAAACTTAGTCATCTATTTAACTGGAAACCTACTTTCTTGGAAATCTGCAAACTGTTTTAAACTTGACTCATTTTTAGAACTCTTTTTGCTATAAAAATGCTTTTGATATCTCCTTTTAAGGAAGTGATAAGACAAGGGATATTATTTGGTGATCTGGAAAGGACTAGGAAATCACTACAAAAGAAGGGCCTGTTAAAGAGAAGGTTAAAATTAGAAATAGTAACTTCAGTAAGTGAACAAGTAACTTCCATCAGAAAACTATTCTTAAACATAGTTCCCTCAAATTCAATATACAGGACGAGTAAGCCTAAGGTCTTATTTCTGTACTTCCATCCACCTTCCTATAGACTTCAACACCAAATTCTACAATGCATCAAACATTTCCGCCTTCCTCTCCTGTCCTTGCACAACTCACACTTTCTACTCCTTTGGATACCATACTATATATACTACTTTCCTATTCTGAAAAAGATCATATTGCTTCTTGCCTTAAAACCTTTAAGAAATGCCTTTTTCTATTTTCTAGTTCCATCAATTCATCAAGCAAAGCATTATTTATCCTCCAAAATCATACTAAGGCATCACCTCTTTACTGATGTTTTGTCTGAACTGCTAACCCTGCTATAAGAGTTAAGGATTCTTGCTAGCCACTTCTATGTTACTGAAAACATGTATCACTGCACCTATTGTATTATATATATTTGCAATTACCTATTTACATGGTATATCCTATCAGAATATAAGCTCATGATAGACAGAGCCTAAAACTTATTAATTTTTATTTATGTGCAGATCATAGGTAGGGTTGGGCTAACCACGTGGTTAAAGAATTCCTTTCCTTCACAGCTTTTTGTTTTCAGACCAGTCACCTAAATTAAGCTTCAACATTCTCTCTATTACAATATTATCTGCACCTTTTCACTATGTAGAATTCAGTTGTACACAAAAAAGCAAGCTACAAAGAGATATTGTGTGATATTTAGATTACATTCAACTTCACGGGGTTGCAGGACAACTCTTTCTTTTATTGCTTCTATTGGAAAATACACCCCAAGTTCCAAGCAAATAGTTAAAATACTTGGGAAACAATATATCTTTAAGCTTGGGAAATCCCATTTTCAGTTTCTCCTGGTTGGAATTTAAACAGCATTTATTTCTGTAATCATCTGCTTAATTTTACTCCCAATAGACCATAAACTGTACAACATGAGTTGTAATATTTACAAATGACCAAGAATAGTATCCAAATTCAGAAACACACCCCTACTACCTCCACCACCAATGAAAAAGACAATCTCACAACATTCAGTAACAAATTAAAACAGCAATAAAATAATATTTCACACCCATTTTACTGGAAAAATCAAGAGGTCAAAAAATATAAAATACTGGCAAGAATGTGGAGAAACAGAAGCTCTTATGCACACTGCCAGTGGGAATACTGATTATCCAATGACATCAATGAGATTAAGAAAACTGAAGATAGCCATGCCTAAGATCCAGCACTTTCATTTTTAGATATATAGCCAAGAGAAGCTCTCCACAGGCTCACATAAAACATAAAAGATAAGCACTGCAGTATTGTTTTTACTGGCATAAAAATGGAAACACTGCAGTATTGTTTTTACTGGCAGAAAAATAGAAACACTGTCTACCAAAAGAAAATAGAAGAAATAAGCATTCTGCTGTATTCATACAATTCCATTGCATTCATACAATTCTATTCTATTTATACATCAAATAACATACAGGAAGTATAAAGATGCATAAACAGTCTGCTGAGCAAAACAAGCAGGTTGCAAAAGTGTTAGTATTACTTATATAAGCTTCAAAAGCATGAAAAATAAATATTTGTAGATACACATAGACCCCTATCACCAATAATATAAAAACATATGTACTGAAACATAATTTTATTAACCAATGTCACCCCAATAAATCTAATAAAATTTTAAAAATACATAAAAATAATAAATATAAAAAATGTTGAAATCAAAATAGCAGTTACAGTGGCATGGGGAAAGAGAATGGGGTCAGGAAGAACTACACAAGTACTTCCTGTAAAGGTGATACTTTATTAGTCTAGAAACTAAACCCGTACCAGCAAAAATCTAATATTTGATAAATTTGGGGGTGGGTACATAGGTGTTCATCATATTGCTTTCTGAAATTTTTATGCTTTATAAATTAAAAAAGAACTCAAGTTTTCAGTAAGATACACACTATTTCTTACATATGTTAAAATAAATACCAACAAAGTAGAGGTTTACAAAAGTGGATATCATTATTATTAACTAGAACCCAACAAAAAAGTTCTAAATTGCTTAAGTATGATAATACGATCGTGATAAATATAAAGGCATTACAAAGATAGTTTCCATTTACAGCAATTAATGTATCAAAATTTTTAATATTAACTACATCTTTATAATACCGATAACAATGATTTTGTGTGAGAGATGAACAGAAACTAAAACAGTAATATTTTTTTAAAAAAATAGAAGAACACAAAATACCTTGGAGGCACGAATCTGCCTATGAACGTCCGTTAGTTGTTGGATTTTGTATTCTAGCTCTGAAATCTGGGCTTGAAGCCACGTCCATCGGCTGCCAACTCTCGCTCTGTCTACAAGCCACTTCCATTCAGTACTATAGTTACTGTGAACAACACATACATTGTTAGTCAAAGCACAAAGGCAATCAAGTTTTCACAGAGGCTGCTTAATAACTTCCTTGATTCCTGTCATATAATCGCAATTTCCTTTCTAAAACATGTAATTACATGAACCAAGAATGGCAAATTAACTTCTTACCAAAGAAAAAGATTTAATTTTATCTTTCATTTCTACAAACACCTGTTTTTATTCAATTTTATTTATATCTCCTTTGCTACTTAATACTTTATTAATGCTGAAGGGTTGAAATAGGAGTGGGCCAGCAAAGGAAAGGAAAACAAGAATGACAATACCAACACCATGTAGAAACTGTCGCATTAGGCTTGCTATGCAACCAGATGTCACAATCAGACAAGTCATTTGAACTGTGCTAGATCTAAATCCATGTAATAACCTTAGCTACTCAATTGTACTCTATGTAAGTTTCATTTGCTAAACAGGAATTACTATTACCTAATTAAATACTTAATATCAATTTAAAGAAAGTGTCTAAAATTATACAAATAAAATGAATGCTCTGCTACATTTCAAATAAGCACACCAAATATATAAATTTTTACATATTGATTAAAATAAACAGCTTGTTAGAAACTGATTCTCAGCATTCACAGGCCAGTGATGACAAAGAATTTATATAAAACCTTTCTTTCCCACGTATTTGAACACAAGGGTTGAACCCTAGCTCCTCTACCTGTTGGCAAGGGTGCTACTCTAATCCAGGTTAAGTAAGATTACAGATTAATTATTTAATGAAAATACTCTGATCACTACAACTTGAAAAGTTATTGGGGAATGTGTGTGTGTAATAATTAGAAGTTTCATATTAAAGGAAAAACACAACAGAGATTGAAGGTATAAGTGAAGGACAATAACTATGTACCTAATGGCAAAACACAAAACTTTATGAGAAACTTGTCTAAAAACTGCACTTATTATGAAAACCTATAGAATGTCCAAGACCAAGCGTGAACCCAATGTAAGTTATGGACTTTGGGTGATAAAGACATGTCAGTGTAGGCTCATAGGCTATAACAAATGAACTAGTCTGGTATGCTGACTAGTCAGTATGCTGACGTGGAGGAGGTTATATGTGGGTAAGTATAGAGTGCATATGGGAACTCTGTATTTTCTGCTCTATTTTGCTATAAATCTAAAACTGCTTTAAAAAATAAAGTTTTTTTTTAAACCCACTTAATCATAATGGAAAGTCTTTCATACTTTAGTCAGAGAAAACATTCATTATATGAGATCATTTATTGTCAGAGAAACATAATACAATTATAACTTTACTATAGAGAACTTACCCATTAAACAGGACTTTACATTATATCAACATTACCAAGAAGCTTTTTTTTTTTTTTTACAGAGACAGAGAGAGGGATAGATAGGGACAGAGAGACAGGAACGGAGAGAGATGAGAAGCATCAATCATCAGTTTTTTGTTGTGACACTTTAGTTGCAATGATTGCTTTCTCATATGTGCCTTGACCACGGGCCTTCAGCAGACTGAGTAACCCCTTGCTCAAGCCAGCGACCTTGGGTCCAAGCTGGCGAGCTTTGCTCAAACCAGATGAGCCCGCGCTCAAGCTGGCGACCTCGGGGGTCTCGAACCTGGGTCCTCCACATCCCAGTCTGACGCTCTATCCACTGTGCCACTGCCTGGTCAGGCCCAAGAAGCTATTATTTTTAAGATTGCAATTGCATACAAAGTGACTAAGAAAACCTACATATAAATTAAGACTTTTCTTGGCATTATTATTTATTCAGTTTATACTCATTAAAGTGATTTATAAATTTGACAGTCTTAAACCATTTTCATAACAAAGGACAAAATAAAAGAGAGTGCCTATTCAAAATATAGATACCTATCGTAGATAAGATTCAGTAACACTAACTGCCAATCATGAGTTAGTGAGGAAGGCAAGGGCCAGATCATGCAGTAGTTGCACAGGTGAGGGAAAGGTATTGGATTTTATGCAAGAAGGATGTTATTAACAAGATTGTAACGCTGGCTACTAGGTAGAGACAGCAATGGAGTGGGACATGGGAGGAAAGAAAACCAGTTAGGATGCAACTAAAATGCCCTGGATATAACACAGATAGTGATCTGCAAACACTTCATGCGCTGTTCTACATTTTCCAGCCTTCCTTGTACTTAGGTTGGAGCCATGTGACTAGTTTTGACCAAATGGGCTGTAAGTAAAAGTGACCTAGTCATTTCCAACCTACTTGACAACTTTCAAAGCCATTGGTGCAGGTAGGATAGCTGTAAAATGGAGGAAGGTCACAGACCAAAGCACACTGGCCTTTACGTAAGCCAAGGTGAGCCTTCTCTGTGTTAAACTACTGAGATTAAGAGGTTAATTTCTTACTATAAATATAGCCTATTCTGACTAAAACACTGAATAAGACATAAAAATGGCTTGGACTGAGAAAGGAGTGGGAGATAAAGAAGAGTTGAAGAGGATGTATTTAAGGTTCATTTTAAAGTTGATAGGGCCCTGGTGGGATTGCTCAGTTGGCTAGAGCATCATCTTTATACACAGGGGTTTCTAGTTCGATCACTGGTCAGGGCACATACAGAAGCAGATTGATTTTCTGCCTTTCTCTCTTTCTCTAAAATCAATCAATAAGTTAAAAAACAAAGTTGATAGTACTTGAAGAAGTATGGTGTGGTAGCAGGTATGCGGAAATCAAAGATGAACTTAAGATATTCTTTTAGTAAATTTTGTTTCAGTTGGAAATTTCCCTACAACATAACAATTTTGCTTGACTAGCAAACTAATAATTGGCCCATTGTCAAGCATAATAAAGAAAAAAATATTCATGGAGTTCATGTTATCATACTTCTAGTAAAAAACATTTTCTGATATTCAAATTAAGTTTAGAAAAATCATTTTTATGTTCATACACTATGTTAATACTAATAGAAAAATAGCAATATCATATTAAATTTAAGTAAACTAAATAATGGTGAGGCTTTCTGGTAAAATACACCATCCTACATTTTACTAGGAGTAAATAAAAGACATTTGCTATAATTAAAAGCAGGAAATAAGATTTTCCACCAAAAGTGTTCCCTTGGATAAAAAGTGTTTTTCTCAAACATAATTAACATTGTAAACATGTTACAGATGAGCATATGGCTATCTCACTTAAAAATTAATACCTGTTGTACCCTAAAGTAAAAATAGGTTTCATGTAAACAACTTATATAACTAATCAATGCAATGGCTTCTATAACTCAGAGCATAACCATTGAGAACATAGCTGATGCTACAACAAATAAGAATATGGGGCATATCCAGTGTCTAGACTTCCCAATTAGCATATAAGATTGGCCTGCCAGACCATTAACACTGACTCCTTCTTCTCTCTGATGTGGTTAACTGATCACAGACCACCACATGCTGACCATAAGGAAGGGCTCTTCCTTCCAGTGAAGATCAGGGCAAAGACATCTGTGAGTGGAGACGACCTGGGCAGTGAGACTAGTCAGTCCCAGATGGCAGCATGTGCCTTCAATCCCCATCCTTGCTTGCTTTAAGTCACCACTTAACTTGCTCAAGAAAATAAATGCAGGCTATTTAAACCAATTTGTTTTGAGTACAGTTTTTCTTAGAACAAACTTCTTGTCAACATCATGAACCAACATCCTTGATTTGACCATGAACTATATAGTTCCTCAGGATAAGACAGAGCTTTCTAATAAAACATCTTAAGTTACCAACGGTTAAAGGGGGGCTGTTATAAATTAAGTTTTGCCTTTAACACAAAGCATTTTTTAGCTCACTAACAACAATAAATTAACTATGATAAAAAATCAAAAAAGAAGACCCAGTTGTGGAAAATGACTATCCAAGAAAACGAAGGGTCATCTTGGGAAAAATAAATTAAATTATGACAAACTTCTACACTGACTTTTGAAGCTCATCTTCCTGTAAATTTGATTCCTTTAGTCCAGGGGTTGGTAAACTTTTTCTGTAGACAGGCAGATAGTAAATATTTTGGGCTTTGTGGGCCACTTGGACTCTTACAACTACTCAAATCTGCCATTATAGCATGAGAACAACCACAGATGATACATAAATGAATGGGTGTGTCTGCATTCCAATAAAACTTTGTTTATGAAAACAGTCAATGTGCCGGATTTGGTCCACGGGCTGTAGTTTTCCAATGCCTGATGGAGAATGTTTTCATATGCTTCTCACGCTTCCCAAGGGATTAAGATTTACTTGGACAACATGTCTGTTCAAATCTATTGCTGACATTTAATTGGGTTATTGTCTTCTTACTCATACAAAACCTGTGTCACACTATACATACTAGAAATATATATAGTTCCCATTTTGTAGCTTGCCTTTCATTTTCCTAATGGTGTTTTTTGGGTAATAAATGATTCTAATTTTGATAAAATCCAATTTATCAAATTTTCCTTTTATGGATAGCACTTTGTATGTCCTAAGAAATCTTTGCCTCCACAAAGTCATAAATATTTATTCAGATTTCTAAAATTTCAAGAAGTTTTATAGTTTTAGCTTTTAGCTATATAATCCAATTTATTTCTGTGTATGGTTTGAAATTAGGGTCCAGATTCACTTCTCTCTCTATGATAATTAATTCCTGAACCATTTGTTGAAAGATTCTATTTTTCTTTAATAAATAAAAAAATAACCCTGGCTAAAAGACTGTCTATGAACACTGCATTTGTTGTATACACTACACACACACCCCTTTAAGATATCTATCTCAACACCTTAACTCAATACCACACTATTATGGTAGTTTAATAATTCTTAAAATCCAGTAGTATAAATTCTCCAGCTTCGTTCTTTATTACAGTAACTTTTTGACCATTCTAATTTAAGAATCAGCTTGTCAACATCTCCAAAAAAAAAATACTTGGCAACACTTTCATTAGGATTGCACCAAATCTATAGATCTATTGGTGGAAGGCAGTCTTTACAACACTGAATTTTCTAACCAATGTATAATTTCTCTGTATTTTTACACACTATCAATTTCTCTCAGCTTTGTATTATACAGTTTAAAATTTTAATCTCTATGTATTTCATGTTTATGGATGCTAGTTCATACCTTTCATAAATTGCTTGATTGCTAATATAAAAATATATAATTGATTTGTTTCATATCCTTGGCCCCTGTTAAATTCAGTTAGGAGTTTCAGTAGCCTTCTCAGAGTCCTTAGTATTTCATATACTTATTATCTTGTCAACTGCAAATAAACACAGTTTTATTTATTTGTAATCTGGATGTCTTTAATTATTTTTCTTACCTTACCGCACTGACTAGGAATTATACTACAATGTTAATTTAAGTCATGTGTGTAAATATCCTTACATTCTTCCTAATCTCACAGAGAAAACATTCAGTCTCTCATCATTAAATGTACTGTTAGATGTATACTTTTATATATATATCCTTATCAGATTTAAGATGTTTCTGTCTATTTCATGTTTGTTGTTAAGTTTTTGTCATGAGTGGGTTTAAATTCTGTCAAAGTATTTTTGATTTTATGGACATAAGTATATGTTGTTTCTTTTCTCTTTCTCTCTCTCTTTTTTTTATTTTAGCAAGAGAGGCAGAGACAGACAGAGACAGGAAGGGAAAGAGATGAGAAGCATCAACTCAGTTGCATCACTTTTAGTTGTTCATTGATTGCTTCTCATACATACCTTGACCGGGGGCTTCAGCTGAGCCAGTGACCTCTTGCTCAACCCAGCGACCTTGGGCTCAGGCAGGCAACTGTGGGATCATGTAGATCAGTGGTCCCCAACCCCCGGGCCATAGACCAGTACCAGTCTGTGGGCCATTTGGTACCAGTCCACAGAGAAAGAATAAATAACTTACATTATTTTTGTTTTATTTATATTTAAGTCTGAACGATGTTTTATTTTTAAAAAATGACCAGATTCCCTCTGTTACATCCGTCTAAGACTCACTCTTGGTGCTTGTCTCAGTCACGTGATACATTTCTCCGTCCTACCCTAAAGGCCGGTCTGTGAAAATATTTTCTGACATTAAACCGGTCTGTGGCCCAAAAAAGGTTGGGGACCACTGATGTAGATGATCCTGTGCTCAAACTGGTGAGTCTGAAATTAGCCCACACTTAAGCCAGGAACCTCTGGGTATTGATTCTGGGACCTCAGCATCACAGGTGGAAGCTCTATACACTGTGCCACCACAGGTCAGGCTGATTTTTCTTTAATTAATTTTTGAATATTAAATAAATCTTGCTTCCTGACATAAACCACTTTGGTCATGATGTGTTATCTTTTTTTATATTTTGGTTGACTATTTGCTATTTGATTAGTGAAATTTTAATTCTACAAACAAAAATTATGATCTGCTATTTTCTTGTAATGTCTTTGGTTTTGAAATTAAGTAAATGCTTGCCTCATAAAATGAGTCAAGAAGTGTTCTCTATTTCTTGAAGAAGTTTGTGTAGGATCAGAATTGTTTATTACTTGATTTTTAAGAAAATTAATCAGTGAAGACATCTGAGACTGGAATTCCCTATTAGAGGTTTTTAATTATTACTATGATTTCTCTAATTGGAATTCAATGTTTTTATGTTTTCTATTTCTTCTTGTGTCAGTTTTGGTAAATTGTGTCTTTCAAGCACTTAGTCTGTTTCATCTGAGCTTTTAAAACTGCTCATAATAGATGACATCAGATCATTTACAGCAAAATGGTGGGATCTTGATAACATGATACAAAGTGAAATAAGTAAATCAGAAAAAAACAGGAACTGCATTATTCCATACGTAGGTGGGACATAAAAGTGAAACTAAGAGACATTGATAAGAGTGTGGTAGTTACGGGGGGAGGGGGGAAAGGGAGAGGGAAAGGGGGAGGGGGAGGGGCACAAAGAAAACTAGATAGGAAGTGACAGAGGACAATCTGACTTTGGGTGATGGGTATGCAACATAATTGAACAACAAGATAACCTGGACTTGTTATCTTTGAATATATGTATCCTGATTTATTGATGTCGCCCCATTAAAAAAATAAAATTATTTAAAAAAAAAACTGCTCATAATATTTTCTAAAAATTCTATTAATACCTATAACATCTATAGTGATGCATTTCTTTCTTTCTTGTTCTTAGTAATTTTTTTCCCGATCAATCTAGCTACAAGTTTATCAACTTAATCTTTTCAAAGAACTACTTTTGGTGGTTTCACTGATTTCTCTACGTTTTTGTGTTTTATATTTCATTAATTTCATTCTTTTTCCTCCTTCTTGCTTTGGATTTAATTAATTCATGATCTTGTAGCTTATGTGTGAGATCTAGACAAGAGACTTTACCTTTTCTCTAGACCAGTATAAACATTTATGGCCTTAAATTTTCACCTAAACACTGCTTTAGTAATCTAGTAACTGCATCCCACAAAATTAGATATGCTGTGGTTCCATTATTATTCTGTTCTAAACACTTTAGAGATTCTCCAGTTGATTTCACTTCATCCATTAGTTATCTGGAAATGTGTACTAACCTAATTTCCACATATTACAGACCTATGTAGTCACCATTTCTTACTACTTCTTTTCTTTGTGTAGATCTAAATTTTTGCCATGTCATTTTCTTTCATCCTGAAGAATACCTTTTAAGATTTCTTGTGTATAGGTATACAATTTTACTTAGCTTTTATTTGGAAATATTATTTGTCTTTTTTTTAAAAGGTCATTTCACTAGGGGGAGAATTTTAGGTTTACTAATTTTTCCTTTTTTAGCACTTTATATATATCATTCCATTGTTTTTTGGCCTTAATACCTTGTGATGAGAATTTAGTAGTTCTTTTTGTGGTTGTTGCTGTTGATCCCTGATATAAAATGTCTCCCCTCCCCCTTACAGCTTTTAAGATTTTTCTCTGTATAACTAGAACTTAGTGTGATCTGACTACAATATACCTTGGTGTGACTTCATTTTTATAATCCTATTTTTGATTTATTGAGCTCTTGAACTTCTGGTTTTATGGTTTTCTGCAAATCTGGAAAAACTGTGGCCATTATTTTCCTAATATTTTTTCCTTCTCCCCTCCTTTACATCTAGATCTCCAATTACATATATGTTAGAATTTGTCACTACTATTCAGTTCATTTTCTATGAGCTTCAGTTTGGATCTTTTATGTTGCTGTATGTTATAACTGACTGAACATGTCTTCTGAAGGCCTAATCTCTTGTTAAACTGAAATAATAGTTTTCATTTTATATAGATTTTGTATTTTTCCCCTAAAAGGTCAGGGGTTCTTTATTGTATATCCAATTTCTCTGATTAGTTTATATCTTCCTTTTAAGCCCTTATATATGTTTATAATATTTTAAAGTCTTTCCCAGCTAATCTCAATAGGCATGTCATTTCTGTTTATGTATATTTATATATATCACATTTATTATAAACACTATAAATATATTGTTGAATTTCTGAATATTACGGTCTCCCTTTAAAAAGTGATAATTTTTTTTCAACAGGTTGTGAAATTCCTTTCTGTTCAATTTCATTCTTTTCAGCTTGCTTTTAAGATCTGTTAGAGGCATGGAGTAGCTATTGATTAGGGCTAATTCAGTCTTACTCTGGAAATATGACCTTTCTGTGGTCTCTACTGTATGCTTCAAATATTCAACAAAGTCTGTCCACTCTGCTGATTCAGAACTCAAACATCTCTAAACTGTGTATGAGCGCTGGAAATTGTTCAGATTACAGCTTCCTAACAGTTCTTTGTCACCGTGGAATTTCATGTACACATGCATAGCTGAGTATTCAACAAAGTGCTCTCAAAGGGAACACAAAGATTTCTGGAACTTTCTCTTTGCATAAGTAGATCCCTCAATTTCAGTATTCTGATCTACTAATTTCAACTATCTCAGCCTTCTAAACTCTAATTTTATCTCAATTAAAATCATTGTGCTCTATTTAGCTTTCCTCTCCCTGCATCAGAAATCAGAAATGCCTTCAAGCAAAAAACAAGGGAGATCACAGGAGTCACTTCATCTGTTTCTCTTTTCTCAAGAATCACTGAATCTCTGCCTTTGCTGTCTTATGCCCATTATGTCCATTTTCTGAAAACAATAACTGTCTCATATATAGGGTGGGGCAAAAATAGGTTTACAGCTGTGAGTATGCAAAACACAGTTATTCCTGTATTATTAATTATTGTATTATTTTTCCATATGAACAACTGTAAACCTACTTTTGCCCCACCTTGTATTATGTAGAGTTTTCTAGTTCTTTACAACCAAAGAGCAAGTGCAAAACCAGTAATTGCACTCCATTACGTCTAAAACTCAAAGAACTTTTACATGTGCATGATGTCTCTCTCTCCCTAATAGTTTCTATTTTGTATCCAATATTTCATACCTAAATTTTCATTACCTTAAAAAGAAAACACTACAACTGAAAATTGGGCCAGAATCTTTAAAGGAAAAAAATATAAAAGTAGTTCATAGATTCCTTCTTTAGGTGTTCCTGTACAATTTTGTGGAAGCAGAGCTTTTTGCTTACTGTATGTCACCCATTTACCTCTCAAGTGTTCTGTGAGAAAAACAGTAATATGCCTGAGCTACTATAGTTTTAAGTCTCTTACAACTTGACCTTTATGCTAAATGCTATAGAAATTGCTATGAACAATAAGGTGGGCCATGAGAGAAGCCCACAACGTGTGGTATTAGAGGTAGGACAGTAAACAGAACAGTAACATTACAGGTTAATTATCCCTTCTATACGACACTATATTATGCTAGCAAAACCATGATCATTTAAAACAGAGACCAAGTGCCTACCAAAACTATATAGTTTTAGAAGAAGCAGTTAGAAAATTTTAAATTGTGTTGGCTCTTCCTTGCTGTTTTAAGCCTGATATAAATGAATTTAAGCAAGAATTAGTTTACAAGCAAAAAAAGGGGGGGGGGAGTACAACTCACTTTAGGAAGGCTCTCTCTGACTATAGCTAGCTCTAATTTAGTAAATAATCCAATAATACAGGGATTTAAAGGAATAAGAAAACCAACTGCTTCTCTACAGATGATAACAACAAAAAAAATGTATTCTAAATATCTCTCTTAAAGAGTTCCAAGCCAGGCTGACTAGTGATGGTACAGTGGATAGAGCATTGACTCAGAACGCTGAGGACCCAGGTTCAAAACCCCCAGGTTGCAAGCTTGAGCGCAGACTCATCCAGCTGAGTGCAGGCTCACCAACTTGAGCACAAGGTTGCCGGCTTGAGTGTAGGATAACAGACACGATCCCATCGTTCTTGGTTGAAGTCCAAGGTCACTGGCTTGAGCAAGGGGTCACTGGCTTGAGCAAGGAGTCACTGGCTTGGCTGGTGCCCCCAGTCAAGCACATATGAGAAGCAATCAATGAACAACTAAAAGTGATGCAACTGCAAGTACGTGCTTGTCACCTCTCTCCCTCCCTGTCTCTCTCTCCCTCTCTAAGAGAGAGAGAGAGAAAAAAAAAAGAGTTCTGAGCCACATAATGAGAGCCAGACTAGGAGCATAAATCAAGATGCACTCCTACCCATAAACACTATTTTGATGTCTTCAAGATAAAGTGAGGGAGAAAGAAAAATAAATAGTAAATTAACTAGTCCTGAGGATGAACAACTATGACCAAAAAGATCTGCTGTGATATTTTCACATATAAATGACTGAAGGCCAACAAGAATGTAAATAAGGGAACTCAATCAGTAAAAAAAAAACAACCCAGAAAACAAACAAACAAACAAACAAAAACCAAGCCTAATAATATGCTTCCTGGGAGCCCAAATCTGCATCAATAGGAAGCGGTGAGAATCCAGTCCTGCCTTCAATAGGGTCCACTTCCAGCACCTCCACTTCCGACACAGACGCGAGGCAATAATCCCCAGAGCGCAAGGTCAGGGACTCTGGAGGACAAAGGAGCTTCTCTAAAAAAGCTGAATTAGGATCCTATCAAGTCATTACTCTAGTTCCAGAGCAAGAAGTTTTACTAATTGCAGTAAGGACCAGGAACTATCCTGTCTATCCCATTCTTTTCTTTTCCCAGTGCGTATTGTATTGTAGCTTTCCTGTTTCTAATCCAATATAAATACAAGAAACAGGAGGGCAGGAATGTTAGCGAACTCATTCATTATTAGTTTATAGGTCACCACATCATAAGAAACCAACCTTGATCTCACAAAGAGAAAGCACTTTACAACTTCTCTTTGGCACACCAGAATTCCAGAGTCATCACTCTTGCTCTTTGGGACCATTATAATGAAAAATAAGGGTTACTTGAACACAAACACTGAGATGCCATGATAGTCAGTCTAATAACCAAAGTGGCTACTAAGTGACCAACAGGCTGGTAGCATTATTACGGCATGGATATGCTGGACAAAGAAATGATTCACGTCCTGGGCAGGATGGAGTGGGTGGGACAGCATGAGGTTTCATCATGCTACTCAGAATGATCATAATGTAAAACTTATAAATTGTTTATTTCTAGAATTTTCTATTTAATATTTTCAAACCACAGTTGACCATGAGTAACTGAAACCATGAAAAGTAAAACTACAGACAAGGGGGGGACTATAGTTTCACAAGGCACAAGTGCCTGCCTAAAAGGGCAATCTGAGCTACCACCCAGCAAGGGGGCCCCATTCCAAGCCCTGCAGTTACAAATCTAAATCTGCTGAGAGGAAGGAGCACCTTCTTCTATTTTACACACTAGGCTTGTGAGGGTCCTGCTGGCCACTACAAGGGGCAAAAAAAGAACATGATACGAGATAATTAGACTATGCTTGTTACTCAGAAAGGTGATTATCACTATCAACCTAGAGTTGAACCCAGTGTTTATGCTATAACACAATATTTGCATTCCCAAATAATATTGTTTTTATTTTATTTATTTATTTTTAGTGAGAGAGAGAGAAAGAGAGACAGACAAGAACAGACAGAAAGGGAGAGAGATGAGAAGCATCAACTCATAGTTGCAGCACCTTAGTTGTTTATTGATTGCTTTCTCATACATGCCTTGACCCGGGGGCTCCAGCCAAGCGAGTGGCCCCTTGCTCAAGCCAGCAACCATGGGGTCATGTCTATGATCCAATACTCAAGCAGGTGAAATTAGGGTTTCAAATCTGGGTCCCCAGCATCCCAGGCTGATGCATCACTGTGCCACCACGTGGTCAGCCAACCCTATATTCTATGAAATAAAAATAATTAAACTAATATAGAAAACAGAATTCTAGCCAGACCACTCAAAATCTATGGAATTTTAAAAGCTGAGTCCTAACAAAACAATAATAATCCTTATAAAAATATTAGCACAGTTTAAATTTCCACTGACGTTTGTATCAATAAGCCAGTCCATCCTTTAAAGTTTAATATCCTGGAGCTCATGCTTCTTCCTTTGAAGTGATTCTAGAAAATACCCACTTTTAATAGAGACCAGGTTAATAAAAATGTAAAATATCATAGAAGTAGATTTCTTCATTAGTTTCTTTTTAACAAAAGTGAACTATCCTCAGAGCTTTTTCAACTTAAACTAAAGGAACTTCCTCAGATTTTTTAACGTAGTGTAATATATATAGCAATTTTAAAGCCAATAAACTAGTACTTTATTGTAATAGAGGAGGGTACTTTAACAGAATTTCCAGTATTTTTCTTATACCACACTAAGGCTTTCTCTTTAGTTGTGAAAAAGCTTTCCCCTTGATCATTCCAAAACATTAACATGTTTAAAGTGGTTTGGAAAAAACTCTAAAACAAATTCCAAATTCCACGGTATTGACATCATTCCTTTATACGCCAAATGTTCAAGTTTTTCAGAGGGAAGAAAAATTGTATAGGTCAGAAATAGGGATCTATATAAAGAGAAAAGAAACATTGGAGAATAAGTGAAGGTAAAATAACTTTTATTTTTATCTTTAATGGATCTAATTGATAATGGATCTAATAGTTTGTTCAAAATAATAGCAACAATGTAATCAATTGTGTGTTTGTGTGTATGTGTATACTTATGTGTGTACAGGCAATCCCCGGGTTACAAACAAGATAGGTTCTGTAGATTTAAAAATGTTTAAATATTTCTTTTTCAAAATTAGAAGTGGGGAGGCAAACAGACTCCCGCATGTGCCTGACCAGGATCTACCCAGCATGCCCACCAGGGGGTGATGCTCTGCCCATCTGGGGCATTGCTCCGCTGCAGCCAGAGCCATTCTAGCACCTGAAGCGGAGGCCATGAAGCCATCCTCAGTGTCTGGGCCAACTTTGCTCCCATGGAGCCTTAGCTGTGGGAGTGGAAGAGAGAGACAGAGAGGAAGCATAGGGGGAAGGGTGGAGAAGCAGATGGGCGCTTCTCTTATGTGCCCTGGCCGGGAATCTAACCCAGGACTTCCACATGCCAGGCCGATGCTTTACTGCTGAGCCAATCAGCCAGGGAAAAATGTTTAAATAGTTATATGCACAGAAAAGTAAAAATAAATTCTATGTTAAGATAAACATCTAAGTTGCATTTAATAGGAAATGTACCTGTTCCAACTTACATACAAATTCAACTTAAGAACAAACCTAAAGAACCTTTCTCATTCATAACCCAGGGACTGCCTGTAAACTTATATATAAGTGAAAGTGATACAAGGTATAGGAGAGAAGAATTAGGATTATTTTATTATTATAAAGTACTTGGATTACCCAGGAAGAGGTATGCTATCTGAAAAAAAAACTTGGATTAGATTATATATATATATATATATATATATATATATATATATATATATATGCTGCAGACTCTAGTAGGGTAACCACTAAAAATAATTTTAAAAAGGAAGTATAATTGATATGCTAAAAAGAGAAAATAAATCATGTAAAATGTTCAGTTATAATTCCGAAATGCAGAAAAGGTGTGGAAGACAAAAATAAGAGTAAAAACAGGGCCACAAATAGAAAACAGTGATAAATATAAAAGATATTAATCTACTACATTAATAATCACTTTAAACATCAATGGTCTAAATACACTTACTAAAAGAGATTATCAGAGTGGATCAAAAAACAAGACCCAATTATATGTTGTCTTTAAGAAACTCACTTTAAATATAAGAACATACTGATTAAAAATAAAAGGCTGAAGAAAATTATGCCAGGTTGAAACTAATCAAAACAAAGTGGGTAGCTATCTTAATTTCAACCAGAGCAGACTTCAGGTCAAGGAATGTTATCATGGATAAAGAGAAACATTATATAATAATAAAAGGGTCAATAGTCCAAAAAGATGACAATACTTAATGTGTAAAAGCCTAACAAAGGAACATCAAACTTTGTGAGGCAAAAACAGAACTGCAAGGAGAGATAAATTAATCCACAATTATAGTTAAAAACTCCATCTAGTGTTGTGAGTTTAACACATTCTCCAGAAATACAAGATCCAGCAGGTAGATAGTCAGTTCAGATACAGTTGAACTCAACAACATCATTAATCAACTGGAAATAACAGACATCTAGAGCCTACTTCATCCAACAATAGCAGATTATACATTCTTTTCAAGCTAACATAAAATAATCATCAAAAGATCATCCCTCGGCTATAAAACACACTTTAACAATGTTTTTTAAAAAAGGAAATTATACAATATCTGTTCTCAGGCCACAATGGAATTAAATTAGAAATTAATAACAAAAATAAACTGGAGAACACCAAAATACTTGGAGATTAAGCAATATATTTTTAAGGAACACATAGATAAAGAAGAAATCTCAAGATAAAATTTAAATGTTATGAATTTAAATGAAAATGCAAATACAAGTCATCAAAATGTGTGGGATGCAGCGAATCAATGCTTATGGAGAAAACCACATGAGAAGAGCATAGAATTTATAGCATTAAAAATGCACAGATTAGAAATAACAAAAAAGAAATAAGATCTAAAAATAAATCCTCTAAACTTTTACCTTTGGAAACTAGAAAAAGAACAAATTAAATCCAAAGTAAGTAGAAAGAAAGAATAAAAATTGGAGCAGAAATCAATGAACCTAAAACCATAAAAACAATTAAGAAAATCAATGAAACCAAAAAAGTGGTTCTTTGAAAATATCAATGAAATCAATAAGCTTTTAGCCAGGCTACCTAGAAAAAAAAAAAGAGAGATGACAAAAATAATTCATTTCAGAAATAAAAAAGGTAAAATCCTATAGAGCCTAAAAGAATACTAAAAGAATACTAAAAGAATAAAGGAATATGAACAACTCTAAATCCACAGGTTTGATAACCTAGACAAATGGGCCAATTCTTTGAAGGGCACAATTTGTAAAAACTCACACAAGAAGAAATAGACAATCTGAATAGGCTTGTATCTACTAAAGAAATTGAATCAATAATTAGTAACCTTCCAAAACAGAAAGAACGAGGCCCAATGGATTCACTGATAAATTCTACCAAAAATTTAAAGAAGAAAGTTGACTAATTCTCTGCAATCTCTTTCAGAAAATAGAAGCAGGGAGACTACTTCCTAACTCATTCTATGAGGCCAGCATTACCCCAATGCAAAAATGGAAGACATTATAAGCAAAGAAAATCACAGAACACCACATCTCATAATGATAAACACAAAATCCTCAACAAAATATTAGCAAATCAAAGTCAACAATATCTAAAAAGACTTATATGCTATGACCAAGTGAGATTTATCCCCAGTATGAAAGGCTGGTACAGCATTCAGAAATCAATTATGTAATCCATCACATAAATAGGAATCATATCATCATATCAAAAAGAAAAATCACACAATTATCAATAGATGCACAAAAAGCATTTTATAAAATTCAACACCTATTCACAATTTAAAAAAATCCTCTCAGTAAACTAGAAATAGAGGGAATTCCCTCAATTTGTTAAAGCTTATCTACCAAAACCTATAGCTACATCATACTTAATGGTGAGAAAATTAGAAAATTTCCTGCTAACATCAGGAACAAGGCAAGGTATTTCCTTACCAATTCTTTTCAGTATTGTCCTGGAAATCCTAGCTAATGCAATAAGGCAAGAAGAGGAAATAAAAGATAAGCAGGATTGTAAGGAAGACAAAAACTCTCTGTTCACAGGTGCCCAGATTATCTATGGGAAAAATTCAAAAGAATCAGCACACAAAAATAAACTCCTGCAACTATTGTGTGATTATAGTAGTTTCAGGGTACAAAAGTTAATATGCAAAAGTCAAGTGCTTTCTTATATTCAATAAACAAGCAATAAACAAGTGGAATGTGAATTAAACTATTTCCTCTTCTTGCCTTATTGCATTAGCTAGGATTTCCAGTACAATATTGAAAAGAATTGGTAAGGAAATACCTTGCCTTGTTCCTGATGTTAGCTGGAAATTTTCTAATTTTCTCACCATTAAGTATGATGTAGCTATAGGTTTTGGTAGATAAGCTTTAACAAATTGAAGAAATTCCCTCTATTTCTAGTTTACTGAGAGGTTTTTTTTAAAATTATGAATTAAAAACATACTACCATTTATATTAGCACCCTTTAAAATGAAACAGCTTAGGTATAAATCTTATAAAATATGTTCAAGATCTACATGAGAAAAACTATAAAACCCTCACAAAATATATCAAAGAGCTAAATAGATATTCATTGTCCATGGTAGGAAGACTCAATATTGTCAATATATCAGTTTTTGCCAAATTGATCTACAAATTCAACATAATCTCAATTAGAATCCCAGCAAGTTATTTTGTAGATATTGACAAACTGATTCTAAAGTTTATATTAAGAGCAAAAGACCCAAGAATGCCAACACAATACTGAAGAAAAACAACAAAGCCAAAGGACTGATGCTACCCACATTTAAGACTCACTATACAGCTACAGTAATCAAGGCAATGTGATATGAATGAAAGAATATACTTCAGTGAAACAGAAGAGAGAGCCCAGAAATAAACATACATAAAAATGATATATTGATCTTTGACAAAGGAGCTAAGGCAATACAGTGAAGAAAGGACAGTCTTTTCAACAAACGGTGTTGGAAAAACTGGACGTACACATACCAAAAGGAAAAAAAAAAGAACCCAGACATAAACTTTACACACTTAGCAAAAATTAACTAACATGGATCAAAGACTTAAAACACAAAACTATAAAACTCCTAGCTACCATATGAGAAAATCTAGGTCACCTTGCCTATGGTGACGAAACATCAGATAAAACACCAAAAGCATGATCCATGAAAGAAAGAATTGGTAAGCTGGACTTCCTTAAAGTTAAAAACTCCTGGTCTGCAAAAGACATTGTCAAGCCACAGACTGGGAGAAAATATTTGAAAACATGTCTGATAAAGAACTGTTATCCAAAATATACAAAGAACTCTTAAAACTCAACAATAAAAAAAAAGAATGACACGATTAAAAAATAGGCAAAAGACTTCGAGGAACAAACACCTTACCAAATATTTTATATATGCATGGCATGTAAACATATGAAAATATGTTCAACATCATATGTTATTAGAAAATTGCAAATTAAAACAACAATAAGATACCACTACACACCTGTTAGAATAGCCAAATTCAAAACACTGACATCAAATGTTGGCAAGGATTTGGAACAATAGGAATTCTCATTCACCGCTGGCTGGAATCCAAAACAGTACAGCCATTTTAAAGTTTGGCAGTTTCTTACAAAACTAAACATACTCTTATCATACAATCTAATAATAGCCCTCCTTGATATTTACCCAAATGAATGTAAAACTTCTATCTATACAAAAACCTGCATGTAGATGTTTACGACAGCTTTATTCATAATTTCTAAAGCCTGGAAGCCAGCAAGATGTCTTTCAACAGGTGAATGGCTAAACTGTAGGTACCTCCAGACAAGGAAATATTATTTACAGCTAAAAAGAAATGGAACTATCAAGCCAGAAAAAGACATGGCTGAAACTTAAATGCATGTTACTAAATGAATAAAGCCAATCTGAAAAGGCTACATACTTATGATTCCAATTATATGGCTTTCTGGAAAAGGCAACACGGAGGATACAGTCAAAAGATGAGTGGATGTAAGGAGCTGGGGTGGGGAAGGATGGATCACTAGAACACAGGATTTGTAGGACAATGAAACTGCTGTGTACGATGCTACAGTGGTGAATATATGTCCATCATACATTTGTCCAACCCCATAGAATATATGACACCAAGAGTGAACCTTAATGTAAATGATGGAGTGATCATCATGTGTCTATACAGTTTCACTGATTGTAATATGTGTACCATTGTGGTGGGGAATGTTGAAAGTCGGGGAGTTTGTATGTGTAGGCAGGGAGGGGAAGGAAAAATACATAAGGACTCTGTACTTTCTGCTTAATTTTGCTGTGAACTTAAAACTGCTCTAAAATAAAGTTTGTTAGTTAAAAAATAATATAAAATAATGAGCTTATTTTAATTGAAGTATTACATTCCTTAATGATATCCACATGCTACAACATCAAATATTTCATTACCACTTTGTAACTATTAACCCGTTTCACAATTGCACTTTTTTATTGTTTTTTGTTTGTTTTTTTTAAAGAATTTATTTGTTCATTTTAGAGAGGAGAGTGAGAGAGAAGTGGAGGGGGAGCAGGAAGCATCAACTCCCATATGTGCCCTGACCTGGAAAACTAGGATTTTGAACCGGTGACCTCAGGGTTCCAGGTCTATGCTTTATCCACTGCGCCACCACAGGTCAGGCCACAATTGCACTTTTGAATCTCTGCTTTTCTCTTCCTTTCTGTCACAAATTGTCATTCAGGTATTACGGCAATTTCTCTAGGATTGGTTTTTCATTCAACTTTTTCTTTGTTCACATACAAGTAAAATAAAACAAACAAATGAGACTTCTTCCCTCTATTTCCAACTTGTAGAGAATTTAAAAGATAATGAATGTAAAAACAATTTATCAACTTTTTTTTATTTTTTGACAGAGAGAAAGAGAGTCAGAGATGGACAGATAAAGACAGACAGACAGGAAGGGAAAGAGATGAGAAGCATCAATTCTTTGTTGCGGTACCTTAATTGTTCATTGATTGCTTTCTCATCTGTGCCTTGCTGGGGGCGGCTGGGAGGTGCAACAGCAGAGTGAGTGACCCCTTGCTCACGTCAGTGACCTTGGGCTCCAGCCAGTGACCTGGGGCTTCAAGCCAGCAACCTTTGGGCTCAAGCTAGTGAAAATGGGTTCATGGCTATGATCCCACACTCAAGCCAACGACCCCATGCTCAAGCTGGTGAGCCTGTGCTCAAGCTGGTGACCTCAAGGTTTCGAACCTGGAGCCTCCACATCCCAATTGGTGCTCTATCCACTGTACCACCAACTGGTCAGGCTATCAACTTTTTATTAACTAATGTTATTAGTCTCTTTACTCCCTGAATGTCACATTGAGTTCATATTCCTATTTATCTGGTTCCTCAAAGGGAAATTTATTATCTGTTTTTTTACTTCTTTTCCTTTCTAATAGCAAAATAGGAAAGCATGAAGAAAACTACAAGTATATTCATTTCTGTAGATCTGCAAGAAGCTGCGGTAGGCTGTTAGACAAGAGCGGAACAAGGACTATAGGCCCCATACAGGTCACACAGAAGGAAAGCCCCAGGTGCTAGCAAAACTGGGGAAACAAGGATCTCGCCCCCACGGTAACCTTTCTTCCACTAGGACATGGCTGGTCGTGTGATTCAAACTCTTCCTTGATCTTTCCTCCAGGGCCTGTTGCTAGTCAAGCAGGTTAGACCCCCCCCACAGCAGGGGAACAGACAAGGGGACTGCAGAATAGCCCTTAAGCATTAACCCTAGGAATAACATCTAGGCCTCAGTTGTGTTTCAGCTCCAGGCCCAGAAAAACAGCAAAACCTGACAAGCAAAGCCATAGCTAACCTCAGGACCAGCTGAGTTAACTGATGATGCCCTCCCTGGCACTGAGCAGTCAGTGGAGACCATGGCCCTAAAGGGACACATCTGGAAAGCTGATGAATATTCTATTGAATCCTCCTCTAGGACATCCCCTAAAATCCTCACCCTTAACATCTCTTAGGAAGGAGGACCCCGCGTGCTGCCCGAGCCTTCTCTCCTCCTCCTCCTCCCCCCAGGCGTGCTTTCCCTGCCTGTCTTTCTAAGCTTTAAGGAACCCCACAAGACTGGCAACCAGGGGAGCACAGGGCAGTGGCAGCTGGTCCCACATAACCCCTTAAACCTGTCTCCAAGGCCTTCTTTTCTATGACTTTATTCCTGCATGGCCAATAAATTCTTGCTTTTTGCTGCTCTTTGTCTCTTGATTGAGTTCTTTCCTTCAAGAATACCAAGAATAAAGGCCTTGTCATTTCCCCAGTAAGAAAACTACTTACTTAGTTCCTTTCTGTTTTTCAATCTTGAAAGATTTACCCAAAAGCTTATAACTAAACATCGACAATTCTTTCTTGGTGAATGCCTAATTTTGTTTTTAAAAAATGTCCTCATCAAGACTGCTTATTTAACCTGATCGGGTGGTGGTGCAGTGGATAGAGCGTCAGACTGGGATGCGGAGGACCGAGGTTCTAGACCCCAAAGTCGCCAGTTTGAGTGTGGGCTCATCTGGTTTGAGCAAGGCTCACCAGCTTGAGCCCAAGGTCGCTGGCTCAAGCAAGGGGTCACTCAGTCTGCTGTAGCCCCCCCTGGTCAAGGCACATGAGAAAGCAATCAATGAACAACTAAGGTGCCGCAACAAAGAAGCAATGCTTCTCATCTTTCTCCCTTCCTGTCTGTCTCTCTCCCTCTGACTCTCTGTCTCTGTCAAAAAAAAAAAAAGACTGCTTATTTATATACCAAAGTAAAAATTTACAGAAAACTTTAATGCGTGGGAACTAATTTGGAGAAACAATAAGAGTTTTTCTCCCAACATCCAAGCCAGTTGTTTGATTTGGAAGATACTGTCAGTTTCCTTGAACAAGACAAAGAAACACATTTTTCTGAACCAAAATTTGTGTTTTCCCACATGCATACTGACTTAAGAAAGTAACTGACTTCATTTCCCAGAAGAAAAGAAATGCTAGAACTCTTAAGGTCTACCCACCATGTGAGGTAACATAACTGCACAGTCCTTCAGTGCCCAGCCCACCACCCCTCACCCCTAACAGTTGCATACACAGACTTGACTTACACCCGCCAGGGCCTGCATTTCTTTGACTAAGGTTTTGAGCCTGCTTTGTCACCCAAGTGGCAGAACAGAGGTGCAAAGGATTTAACCCAAGCAGGAACAGCCTTCTCTCAGTAACTGAGGGGTTAACTCAGGCTCCCAGGTTGTCCGTGAAATATTAAACTCCAGTCTTCCACCACTGCTAAATGCTGGTAAGACACTTTTAATTGGCTGCCAAATCTGGGCCTTATTATGTGTAGGTACTTTATATTTAATACTTCATCTAATTATCCACAGACGAAGAAGAATATGATTCTGAGGGTTAAGAATAACCTTAACGTTTGCTCAGGATCACAGAGCAGGCTATGATTACAATATAAGTGTTTCCCAAAACTCTGCTCCTTCACGGAAGGAACAGAACATTGTGTATGTTGGTGGGAAGGGGGTTGGGCCATTCATATTAAAATCCTTCTATTTCCAAAGGAAATTAACTTTAAAAAAAATGTTTCTAATGCACACTAGTCTCTCAATCAAAAGTTATGTTGAAAATATATCACTACTGTCATTATGAATTAATCTATTTCCTATATTTTTGGAGGGAAAGGGGCAAATCAAATATGTATTTAAAATAACAATGGTAATGGTAATAGCGACTGTGAATGTGACTGCTTCCTGATTTCCTAAAACAATTATATTTTTTCACAGCTAAATTTCCAAGTCAGAGTGAAGAAATCTCTATTTCTTATCAGGGCTATAAACTTAAAAAAAAAACAAAAGAAAATGTATTTCTAATAATAATAATCTGAGATTCTAAAAATAAATAGAATACATTTTGTTGGTTTTTTAAAGTAGCAAATGTTAAATATTATAATAAAATAATTACTTTATAAGTGTATATTTTTTCATAGTCCATTCATTAACTGAACACATATTTATGCTGGTTCTAAGATATACAAGATACATCTTGTGGCCAGTTTTGGTACTAGAGACAAAGAAAGAAAGTATAAGGAAATCAAGTAAAGATAAACAGGATGGAAGAAAAGATAAACATAGAGGGCAAAATTTCATAAATTGCCAACCCCAATTTTTAGACCTTTACAACTACATATACAGACCCAGAAAAATTCATCCATTCACTCAACAAATAACAGGTAAGCAGTAAAAACAGACATGCTAGGCAGTGGGTATAAAAGGAAAAGTAATACTTTCCCTTAAGTTGCTTAAAATTAAGTTGAAGTTGTCATTAGTATTTGTTACTGTACACCTTATGATTTAAGTTGAGAAGTCTATTTTTAACAGAGATAATGAAAATTTAATTTTGGCAGCACTTATTTAAAAATTGAGATTTGTAAAATGTTATCTTTTTACCTATTTTTTGTTTAAAGTTTAATTCTGAACTTTATTCACTAAAAATATTTATCTACAGCTTGACCTGTAGTGGTGCAGTGAACAAAGCATCAATTTGGAATGCTGAAGTCACCAGTTCAAAACCCTGGGCTTTGCCCGATCAAGGCACATAAGACAAACTACTAGTTGATGTGTCCCATTTCTACTCCCCTCCCTTTCTCTCTCCTCTCTCTCTCCAAAATAATAATAATAATCATCTACATCTGAAAAGTGAGTTTCCAGAATCATAAAGAAAAATTTTTATAAATTTTTAGGATGTTTTCCATTTTAAAATAAACTTAACAAGTTGAAACATAACTAATTGCAATTAAAAAAAACAAAAACCGTTTTTATACTCACATCAAAGGATACAAATAATTAAAACTGTTATTTGTTCTCAAAATTTAGTCAACATCAAAATTAACAAAATGTTCAGAAACAATCGTTCCCACGAGAAATCTATTAGCATTAGTAAAAATATTAAAAATAAATTAAATTTAATATTCCATTTTTGAAGTGGTATAAAACACTCAAATGTCAGATATTGTCCAAATAGCAAAAAACAAGCCTAAACAATGATCAGATTGTTAATTCACTGATTAGTGACTTAAAAAATTCAAGAAATTATTATATAAATTTTATACTATTGATTTTAATAGATCAGATGAATGTAACCTTAGAAGAAAGTGTATACGACTTCTAGAACTATAGTTATAATCCTTTATACCCAACGCACCATAATATTAAAGGGCCAATAATTCAAGAAGCTAATTTAAAGAATATTAAACCTCTAGGTTCATTAATTTTCTAAAATACATGTGTAGCATCCATAAAGCCCTTCAGTTGATTATGGGGAAAAAAAAGAAATAAACTTTCCAAACCCGAACCCAATTTCTTCCCAGGCTACTGTAATTCAATTTTCCTTACAGAACTAGCAAAGTTAAAGAGAAATGAGATGTATATTGCTTGATGCTTTGCATAAAGTTTTTTCAATAGTTTGAATTTCTTCATTTGTGTGTGTTTTATACATATGTCTGAATTTAGTGTTCTCTCACTAAATACTAGGAGTAAATATTAAAACAAAATGTTTTGACCTATCAGTAATTATTTGCTTGATACATAGAAAATTTTTAAAAGTATAAAATATGGTTTCACCCTTAGTGGGTATTGGGTTATTAAGACTAATGGATATATTAGCAAAATATATATGATAAGATATGTTTTAAAGACAAATTGTATGGCAGATTAAGTACTGCAGATCAATGAAAGAGAACACTAATAAAGGCCAAAATGGTGTAGGAAGACATGGTTTTTTTCTATTTGTACTTTAAAAGAAACAAATCTATCCATTAGCTCTTCTCAACAATATACTCAATTTATCCACTAAATTTTATTAAATTGAGTTACTTCAAAAGCATTATAAATATAAATTTGATAATTTCTAGACTTCTTTTGGAATGTGTGCTTAATAATTCCGTGGCTATAATCATCACTGATATAATGCTGACAAAGTTGCATGATCCAATAGAAAGAAAGAGCAGGCACAGTCCAATAGAAAGAGAGAGCGTGGGTTTGAAGTCCATGGACAGAATCCCAGCTTCATCACTTATTTGGCTTTTTGACCATTGGCAAGTTACTTAATCATGCTGAGCCTGTTTCTTCTTATGGGAAAAAGGTAATGATAATTCCCTTCCATGATTGTTAAAAGGATCAAATACTATATCATATGTAAAATAAATAACACAATATCAGTAAAATAAAATGTGCTTAATAAATATTAGCTCCCAAATTCATATTCCAAATATCGTGATAACAAAACACCAAAAACTTTGCTTTACATTTTATTCCTCACTATAAAAATTAATATACTGTCCTTTTATATTAAAAACTGTGTTAATTTGAGGAATCCATTGAACAATGTGAACTGAGCAACGGAACAGAGGCAGAGGCGGGATCAAAGGGACCAGAGGGAAAGTAGAAGAGAAGATGGGATCAGAGAAGGGAAAGAGATTAGTGAAATTATATATACATAACACAGCATTATAGAGAACGGGACAGCAAATCCTGGAGGGAAGGGGGGAAAGCATTGGGGGAGGGGGCATGGGGGCCTGAGGGGGAATAAGAGGGTGGGGGGAGATATATTCAGTGGGACACTTGAATCTATGTAAACACAAATTAAAATCATAAATTAAAAAATAAAAATAAATTTAAAAAAAGAAAAAAACTGTGTTCACCTTCTAATTATTTTTTTTTAAAGATTTTATTTATTCATTTTAGAGAGGAGAGAGAGAGAAAGAGAAGATGGGGGAGCAGGAAGCATCAATTCCCATGGGTGCCTTGACCAGGCAAGCCCAGGGTTTCGAACCAGTGACCACAAGTGTTCCAGGTCAATGTTTTATCTACACTGCGCCACCACAGGTCAGGCTCAGCTTCTAATTCTATAATGATTCTCATTCATCTTTGAGAATTTGCTAAAAATGTTGAACTTCTTCTTTCCAAAATATCACATATACACCAATATTTTGCATCAATTTAGGGACACTGATTCCTTGAAAGCTAGATTAAAAACTATGTTCTGGCTATTTAAATAAAATTAATTCAAATTAAATAAAATGTAAAATTTAGTTCCTCATTTGTACTGGTCACATTTCAAGTGCTTGACAGACACACAGGCTAGCGCCTACTAGATAACACAGATATAGAACATTTCATCATCTCAGAGATCAGCTAGAACTGTTCTGGAATGTTAACATGATATGATAAGCAAAACTATTTTCCTCTGTTTTTTGTTTTGTTTCTAATAACTAGAAACCTCTCTTTGAAGAAGATTCCTAAAAGGTTTAAAGGCTGTGAATATTTAGAATCTCTATGGACCAGTGTATAATAAGATTCAATAGGTATCTAATAGCTGACATTATAGTTTTGTTTTGGGTACATTAGCAAAAACTAAGTAAGTTGGTGAAGACCAGAACTGAAAGCTATAAATACAAATATATAAACAGTTAAAAATAAAAGTAGCAAGTCAATTTATATGTACTCTCAACTGATAAACTTCTGATGTCAATGAGAGCTCCCTAGGTGCAGACTTTATATTTTTTGAGTTAAAAATATAATTTTGCCTAATATATCACTTAGGCAAAATTTTAGGCCTTCTTATAGCCTATTTTATTCAAGAAAAGGAAAAATGCTTACTTGTATATAGCCAGTTGCTTTTATTACTCCTGTATTGGTTTTCCCTGGATAGAGCAGTTGAGTAACTTATTGTTAAATAGTATGCACATATTCACACACAGTCGTTTAAAAAATGAAATATTTTAAAATTTACCAGTTCTATAAATTCAAGAATATGGCTTTAAGATTTTAGAAAATCTATTTCCTTTTAATATATCTTGAAATCAAGACAAAATTGGTGCCATATACAGAATAGGTCTAATAATACTTTTGCACTTACACTGACACATTTTTTCTACTGGTATATTCATCCAAATCGTCATCAGAGCTGCTAGCAGTTGCATCAGAATCCAGACCCTCTTCAACACGAGACAAGAGTCCTGTAGCAGACAATGCAAATCTTTGGATTTCTGCAGCTGTGCACCGTGCAAAACCATTTTTTGTATCATTCCACAATTTATTCTCTGCAGTCAATAAACTGATGTCTGGATTAATTTCAGTGCATTTAGGTAAACCGTTATCCAAAATTGTAGGTTCATGAAAGATCTTCATTTTGGGGAGTTGATGATTCGTAGAAAATTGCATTTGCTGACCATAATGCTTAACAACATGCTTTGCTAGGAGCATCTGCAAATGTTTCTGAGTTCTTCTAGCCTGGTTCAGTAAAATTTTCTGTTTGCTTACACAATTAAGTAAACGAGCATTCACTTCCTCCTCTTTTTCAGGAGCTGAGGAACTAACAGGCACACTGGAATGGCCCGGCCCGATTTTCTTTTGAGCACAGTGCAATAAACCCTTTTTAATCTCAGCATCAGTAACTTTATCCAAGAGTGCATTCTTTTGGTACCATTTACAGTTTTGTAGTTGTACTTTATCTACATTAGTGTCTTTGGTTCTATTTGAATCCAAAGTAATTTTTACATCTGTCATGCACTGGCTTGTGTTATCCGACAGAGGTTCCTTTTTGATGAACTCTTCAGAACGAGAATGACAGATTTTACTGAGCTGAAGGTTGCTGCCATTACACAGTATGTTTTTCAGCTTACTGCAGTTGGGTTCCCCTAATTTCTTTTGTTTATAATTCTTATTGTATTTATTCAATGTAGAACTAGAACCCATTAAAAGAACTGGCGGATAATGTTTTGAAGACTGAGAGGAGCCAAAATGTTTTAAATTGACAAAATTAGTGTTAAGAGTAGGTTCGGGAGTTGGAAATCCTAGCATCTGAGAGAAAGTATCTGCCTTCAGCTTTTCATCTGCCGTTCTTGGGCCTTCCATGAAGAGCATCTGGTCAGACTCCATGGTACTTGGTAAAGGTGAAAAGCAGATACCCTTTGTTGCTGCCTCCCTCAGCGCTGGGGTCATGGCGAATCCTGTAGATAATTACCGGAAACCTAAAATAACGTAAAAATAAATAATCAAATATCTAGAAAACGTTTTATGCTTATTCGGTTTTCAAGGGCACCATTTTTAATGTTTCTGAATAAAGCATGAACAGAACCAAACTTCTTTATTTTCCAACTCCTAATACCATCTCTGCTCTTTCGTAGTTCATAAGAAATTCTTTGCTCTGACTGTGGTCTATACACTCCCAATTAAAGTTTCACACTACCTAGCACAATAAGTGTTGGACAAATACTTGCGGATGTAATATGGTTGACCCTTGAACAATGCAGGAGTTGGGGCGCCAATCTCCTGTACAGTTGAAAATCCACATATGTATAACTTTTGACTCCCCCAGAAATGTTAACAGTTGATTCGTACAGTTTTAATGTTATATATATTCTTACTTTATCTATTTTTATGATAAACTAGAGAAAATAAAACGATATTAAAAAAATTATAAAGAGAAACAGATTTACAGTATTAATTGGAAAAAAACTCAAGTATAAGGTGGACCCATGCAGTACAAACAAGTGTTGTTCAAGGTACAACTGTACATCTCAAGACTCCATTTTTAAATCATGTTTAGAAAGAAACAAAAAATTTCGACCTGGAATCTGGGACTCATACTTTAAAATGTAATGCAATTCCATACTTTCAGCCAAAAGTAAGAATTAATCATCTTTATAAAATATAAGAAATTGCTCAAAACCTTCATTCCTCAATTTAAATTTTATAATCTGAGCAGTATTAATAACAATAACTAATATATGCTAAAAATGTAAGATGTAAGTGAACTGAACATATAAGAAGTATATAATTTTATAGTTGTTAAAAATGTGATACTAATAATTTGCCTAATCGGCAATGTACAAAAATTTTTCCTGAAAAAGCATCTACAATAATATATTTCCTTTTCACAAATAGATAGTTATCAGTTATTATTATAGAAGTTGTTAATCCTGCCTGGAAAATAGACTATTACAGATGACTACTAAAGATTAATATGACTAATCCCACTAATTAAACAAATTTCATTGTATTTTATCAAAAGAAAAAATATAAAACCATATATTCTATTCTGAAATATAGAAAAAGTTAATTCAGTACCATTAAAAATTATGAAGACTGAATAGTGAAAAAATTTTATATTATTAACAATTGTTAAGTTTAACTACAAGGTGTAGTGCAATGGATAGAGCTTCAACCTGGGAAGCTGAGGACCCAGGTTCAGACCCCCAAAGTCGCTGACTGGAGCCCAAAAGTCATTGGCTTGAAGACCAAGGTAACTAGCTTAGGCCCAAGGTTGCTGGCCTGAGCAAGGGGTCATTGCCTTGAGGAGGGAGTCACTGGCTTGGTTGGAGCCACCTGCCCCCACCCACCTTAAGGCACATATGAGAAAGCAAGCAATGAACTACTAAAGTGCCACAACTACAGGTGATGCTTTATCTCTCTCCCTTCCTAAAAAATATTTTTTTAACTACAAAATTTTATTATTTTGGGGAAAAGACTAAATGTAAAATGAACCAATATTAATGGTTGTTAATTCTGTGGGATAAAAATTAGTTGTTTGCTTTTTCTATACTTTACTGATGTCTCAAAAAAGTAGAGATTTAAGTATAATCCACTCCCAAAGTTCTGTATGTCTCAAAATGTATACACTTTTATATAATATCTCAAAAATAATAAATCTCATATATATGACAGATTCTCACTTCTTCTAAATCCAAAAGAATAAACAAAAATAATCAGATTATTGGGGTTTCAGTATATATTTTACATTCTACTTTTATGAGAAATATAAAAATAATTATAAAACAAGCTACTAGCGTTGGGAATTTCTTTTTTAAGATTCAACCTGTCACTTGATCAACTCAATGACCTATATCTCCAATCTATAAATATCTACAACAGTATTTAGATAACCACATTACTCTAAGGGAAACTGCCTTAGTCACTGTTCTTGCTGATGAGGTAGTCATATCAAAAAAGATACTACTCTCTACCCCTCCATACCCACCTACTTACTCCCCATCAAAAATCTGAACAGAGTCCTAAGGATATAATAAAAGTGGCTTCCAAGAATGGCATCAGAGAGAACGGTTAGGAAGCTACTTAAGTCGTGTAAAGGAGAGATGGTATTGGTGGCTTGGACCAGTGAGGTGACGATCCAAATGAAGAGAGAGAAATCTAGCATTTATTTCCAGGGGGAGCTGGCAAAAGTTTTGACTACAAAGATTTTGTGGGGCTTATGAAAAAAAAAGAAATCAAGTATGACTCTTGGGTTTTGGCTTCAGCAACTGAGTAGTCAGTGGTGTTATATTTTGAAATTGGGCAGACTTGAGGAGATACAAATTTAAAGAAGAAAAAATAAAATTCTGTTAGGGATAGGTTGATTTTGAAGTGCCTATCAGCCATCCAAATAGAAACAGTTGGGTAAATAAGTCTAAAGTCGGTCATAGGTATTATTTTCAGGAGTTACTGGCACATGGATAGTATTTAAAGCCAAAAGCCTAGAAGAGTTTATCTAAGGAAAGCATATATACAAAAAAGAGATAGGAACCCAGGATCAAGCTCTGTAGTTAACTCAAATTCAGTTGATCAAAGAAGGAAGAGCTACAAAAGAGGAAGAACCCTAAAAAACTACTTAAAAAGCCAGTCAGTGAGGTAAAAGGAAACTCCAGAAATCAAATTATTTAAAACTATACAAAGAAGACATGGACAGCTCTGAAATGCTGCAGTAGGGACTAATAAAATGAGGATAAGGGAATGACAGATAACATTACTTTCTAAGAAATCTGTTGAGGAGTCTTGCTTTTTCTTCATTAAAAGTACTAAAGGCGTGAACAGGCAGTGGTGCAGTAGATAGAGCGTTGGGCTGGGATACAGAGGACTCAGGTTTGAAACCCTGAGGTTATTGGCTTAAGCACGGGCTCATCCGGCTTGAGAGCAGGGTCACCAGCTTGAGCGTGGGATCATAGACATGACCCAGTGGTCGCTGGCTTGAGTCCAAAGATCACTAGCTGGAAACACAATGTTGCTGGCTGGGCCCAAAGGTCACTGGCTTGAGCAAGGAATCACTTGCTCCACTGTAGCTGCTCCCCGCCCCATCAAGGCACATATGAGAAAGCAATCAACAACTAAGATTCTGCAACGAAGAACTGATGCTTCTCATCTCTCTCCCTTCCTGCCTGTCTGTCCCTGTCTGTCCCTATCTGTCTCTCTCTGTCTCTCTCACTGTCACAAAAAAAAAAAAAAAAAAGTACATAAAGAACTATTCAACTCCAGCCTCTACTAGCCTTCCACGCTGGAGAAGAGAAATACCCAACCCTCTCCCCCTCTAAGCCATCTTGTCCCAGGGGTTAAACTGAGAATCATTTATTAAGTTTACAGCTCAGATGTCCAAGCTCCTCCCTAAAAGACACCGAATCATCAGGCTTTAGAACACTTCTCCTACCCCCACATCTTACTAAAGGCCCATTTACTGGAGTTCCTGTTACCCAGCACATCACGTCCCTGGTTTCAAAAAGAAATTACAACGCTTAACTAAAAAACAAAACATACAGACTGAAGACACAAAGCAAGAATCAGAGTCAGACTCAGATAGGGCAGAAAAGTTAGAATTATCAGACCATAAATTTAAAACAACTTAAACAACTAATTATGATTAATTTGCTAAGGGCTCCAATGGAAAAAGACAACTTGCCAGAACAGGTGCATAACGCAAGCAGGGAATGGGAATTCTAAGGAAGAATCAGAAAAAAATGCTAGAGATCAGTAGCACTATAATCAAAATAATGTTTGATGGGCTGATTTGTTGACTGGACATGGTTGAAAAAGAATCTGAGTCTCAGGATATGTCAACAGAAATTTTTAAAAGCACAGAGCAAAAGGACTAAGAAAAATAGAATACCCAAGACTATGAGATAACTACAAGTATTCACATACCTTTTACATAATGAGAATTCCAGCAGTTGAAGAGAGAAAAGAATACTTGAAATAATAATGACTGAGAATTTCTCCGTCATTTTAATATCAGATATCAAACCACAGACCCAGGAAGTTCAAAACTGACCAAGCAAGATAAATGCCAAAAATAAATCAAATAGCATACAGCACTCCATAAAGAAAACAATGTATTAAACTTGTATTGCAGCCCTGGCTGGTTGGCTCAGTGGTAGAGCATCAGCCTGGCGTGTAGGCGTCCTGGGTTTGATTCCCGACCAGGGCACACAGGAGAGGCGCCCATCTGCTTCTCCACCCCTCCCCCTCTCCTTCCTCTCTGTCTCTCTCTTCCCCTCCCGCAGCCAAGGCTCCATTGGAGCGAAGTTGGCCTGGGTGCTGAGGATGGCTCCATGGCCTCTGCCTCAGGCACTAGAATGGCTCTGGTTGCGACAGAGCGACGCCCCGGAGGGGCAGAGCATCGCCCCCTGGTGGGCATGCCGGGTGGATCCTGGTAGGGCGCATGCGGGAGTCTGTCTGACTGCCTCCCTGTTTCCAGCTTCGGAAAAATGCAAAAAAGAAAAAAAAAAAAAAACAAGAAAAAAAAATTATATTGCATCAAGTTAAATTAATAGTATACTTATAACAAATAATAGTTCATTTTAAAAGTTTTACTAGCCCTGGCCGGTTGGCTCAGCGGTAGAGCGTCGGCCTAGCGTGCGGAGGACCCGGGTTCGATTCCTGGCCAGGGCACACAGGAGAAGCGCCCATTTGCTTCTCCACCCCTCCGCCGCGCTTTCCTCTCTGTCTCTCTCTTCCCCTCCCGCAGCCAAGGCTCCATTGGAGCAAAGATGGCCCGGGCGCTGGGGATGGCTCTGTGGCCTCTGCCTCAGGCGCTAGAGTGGCTCTGGTCGCAACATGGCGACACCCAGGATGGGCAGAGCATCGCCCCCTGGTGGGCAGAGCGTCGCCCCTGGTGGGCGTGCCGGGTGGATCCCGGTCGGGCGCATGCGGGAGTCTGTCTGACTGTCTCTCCCTGTTTCCAGCTTCAGAAAAATGAAAGAAAAAAAAAAAAAAGTTTTACTAAAAATTATCATGTATTTTTCCTACTAGAATGAAAGCTGCATCAAGGCAGGATTTGAATGTTTTCAGTCAAAGCTGTATCCTAGGATACTGTTTGGTACACTGTAGGCCCTTAGTATTTCTTCAACAAATACCATCCAAAATTATTTTAAAACTTTAAGGATGTATGTTTATGAGACATTTTATTGTGAAAGGAATCTTAAGACTAGAAAACATTAGCATAGAACATTGCTGTCCAATAGAAATATTGTGTGACTTACATTTATAATTTTAAATTTTCTACTAGACATATTTTAAAAGTAAAAAGAAAAATGAAATCAATTTTAATTTCATTAAACCCAACATATATATTACTTCAACATGTAATCAATAAAATAATTCTTTAAAAATTGTAATATATTTATTGATTTTAGAAAGAGGAAGGGAGAGACAGAAACATTAATCTGTTCCCATATGTGCCCTGATCAGGGTTAGAAATGGCAACCTTTATGTGTGAAGACTACACTTTAACCAATTGAGCTATCGGGCCAGAGCTACAAAAGGAAAAACTTTTTTTAGAAAAGAAGGTGGGTGGCATCGATTTGTTGTTTTACTTATTTACACACTCATTGGTTGATTCTTGTATGTGCCCTGAGTGGGATGGCACCTACAATCTTGGCATATAGGATCAACTCTCTAACCAACTGAGCTACCTGGCCAGGGCCTAAAAATTTCTTAGGATGATAAATACAGCCTTCTATAGGTGTGCTATGTCTTCAAAATCCAGTGTTTATTTTATATTTAGCAAACACATAATTTGGACTAGTCACATTTCATGTGCTCAGTTGTCATGTGGCTAAGGAACTACTGTACTGAACAGTACACAGTATAAACTATGTGACCCCCCCCCAATTAAACAGGAATCAACTATTAACTAAAATATTTCTGTCTCTGAAGTTCCTAGTGAAACAAGTTGTTTAGTAGTTTTAGACACCTGTAATACTTCAGGTTATACAGAAAGAATATGGAAAAAGTAAACCCTAAAATGGCTTTCTAATTATGTTCATAATTGTTTGCAAATAAAGTATTTGGACCTTGGCTAACTCTAAGAATTTTCTTTCTAGCTGTTAAAATACTGTTCTCTATTTATCTGAGGCACCACCATATCTTTGATAAAACCCAAAATACTCAGGCAAAATAAGTCTCCTTTCTGAAAGAGGTTAGCCTGATGCTATGGAACTTCAAAGAATCTGGAAGGGATAAAACTGAAAAAATAAATTAAATTTCTTTAAACACAACATACAGAAATTAAAATGTTAAGCTAACAAGAGTTAAGAGCGAAACTGCAAGAAACCATATCAGTACCCTTTCAAAGAAAGCAGTTAGATAATTTTGATTATCTATCAAGAGGCAACAGTTTGATATAATCCAAAACTCAGTTCTATTTCCCAGACAGGAATTTCACTTTTATGTTTTTATAACAGAATTTTCAACTTACATTCCAGTTTAACTAAAAATAAACAGTAATACCTCAGCACATCCATAGCCCAGAAATTTTTGAGTGGCAAAGAAAACAAATCTGTTGTAAAACTGTTACAGATAATCCACCAAGTAACCCTAAAAAGAGCAGTCCAGATCTCAATATATATCTAGTTTTCTTAGAAGTCTAATAAGAAAATATTGCCAGAGAGAAAATTTCAGTAAGACAAGCTAAAGTTTATGTCATTAAATAATAAATACTTAAAAGCTATATAGACTCAAAACTTTTTTCTTTCTTTTAGGTTATATTAAATTTCATTATTATAAATAAAATCAAATTAATTGAGTAAAAAAATGAGGACTGTAAAGTAAGTCTACAATATAAATTCTAACTTTGGTCTACAATTTAATCCAAACATTCATTGTAAATTAAGGAAGAAATTACCATATTCCCCCATGAATAAGATGTACATTTTTCTGAAAACTTTGGGATCTAAAAACTGAGTGTGTCTTATACCAGGGTTGTAGATTTTTTTACTTATATTTCCTGCTTTTTCACACTTGTTTTTTGCACTCATTGTTGAAGACAGTGATTCGTCATCACACACAGATGAGGACAAGCTAATGGATGGGAGTTTTGACAGTGATGAACTGTATGAATTTTATGATGAATAAAACTTGACTTCAATAACTTTATGTAATACATTTTTTTTTCCAAATTTGGACCCCCAAATTAAGGTATGTCTTCTACATGAGAGCATTTTACACAGGGAGAAATACGGTAGTTGTTCTGACAGTATTATTACTACAAATAAACAGCCTTCCCCTGTTGTCTCCAAAATGTTTTTATTAGTGATCATCTTTACTTTTAAGATTTATAAATCATGGGAATGCAGCATAATCAAATGTCAAAATAACCTAGAGATGTTTTCCCTGAACATATGTACCCTGATTTATCAATGTCACCCCACTAAAATTAATAATAAAAATAAATAATTTGTTTAAAAAAAGATTTATAAATCATATGTATTTATGAATTTAGCATTAACTAAATGCTATCTCCTTGGACAGGAAATATATAAACATGTCCTCCCTCAAAAGATTTTATGTACATAGTGAGATAATTACAATATCAATAATTGGAGTTGATCCTGACACAATATTCAGGTCAATACAAATTAATATACAAATCACATATCCTAAAACTTTTTGACACACTTTCTAAAGAAAATCGAAAGTTTGCCAATCTATCTACCGAGTTGAAACTGATAATCTCAACGGTCTAGATCAGCGGTAGTCAACCTGATCCCTACAGCCCACTAGTGGGCGTTCCAGCTTTCATGGTGGGCGATAGCGGAGCAACCAAAGTATAAATAAAAAGATAGATTTAACTATACTAAGTTGTTTTATAAAAATTTATTCTGCCAAACAGCGAAAATCCAACATAAAGTACTTGGTAATTATTATTATATGCTTTAACTTGCTATAACTCTGCTTTATAAATTTTATAAAGTAAAGTTACTTCCCTACTTTATAAATCACCATTACTGTGGAACCGGTGGTTAGAAAATTTTACTACTAATAGAGATACAAAACTGTGCGGTAGGTATAAAAAGGTTGACTACCCCTGGTCTGGATTAAGAACCACCCTTCCTCCTGAGAAGGAACATTAAAAATTAAAGAGCATATCTGATTTTCCCTCCATTCAATTACTGCTTCAGATTTGACTCTGATTTATATTCTAACATATGTATGTATATTCCATATAGTTCATGGAAAATAGTCTATCCAAATCTACACTTGAACACTAAATTTACTCTTTCAAATGGAATCTGGATAATCCCAATGCTCTAAAATGCAGAGCAGGAACACAAACTATGAATAAAGTATCACTAAGAAGGCAGATTCATACATAAATTAAAAGAAAGTGAAAAGACTACCTAACAACAGCATCTTGAGAGATAGAAGCTGAAGTAGTAACAAATATTAAATTACTTCCACATTTACAACTTAAATGTTTCAGAGAGTTGATACATTATAATAACTGAGAAGAGTAGGGGGAAAAAAGTTAATTCTTATAACAAAATATGAGCAGCTCTTTCAAACATTACTGAAATATATAGGAACTCTTTCTTAATTTGTAACTCATAAAGAAAAAAAATTCAATTGAAACAATAGAAATAATGAGAAAGAGTATACATTAGTATAACGTTATTCCTCTATAATCTAGGGATTAATGGAAGGTATGAATTCAAAATACAGTGTTGTATTTTCCAGATTTATTTATGCCACATACGGGCATTCTCAATTTGCAGCCTAAAACACTGCAGTAATTGGCATGACCAGGGTACAGTTACCTCAGTACTTTGTACTCAACACTGTTTATAGCAAAAAGTTTCACTTGGAAAACTATGCCTAAAAAGGAATTCTCCTTTGAAGACTAAAAGAATTTAATTAAAGATAAAGCCACTTGGGTGGTCACATAACACATCAAACAGATCATACTTCAAGCAGAATTATTACTACTCAGTTGTAAGTGCATGACTCATAGGAATATAAATGAAGTCTTTTTTTTCTGTGTACCTCAACTTAGATCCAGAAATTGACATTAGAAGTACACTATCACATTTGCTCAGTCTACAGGTTTTGGTTCCAATTTAACTTCATGTGGTTAAACACTGATTAATGACCAACTACCAAATAAAAAAAAAATACTTTTAAAAACATGCTTAAGAGTACTTGGTCTTACAGAACTGGAAACATACAATAAATAACAAGTTGATTAAAATATTAAAGTCTCAATATTATTAATGAATGCATTTCCTCCCAATTCTGCATTACCTAGAGAATTTTCACATCCATAGTGTTTCTAAAAACCTACAAATATTATCAAAAACTTCCATTATGAATTGTCTCCAGATTTTCATTATAGAGTGTGTACAGGCAAGTACGATATTACCATTTTTATTAACATTTGCTGGTAGTTTATCCCACACAATCAGGGAGGAAGTACAGTTCAGTGAAATCTCTCTTTAGGACATTTAAAAGGAAAAAAATACAAATCTTTTAGAAATGATACAGCTATCTTCCTTGCCTTTCTAAATGAAACATAATGAAAGTAATGTAAGATTGTATGGATGATTCAGGGTTATCCATACAGTCCTGTAATACAGTAAAGATTTTAAAAATAGTCGTATAAGAGATGAGATACTTTAAAGTCAGTAAATTGGTTGCTAATTACCTATTAGCGGTCACTTGGTGTTGTAAGCAGCCCCATTCCTTCCTGTTTGTAACTTGACAACCCTAATCAATAAACAAGCCCCAAACACAATTCTAAACCTGAAGAAACAGCTTTCTCCACTTTCAAATACCATCTAATACAGTATAGACAAATGTAAAAGGGCAAGGATGTTAATAACTGAATAAATGAAAAGCATGAAAACAAAAACCACATATAAGGTTTACACAGTGAACTAAAGCCAGTAAATGATATTCTAGACAATAACTGGTGAGTTATCAAAAACAATCTGAATAATAAAGAAACTTTAAACAGTAGAGATTTTTTTAAGACAAAAAAGGCTACAAGTGAATGACCAAAGTGAAATTTGTAAGTGAATTCCATACAAGATAGATAATGAATAAAGGAAATGAAAGTCTATGTTATCATGATAAATGCTATCAAAGTTGGATGGAGCTCTTAGACAATGCTGCAGTTGGACAACGGAAGGTCATTGGACCTTTTAGAAGACCATGTGATAAGATCAGTGCCTCCCTCTTACCCCTACCCACTCCTCACACACACAGCAGTATTCAAAGTAATGGAGCAGTGAGATAATAATACCTAGTGTATTGTCAACAATGTATCTGTAAATTGAGTATAACAAGAAGTAAAAATAAAAAACACAATTCCCCGAGTTTCTAGAAGTCAAAAAGGTAAATATTAATAGCCAATTGGCAAGGATTCATTAAGCATTCACAGTGTGATTTGCAGCATGTCAAATGTAAAATATTATATTCCTCTCCCTCAAGCAGTTTACAATAAGTAAGGAAAATAGATATATCAGACATTAAGTGAAAAATAATTTTATGCAAATTAAAGCAAGATTTTCATTTTAATGCTAATACCAGGTTATGAACAACGTTGTAATATGAGGCCTGTTCATAAACTAGATGAGTATGAATCAATACATTCCAGAAGTTCATTTGATGATGTTACAAGAGCTTAAACACACACACACACACACACACCTCTCTCTCTCTCTCTCTCTCTCTGACTCAGTAATTCTTCTACAAATCTAAGGGAAAAATATTTTTCAAAGACTTATATAAAAGGCTATTCTGTTAGTGAAATTTACACTAGCAAAACATTAGAAACACCCCAAACATCTGCCAATAAAAAATTTAAAGTTACATGATGTAATGTTAAGCAACCTATAATTTTTGCAGACTAATGACATGAGAATGTTTATGAGGTAAAGTTGGATGAAAATGCTAAATGCTCTCATTATTAGAAAAAATAAACAAAAAATGCATAGGGAAATATTTAGAGAGATATATAAATTGTATTATTTCCAGTCATCATGATTTTCCAAATTATTTTTAACTAATTTAACAACAAGAAAAAAAATTGTTATTTGTAAAGGCACATCTCACACACCCCAAAAAGTAAAAATATTAATGTGACAGAACTGGCCTGGATTAAGAAAAGTTTCATGTTAAAAAAATGTTCCACAAGGGCTGGGAAAAAGAAGAAGTGACTATCTAGATTAAAACTGAGGAAATGATGGCACCCTTGGCACTGAGTTAAGTAAGTGAAAACTGAGGGAGAACCAAAGATAATAGTTACAACAGATTTTGAAGATATTCAAATATCCTATTTCATGATTCATTGTTTATATTTTCCCGGTATGCTGGCTTTAAAAAAACAAACCTGACTTTTGTTATAAAACCTGTTACATGACAATTTCTCTATTTGTAGTGTTGGTAAAGATTATAAATCACGTTTAGTAAAACTGGGCATTTGATTTCATAACCATCTTTCAGGCAGGGACGATACTGTGAAACTATTTACAAGAGAAAATAGAGACTGGAGGAAAAGCTGTGACTCGCCCAAGGAAATAGCTAGTAAAAAGTGGCAACAGCAGAGACCAGTCACTGCTAAGCCTCTTTCTCAAGCAATCGACCTTCCAGAACACCGGGTTCTCTCCGATATTAATTTAGAGTCACTTTTTCCTAGTAAAAAAACATTGCGGGTTTTGTCCGCAGTACTGGTCAAGACCTCACTCAGGTTTTTGTTAACCAACCTGCCCCTTCCTTCACTTTGAAAACATTCTTGCTGACCAAAACTAGGCACGAAGTTAAGCAAACCGGTTAAGGAAACACGATAGAACCGATCCTCTTAAGTCTCGCCAGCTGACTAAAAAGTTTGGGGAAACCAAAAGGAATGTGCCTCCCACGGTCCCCCTCCTGCCCCACCATCCCCCCCTCCACAGCCCACGCCCCCGCCACTGCCCCCGCCGACCACCGGGAATGGGGAGGCTCTGCCCCAGGCAAGCAAGGAACTAACGAAGCATTAATTTCCCGGAGTGGAAAAACATAACACGAACGCCCATGCAGTGTCCTCATTCTTGGATATAAAAAACTGTCGTCATCCGTTCCAGTGTTTTGTATTTTTTTTAACATTTTATTTTTCAATTAAGAAAAAAAGTTCAAAATTATAAACAATGGCAATACGTATCTACCGATAATTGAGTCTAAAAACAAAAGAACATCTAGTAGCTTCTTTAATGACCCAACATAGTCTTGTATTTCTTGCTACCAAACAGCACAGAACTCAAATTTCTCAGCAACCTCGGTCGCTTCGGCACACCGAGAAGCGACACAAACACATTCCCCAGTAATACTCTAGATTTCCCACCTCCAATCTAATTCCAAATGCCAAATCAACATTTGCTTAAAATAAAGTATGAAATAAATAAACCAATGGTCATTTCTAGTACAGCTGGCTGTCCCTAAAACTCCTCCAAAACAGACAGAACCACACCCGCAACCGCGGAGCTGCAGCAGCCGAAACAGAAGGCGGCCCCACAAGACCACGTGTTCTGCCTTCTGCGCACGCGCCCGCCAAAACAAAAGGAAGGTCTGCCAAGCCCCGCCCCGTCCCCACGTGACTGCTCCTAAGTCCGCCCCCAGCCTCTCCCTCCACCCCTTCCCTCCCCTCCCCTGAGCTACAGCCAAGGCTGTTAGGTTTAGCCGTTTAAATCTGGCTGCGGTCCGACCCCTGCCCTAAAGCACAACCCTGTGCCGGGACCCAGAGTCTTAACAGCCCAGAGGATTCGAGGGGCGAGGGAGTTGCCGATCGGTCGCCTGGCCCGCAAGTCCACCCGACGGTCTTCTCCGCTTTCTCCTCCCCGCGCTTCCCGGGTCCCCAGCAGAAGAGACCCACCCCCCTTAGCCCGCCGCTGCGACGCCGGCCACTCGCCTGCTGGGGCGCCCTGGCTCCCCTCCGCCGCCGCACCTTCGGTCCGGCCGTGGTGGGGGCTGCTGAAGTGATCTCTAGCTGCCCACCCGCCTCCCCCCACCCGGGGCGCCGCGGACTCGTTTCCAGAGCGCGCCCCGATCCTCCCCCGCTGCCGCCGCCGCCGCCGCCGCGGTTTAACAGTCTGCCCGCTGCCCGCACCTCCGGGCGCTCGGGGCACAGAACCCGCCGCGGTGGGGGGGCAGGGGGCGGGGCGCGGCGCCGGCCAATGGCAGCGGGGGAGGGGCAGCGCCATGCAAATAAGCGCGGGTGGCGGGGAAACCCCGGCGGGCGGGGCCTGCGAAAGCGTTCTGGAAGTGGTTGGCGCCCGACGCCCGAACTCCGCTGCAGAGGCTCGGCGGCTCCCTCGGGGCACGTTTCGCGTCTCCCCGGCTTCCTCCTTTCCCCCTCCCCGTGCCAACCGAGGAGAAGAGACCTACACAACAAAAACGCGATCTGGTGACTTCCCGCCTTTGCTTTGCTTTTTCGGCACCACTGTGACAACGAAAACAAAGCGCTGGGGACAGTGAGGCTGCTAGACGCCTGGCCGCCCCCGCCGGCTCCGGGCGCCCGGACCGTCCCTCCCCTCCGCTTGGGTGGCAAGTTTTAACAAAGCTTTATCATAGGTGCCAAGTTTACATGTCTCCGTGCATTTGCTTTTATGTGAGCTGTGCCTTCGAACCTAAAGTCGTAATTCTGTATGATCCCCAAGGGGCCCTCAAACAGGGTGACAAATCTGCCTTGGATCCATCTGGGTCATGTCGTGGTAAAAATCAGGAGCCACCAATTCAAGCATTTTGAAATCTGTACAGAGCTGGTTTGAATGGCGTTGGAGTTAACTCCATTCTGCAGTAGCGCAGTCAAATAAAGAAACGGAATTTTATGTGGAGATAGTTGGCCAGGGACTTATAAAAACACATCCTAGAGTCTTGCACCTGGACCCGCAGCGCTCCAATCACCCCTAAACTACACCCAGCATTTCCCCAGCCACGCACTCTTAAAAAAAAAAAGCAAAACACCTCAGTGTTAAAGATAGCTCTTTAGATGATAGGTTAGAGGCTTTCCTCAGCACGCAATTTACACATGGAATGATTTAAGGGATGAATTTTAGATCCAGAAGACAATTGCCATTATTTAAACCTTATTAATTGGATAAACTCATTGGGGGAAGGAGGAGGCGGCGGGGAGGAAAGGAGGGAAAAATCCAAGACACTGGAGTTACAACAGAGCATAATTCATGATACAGATTACTGGAATTGGAAAATAACCGGTTTGTTTACTAGTCTTCCTGGTAGTATGTGACTTTACTGAAATAATTTTTATGACAAACTGCATTTATAGTAAAGAATGCGTTTTAATAATTACTCAAGACAAAATTGTACCTTCAAAGGAAGGATTTTGGAGAAATGGATTTACCTTCACTGGAATAAAAATTATAAGCGAATGATGCATTGTGAAAATTAAGTCAACAAATACCTATTGGATATTTACCATATATAAAGGGCTGTCATAGTCCCTGGGAACAGAAATGCAAAAATTATTAAGGCTTTAAAATATGCTTTTTAAGTTAACAATCTGAGAAGTCAAATAAGCATGTGTTGAGATACTTCAAAGGAGTTTTTTTATTTGAGCTGGGTATTTTAAAAGACTTTAGGTAAAAAAGGAAGGAAGACATCAATAGTTCAGGACATAGTATCTTTGAGTTTAACTAAAAGTTGAGTTATGTATATCATATTTTTGGGCTGGGAAAGTACAATGTCAAATAGATTGAGTAAATCTTGAAATAGGAATTCAGATTTTAACTTGAAGGAGTTATAGTGCCAGCAGATCACTTGAGGATACAGTTTTCTCCTATGAAATAATTATCATTATCAAGATATTAATATACATATTTACCAAATGTATGTGATTGCACAGAATTTATGGCAATAAGCAAACTTCCTGCCCTCACGGAATTCATAGTGGAGGATACAGGCATCAATCTTTGTAATTACACTAGTAATAATTCAGTAGGCAACTTTGCATACATTATCTAGTTTGTTCATCAAACAACACTTACCAGGAAGTAGGCTATTTACAAAGTCTAGGAAGGTTAATTCTTTTATCTTATAATCAGTCCAGCAGTCTGCCAAATTTGCACATCTTAAATAAAAAATTTAGGCTATTAAGCCATCATACAAAAAAAATTTCTCATTCCTTTTATATTGATTTATGACACAGTAAAAATAATAGGAATGGGGCCCTGGCCGGTTGGCTCAGCGGTAGAGCGTCGGCCTGGCGTGCGGGGGACCCAGGTTCGATTCCCGGCCAGGGCACATAGGAGAAGCGCCCATTTGCTTCTCCACCCCCACCCCCTCCTTCCTCTCTGTCTCTCTCTTCCCCTCCTGCAGCCAAGGCTCCATTGGAGCAAAGATGGCCCAGGCGCTGGGGATGGCTCCTTGGCCTTTGCCCCAGGCGCTAGAGTGGCTCTGGTCGCGGCAGAGCGACGCTCCGGAGGGGCAGAGCGACGCCCCGGAGGGACAGAGCATCGCCCCCTGGTGGGCAGAGCATTGCCCCTGGTGGGCGTGCCAGGTGGATCCCGGTCGGACGCATGCGGGAGTCTGTCTGACTGTCTCTCCCCGTTTCCAGCTTCAGAAAAATACAAAAAAAAAAAATAATAATAATAATAGGAATGGGGGAGTGGAGGAAATAAATGGCAGTTTTTCAGAAACTAGAATACCAAAGCTCCTTAATACAAAAATTGACACACTGAGACATTTTTCAATTTTTTTTACACCTATTATTCAGCAAAAACCTGAAAAATACAGTGAATTTTTCAGAAAGTACATTAAAAACATTCCGATTTCCAAGAAAAAAAATATAATGATGTCTAGGAGACTTGAAAGAACTAGTAGGAGCAAGGAGAGGGGAAGGGCACCATTTTTGCTGACATAATTAGGACCTGTCTGGAAACCTGTAAAAGTGTCCAGGTAAGCTACCTTACAATGATTTCATAAGATAAACTTCTTTCCTCAACACTGTTTTTATTCAGCCCTTTCATTCAGGAAACACGTGTGTGGCACTTAATATACAGCTGACATTGTGATAAATGCTAGTGATACAGAAGAAAGATCATACCCTAATCTTAAACAGCTCACAACCAGGGAGAGATTACAAGCAGAGCATTTTCTGTCCCCCTATCTTGCTCTCTTCTTCTCTCACCACTTATCACCATCTAACATAACACAGATTTTGATTCTTTTGTTGTTCTCTTGTCTCCCGAGGCTAGAATGTAAGCTCCATGAAGTCAGGCACTTTTGCTGTTTTGCTCACTGCTGTATCCCCAGAGCCTAGGACAGGGCCCGGCACATGTTCTCAGCACATAATTGTTGGATGAATGTGTGCATATAATTCTCACATTTTGCAAAGTGAGTGTTATATTCATTTTCCAGGATAAAAAAAAAAAAAAAACAAACAAACAAAAAAAAAAACCTCAATGAGTTTAAATATTGTATTCTATATTCTCAACACTAATGAAATGGCCAATCTTGGATTTAAAGACAGACCTACTTAGCTCCAAAGCCAGAAGTCTTTCCTTACTACCTCTCAAAGAATAGAAAGCTAGTTTGGAAGCATGTACCATTTTCTTCTCTATATTTCTATGCCCAGGATGACTATCCTCCACTGTCATATTCTTGCATATTTAACCCCCTCTTTTTATGATGTTTAGAAAGTGGAACAGGAGAAGAAGTAGAACTAAAGGTGACAATTACTATTCAGGATTGCTTGATCTCTAACTCTCCATTATGACAAGCAAACAAAGGGCTGGGGGAGGTAGCAAGAGTTATAGAATTTTTAGAACCAGGGCAGGATACAAAAGTGGTTAGAACTGACCCATGCCTATAGGAGAATGAAAAATGACTCTGTATATGCAAATATCCATAAGACCTTTATTCACAATAGCCCCAACCTGAAGAAAACCCTAAGATCTACCACCTGTAGAGTTAAAAGACAAATTGTGGTACTTTTATATAATGAAATACTACTCAGGAATAAAAAGAAACAAATTACTGATACACAGGGCAACATAGATGAGTTGAAACAGTATGCTGAAAGAAGCCAAACACTAAAAGAGTAAATATTGCGTCATTCCAATTATATAAAGTCTACAGAAGACAAATCTAACCTATAATGACAGAAAGTAGATGAGCAGTTGCTTAGGCCTGGGGTGGGGAGAATTGAATGGGATGAGTATAAGGAGTGATAGAAATACTCTATATCTTGATCATGGTAGAAGTTAAATTGGTGTGCATATGTCAAAAGTCATGAAAACTTATGCTTAAATCAGGTAAACACTTTTTTATGAGAATTATTCTTCAATAATGTTAATTTTTCAAACAAGGGCTCTCTAATGAGGGTTGACTCAGAAATCTCTATTTGTTTTAGGTCTAAAACATGGACAGGCAGAAATTTAAAAACTAGTCTGTATCAATTAGGATGCATATAGCCTGTGAAATGTATCCAGAAGCCCAAAATAATGATGTCATAAAAACATAAAGTTTAATTATCTCTCTTAAGTTATTTTATTGATTCTAAGACACTTTATGTTTTCACCATTTACTATTTCTGAAATCAGAACCTTGGTATTTATGCAATAACTAAGCATCGAGTCTGTTTTATTATCAATGGGCTTTTTCTTAATATATAAATAAAGGTGTATCTTAAGATTTAATAAAACATAGTTTAAGAAAAGAAAGTTTAGAGATAGGTGACCCATAGCTGATATAATAGCTCCACAAAGTCGCCAGGGATTCATGCTCCTTTCCATTATTCTCTTCTGCTTCCATTCTCAAGGTAACTTCATGGTCCTGTATGGCTACTGGAGCTCCAGCCATCATATCCACTTCGCAAGCAAGAGTCAGAAAAAAGGATAGAAGGCAAACAGAACCTTTAAGTTACCTCCCCTGAATTTTCCTTTATAACTTCATTGTATGGACATAATGAGATGTAATGGAGAACAAAAAATATAGCTGAATTTGAATACACTGTCAATCTCCAGTAATATAGGGATTATTAGGAAAAAAGGGAGAATCGATGATGGTTAAGCAATGGTCTCCACCAGTTTCCAAAGCAAAATGTCTAAAACAGCTAAATGTAACAAGTTGGTTTGGGAAGCAGGAAGGTCAAACAAAGAGAAAACTAAAAGAGTTTTTGAACTACAGTACATTTTTTTTTTCAGGCTCTGTGGCTTTGCACAGGATTGTTAGGAATGCTGAGGACATTGATGTTATTAGAAAGAATAATGGTGCACAGTCTACAAAGATAGGCAAAGGTAGATTAGGACCAAAATATGGAAGGATTTGATGCAGCCTTAAGTAAGGAATGTCATTTATTTTGTAGGTATTTGTGAAACCATCGAAGATTCTTGCATAAGTGAAATGATAAAAGTGTTGTTTTTGAAACACTAATCCCATAAGTCTTTACACTAAATAGACATATCTAGAAATATTGGTCATAAATTACTACAATTGAAAAAGTATCAGAACACTGATTAATTTCATATGAAATGTGAACATCATGGCAATTTCTTGGGGTCACTGAAGGTATTACTTATATATTGTAACAACAGTTCTATTTCCTCAATTACATATCATGTGTAAGAGCATATGAAAGTTGTATTAGTCATGATGGGCCAGGTTATGATGCAATAACAAATAACCCTAAAGTCACAGAGATTTAACACAAAGACGTTTATTTATATCCCACCAAGTTTCTTCAAGATCCAGATAACTCTTCAGAGCACTCGTTATTCATCTGTTGGATCTATATTCCATGCTTTGCTCTCCACAGCATTTCTATAAGTGCTGCCATAGGAAAAGACACGTCCCTCCCATCTATTGTCCTTTGGGAGGGACTAGTCACACAGTCCTGCCCAATTACAAGGGAATCAGAAAATATAAACTTCTCATGTGAATGCTAAAACTCTTTATTACAGCCATGGCCAGATAGCTTGGTTGGTTACAGCATCATCCCTATACACAGGAGTTGCTGGTTTGATCCCTGGTCAGAGCACATACAGAAACAGATCGATGTTTCTGTCTCTCTCTCTCTCCCTTCCTTTCTCTAAAATCAATTAAAAAAAACTTTTTGTTAAACTCTTTATCACAACAGTCAGGTAAAACATTTTTTAAATGGCATCAATGAGATTATCTTTTATTTGAGATGTGACAATCTCCAGGCACTAATCCCAACAATCAGGATCTAGTAGGCATTTTTTGGTTTCTATTCCATAACTTCCCTTTTCTAATATTTTCTTGATTTTCATGCTAGTATCAGCCTTCCATCCAGCTCATGTGCTACAAGTGAAGCTGCTCCTACCTGCATGTCCCAAAGTTGGCCCTAATTGATTTATTACACTTTCTTTGGCACAAGCATTGGTTCAGAGGTGGGCATGTGACAAAAACTAGTCCTGTGAGAGTGAATTTCAGCACATATACCTAACATGCTGAGCAAAAGTGCATTCTCTTACTCTAGACATGAACAAGAAAGCCCATTCCATGATCCAGTTTTAGAAGTAGGTCTACACTCACTACAAATGGGAGAACACAGACATGAAAAGCAACTGGAAGAGTGAATCCCTACTTACAAAGCAGAGCTGTCAGTCAACCAGCTCTGAGTCAACCCTAACTCTGAACTTTCCAGTTTAGTGAGCCCTTTTTTCATTTTTTTAAGCCAGGTTTGAGTTTTCTGATTTTTGAAACAGAAAAAAATCTAACTAATGTAATATTCTACTATAAAATGAAACGTAACTTCTCTTGGGATATATCAAGATAAACTTCCAGTGAGTTAAAGTTTAAGGAAGAGACTCAAGAAAAAATACGATTTTTTTTCTTGTAATCAAAATAATTTCAGGAGGGGTTTTATGAAACAGAATGTAAAATAAATAAATTTGATAGTAGCTTGAAACTAGAAAATCCCCACTAAACAAAACTAGGCATCTTTGGGAAAACGGCTGATTGCAGCTACAATACAAACGTTGTACATGACGCCTATGGGAAATTTTGTTTGCTGGAGAGCGAGGGCTCTATCATAAATAGCAGGTCATGCCACAATGACACAGGATTACATGATGCCTGGTATTTGCTTTAAAATAATCCATACGTGTAGGGTGTATATGGGGATATATATGACTAAATATTAGTCATGAACTGATAATTGTCAAAGCTGGGTGATGCACACATGGGAGCTCATAATACTAGTCTCTATATTTTTGTACATTTGACATTCTCTTTAATAAAAAGGAAGAGATATAAGAACAAATTTGAAGGGACTTGAACTGGCCTAAAATGAAACATTTTACGCATCAAAAGAAAAATTACTGCAATTAATTAAAGTACATCAATTTTCCAAAGTCCAGTTCTTAGTAATACTAATAGTGTCATTACCATTGGAGGCTGCTGGGCACCTGCTCACCACACTAAAAATTGACGAAAGGAAAAAAATCAGGAATTTATTCTGCTTTTCACTTACAAGTCGTGTGTCAGGATATGGCAGCCATGAGGAAATAACTCCCAGAAGTCCCTTCAAGAAAGAAATTCCCATTTCGCTGTAAGGAATACAGTTAACTGCTACCCCTCCCCCCTCCCCCCCAGTGGCAGTTAGCACTTTTAGGATCCACACTAGCTTTTGAGTTGAGGAACCAGGGACTGGCCATTTTTACTAACGGTGGGGCTTCTCTAATGGACCGTCTTCACTCCAGAGGTCCTCATTGCATTGAGCAAGACTGTCGGTTCTGCTTCGCAGTCTAAGGCTCCAGTTTTCTCTACTCGATATGACTTCCTTCCCCCTTCCCTTTTCATTTTTCACAGGTTTTACCTCTCAATAAGCCTCTTGCACAGCTTTGTCTCAGCTTCTGATTCCTAGAGGGCCCATCAGACACACATTAACTGGAAAGCTGATGAAAGTTATTCTTTATGAAAGTTAATAAATGCAAAAGGAGGTAAAATATTAGAAAATAATTTTTTTTTACAAATTGAAATAATAGATCTTGTAAACAATTCTCAATGGATGTTACAACCAGTAGGCAAAATATTGAGAGGGAATTTTATGTAGATATCAGACTAATTTCATCTGAATCCACCGATTAATCTCAGTATCCCTAAAAGTGAGACAACTAGATGTTATGTCTATCTCATGGTATGATGCAATCAGATATTCACCACTTATTAAGCTCTCTGAGAGGAAAAAAAAAAGCCTGAATCTAATCAAGCCTCTAGCTGTATCAGTTTATAGGAAACACAGTGAATAAAGGAATAAATTAGAAATCGCCATGAGAAATCAATCAGGCAAGTCAATAATAGTGGACATTCTACAAAATAAAAGAGTAGGGTTTTTTTCCCAACAAATCAATGACATGGAGGGGAAAGGGAGACATAATCCTTAACTCATTTTATAAGGCCAACCTTGGTTAATCAAACCAGGTAAAGGCAGTGCAAAAAAAGAAAATTGCAGCCAAACATTCCTTATGAGCATAGATGCAAAAATTCCTGATAAACTATTATCAAATTAAACCAGGCAATATGTAAATGTTATAATACAAAATGACCAGGTGGGGTTTATCCCAAGAATGTTAAGTTGCCTCGATTTTCGAGATACAATCAATGTAATCTGCTATCTAAACAGTTCAAAGAAGGAAAACCACAGGATTATATCAATTGATGCAAAAAGCATTTGACAAAATTTGTTATCCATTAATGATTAAAAAAAAAAAAACCCTCATCAGGAATAGAATGGACCCGCCCAAACCTGATACAGGGCATCTACAAAAAAAAAAAAAAAAAAAAAAAAAAATCTACTTAAGCCAGACTAGGCGGTGGCGCAGTGGATAGAGTGTTGGACTGGGATGTGGAGGACCCAGATTCAAGATCCTGAGGTGACCAGCTTGAGCTCAGGCTCATCTGGTTTGAGCAAAGCTCACCAGCTTGGACCCAAGGTCGCTGGCTTGAGCAAGGGGTTACTCAGTCTGCTCAAGGCCCGTGGTCAAGGCACATATAAGAAAGCAATCAATGAACAACTAAGGTGTCGCAATGAAAAACTGATGATTGATGCTTCTCATCTCTCTCTGTTCCTGACTGTCCCTATCTATCATCTCTCTGACTCTCTTTCTCTATAAAAAAAAAATCGCTTTTCCCCTAAGGTCAGGAACAAAGCAGGACTTCATTCTCACCATTCCTCTTCAATATTGTAGTGGAAGTCCTAGTCAGCACAATAAAAGAGGAAAGATGGAAGGGAGGAAGGGAGGAAGGAAGGAAGGGAGGGAGGGAGGGAGGGAGGAAGGGAGGGGAAAGAAGAAAAAGAGAAAAGAATATAGAAAAAAATGAAAGACATAGATTAAAAAGAAAGAAAACTGTCATTATTCATTGATGATATTATTGTCTATGTAGAAAGTTGATTAGTTCAAATATGAATGAATCTTAAATGCATTTTGATAAGAGAAAGAAGCCATTCTTAAAACGTTACATGCTATATGATTCCTTTGTCTCAGAATGACAAAGTTATAATAATGGAACAAATCAGTGCTTGCCAGGGGCTAGTTGTGCAGGGAGAATGTGACTATAGAGGACATAGGGAATTATTGTAGTGATGGAACTGTTGTGTATCCTAATTGTATTGGTGGCTGCATGAATCTCATGCTAAAATTCAGAAAACAAACAAAATATAAAGGTATTTTTAGTGTATCTCTATAAACCAAAAACCCAGGGGTGGGGAGCAAATTTGCCATGTTAATTTAATAAATAGAATTTAGAAAGAGAGATGGGGGAAAAAAGAGAAAAAGGAGGACTATTATAAAATAAGAGACTTAAGATACAATACAAACATCTGTAATTTGTGGACTTTGGAACCTGATTTCAACAACTAACCATGAAAGACATTCTTGAGACAACCCAGAAAATGTTAATATTAATTTGGAACTATATGTTAAATCTGTTTTTAAAGAATGATAATAGCCTTGTAATTATATATATAAAAAAATCAGTGGAAAATGTATTCTGAAATACATGTGTAAGTGTGTGAGAAATAGGATTATTTAAGTCTGTGATTTGCTTTAAAATAATTAAGAAAAAGGTGGAAGAGATACATTGCAAATGTTGAAGCTACAGGTTCATTACTATCTTCAAATTTTTGGTAGTTCTAAAAGTTTTCTGTAATTTTTGTTTTTTCAAATGGAAAATTAGATTTCAAAAGGAGAGCAGTACTTCTTTTCAACATGTGTTATAGAACAATAGATAGACATGATAGGCCTATAATGGGTTTCCATTGCAATGTCAAGTATTTCCAATGACTCAAAATAAATAAATGCTGTGTGTGCCAAAAATAATACTGACTTACGAAAAAATCCAGTCTCCTAGAAATCTTAGACCTTGAGCAATAACCTACTAAAATTACTAGATTAGTAGATTTGCAATTAGATTTTACAATAGCAAATCAAAATAGCTTCTTTTTCATAATGTCATGTCAATGACACCATCAGAGAATTAAAGTGTAAAAATAATTTTAAAGCAATAATTATGATTTTAAAAATCTCAGCCCCAAACCAAAATTCCTTCGGCTTTTTGATTCTCATTAATTATTTACCCAGTATGGCTTTCTTGCTGTGTTGGTCTAGTCTGTTCTTTTGAGCATTATTATTTATTGTTTCTTGGGCACTCAGCACTGTGTGAGATACAGACGATAAATTCCTTCTCTAGGGGACAACCATCAAAGCCGCGCAAGCACAACACAAAGATTAGCTATTTAAGAAATGAAAACCAAATGAAAGGTGAAGAGCACATTCTGAACTCCGGATTTGGCTTTCAGCTTAAAGCTCATCATACAACACACACTTCTTTGGGGGGTGCAGAACAAGCCTAGATGGCAAGATAAACAACCAGTTTAGAAGAGATAGAAAACATTCCCCCCCCCAAAGAAAATATCCCAGGCATCATTCCAAGAAAATATCCTACTTAGATACCCTTCCAGTTTCTGATATATAAAAATGACCAGAACGTATTCCTAGCTCTAGTGGACTGAAATAGCTTGGTGCGTGTGTATGTGAGTATGATTTAGGAATGCCCAGCAGACTTTTCTGTTCGCTTTCTTTAGATAATACCACTCTCTGCTTCGGGAACTGCTTCCCCAGCCCGTCTGCTCCTGAGAGGACCGTCAATTATGGTGTTCCTTTCCCCTACCTTAGAACGACATTGTGCTGAACGATGTGGGCGTGGAGCAGCCCAAGGTCATTTTTATGGGCCCTGTAATGAAATTTCTCTGCAGTGTCCATTAGGCCAATTTGCAAAGAGAAGTAAAAATAAATTTATGTAGTGTAAGTGCTGGCAGGTCTAAGCCCTGGAATCAGGTACCTGAGACCCTAGCTCTTACAGTTCTTTCTATGCATAAGCTACTCTACAACCCTTTTAAATTAGCACACTCAAGTTTTTGCTTGGGATGGTATGAATTAGTTTTCTTTTGTCATTTGCACCTGAAAGAATCCTAAGAAGTTAAATAAATTGTCCAGGGTCCAATGGCTCCTCAATGATAGAAATTATCATTCAAACCCAGGTCTGTCTACTACATAGCAGTCTTTTTCTACTATGTTAATTTACTTGGCATTCTAAAGATGCTGTATTACAAAAATTTAGTTTCCTGTAAGATTAGGAAAGGAGGGGAAAAAGGCTGAGGTGAGAGGGTTGGTCTGTCTAATCCTACACTGTTTCCTGATAATATGAGGGAGGCGAAAGCTGCAAATATAGTAATATCAATACAATATTAGTTTAACTCATTTTCCATGCCATCTCATGCATATGAGTAAGAACTCAAGCTGGAAATCATACAGACTTATACCCAACAGTGAATCAAAGGTGTATAACTCTATGAATAGTAGCAAAACATTTTCTCTTCCCTGGCTCTATCCAGTTTGTACTGACTGCATTCAAAAAATAATGTTTAATACCAACAACACTGAATAAAATGTTTAGGTTTTCTAAGTTGAACAAGAATATACATACTTGTTTCCATTTAAAAACTACTTTATTCACTGCTTCACCAGTATATGCAAAGAAAAACAAGTACTGAAATGATGCTAGCAATTTACACATTAAATTAATGGTTTTTTGATAAGAATTACTTTTGTCTCAAGTGTCATTTCCTCACTTTTCTATAATATTTTAAATGTTTACTTTATTTCTTTTATTGCACTTATGACTAGAAATTATCTTGTTTATTTACTTCTCACATTCTTTATTATGACTTACTTATTGATTCATTTATCAGTGGGAATCTTGCCTGTGTTACTTCCCATACTATTTTTTTTTTTTTTTTACAGAGACAGAGAGTCAGAGAGAGGGATAGATAGGGACAGACAGACAGGAACAGAGAGAGATGAGAAGCATCAATCATCAGTTTTTTGTTGTGACACCTTAGTTGTTCATTGATTGCTTTCTCATATGTGCCTTGACCGCGGGCCTTCAGCAGACCGAGTAACCCCTTGCTCGAGCCAGCAACCTTGGGTCCAAGCTGGTGAGCTTTTGCTCAAACCAGATGAGCCCCCGTGCTCAGGCTGGCGACTTTGGGGTCTCGAACCTGGGTCCTCCACATCCCAGTCCAACACTCTATCTGCTGCGCCACCGCCTGGTCAGGCACTTCTCATATTATTTTTAACAGCTTGGCCTAGACAAGGCATGAAGTATTCATTAAATTAATTTTAAAAGTACACTATTCCAAAGTAAATGTCACTGCTTCAATACCAATAAACTACACCAATAGCTTAAAATGAAAGGAGGACAGATTATTCTGTGTTCTATAAAACTGGGATGGAGACCTGGGAGAGCCCAGGTGTCAGGAGATGGGAGAACAAACAGCAATCTCTAGCTGGGTTAGGCAAATACTTAAATGAGTCCTAGGAAGGCTTCTGATTCAATTAGGGCAGCTCTTCATTCATCACCATTTCAGAGGGACTCCGAGTCTCTGCATAAGCGTCTGTTTGAAGAAAGGGCTCCATCACTTAAAAACAGAGGCTTAGGGTCTGGTGGTAGGATTCCACTATTCTGGGGCATTAGAAACAAAAAAATAGCGAAATAATTTTGTATTCTAAATTATATTTTTCCCTTTCAAAGCCAATGTGCTGAAAGTACTACTAATATTTCTGTTGTATAAGAACAAAATAATTTCTGCCTCAATTTTAAAGATTTAAGCAATTACACTTTTTTAGAATTCTAGGGGAATATGAAACACTAAGACTTCTAGAATCAGAAAATCTTTGCTTTCTAGCTATAAAAAGAACAAACAAACCAAAAGTTAAACCTTATGTTGGAAAATTTTAAACTCTTTGGAGTCAAAAATTTCTCCTCGCACTGTGTTAATTTTATATTTGCATTTGAGTGTTTTCTACAAAAAAAGCAGATAGAAAACATCTTCAGTGTGCTCCCTTTCCAGGTGGCATTTTATCTTGAGTAGATTTAAAACCAGATTAGTTGTAATAGGATTCCAGGATGTGGGCAGATGTCTATTTGTCTCGGACGATGTCTCTTGCAATCAGTTCCTTCATTATTTCATTGGTACCACCATAGATTGGCTGTACTCGGGCATCCACGTAAGCTCTGGATAAATCAGAAGATGATTGAGTGAATAAATGAGGTAATAATCTTCTGTATAGCTTTGTTTTAGTTTGCTTGAAGAGATTACAGATTCAAAAGAACATTTTTAAGTTTGTTTCATTTGACATAATTTTTCTAAATTCAGGCCATTTTAGATTTAGAAATGGGTAGGATGTTTTAATTTCTTGTTATTGTTAATGATTCCCAAAAAAGGTGAAATCCACCGGCTTTGTAGAAAACAAGAGGAAAAAAAGTACATATTTTCTAACATTCCTTCAGATTCCCACCACCACTGCTGCCATCAGGGGTATAAATTGATGCTTTAGAAAATATTACTTCCCACAAAGTTAACAAATAACTTAGGTTTTGGAAATGGTTAATAGCCACTCCAGTAATGTGGGAGGTTAAATACCGAGTGTCTGAGTCTACTAGCACACACAAAAAAAATGCTATACAAAATTCACTTTTAACAATGACAGTCATCGTGACAATGTACAGTTGTTTTTACCTTTCTTTGTCTCACTTTATCCTCTCTGCTCTGGGATTGGGAGAATATTATGATATATTGTTTTGTAGGTAAAGGGACTGAGGTACAGAGAAGTCAATACATTTACAAATTAAAAAAAAATAATAATTGGCAGACTGGAATGAGAAGGTAAGTACCCTGCCATTTTGGCAAGTATCATTTTTTATTCTATCACAATATTTCATTGACCCACGCATGTAAGACTAATTATTGAGCATGGGACTTTCCTAGTAGATGAATTCAAAGGCATTTCTTTTTCAAGCATAGAATCTGTTTTGTTTTGTTTTTAATTGAATTTTTGAGACAAATCGAATAGGCTAGCTCTCTACGAACATGACTGGTTCTTGACTTATCCTTCTCCATATTCATCATGGGACCTTGCAAAGAGTATGCACTCGGTAAATATTTACTGATTTGATTGATTTTATTACAAGGAATTTTAGTGTCTCTATACCAACTTTCTCAAGAAACTTGAAATACAGAGACATTTGTGTTTTCTTTTCTTTTGAACAAATTCCACTGTTGCCCACAAAATCCAGCCCTTGCCTTTGGAGGCCCTGCCCAGCATTTCAGTCTACTTCAGTAATCTCAAGGCTTTTAGACATTTTTGTGCTGGGTTGGGCATTTTTTTTTTCACATTACTGAAGTTCCAATGGAATTGGTAATGACACAGATCAGTAGACCTTTTATAGGTTACTAATTAAATGCAGTCATCAACCAAAATTAACAGAGAAAGGCAACAGAATAAATGTTTAACCACACAAATGATGAAGCCCTGTATCTCAGGCTGCTCTTCCTAGCATGGCTGAGAAGTCTTGGAACCATGAGGATTAAGCCTCACTTCTTACAAGCCCCAGGCCTCATGAGTAACGCTCAAGGAAACTCATGCTAAAGACAAGTTATTTAAAAACAAATAAACAACCAAATAAAGTGAAACAAAACAAAAAAGCACCTCTTTTATCTGTGAAACCAAGACTCAGCAACACACATACTCAAGCACAACTAATGTATGGTAGCTTAATCTGAGGATATAAGAAACACAGATAGTATGGTTTTTCTATTAAATCACAGTCTGTACACATTCACAATGCCTAATGTGTCTAATTAGGCTTTTTTCATATTATCCATTACTTTATCTCTTGTTATTTTATTTTAAAAAGCTCTTTTCCTATGTCTTTGGAGAGAAAAATATCAATCTAGTTGGAAAATTCATACAATCTTTGTACTAACAAGCTGGCCAAGAAGGGGATTATTATTCCTGAAAGAAAATACAAGTGAAACCAGGACTTTCAAATACTAAGCCATCAAGCTACAATTTTTGCTTGCTACTTACTGATCTGAAGGAATAGCCTCTTAGGCCATGTACATGGTTGACTCCTCTTCACCTAATGCACCTTTCTTAGCACCCAAAATAAACTAGACAAACACTGAGCCACCATTTGTCTACTTTCCGAGCAGCAGCTGTGACTGCACAGTGGAGTAGAAACATATAAACACTCACTGTTATTTCACTTACCTAGCATAGTGAATATTGTGAATAGATTAATTATTGTGAATAAAACATGAAAATGAACAGAAAAAGTTTCAGTGGTAATTTAATTTGTGCTAGCATAAATCAACGTTTTTTTTATTTCAGGTCTTTGCAAAGATAAAAAGTAAATCTATGTGCTCTGACTGGGGTTTAAGTCCACGACCCCTGGCTTGCGGGGTCAATACTTTATCCACTGAACCACCCAGCCAGGGCCTAAATCTGCTTTTGATTGAGGCTTTTTTGAAGTAGTTCTAAAAGGATATACCAAAATCTAAATACAAGGATTGATTAAAAAAAAAAAAGAAATTGTTTAGCTACTTTATGCCTATATTCTCATGGAAGGAAAAAGCACTACTTATTGTTAAATTTTTACAAAAGGTTATAAATTATATACTTCCTGTGATTAAAGCTTAAAGAGCTGCCCAATGGCTACAGAAAATTAGTAAATTATATCTATGCTAAAGCTTCTGTTCTTAATGTAACTCTAATAAAATGTTTATTTTCTTCATTAAGGATAAGTGTATCAAATGTTTTCAATTATGCTTGCCAAAATGATAAACTTGAAAGTCAGTTTAAATACTAGTTTGATAATTTTCCCTTTAGATATTTGAATCTAGATCAAAATTAGAAAAAAAATTGGAACTCCATAGCTTTCTCATTTCTTGTCTCAGAATTAAATTGGTCTTTTCTTGATACAGCAAAAAACTTTCTTGGGAAATTAAAAAAAATTTTTTTAATTGATTTCAGAGAGAGAGAAACATCTGTTCCTGTATGTGCCCTGACCAGGGACGAACCGTCAACCTTTGTGTATTGGGACAATACTCCCTTCAATTGAACTATCCAGCCAGGGCTTTGGAAATTTTATAAACTGAAAACATTTCTAATAAGAGGAAAATATATTTTCTAGAGTGATGAGGAGAATTGCCATGAGGAGATTATTGAGGCAACCCTCTCAAAAAACACCCCAAAAGAGCCTATGGAATGAGGACAAGAAATTAAGAAGATAGAGGAAGAAATATGAAAGAGGATGCTGCCTATTGGCCAACTGGTACTGCTTTGAACTAAGAACAGGAATATTCACATGTAATAGAATAAAAAGGTGTATTTAATTTATTTTAATTTGAAGCAAATAAAAATTCTATTTGGAAAAAATTAATACTTTCAATTTGTTTTTTTTTAGAGGAGAATAATAAAATACTAAAGCTATAAAAACTTAGATCTTTTCCACATGCAGGCTGATTTTTCTGTAGGGTATATGAAAAAAAGGCTCAACAACAATAATTATCAGGGAAATGCAAATCAAGGGTCTCCAAACTTTTTACACAGGGGGCCAGTTCACTGTCCCTCAGACCATTAGAGGGCTGCCAAATACAGTGGTCCTCTCACTGACCACCAATGAAAGAGGTGCCCCTTCTAGAAGTGCAGTGGGGGCTGGATAAATGGCCTCAGGGGGCCACATTGTGGCTCGCGGGCCGTAGTTTGGGGACACCTGAAAACGACTGACAAGGATGTGGAGAAATGGGAATGCTTGCCTACACGTGTGGAGAATGCAAAATGGTGCAGCCGCTTCAGATATATAAAACTACCATATGATCCAGCATCCCACCTGTAGGGATTTATTCAAAAGAGTTGAAATTAGGACCTTTATGCAATACTAGCAATCACATGTTCACTGCAGCATTATCCACGATACCTAAGATGTGGAAACAACCTGACTGTTCATGGACAGATAACTGGCTACAGAAAATGTAGTACATGCACACAATGGAATACCATTCAACCATAAAACAGAAGGAAACTTAGCAGCGTGTGGCAATCCGGAAGAACCTTGAAGACATTCTGCTAAGTGAAATAAGCCTGCCACAGAAAGATCAATACTATATTGATTCTACATATATGAGTTATCTAAAATAGTGTAAGTCATAGAATCAATGAGGAATGGTGGTTGCCAGGGCCTAAGGGGAGGGGAAGATGGGGAGTTACTGATCAATGGGCTTAAAATTTCAATTAAGCAAGTTGAATAAGTTCTAGAGATCTGTAGAGTTTACAGTTACACTTATAATTTTGTGAAGAGGGTAGATCTCATGTTATGTGTTCTTACCACAGTGAAATAAAATAATAAAATAAAATAATTAATAGTCAATGTATATATATAACACAGAGATATAGATGACAGGACAGCAAAGCCTAGAGGGAAGACAGGAGAGCGTTACGGGGAGAAGGGCAAAGGGGGTATTAAAAGGGACACAGGTGGGGGGTGAGGGAGTTATATTCAGTGGGACACTTGAATCCATGTAAACACAATAAATTAAAGTTAATAAAAATAAAAAAATTGTCAATGAAATAATAATAACCTACTTTTTGTTACCCATTAGGTTAGTACAAAGTTTAAAAAGTAGTAACATTCATAGCTTAGGATAAGTCATCAGACTTTGTTCATCTGCATATGAATTCCTACCAATTGGAGGAAATAATCTGGAAATTATAAAAATTTACAATATGCATACTTTTGAACTAGTCATACTACTTTTGGGACCCTGTCCTGTTTCAGTTGAAAACACATGTGGTCCTGGCCAGTTGGCTCAGAGGTAAAGCATTTGGCCCAGCATGTGGAAGTTCCAGGTTCAATTCCCAGTCAGGGCACAGAGAAGAAGTGACCATCTATTTTTTTACCCCTCCTTTTCTCTCACTCTTTCTTCTCCTCCCACAGCCATGGCTTGAATGGTTCAAGCAAGTTGGCCCTGGGTGCTGAGGATGGTACTATGACCTTGCCTCAGGTGCTAAAAAAAAAAATAGCTCAGTTGCTGAGCAACAGAGCAGTGGCACCAGATGGGCAGAGCATAGCGCCATAGAGGGCGTGCTGGGTGGATCTCAGTCAGGGCTCACACAGGACCGTCTCTCTCCCTCTGCTCCCTGCCTCTCACTTAATAATAAAAAATAAAAAGAAAGAAAGAAAGGAAGAAAAGAAAACATAAACGATAAATGTAAAAAGGTGTTTGTTGTAGTAAAAAACTAGAAATAACCTGAATAATTATGCTTAATCTAGCATTATTCAATTTTAAAACTGGTATTAGTCCTTCTGTAAACAATTCAAATAAAGCCAAGCATCAAGCTTTACTATACTGGTCTCTTCACTTTCTTTAAAAGTGATAAAATCCTAGGGGTGAATAAATAACAAAAAGCTGTTTCCGTCTGCTTGAATACACTCTGTAATCAGTTGAAAAATGCAAAGATTTTGCATCTTCTTTCCTTCGATATACAAAGTACAGTAATTTTTCCTTTTCTTCACATCATCCGGAAGAATGTAACAGAACAAAGAGCCATACTCACTTTGAAATCGGGTACTCCCACATGTACCCCCAACCGCCATGGAGCTGTACACAGTCATAAGCTACACTGTTTTGTAATTCAGATGCCCTAGATGGACAAAATAAAAAGCAGAAAGGGGACATTTGAAATAGATTTGCATGAGGTGCTTCACAATCAGGAGATAAAGTATTTATTAAATGCATACATTGATCAAACAATTAAGAGTAGGCACATTAGCCAACTAGAATATAATTGTAATTGTATACAAATTACATATGAAATAAATTTCAGGGGAATTTTCACATAATGAATACTTTATTAATCAATTATGGTTCTGGCTGGGTTATTGTTAAGGCCAGAAACAAAATGTGGAAAGCATAGACTATTAGGTTTTGACTAATTGAGGCCTGTAAAGGATATAGTAAAAACTTAAATTTGGCCTAATTTACTTAAATTCTCTATATGACCTAAGCTAACTCTATAATTATACAGTCATCTATTTCATTTTGCCTTTGTAATATGTCATTTTTCTCCAAAGATTTAACTTCCTATCTGAAGGCAGAAACACTGAATTCAAGTAACTGTGAAAAAAATGTTTTTTAGGGTTTTCAGAAATAACCAGAAAGTAAAAGTGGAAACTTAAGAGGCACACTACTGTTAAAGTGGATGCCATTATATAGGATGCTTATTAAAGATTCTTTGGGAATTATTGTTTGTGAAGTATATGTACATTAATATGAAGTACTTGGGAAATACTCTTTTCTGATCTTATCACAGTAGTTTCAACTATCACTAAAATCTATAAGATAACTGGAAGGGATTTTATTCATCTTAACATGAAAAATTAGTACAAATTTTCAACTTATGGAAAGTCAAGCAAAGGTAAGCGTGGACACATTTTCCCATTAAAAATAATTTTTAACTCAAGCCACAGGGCGAGTGACTATGTTCCCAAGAAATATAACAACAATATAGATTAACAGACAAGACTCAAGGGCAACAATATTTGGAATTCTATGAATTTTTTTATCTGGCAAGTATTTTAATGAAATATTTACTAGGCTGTAACTAGTTGCTTTCTCTGCTCCATTATGACATACCAGCATGTCTATAAACCTGGTGTTTTCAGGAACAATGAAGTCCATAGCTATCCAAATAGCTCTTTTTCCAAAAATATCTTATTGAAAATTATTTTTACACTTTTTAAACTAGTCAAAGAACTTGCTGTAAATGTATATAGAAAATGTCACCCCCCCCCCAAATGCAAGTACTAATAATTCCACACTGGTTTCAACCTGGCAATTTTAGTATTTTGGAATCATTACATAAAGCACTATTCTGCATATTTTCCCATTCTACTTCTGATTGAACTGAACACAAGTTAATGAATAATGACAGGAATGTTGTCTAGGTTATTTTTGGGTTAATGAGATGTGAGAATGTTTGCGTTTAAAACATAGGAAACCAAGTCCATATCCAGAATCTGATTTAAACTATGGTTCCTGCTTCTTAAAACACAGAAAAGCTTTATAGGGTTTTCCCCCCAATCAACTCATCTTTAATAACGTTGCTAATCATCTTTAATACCAATAAAAGTGTTTTGGAATTTAATAAAACAATTTTTTCTTTCACTTAATAGAGCATGTGCAACTTTTGAATGGACAGTCAACTCTTCAGAAATGTTTCTTTGATCTGAAAAATACCTTAAATTGGAAAAATACCCTGTCCAATATACTTATTACACAGATATAAAAATGTTGTTTCAGAGAGAATTAAATGTAATTATAGTTATTAAATGAAAGAATTGGGACAACTTCAGAACTTGGTTTTACTATAAATTTTGGGTCTCACTATACTTTTCAGATAATTTGAAATTAAACTTAACTGGATGAACTAATCAGTCATTCTACTTCAGTTTCTTAGTGTTTTATTTTCAATGGCATGCTAAAAGGCAAATACCAACTCCAGTAATTTTTAGCACATTAAGATAGGCTTAATGGGACCTTTCACCATTTTTAAAAAATGTTAGTCCTTACTGCAAGTTTTCATTTACATAGCCTTCTTCCTTTTAGACCCTCAAGGCTGAGTTTAAATTTTGAAGAATTCCATAACAGTCTGTGCAAGCCCCACATTTTAATTACTGCAGCATGCATACCAGTATTTTGCCATGGAAGCAGCGGCAGAATCCAGACGTTTCTTTTCATGCAGCTGGAGACAGCTGTCCACAAAAGCTCTGGTTACACAAATGCGTGTTTTTAATTCTGCTAGCTTATGCTGCACCGTCTTGAGTTTAAAGAAAATGAGAGGTAAAAATGAGCATGAAAGAAGAGCATGTTTTGAGTCACCTGGCATATCAAGAATTGTATAATAAAAGATTTTTTTTTTTTGGAACAAAACAAAAGTGAAATTAATACTTTTTCCTCAAAAAAAAAAAAAACAACAACAGGCAAACGTTAAGAAAAGAGCTTAAATTACCCACATTTCATTGATAAGAAAAGCTGTACTTAAAAAAAAAAAGAAGCAAAAATACTTATAGTACATAAATACCTTCAGTTTTAGATGGGAAAAAATTTAGACCATTTAAGGAAGTTTCTTGAAAAACAGTAAGACTGACAGGAGAGCACCATCTTGTGGTACAGTCCTTTAGGTACAACTGTTGAAAACCCTATTTTCCTTTGGAATCTAAATCCATGAAGAAATCTTCTTTATTAACAAAATTAAGGAATCACATCTCTCTATTCTGTTTATTTGCTTTGAAATAAAGTAACAAACTAATAAGCTGGAGTGACAACATCAAAAATATTATGTTATATTGCAAATTATTTATAATCTAGATCTGTGGAATGCAATAGAAAAATAACAAGATCTCAAGAGATCAGAGTCCAGTACCCCCAACATCTTCTGCCTCTCCTCACCCTTCCTCTTATCCTTTTCAATAAGTTGTTCAGGAGTGTCTCTATCTTGGACTGAATGGTCAGGAATTGTCAATGCTAATACATCTATACACCTCCTCCTGCTGGCCAGATAACCAATAGTATTCTTGGAAATCATTCTATCTAGACCAGTGGTAGTCAACCTGGTCCCTACTGCCCACTAGTGGGTGTTCCAGCTTTCATGGTGGGCTGTAGCAGAGCAACCAAAGTATAAATAAAAAGATAGATTTAACTATAATAAGTTGTTTTATAAAGATTTATTCTGCCAAACTTAGCAAAAATCTGACATAAAGTACTTGGTAAGTAATTATTATTATATGCTTTAACTTGCTGTAACTCTGCTTTATGAATTTTATAAAGTAAAGTTACTTCCCTACTTTATAAATCACCATTACTGTGGAACCGGTGGGCAGTTAAAAATTTTACTACTAACAGAGATACAAAAGTGGGAGGTAGGTATAAAAAGGTTGACTACCTCTGATCTAGACTATCCTCTATTGTTCTTGACTGTTCTCTCATCAATTTTTCTTGCATTCCTGACTCTTGGCTCTCACACCTTGAACTTTTAAGTTTACATTAGGCCTTATTAGCACCAACCCTTGAACCTCCTCCAGACACTGGCTTGGATTTGAAATTCTGGCTTTTCACTGTGGGTAACCTCCAAAAATAGGCTGCATTAGTTTACCTCTTAGGTTCAAGGCTCAGCTAGGATCAGCTGGCTCTACCTTCCTTATGGAATTCAGATAGAAATAGAGTTATGATCATTCTGCTGTGGAATATTTGAGTGAGATCTTCACTGTGGCTAATAAAAGGCAGGGAAGTTAGTGACAGAGGTGACTCAGTGAAACTTAAACTAGAAATTAAATGTACCTCCCTTACACACTGGCAAGTCCAAAGCCATGATTGAGTTCTCAAAGGAAGTTTTTGGGGACTGGATTCTCAGAGGAGGCTGGGCCTGCCTTTACTATGGGTTACAGCAATTCTCAAACCACAAAACTGAACTTTATTGCATCATTGTGGTGGGTAATGTTTGTGTACTTTCCCCTTCTGGAAAAGAGTAGAAAAGGAGTATAATAAAACCCAGGACCAGGCAAGATCAGAGTGCACCAGGTGGAGTAGATGCTCTGATGGACAGATTTCTTATCAGTGTACCGACATAAATGACTTGCTGATAAAAAATCCAACTGACTGCCTTTCCCTTGGCTTTACACCATCCTGTTCTAGAAACAGACAATGCAACTGGCATCTAATGATTCCAAACCAAGCAGCTGGAAGGCTGATGCCACACTTCTCCCACCTCGGAAGCTTGGCCTCTAACTCAAACGTGCTGCGTCACCTCCAAACCTCCTTCTCTTCTCATTCTTTCCCTTACTTTTTCTATCTCCCTTTCTATTCACTTAATTAGGCCAAATCTCTACCCTTTAATCAGCACAAAGTTTCCACTCCCAAACCACATATCCAAGTTTACTTATAGAAAATCTAAAGATGGAACTAGGAATGAAAGAAATAGGGAAACACCCATCTATATACTGAAAACAGATGAGTATATATATTCCACAAAAATCTCTGAGGCTCGGTTCTGAGCCTACTTCCGGTTTAGTTCAATACACTTCATTTGGAAAATAAAGGGGAACCTGTCAAGTTTCAAGATACTTTTGTCCCACCCGCACCCCTGTGGAAGGCACATCTGAGAATTTACATACTATTTGTAGGAGAATCAAGCTCTCCAAGCCCAATTCTCTGATATGAGAGCTGTTCCAAAGGGAATGTTGGGAACTTCTAGACTAGAGGCTGCAGTTAAATTACATTTAGAATTCTTGTGTCAGCGCTTTCAGTGAAGTCCAGAGCTGTGAAGGAATCGATGCTTCCAAGAGTATGTAATTTACTCTCTAGAGATAAAATGATTAAATGTTTACCTGTTTTTTTGCATTGAGTTGGGTGTTACTGTGCAGTTTCAGTCTTCCCTTTTCACTACAGACACTTAAACACTTTTAGAAATTATTCTCTAATGAATGGCAGCTACTAATTGAATTGCGCATTAGCAAGGTGCTTTTTGTGAATGATCAATATGCTCATAGCAGTACCTTCTAACATTCATTAACAGTTACTAATAGATAATATTGTGGCGAGCATTAAAAAAAAATCCCTGAAGTTACTAAGTAGACCAGATAAAGTCTTTTTCAGAGTTCTGAATGACAATATTCTTAGAATCATAGAATTGTGGAACCGTTAGACACCTTGGAAAGTTACCTACCTCAGTATTCCATTTAAACCTCATTAGTTGTACCCTATATATTATGCCTGAAGTATAAAATATAACATCTTAGGTATGCTATCTAATTTTATAGTTAATTAATCCTACACTCCAGGTCTTAAGAGATGGATATTCCCTTTTTTGGAAGAATGTAAGAAAGAAGTGATTTTTGCCCTCTTCTATTTTTTTTCCTCTAATATTTTTTGTTCTTAGAGTCAAGAGCGCCTGACCTGTGGTGGTGCAGTGGATAAAGAGTTGACCTGGAAATGCTGAGGTCGCTGGTTCAAAACCCTGGGCTTGCCTGGTCAAGGCACATATGGGAGTTGATGCTTCCAGCTCCTCCCCTTCTCTCTCTCTGTCTCTCTCACTCTCTGTCTCTCTCTCTCCCTCTCTAAAATGAATAAATAAAATAAAATAAATAAATTAAAAAAAATAAAAAAGAGAAAAACACTTAAAAAAAAAAAAAAAAAGAGTCAAGAGCATATACCACCAAGGAAATACTAGAGCTTGCATTAGAAAAAAACAGTGAGTTTTCATTTCATTGAACATGAGTGAATGTAGGTGAAGGGAGAGAAAAAGAAAAGATCTATCTACCTGAAATGTCTGGGTTAAGAGAATTAGGTTCTGGAGTCAGAATAGCTTTGTAATTTTGGGTAAGTTAGTTAACCTCTCTACAACTCAATCTTGTCATCTGTAAAAAAAAGGATAAATATAATAATTACTATATAGAGTTACTCTGAAAAAAATGAGAATTTATGTAGCAGTGTCTGGCAGAATCATTATCATTATTTAACATCTGACTTGTACTGTTTTATTGTCGTATTCCATGGGAAATCCTAAGACCATCATATATGGAAAGTAAGAATGAAAAGAAATGGAAATCCTATCATTTCCTAAGTACAAGGGGTCCTCATGTTATGACAATCTCAACATATAATATTTTGAGTTTACAATGTTCACACCCATAAAAACTTTAAGAAATTGAGAAGTGAGTGTTTTGGCTGACACCATTAGCATCGTACTTACGGTCTACGTGGGCGAACTAGTTTGGTGGGCACAGCGGAAGAATACGCTGTACAGGGTAGGGCACAGTGTATTTGTGTCCTTTCTCTGTGGCTTAGCTGTGTGTTTATGTTCTAGATTACGATCTTACAACTGTGTTAGGATAGGTGAGTGACTCAGGCTAGGGTGTGGTTCTTACACCAAAATTCAGGTTACGACAGTCATAGGAATGGAACTGTGTTGTAACCTGAGGACCCCCTGTATCGTAGGTCTCCATCTTAAAAACATCTTTTACTTTTTAAAGACAGAGAAGAGACAGAGAGAGGTACAGACAGGGACAGACAGGCAGGAAAGGAGAGAGATGTGAAGCGCATCAATTCTTTCTTGCGTCACCTTAGTTGTTCATTGATTGCTTTCTCATATGTACCTTGATGGGGGTGGGGCCACAGCCACAGCAGAGTGAGTGACCCCTTGCTCCAGCCAGAAACCTTGGGCTTCAAACCAGCGACCATAAGCTCATGTCTATTATATCATGCTTAAGCCAGTGACACTGCGCTCAAGCTGGTGAGCCTGTGCTCAAGCTATATGAGCCCACACTCAAACTGATGACCTCTGGGTTATTTTTTTTTTTTTTAATTAATTTATTTTTTACAGAGACAGAGAGTGAGTCAGAGAGAGGGATAGACAGACAGGAATGGAGAGAGATGAGAAGCATCAAATCATTAGTTTTTCATTGCGCGTTGTAACACCTTAGTTGTTCATTGATTGCTTTCTCATATGTGCCTTGACCATGGGCCATCAGCAGACCGAGTAACCCCTTGCTGGAGCCAGTGACCTTGGGTTCAAGCTGATAGGCTTTTCGCTCCAACCAGATGAGCCCGCGCTCAAGCTGGCGACCTCGGGGTCTCGAACCCAGGTCCTCTGCATCCAGTCCAACGCTCTATTCACTGCACCACCGCCTGGTCAGGCTGTTTTTTTTTTTTTTTTTTTTTTTGGTGAAATATATCCAAATAGTCAGAAAGGGCCAAAATGTTCAAAATTAAAGGCTAAACTAGAGGGGAAAAAAACCCAAATTGTTATGTGGTCATACATTGAAATCTAAGTATAATATGGCATTTAAAGGTCTTGTGTGTGTGTGTGTGTGTGTGTGTGTGTGTGTGTGTGTGTGTGTGTATTTTTCTGAAGTTAGAAGTGGGGAGGCAGTCAGACAGACTCCCGCATGCGCCCGACCGGGATCCACCCAGCATGCCCACCAGGGGGCGATGCTCTGTTCATCTGGGGCAGCGCTCTGTTGCAACCAGAGCCATTCTAGAGCCTGAGGCAGAGGGCATAGAGCCATCCTCAGCGCCCAGGCCAACTTTGCTCCAATGGAGCCTTGGCTGCGGGAGGGGAAGAGAGAGACAGAGAGGAAGGAGAGGGGGAGGGGTGGAGAAGCAGATGGGCGCTTCTCCTGTGTACCCTGGCTGGGAATTGAACCCGGGACTCCTGCACGCCAGGCCGACGCTCTACCACTGAGCCAACTGGCCAGGGCTTAAAGGTCTTTTATTTTAATTTAATAACTAGAACCATAGTGTACCCAGCTCTAAATAGGCTGTGTAGGCATGTATTGATCATTCATCTTCTCTGAACACATTCAATTTCTAGATTGAATATGAAAATATTATTCAAAGATACTTATTTAGATAAAACAGGATGATCAGAATAAATACCTCAGAAATCTCAAAACTAACTTGGAAAACAATATTATTCCTGTCAAGAACATACCAGTGGAAGCAGCATGCTACTGCCACCTAGTGAAATTTTAGTGAACTACCTTTGAAAGAAGGCAACCCAAAAACCACACCTGCTTTGAAAAAGACTAAATCAATTTTTTCTTTATATGTTTATATATATAATACATATATACATGTATATATGTATATATAGTATATAATACATGTAATATATGTATTATATATAGTATCTATAATACATATATATGTTTGTGCATATGTATATAATATATACATATATATGTATTATATACATATCATATAAATGATATATAATACATTAAATATATACATATAAATGATATATATAATACATATACAATTTCCTTCACATTTAATATCCAGGAAATGTCAAACCACATTTAACATTCTGAGCTATACAATCTGGGTAATATTATAGTCATCTTGTTATAATTTAATATGAATTCCAGAAACACAGGAATTGTATATTCAGAATAGGTCTAAATTCATGAGTTGTTTTTTTTTTCCCATTTTTCTGAAGCTGGAAACGGGGAGAGACAGTCAGACAGACTCCCGAACGCGCCCGACTGGGATCCAGAGCAGCACGCCCGGGCGAGGCTCTGCCCACCAGGGGGCGATGCTCTGCCCCTCCGGGGCGTCGCTCCGCAGCCACCAGAGCCACTCTAGCGCCTGGGGCAGAGGCCAAGGAGCCATCCCCAGTGCCCGGGCCATCCCCGCTCCAATGGAGCCCTGGCTGTGGGAGGGGAAGAGAGAGACAGAGAGGAAGGGGGGGGTGGAGAAGCATATGGGCGCTTCTCCCACGTGCCCTGGCCAGGAATCGAACCCGGGTCCCCCGCACGCCAGGCCGACGCTCCACCGCTGAGCCAACCGGCCAGGGCTAAATTCATGAGTGTTTTAATAAACATTTTTTTTTCTTTACAGAGACAGAGAGAGGGATAGACAGGGATAGACAGACAGGAACGGAGAGATGAGAAGCATCAATCATTAGTTTTTCATTGCGCGTTGCAACAACTTAGTTGTTCATTGATTGCTTTCTCATATGTGCCTTGACTGTGGGCCTTCAGCAGACCAAGTAACATCTTACTTGAGCCAGTGACCTTGGGCTCAAGCTGGTGAGCTTTTGCTCAGACCAGATGAGCCCGCGCTCAAGCTGGCCACCTCGGGGTCTCGAACCTGGGTCTTCTGCATCCCAGTCCGATGCTCTATCCATTGCGCCACTGCCTGGTCAGGCTAATAAACATTTTTGATATGAGTGGTGGCAGCTGGATTTCAGAAGCAAATACTAATTCCACCTTGGGTACATTTGGAAAAGTCAGATGATGACACCAAGTGGCATCATTCCCTTCATACTGCTGGGAGCCCATGGTATGAATTTTCAGAGTCATACCTATGAAATTACAGCTGAGCACAAAAGTTTTAGAAGGCAATCAAAACATGTTTGCTCAGAGAAACAAAAAGGAAGAAATTATGTATGGAAGTATTTTCTAATGGGAGAGTACAGGCATTCTGAGTGAGACCACTAATTCTTATACAAAGTAAGCTTGAACTACAGAACATTGAACAACACTGGCCTTGAGAGCTTCCATCTCTAGTCTCTGCACCACCTTCCCTGACCTTCTAAGTGTCTAGAAGAAGGCAGTCATTGAGAATCTGATATATGTAAGTCACTGATCTATAAATAAAAGGGAATATAGTGTATAATATCTAGGGAGGTTAAATCATACTGGTTTTTAAAATGTTTTCTTAACTAGGTGTGTGCCTTGTTTTTATTTTTTAATTTTAATTTTTTAGTGTGTGTGTGAGAGAGACAGACAGAGATAGACAGACAGGGACAGATAGACAGGAAGGGAGAGATGAGAAGCACCAACTCATAGTTGCAGCACCTTAGTTGTTCATTGACTGCTTTCTCATATGTGCCTTGACTAGAGGCTCCAGCTGAGCCAGTGACCCTTTCCTTGCTCAAGCCGGTGACCTTGGGCTCAAGCCAGTGACCATGGGGTCATGTCTATGATCCCACTCAAGCAGGCACCCTGCACTCAAGCTAGGGAGTCCATGCTCAAGCCAGGTGAGCCCACTCTCAAGCTGGTGACCTCAGAGTTTCGAACCTGGGTCCTCAGTGTCCCAGTCCGACGCTCTATCCACTGCGCCACCACCTGGCCAGGCAAGTATGCCTTGTTTTTAGAGATTCAGAACAACTGTATTTAATCTGTTATGTCAGTAAGAAAGTTAGGTTGTAAAAATTTTTTTTCAGAATGGAAAAAGTTAAATTGCTGAACATATAGGTAGCAAATAGATCCCAAAATGCATGGAGTTGCTTCAGACAGGGAGCATGAAGTTGATAAAAAAAAGACTCCCTTTATTGGAACAAATGGAGGAAGACATTACACGGGGGGGGGGGGGGGGTGTAATTTAATCAGTGCTTACTTTCCAGAGAATATTCTAAGCACTTTAGGTATATTATCTCATCTAATCCTCGCATTAACTCTAAGAGGTGATACTATTCACATCTTGCAAATAAGATAATATTTATGAAAGGGATAATACAACTTGCCTAGATCACAACTATTCAAGGAGCTGTGACAGAATTTGAACAAATGAACCTCATTTTGATAATGCTGGTTCTAAAAAAACTACCAAAGTATTTCCTCTCTCCTTTTCCCTTCACAAGGCTTTTCAGCTTCCTACTTAAAGCTGTTCAAGTTGATATCCAAATCCAGGGTTTTTGCTGGTAAATGTTTTACCCATGTGATGACTACATTGTTTATGAACTGTTCCTTCATTTAAGGTGACACTAGAGGGTCTAAAATTTGGTTGGCATATTTAGTGATTATGGCCACCATACACTGAGTTCTTTTGAAAATACCTTAAACTTTCTGGCAAAACCCAAACTTAATTAAACACCATTATCACACTTTCTCTGTGCTTGAACCTAGGCAGCTAAATCCTTCTAGAAAAGCTGATACACATAGAAAGCAAAGGTACCCCCATAAACGTGTGATCGTTAACTTCACCCGGATTCTCAATACTGCTGGCGGGCTTACCATGTTTGTCTAGTGAGTTCAGCCTCTCACTCTGAAGAGGGTATTTCAAACCTCCCTTCCTCCCCTCCAACACTAGCATCCCCCATGCATTCACCTTTCGGTCTTCCCTAATGTTATGTAAAGAAATGTAAGTCTTCAGAAGAGAGCTTTTGCAATTTCCTACCAACAGAGCTGAACCCCTATCCATTCTTTCCTCTCCTCCCTGTGACAGTGGGGGGAGCACCCCCTGTTGGACTGGGAAGGCCTATCTTTCCACGTGCTGTGCCACCCACATTTTCACACTTTCTCAAAGATCAGATGCAGTTAATTGTCCTGTCCATACCTAACAATCTCCCCCTCTTTACCAAATCCTCTTCCTAGTTCTTAAAATATGCTCCAGAATTCTCATCCTAATAACAACAAATTAATCATCTCCAAATATCACACCTGACCCCAAATATCCCCCCCACTCCCTTCCCGCCCTCCTCGTCTTGCCCCTCCAGTTACCATTCTCTCTCTCCAATAACGTTCACAAGCACACTCAGGAAGGACTTGCCTGCCATGAGCATCTTTGCTTCCTCATTTCCTCTCCTCATCCTAGCTTGCATCACCCTCACGCCAGCCCAGTAATGGCCCTTAGAGAATAACCCGTATCATCATGTCCAGTGGTCACTCATGGACCATCCTATTACCTTCCCTCCAAGCAGGTTTGGCCCCACTTCCTCCTGCTTGAAACAGTCTTTTCTCTTGGTTTCCGTGACACTTCCCTGATTTGCTTCCTCCTTTTTTTTTTTTTTTCTGTATTTTTCTGAAGCCGGAAATGGGGACAGACAGACTCCCGCATGCGCTCGACCGGGATCCACCCGGCACGCCCACCAGGGGGCGACGCTCTGCCCACCAGGGGGCGATGCTCTGCCCCTCCGGGGCGTCGCTCTGTTGCGACCAGAGCCACTCTAGCGCCTGGGGCAGAGGCCCAGGAGTCATCCCCAGCGCCCGGGCCATCTTTGCTCCAGTGGAGCCTCGGCTGCGGCTGCGGGAGGGGAAGAGACAGAGAGGAAGGAGAGGGGGAGGGGTGGAGAAGCAGATGGGCACTTCTCCTGTGTGCCCTGGCCAGGAATTGAACCCGGGACTTCTGCACGCCAGGCCGACGCTCTACCACTGAGCAAACCGGCCAGGGCCCTTCCTCCTTTCTAAGTGCTCATTCTCAGTTGCTTTTGTAGGCTCTTCTTTTCCTTTACATTCTGTAATGTTTTTTCCACAGGATGCTATCCTAAGATCTCTTCTGGTCTTACTGTCCCCCCCCCCCCCCCGACCTCATTCACTTCCATGGATTCTAATACCATCTCGATGAAAATTATGTCATATTTATGTGTAGCCTAAGCCCGTTTTAGAAGGGTAAACTGGTATCATCTAATACTATGCCAGGGCGACAAGCTTACCTGTATATGTGCAATTGTTTTCCCAAAAGCTTTTCTTTGTTTCACGTAGTCCCTGGTTTCTTCAAACATGAACTCACAGGCCGAAATTGCTACCTCGGCAATTATAAGTCTTTCCTATAACCCAAAAATTAGGTCTTGAACATTATTCTAATTCCACAAGTGATTTTCACATAATTTCAATGACAATAAATACCATAAATAAGATTTCAATGAATTGATTTATCTCTCTATTTTTTTTAAAAGAAAGGCTGCTATAGGATGCTCTAAGAATATTATGATATATCTATAACTCCCTAAATCAACTCCTTTATTTTTCTGACTGTCTTTACTATATATAGATATATATGTGATTTATTAAATTCCCTCTTCTCTTTAATCATCTGTGAGGAAAGAGATTCTGACGTTAATTTTTATTTATGGATCTTTGCATAGGATATAAGTGTGCAATATTTGTGGAAAACACATTTTAAAATGTGTAGGCAAAAAAAAGAAAAAGAAAAACGCACAGGTTAAATTCTGCCTATTACAGTAGTATAATAGTATCCACAATCAGTTTAATCGCATCTTGCTGGTGGTGTGCATACTCCATTTCTGTGCCAGGGATCCTAGCCCTCGTCCCCAGTGTCACAGGAAGCCCAGGCGGTGGCAGTGACGAGGCAGGTGCAGCCCACTGTGCAGGCATGGAAGGCTCATTCCAGAAACACGGATGTGAGGGCTGACCCTGTGGGGCTGAAACCATTTAGTCTGAACTGAACAGTTTTCCCCTTTGATTCCCAGGTATTATTTAAAAAAAATTTTTGGCTAATATTTCCTTACAAAGATAAAAATTCTTGACTTGTGGTTCAGAAGCTAAAATCATTCCAAGAAGGAATCACAGAATTAAAACACCTATTTTCCCTACTCACTCATAGGCTTTGACTGAATGAATATCCTCGAGTTCAGTTATGTACTTGTATAGCTGACAAAATTAATGTCTTTTATACAACTTTAAGTTAGATTCAATTGGCTCCACCACAAGTTTGGTGTGCATGGATTTAGACAGTTCTATATTATTCTGTTTCAGTCCATGATCTAATCAAAGGGCAAGCTCTTTAATACTTCTCACCTGCGGAAGCTCATGCATTAGGTAATAGAAGCCTTTATTCTCTTCTCCAAGTAGGGCAGTGGCTGGCAACCGCACGTCTTCAAAGAATAATTCTGCAGTATCCTAAGTGATCATATAATTAACCAAAGAATTATTTAATTTATATCTCACAATAAACTGATGAGGGGATTATTACTACAATATTTGAGGAAAAAACAAACAGAAAACTCAAAATAAACTGGGAGCCAGGTTGGAGTGGTTAATGAATACAACTAGTAAGTGTTGTGCCAGGGACTCAAAGCCAGGTCCTCCTGATTCTAAACTGTCTGGGGTTCCCTGAGCAACACACCATCATTCCAGCTCCAACACTCTGTCCACTAAGGCTTACTAGTGCATGTTTAGTAAAATGTTTTTCTCTTCAGTAATGAAAAAGTACCAAGTAATTACCAAATAATAAAAAAAAATATTTTCTGTTCTTAGTTCATAATTTTCTTTGATCAATATCATAAATATACGGCCTATTATCAGTTAGTTAGTTTTGCCATTTATAAAGCAGATATTCACAATATCCTGATTCATTTTTATTGCTGGCCACCAGAAAGAGATACAGTTGTATGAACAATGAAATAAACCTCCATGATCAGTTCTGAAAAGTATATTTTAGGAATTCAGCATGGAAGGTATGCTATTGCTTTATGTAATTCTATATGTAAGGCATGACTAAGTAAATTCAATTACTTATAAGCAATAATTTATTGTTAAAAATTGACTGAACTCAATTATTACTTGAAATATAATGACACCTACCTGGGCTTTTAGTCCCATTTTATGTAGCTTTCGTCCCTTGATAAATCCTTTCGTTCCATTTTCCACCAGAAAGAGGCTAATGCCATGGGCAGGGGAGTGAGCTTCACGATTTGTGATTGCCACTACGATCACAACGTCACTTAGCCACCCATTAGAAATGAATACCTGAAAAACCCCAAGTATACTGTGATGCTCCACAAGCTGTGTGAAAGTCATGCAGGAAGAAAGTATATTCAAGATGACTAAACTAGACAAGACATGCTTTATATTCTATCCAAGTATCTGATGTGTTATTTATACATAAGGTTATTATTAAAGAGTAGAAGGATAAAATAACTCAATGCTTCAAAGAATAAAGCTTATGCAGGTCTTACAGAAAATGAACATCTTTTCTTAACATTCAGTCAACAAGTATTTACTGAGTGTACAGCAGACATAGTTTTAGGTAAATAAAAACCTCTTCCATCAGTGAATATTAGATTCTAAGGAATACATTTACTCTTGAGCCTGTTTGTAACACTAATTGGAGAAGCTTTCCAACCTTATCAGTGGGTTGATAGGACTCTCAGAAGGAATCAAGGGCTCTCAAATTCTATCAAAGATTCCTTTCCTAAGATCTTTTGAAACTCTTCTTGGTGTTTACAAGAAAATGTTTTTCCCAGTTTCTCATGAACATCGAATTTATTAACTATTGTTTGTTCTATATTTGGACAATGTGAGCCCTTTTCTGCTTTGATGAGAGTTGTTTGGAATCTAAAACAATATTTTCTAAATCAGTGTGTGTGTGGGGTGCACAATGGGATATAGAAATGGAACAGATCTTATATAAATGTTGCAAAATTCTGTCTCCAAAACACAACTCAATTCCTGTGTGAACTCAATCTCCGTCCCTGTGTGAGTCTCCCTAGATATGACAGAATCGATAATTAGCAGTCTTTGAGACACTGTGACCCATGGCAGGACTCTGGAGAGAAGGGCCCTGGAAGACCCTATTTACACACCTTACTACCATTAAGAATCCAGTCACTTCCATCCTTTTTGGCATACGTTCTTATTCCTTGCAAATCACTAGAATTGAAAAAAAGACAAAAATTCCATAAATTAACAAAAATTGAATTATGTCAATGTTGTTAGTTAAGTATGTATATAATATGATAATTCAAACTTTTATAATGGTATTATAAAAATTGATCTTTAATATTAGGAATGCTCACACCAATGCACTTTAAAATCATATCCAATGTATTAGATTTTAATTCATTTATACAAATTAACATATAATTTAAGATGATATATAGTAGCTAAATATTAGAGTAGAGCATAACAAGGCCTACTTAGCATTCAAGATTCCCAAATTGGACTCAGATGACTTTTCAAGGCCTACTATATCCCTGATGCCATTTGTCCCATTGTACTTGCTTGCCTCTATTCATCTTGGTTCCTTACCCTACCTCTATTGATCAAAAGCTTACTATTTAAAATACTGTTTCAAATGTTATTTTCTCTAATAAGCTTCCTCTTGAAGTAGATTATTTTTATAAATAGAAATAATTATTTTAATAACAAACAAATATTTATGATTAAAATATAAAAAGATACAGACAGTATTTTAGAAAAAGGAGAAGGTGATTTAATAATTTTACCTCTTAAAATGAATATTTAAAAAAAATTCTTTCAGTATTTTTTTTTAAGTGAGAGAAGGGAAGGCAGAAAGACAGACTCCCGCATGCACCCTGACTAAGATCCACCCAGCAAGCCACCTATAGGGCGATGCTCTGCCCATCTGGGGCATTGCTCTGTTGCTCAGCAACTGAGACATTTTTAGTGCCTGAGGGGGAGGCCACAGAACCATCCTCAGTGCCCAGGGCCAACTTGCTCCAACCAATTGAGCTATGGCTGTAGGAAATGAAGGGGGCAGGGAGAGAAAGGGGTGGAAAAGCAGAGGGTTGCTTTTTCTGTGTGCCCTGACTGGGACAAAACTGGGACAGCCACATACTGGGCCAACTCTCTACCACTGAGCCAACTGGCCAGGGCCCAGTATTTCTCTATGGAAGTAGATACACACACATATGCATTTTTATAAAAATGGAATCATACATATGATTTTAATCTCTTAATTACATCCAATGTTTTCCTATAAGTTAAATTTTATTAGTGGCATAGGATTTCATCCTATGGATTTACCATGATATATATATATAATATATATATTTTAAGTATCCTACTGTTGAACATTTAGGTAGCTTCTAGTTCAAAATGTCCTAAAATGATTAGTGATCTGCAAAGATGGCAGGTTCTAATCCCTGGAACCCACAAACGTCACTTTATATGAAAAAAGGATCTTGCAGTTGTATAACTTGAGAAGATTATTTTGGATTATCTGGTTGGGCCCTAAATGCAATCATGGATGTTCTTATGAGAGGCAAACTGAGATTACACAGACAGAAGAGGAGGGCAATGTGACCACAAAGGCAGAGACCGGAGTGATAAGATCACAGTCTTTACATAAGGCTCACACTATCTCTATATATTACTGAGGTTACTATAATAGCCAAATAAGAACACCAACATGAAAGCATATAAAATGTTAATGTATCATACAAATACACATAATTATACATAATGGAATCTCCCTCCTATGCATGTGGAAGGGGAAAGGGCCAGTGAAGTCCTGGATCTTTTCTAGAAACACAACTTTTTTCATGAAAGCCAAATCAAAGCAAGGAAACAGAGTGGCCAGGCCATCTCTGAAGGCAGATAAAATGAACCCTGTCTCATCTTCTTTATTCTTCCTTCCTACATGCTTTTTATTTCTCACTGTAATTCCTCAAAACTCTAATCTTCACATGCAGCTTTTCTTCATTCTTGCTTTCTCTTACCCACACGGAACTGATTGGCTCTCTTTCCATTACTCTCACCAAACTTCTAAAAAAACCTGCCTCTTTTGTCTCCATTCTTATTTTCACTTTCCTTCATAATTACGTAGCCACAGGCGAAGACAGAGAATTTAAGTTAACAAAAATTGATCAAGCTGATTTACTTTGGAGATAAGTCAAGATCTCCCATTATTCTGCTGCCCTAGGTCCCAGTTAACACACAGCAGCTTGGAACTGGAACAGCAGATGCATTAGAATACTGGGCTGTCAGCCAGTTATCTTAGAGAATTGTCTTAAAAGCAAAGGAACATTAAATTCCTACTTTTTCCAGGTCACATTTTTAGGCAAAAGAAATAAGTGAAACCTTTTTATTTTGGCAAAATTAAGTATCAGTATTAACTGTAATTATAGACTTATATCTGGGAAAGATAAATACACTTGAAGCATATTGCCAAATGACATTTACAAATAAATTGCACTAAGGCTGGGAGGTTCCCAGTCAAGATGGTGGTGTAAGTAAATGCAGTACTCAAATCCTCCCTCAACCACATCAAAATACAATTAAACTACAGAACAACCAGTATTAAGAACCACCTAAAATCTGGCTGAGTAGAAGTCCCACAACTAGGGATTTAAAGAAACCACATCAAGACTGGTAGGAGGGGTGAAGACGTAGATCAAATTGCTGGTGGAACCACATGTGGTGGTTTAAAATCGGGAAAGATATCACAGCTGCAGAGATTCCTTCAAAGGAGCGAGGGGTCCCAACCCCACAAAGGCTCCCAGCCAGGGTTCCAGATCCAGGGAGAGAAGTCCCCATAACTTCTGGCTCTAAAAACCAGCAGGAATTGTGACTGGGTGAGATGGAGAGCTACAGGAGTCCTAGGAAGCTCCTTATAAAGGGGCCATGAACAGTGAGTGCTCCAGGACTGCGGCCGCAGCTTGAAAGGAACCAGGGACATACAGGGAGAAACTGAATTGTTGGGCATCAAGGGAAGAGCTGGAGGGGCGAGCAGCTTTCTGCTAGACAGAAGTGCTGGCAGAGGCCAATGATTCTTTTCTGAGACTCCCACCCACACAGAGCCTGCAGGCGGGTGCCATACCTGATTTTCCATCAGCCTGGCTACCCTGTTTGCCCTGCCTTGAAGATTCCCTGAGACCTCACCCAACTTGCAGGCCCACCCAAGCTGTGGCTTTTCCATACAAATGGCATCTCTTGCCTCATGCTTCAGACTTTCCTAAAATCTTCCAAACAAGCAGCATCTGGCCTCTGTGTACCCGATCCCTCTTGCTAAGTGGCCCTCAGCCTAGCACAGGTGGCAGCCACCCTTGGTTTACACCTTGGCCTCTCCTGGGCACCTCCAAGCCCAGCACAAGCAGCAGTCATCTGCACATCGCTCTGCAGCTCACACTGGATGGCCCCACACAGGGCACAGGCAGCGGCTGACCTTGCACTTCCTGAGAGGTCCTCGAGCCAGTATACCCAGTGGACAGCTTCAGACCATGCTGGATCATAACCCTACCACCTTCATGAGTGACACATTCAAGAGGCAGACTCGGTGAGCACCAAAGCCCCATGGAAGCAAGTCCTGTTCTGTAGGGTTTACTCCTGCACAGCAACTCTTCTGCTATAGTTACAGCTAGTCTTCAAAGCTGATCTTTCTGGAGGTAAATCCCTCCCAGTGATGACAACAGCAATCAAGGTTCAACTACAACAAAACAGTGTGCACAGCCCACACAGGGGTGCACCTGGAGTGCCCAGTTCAGGTGACTGAGGAGGCTGTGCCACTGGGCCCTACAGGTCACTTACTGTGCACGGCTACTTTACCAAGTCTGGGAGATATAGCAGCTCTACTTATTACATAGAAACAAACACAGGGAAGTAACCAGAATGAAGAGACAAAGAAACCTGTCCCAAATGAAAGAACAGGAGAAATATCCAGGAAAGAACTAAACTAAACAAAATTGAGGGAAGCAATCTGTCAGATACAGAGTTCAAAACACTGGTTATAAGGATGCTCAAGGAACTTAGAACTTTAACAAAGAAATGATAAGCATAAAAAAGGACACAGAAACCATGAAAAAGAACCAGTCAGAAATGAAGGATACACTAAGTGAAACAAAGAATAATTTACAGCCCTGGCTGGCTGAATCAGTGGTAGGGCATTGGCCCAGCATGTGGAAGTCCTGGGTTCAATTCCTGGCCAGGGCACACCGGAGAAGTGCCCATCTGCTTCTCCACCCTTTCCCCTCTACCTTCTCTCTGTCTCTCTCTTCCCTTCCCACAGCCAAAGCTCCTTTGGAGCAAAGTTGGCCCAGGTACTGAGGATGGCTCCATGGCCTCCTCCTCAGGCACTAGAATGGCTCCAGTTGCAATGGAGCAATGGCCCAGATGGGCAGAACATTGCCCCCTAGTGAGCATGCCAGGTGGATCCAGGTTGGGCGCATGTGGGAGTCCGTCTCTCTGCTTCCCAGGTTCTCACCTTAGAAAAATACAAAAACAAAAAGAAAAAAAAGAATAATTTACAATGAAATCAACAGTAGAGTAGATAAAGCCGAGAATCAAATTGGCAATTTGGAATATAAGAAAGCAAAAACCACCCAATCAGAACAGCAAAAAGGAAAAATAACCCCCAAAAGTAAAGATAGTGTAAGGAGCCTCTATGACAATTTCAGGTGTATCAACATTCACATTATTGTGGTGCTGAAAGGAGAAGAGAGAGAGCAAGAAATTGAAAACCTATTTGAAAAAAGAATGACAGAAAACTTCCCTAACTTGGTGAAGGAAATAGACATACAAGTCCAGGAAGCACACAGGCTCCCTAACTAGATGAACCCAAAGAGGCAAAGGGTTAAAGACAAACAGAAACTGTTAAAAGCAGCAAAAGAAAAACAGTTAGTTACCTACAAGGGAGCTCCCATAAGACTTTCAGTTGATTTCTCAACAGAAATTTTGAGGCCAGAAGGGAATGGCAAGAAATACTCGAAGTGATGAAAAGCAGTAGAATTAAAGGACTGATAAAGTTTAGAATTAAGGGACTGATAAAGTTTCCCAGACAAGAAAAAGCTCAAAAAGTTCATCACCACCAAAGCAGTATTAAATGAAATGTTAAAGAACTTTTTTAAGAAGAAGAAAAAAATAAAGATTAAAAATATGATTATGAAAAAATATGAAAGGGGAACACGTGTCAACAATTAAAAAAAAGCACTACAAAAGAGAAAATTTAAACATTAGGGTCTGATCTTTGTAGGAACAAGTCTTTGCTTTTCAATTCTGCTTTGCCACATCTTTAAGGTTTTTCTCTGCATTGCCTGTTTCTCGTTGACCTATAAGTCAATGCTCTTTAACATAAACCATTTCCCTTATTGTGCTGGCTTCTCAAACTATGGTCCCCTCTCTACACTTTCTTTCACCACCCAACTCTGAAAAAGATTAGTCTGTATTCTCTGCCTGTTTTCTCAATACCCATATCACTCCTTCCAAAGTAATGTCTGTCCTTCCTCTCCACTGTCATCACAATCAAAAGATCACCAGTAGCCTGCCATGATCTTTTCTCAATTCTCAATCTCCTTGTGGCTTTGACATTACTAACTGCTCACTAACCTATCACCTTTACAAACTCACTTTCCACTGTGCTCACGATGGAACACTATCTAGATTTCCTTCAACCTCAATTCTCTGTCTCTTTTGCCTCATTTTTTTGTTACAGGTTCAAGGGAAACATAATACCCAAGTTTTCCAGCATTTCGCTTTACCCTTGAAGATGGATTCTACCATGTAGAATGGAAGCTTTTCACCCCATTCTTGAATAACTGGTTATTTCTCATTCATTAGCTCTCAATGTAAAGATGATCACTTTTTATAGGATTTCTCTAGCACTCATATCAAAATTCATTGTTTCTCTCTCTCTCTCTTTTTTGGACAGGAAGTAGGATTTATTGGTAGGTATAAGGTGGGGGCAGTACTGAGACTTTCATGAGTGCAGGGCTCACCATTTATCCAGGGGACCATGATTTGAAATGTACCTGATCCCACAGCTACCTGGGATGAGCCACTTTTCAACCACCATGTCTTCAAACTCATCTGCATTATTCTTAGTAAAGCCCCATTTCTTGGAGATGTGGATCTCCTGGCAGTCAGGGAACTTGAACTAGGGCCTCAATCGCAAGCTCCTTCTTCTGCAGCTTGGTGCGGATGGACATGATGACTTGGCCAATGTGGACCCCGACCAGTGTGCCTTGAGGCTTTCCAAAGGCACCCCACATAGCTGCCTGGAGCCTGTCAGCCCCAGCACAGGATGGCCTCTTGTTGATGTGGATGACATGGAGGGGGTAGAGCTGCACTTGGATATAAAAGTCATCATTGCCAGTTTTTCACCATGTACTTGTTGGCACAATACAGGCAGCCGCCAGGACTTCAGAGGAGAGTGTTTGACACCATGTGGCCACAGGGTGGGAACTTGTCCATTTTTGCCTTATTCCACCCCAGGTCAAAGATGGGGATCTTTGCATCAGGGACCCATTTGGCAGAAGCGAGATTTGGGGTATGGCTTGATCTTAGAATACCGGGAGCACTGGGCAGGGCAGTAGTCCATGGCATCACCAGGATTCTTCAGTGGTACACCGAAGAGAAAAGCTAAATGTGTTTTTCCCTTCCTTATCAAACACACATACACCCTTAGTCTCTAGCATAGTACCTTGTTTTCTTCCTTGTACTTATCACAACTTATAATTGTGAATGTGTTTTTGTTTCTTGTCATTCTTCTCAATAAGCACATAGGCTGCATCTGTCTTGCTCACCACTGTATACATGGCACACTGAACAGTCTTACTAAGTCACTGTCAAATAACTGAATAAATAAACTTATTCAATTTTATGAATGGTTTTTAAAACGTATTGCCACTCTAGTCTGTTTCCAAATTGTTCCAAATCCTATTTTAACAGCCCACTGAACATTTCCATGTGACCTGTCATACTACATCTAATATTCATCATGTCAAAAATTCAACTCTTATGCCAACATTTTATTTGCATTACACTATGTAAATAAGATTTCAACACAGCATATATCAAAGTCTGAAGTTACCTGAAGGAGTATATTATGTTCTGTTCCTTACTGGAGTGCTAGCTTATTGTTTGTATACTGTAAGTTCTGAGAAAATATTTGTTGTTAGAGCATTGGTTCCTAAACTTTAGAACAGGGGTCTCAAACTTGCGGCCTGCAGGCCGCATGCGGCCCGCCGAACAATTTTGTGCGGCCCGCAGACTAATCCACGAAGTTCAAAATATTTTGGATAAAATTAAGTAAGCCTAGGGGCCTACTTGTATTTTTCATTTCTCTAGCATCCTAGCTAGATATTAGCTTAGTTAACAGCAGTTGTGATGCGAACTACAGTTTCTGGTCGTTTTGTGACACTGAGTAAACTGCATGTACGATTGTGCTTGTTGTACTGATTTTTTTTTGTTTTCAACTGCAGTGAGAAAAGTGTTGCGTAACAGTTGCCTTTTGTAGACCTAGTGCAGCCCGCCAAAAGGCTGTGATCTTGCTCTGCGGCCCACATGCTGAGTTGAGTTTGAGACCCCTGCTTTAGAACCAACTGAATGTTCATTTACCTTCCAGCCCCAGGCTCGGTCATTGCTATGGCTCCAATACATGTCCCTGCAGTCATCGGGGGGATGAAGCGCTTAATTTGTTCTTCTGAGCCATAGTTTGCAATATAGGGCATGATGATATCTGAATGAAGACTAAAACCTGGGCCTGAACAATTCGAATATGCCCTTAGGGGAAAAAAAGTAGAAAATTTAAAGCATAAAATAGTTATTTTGTTCTGTTCTTAGTTTCTTTGATTTTCAATTTAAAAAAACAACAGAATATTAAAGATCTTAGTGTTATAATAACCTGTCTCCCCGCAAACCTATAAAGTTCCTGAAGGTTTTCTCTTTTAGTTGTTACTATTCTTTTAATTTCTGGCTTTAACATAATAATAATACTCTAGTAAAGCTCAATGAACACTTACTTAATAAATTAAAAGATAAAACATTTAAAAATATTAATTACATACAACTGTATTACCTTAACACCGAAACTATTTCCATTTTGTTGAATCTTTACCATATCAATATATTCTAATATAGCTGCAGTCATAGCATGAATTTTGAACTTAGTTGTCTTCTTTTTAAATTGTATGAAAAAATCCTATCTTTTACATAGTTGTCATAATAATAATAATCCTATGCAATAGCTACAAAATATTACAAATTGCTTCCTCACCAGTGGTGGTGCAGTGGATCAAGTGTCTGCCTAGGATGCTTGAGGGCCTCGTTTTAAAACCCTGAGGTTGCTGACTTGGGTGTGGAATCATGTCACTGGCTCAGCTTGAGCCCCTTGGTCAAGGCACTTATGAGAAGCAATTGATAAACAACTAAAGTTAAGCAACTATGAATTGAGGCTTCTCAGTAAAAAAATTACAAATTGCGTATGTACTATAATTTACCTTTTCATTCTTCCCTGCCAGATATTTAGATTGCTTCCAAATCTGGAAGATTATGTTCTAGTATGATAAGGATTTCTTGACATATTTGCTGGGTTTTTTTCCTGTTAAATTATTTCCTTAAGATAAATTCCCTAAAGTAGCATCCTGGAGCAAAGAGCAGAAAAGTTTTCATTTTTTTCTTTGTATCCATATTTTTAATCCCCAAAGCATTTTTTGTTTTTTACAATGCCACCAGGGGCATGAGTATGTCACTTTCACTGCAGCCTTGTCAATACTGGGTATTACAATTTTTTGTTTTCACTAACTTTGTAGATACTCAAAATGACACATCCTGGTTAACTTAATTTGCATTTAATTGGTAGGAAGAATGAACTTTTTTAATCTAAAAAAACCTATTTGCATTTCTTTTTTTGCTGAATTGTTGGTTACAAACAAGATGCAACTTCAAACATCCCTATACTTACTGCTCCTCCACAACAACAGCTGAGGAGTAAAAGTCCGCACCAATGCCACCATGGCGCTCTGCAATATTGACACCGAGCAGTCCTTGTTTTCCAGCTTTTTCCCAAAGTTCTCTACTCACTTCTCCAGCTTTCTCCCATCTGCAAATAACAAGTGTTTTTAAAATAACAAGACCTTTCTTTATATATATTTTTAAAAGTGTCCCTGACTGGTTATCTCAGAGCATCATCCTGATTCTCCAAGGTTGTGGGTTTGATCCTCTGTCAGGGCACATACAAGAATCAACCAACCAATGCATAAGTAAGTGGAACAACAAATCAATGTTTTTCTCTCTCTCTCTCTAAAAGCAATAAATAAAAAAAATAAAAATAAAAAGTGACAACTGAAATTCATGAATGATTTTGTACAGAAACACTCTTTTAATTTTAGGCAATTGTTGTTGACACTGTCCGTACCTTTCTATTTACATCTGACTTTTATTATTTCTCCTCCTTCTTGTTCTGTTCCTTACTTCTTCATATTTGTCACTTTTCTCCTCTGTTCCTCCTCCTTACTATTTATTGGTCCTGCAAATTGCACCCACTGATATTCATGGGTGTAGTTTCTCTCAGCTGGTACTCTTAGGCAACAAGCTTAGTTGTGTCATATAGTCATGGAATTTGCCCAGCCTGTCCCGTAGACAGGTGCCTTCTGCATATTTCCTTATTGCTGAACTTATGGAGTAAGCATATATAAATACTGACAAGAGCTACAGTTTAGGTAGGAACAATGGAAGAGCAGAAGCACCTTGCAGCACAGGTCTGTGAACTCAACTTCTGAAAGGATTATATGTTTGGGTGAGATTTTGCAACCTCTGTTCCATTTTCTCTAAAAATGAGAATGGCATGATGAAGATAGATATGGCTAGCTGGAGATAGTTAAAGACTCTGAGAATTTTTAAAAAAGTGGTAGTTAGGTGTAGTTAGTAAGAGACAGGGTATTTGATTAAAGGTAAATAAAGATACCTCAAGAAATTTTAAATAAAAGAGTTTACTATGTGTTGTTTTGGTGTTTTGGATACTGCTTGAAGTGGAAATATTTTTTATTATCGACTCTAATTTATCAACTGCTATCATTTTTACTTTAAGTGCTCACCAATAATTTTTCTGGGGTGGAATTTAAAAGGCTAAAGAGATTAATAAAAATTTATTTTAGAATGAAGTATACTAATTTTTTGTTTTTGTTTTTAAGAAGCTAGTTGCTTTTCACCAAAGACCAGTTTATACATGGCATCAGACTTTAGCTGGTTTCAGTCAGTATTATCAAGAAGTATTAATAAGAATGTAATGGAAGCTATTTCTAAATAATTTGTAAAAATCATTCTAATTGTAGAAAAGTATTAGCATTGAGTAAATTTTGGAAGCAGAAAAATATGGAATTGACTGATATTTTATTCTCACTTAACCAGTTTTCAAAAATGTTATTCTTAGGCCTGACCTGTGGTGGCGCAGTGAATAAAGCATCAACCTGGAAATGCTGAAGTCGCCGGTTCGAAACCCTGGGCTTGCCTGGTCAAGGCACAAATGGGAGTTGATGCTTCCTGCTCCTCCCCCCTTCTCTCTCTGTCTCTCTCCTTTCTCTTTCCCTCTCTCTCTCCTTTCTAAAATGAATAAATAAATAAATTAATTAATTAAAAATGTTATTCTTAGATTGACTTGTAGATTTTCAATTAATTTTTTTTAATTTATTAATTTGAGAGAGAGACAGAGACAGAGACAGAGAGAGAGAAAAACATCGATCTGTTCCTGTATGTGCCCTGACTGGGGACTGAAACAACAACATTTGTGCTTCAGGACTATGATCCAATCAACCAAGCTATCCAGCCAGGACTTGATTTTTTTAAAATTGAGATCTAAATGACATATAATATTATTAGTTTCAGCTGTACAACATAATAATTTGTTATTTGTATACATTGTGAAATGAACATGACAATAAGTCTAGTTAACATTTGTCCTCATACAGTTATAACTATTTTCTTGTGATGAGAACTTTTAAGATCAATGCTCAAATATGCAATACAGTATTATTAACTATAGTCACCATGCTGTACATCACATCTCCATGACTTAATTATTTTATAACTGAAAATTTATACCTTTGACCCCCTTATTTTCAAATTGTATATTTTAAGTTTCATTTACAAAGCTTTGAGCTACCCTGAAAATCCTGTAATTATACAGCACTATACTGAAGACAGTAAAAAAGGTTTATAAAGCACTGGGCACAATGCTTTTTTAATAGAACACACAGCATTTTAGAAAATAGGTCTTATTGTATTTCTAGTGTACATTGGTTAAAAGAAAAATATGCCACTTACTCTGCATGATGAGGACTCACTTCTTCTTGAAAAAACTTCCTTACATTTTCCCGTAAAATGTCATGTTCTGAAGAGAAAATTCTTCTAATTCCTATGTCTGTTAATTTTTTAGCAGAATGAGTTTCTAGACGTTCCTCTCCTCCAGAATGAGAACATCTTAAAAATATATATACAGTAAGAAAATTAATTAAATTGCTATTCTTCATATGCAAATTAGCGTTACTGACCAACATGGCAAAAATCTTGATTCTCCCCCGCACCCTCTGGAGACACTTAGGTGCAGGTAGAAAGAAGCTAAAATTTACAAACCTGTTCATATTTGAGCATCACCACTTTTGGTAGGATCTACCATCCCTGGATGACATTAAGAAGTAATTTATCCTTATTTAAGTATTTTGTCTCATTTTGTTTTATGTTTGTTTTTTTTAGTTGTTTTAATTTGTTAATACAATCTGACGTGCTTTTTAATCAGAACCTTTAGTTGTGAACATTTACTACTACAATGTCTATATGTGATCTGTTTTTTATCTTCACAAAAAATGTTCTGGTTCCTATTTTGTCATCAAAATAATTTTTAATGGCTTATATATTAATTTAGTCAACAAAAAATATTTTTTGAGTGCCTATTATGTATCAGACACTGTTCAGGTAAATTGGAATATAACAGTGAGCAAAACAAAGATCGCTGTCTTCAGGCTGACTTTCTAGAAAGGGAGACTGAATAATAGTAAATGATCAATAAATTAAAGAAGCAAAGAAAAGGAGAACAGGAATCAGACTGTGCGTCTGAATGGGGCAGGAACAAAGGATGCAGTATGAAATAGCAAAAGAATATCAGGCCAAAGATAAGATTAGAGCAAAGGCTGTAAGCAAAATGGTATATGATGTATTCTAGAAAGAGCAAGAAGGCCAAGTGTGGATGGAGTGAGTAAAGTGAGAAGAGGAGCAGTAGCTGAGTTGAAAGGTGATAGGACCAGGACATGCAGGATCCCTGCAGACCACTGTCATATTACATCAAATGGACTAAAATTAGTCCATTATCCCATAATTAAAATGATAGGTCCCAATTTCTTGCTAGTAAATGTAAAACTGTAAGAAACACATTTGTCCATATAGGCTTGGTTTTCCATACTTGGGAATTTTTCCTCAGGGGGGGAAAAATATGCTGAGACTAGGAAACTGGTGCTTTAAGACACTGACTCACTTGTCAAATAATTAGTAAGCAAAAGAGAATTTACATTCAAATCCACCTGGATTTTAAATATTTTATTTCTCATGTTATGTTAAGGAAACCTTTGGAACATTTCTAAGTAAAATACACCAAAATACAGGCAAGTGACAGAAGTACCAGGAAGAATAATGACTTCCAGTTCAGTCAAGAATGTTCCTGAGCCTGATCAAGCGGTGGCGCAGTGGATAGAGCCTCGGACTGGGATGTGGAGGACCCAGGTTCGAGACCCGGAAGTCACCAGGTTGAGCGCGAGCTCATCTGGTTTGAGCAAGGCTCACCAGCTTGAGTACAGGGTCGCTGGCCCGAGCAAGGGGCCCCCCGGGTCAAGGCACATATGAGAAATCAATCAATGAACAACTAAGGAGCGGCAACGAAGAATTGATGCTTCTCATCTCTTTCCCTTCCTGTCTGTCCCTATCTGACTCTCTCTGTCTCTGCCACAATAAATAAATAAGTAAATATTTAAAAAAAAAAAAAAAAAAGAATGTTCCTGAGAGTACATGCAGAGGGAATAAAATCAAGTTTGTTGGGACATCCAGTCCTTACTTTAAAGAACAAGGAACCTGTACTGAAGACATTGGCCTTTTTCCTCCCTATAAAGACCAGGAAATCTGTATTGAACAAATTGGCCATTTTTTTCTCCCTAAGGTAATAAACTGCTACTAATCTAACAGGAGAGGCGATTATTATTATTATTAAAATCCTCATTTACATTATAAAGGACAGACAGTCTCTACCATTTGGCAATATTTGGGAGCTGGTTATATATACACAAGCTCCAATCTCACCTCAGATCTACTGAATTAGGTTCTGTATTTCCCTAAGTGATTCATTCCTATGCACATTAAAGTTTAAGAAGCCTACTGTAATAAAACTACAATACCTGCCCTATTCAGAGGGTCCTGAGGTCCTCCTTTTCCCAATATTTTCTCTATGAGAAATTTTCTTCCTATACTTCAACCAAAATAACTCTTCACAGTAGACATAAAGCAGAAGCAGATATGAGAATTGAGCTGTTTTCTATTGAGCTGGACTTTAAGGGATCTGCAAAAGTGTAAAACAATGTCACTCTTCTTGTTTTTTTAGGGGGGGGGAAGGATTATTTTTCATAAAAATGTTAAAATGCATCGGTTTATTTGTTACTTTTAAATGAATTAAACAGTTGTAAATTTTGTTTTATAGCTATCTATTGATATTGACATAGGTAGGTGCAACCCACATAAACAAAAGACCTTCGGGATTCTCTATTTTCAAGGGCATAATGAAATCCTGATACCAAAGACTCTGAGGATCACTGTTTTAATGAAGTTCTGGGACGGAGCTAAGAAAAGTATGTGTATATTATAGTCAAGTCACATTCTCCCTGAAGCCTTCCTAACCCTCCTCAGGAATAGCACCTATAGTATCTTAGAGTGCCACAACATTATAATGAGCTAATTTATCTGTCCTCATTATTAGTTACGCTCATCATTAGTGAATCCTCAATGATTCCAGTTTCACCAAGGAATGGATTTTATGTGCCCCACAGCATCTGAGGCTTTTGATCTTATAAACACTATCTGCATAGTCACTGAGCCATTTGGAAACTGTCTCCACTAATTTCTGTTTTATTAATAAAAGCATTAGTTAGTAAGTCCCAAATTAAGGTCCTTGTCGGATGGGGCGGCGGCCAGGTCTCTCCCCTCAGGGGCTGTCTTCTGGGGAAGCCGTCTCCAGGTGGGCGGATGCTGTCTTCAGATCTGCGAGGTGTGTCAGTCCCGCTCCTTAGTACCCTCTGGACTGACGCCTTCAGCCACAGTTCTTCTGGTTTTGTTTTTTCCTTTTTATTGAATTCTTTTTGGGTGACATTGTTTAACAAAATTATACAGGTTTAACTATATACAGTCAGTATAATTATACAGGTTAATTATAACAAAATAGTACAGTTACAGAAAGATAAGTCCCACATGAATCCCCTCACACATGGAATCTAATGAACAAAACGAACTAACAAGTAAAATAGAGACAGGCTGATACCTGGAGAGCGGCTGGCAGTTAGAGGGTTGGGGAGAGTGGAGGCACTGAGCTACAAGGAAGAGACTCAAGGGCACGGACTTCAGCCGCAGTTCTAAGAGCCGAAGGTCGCAGCCTAGCCGAGCCGCGGCGGTTGACCCCCGCCCCGCTTCCAGCGCCCACCGCGAACCCGACCGCCGGGGCGAGCCGGGAGAGCGAAGGTTCAGCGGAATGTCCCCGCTCGCCGTTCCCCCGGCCCGCTGCCTCCCCTCGTACGCTCGCGAGCGCAGCCGGGTCCCAAGCCCCCAGAAAGCCCCCTCATCCTCCCGGGCTTGGACGACTGGCGGCCGCGGGCACTCACCTCGCGGACCGCGGAGGGCGCTGCGCGCACCGGCCGCCCCACAAGCGCAGAGACCCGCGGAGGAGGCGTGAGGTCATGGCTGGGACTGGGCAGAGTTCTTGGGGCGTCAGACGTGACTTCCTGGCGACTCCAGGGCGGGGCCCTGGTGGGCGGACTGTCCGGGGGACCGTCCCACTCCTCAGTCCTGGCCAAGAAACGACCCGCAGCTGCCAGGATCCATGCTTCCCGAGCGCCCTGTCAGGGTCCGTCCCCGTCCCCCCACCCCCTTCCCCGGCCGGCGGGCTGAGCGCAGCCGAGGTGTCGCACGGAGTCTTACAGAGTAAGAAGCAAAAGGGCTCCTTCTCTTTGCAACATTCTTACCAGTTCGTCCGTTGTTCGTTTTAGAACTGTTGAACCGCTTTGAGACACGATGTCAGCCACGGAGTTTCAAAATGCTCCCAAAAGTAAACCTATGAAAAGATGTTTCTTGTTGATTTTTTTTCTTGTTTTAACATTGAAAGTTGATTTACTTCGCACAGATAACTATACAAACACTATTTTCAAAGAATTGTGCTGTTATCATTTTTTTTTTTCTAGCAGAAATTAGTGACCACTTCCTGGAAAAAAAAATACATTCAGCTCTTCAACCTATTTGATTTGAAGTCATGTCTTGCCATTTCTTTTTCCTCAAGTCATCCAAAGCTGCTGCTTCTTTTTTTTTTAAATTAAATTTAACAAGATATTAATCAATAAGAGTACATAGGTTTTGGGTGAATGTTTCTATGGCATTTGAACTGTTGATTATATTGTATACCCATCACCCATGTATACAATACTATTTTATAATTGACGATTCAAGTGAATGAAGTCTGAGCTATTGTAATTTATGGATTTGTTTTTTTTGTTTTTTTTGGTACTGGGATATCTGAAAGTTTTGAACTCTAAAGAGTGCATAATGTATTTTAGGGCCATTATAATAATTAAGGACAATTATCAAGGGCCTGAAAGGATGCAAGTGAAAAAGAGATTTTGTGTTAGAAAGTAAGAACTAAGAACTAACTGAATGTAGTATATAAAAAATATTTAAAAAAAAGAAAGATTCTAAACAGCAGCAGGTGAATACTGGTTGACCAGGATGCCTCAGTCTCCCCATGCAGGCTTGCTAGAATTCTTGACTTACTGGCTGGCCATCTTAAACCACCCTGACCATTAGGAATGTACACCAGGGTATTTACTAGCTTCACGGGATCAATGAAGATAATAATAAAACACTATTTCAGTGTGCCTCAGTGTAGTCTGAAAGTAATTACAGCAGTTGCCCTTGTTGAATCAGAATATCTGATGGTAATGTCCAGGCTTCTGCATAGTAAACATGTCTTACGGGAGTGGGTTGTTTTGTTTTGTTTTTTTAAAGGCTTAATGAATTCACTAATATGGTGGCCAGAGCTGGAGCCTCATCCTCTGCATAGACTCTCCTGTGGAACTTTGCTAGAAGATCAGTGAATTCCCAATTGGGAAACTTGGTGAACATGGTCTCTTTAGAAGTGTGTGGGTGAGATAACTGTAGATCTTGGAGATAGAATGACAGGTGGACTTGGCAAAGTTGCCCAGGGGGTGCAGTGCAGCCTCCTTCATACCAGTCATCCTCAGCAGCTTCTTGGGCCCAGGGGCCTAGATGATAACAGTGCCTCTAGGGGTAGGGGGGAGGTGTGCTAGCACAGAGATGCAATGGCCTGTGACCTTGTGAGGGAGGGTATGGGCCCTGTGGATCTTGATCCCTGAGTAGCCTTGCCACCCTGCATTTATGGAGGTGGAGATGGGACCTTGACCCCACACATGGTGGCTATCTCTTTGGAGCATTCAACACCCAGACCAAAGCCCTTATAGTCCCTGAGGGCAACAAATGCCTTGAACTTGGTCCAGTGGCTAGCTCAGCTCTACTTTTGCATGAACTTAATCTTCAAAGATTTTGCCCTATTTGCAACATGCATGTATTCTTTTCCTCTATTATTTGAGAATAAGTTGGATACATTATGCCTTTTCACCCCTAGTGTATATTCCCTAATCACAAAGGAGGTCCCTTAATAACTAGAGCACAGTTATCATATGTGGATATTTAACCCTGATATAATATTAACCCTTTGAGTAGTGACTTTTTTTCATGCTTGCTCACCTGCAGGAGTGAGTTCTTTTCAAAAAATGAAATTAATGCCTGACCAGGCGGTGGCGCAGTAGATAGAGCATCGGACTGGGATGCGGAACACCCAGGTTCGAGACCCCGAGGTCACCAGCTTGAGGGCGGGTTCATCTGGTTTGAACAAAAACTCACGAGCTTGAGCCCAAAATCGCTGGCTTGAGCAAGGGGTTACTCGGTCTGCTGAAGGCCCGCGGTCAAGGCACATATGAGAAAGCAATCAATGAACATCTAAGGTGTCGCAATGAAAAACTGATGATTGATGCTTCTCATCTCTCCATTCCTGTCTGTCAGTCCCTGTCTATTCCTCTCTTTGACTCTCTCTGTCTCTGTAAAAATCAAACAAACAAAAAACAAACAAAAATATGAAATTAGTTAGTTACACTTTTATTAACTTAAAATCATGTTTGTTTGATAACCAATTGATGGAAACAAGAAGAACATATATTTGCCTTTTTTAAATGTTGCCTTACACATTTTTAAAATGAAAATTTTTGAATGATTATATTCTGGATGATCAGGAGGCATGAGGATATACATGAACATTCATACAACTCAAAGGGTTAATCGACAGTTCATATTCCAATTCAACAAGTGTCCCAATAATACCTTTTTGTTATAATTAACTATGTTAAAACAAAACAAAACAAAAAAAACAGAGACCAGCCTGGAAAATTCACTGATAAGACAAAACCAGTTTAGCCATACAAACAAAGCTTAATTTAATCCAACAAAGTTTAGATTAATTAACTTGACCTGGGCTATTTATTGCCTATGCCTCTGAAAATCAGATGCAAAACTTGAACTATTTCCCAAGGTTGATATGAAGTAACCACTGACCAATTCCCTATCATTTAAGAAAATTCTAATATTATAACCAGTCACTGTGAAGAATAGACAGTCACTGTTTCCTCAGTAGGTAAGCTGCTTTATGACAGTGTACCTCTGAATCTCATTCCATGTTATAATTGGAGTGTTTCTGAGTCTTAGAACTGTCTTTCTGGTGTGTGTGCAATAACCTTGCACTAATTGGAAAAGAAGTAAAACTATAATTATTTGCAGATGATATGATATTGTATATAGAAAACCCTAAAGTTGCAGTAAAAAAATTACTAGACCTGATAAATAAATTCAGCAACATGGCAGGATATAAAATCAATACTCAGAAATCAGAGGCATTTTTATACACTAACAATGAACTGTCAGAAAGAGAAATTAAGGAATCAATCCCCTTTACCATTGCAACCAAAAAAATAAAGTACCTAGGAATAAATTTAACCAGGGAGATTAAAGACTTGTACTTGGAAAATTATAAAACATTGATAAAAGAAATCAGGGAAGATACAAACAAGTGGAGGCATATACCATGCTCATGGTTAGGAAGAATAAACATCATTAAAATGTCTATATTACCCAAAGCAATTTATAAATTCAATGCAATACCGATTAAAATAACAATGACTTACTTCAAAGATATAGAACACATATTCCAAAAATTTATATGGAACCAAAAGAGAACACAAATAGCCTCAGCAATCTTGAAAAGGAAGAATAAAGTGGGAGGTATCACACTTCTGGATATCAAGTTATATTATAAGGCCATTGTACTCAAAACAGCCTGGTACTGGCATAAGAACAGGCATTTAGATCAATGGAACAGAACTGAGAACCCAGAAATAAACCCACACTTTTATGGACAACTGATATTTGACAAAGGAGGTAAGAGCATACATTGGAGTAAAAACAGCCTCTTCAACAAATGGTGTTGGGAAAATTGGACAGCTACCTGCAAAAAAATTAAACTAGACCACCAACTTACACCATTCACAAAAATAAACTCAAAGTGGATAAATGACTTAAATGTAAGCCTTAAAACCATAAGCATCTCAGAAGAAAACATAGGCAGTAAGCTCTCTGACATCTCTCGCAGCAATATACTTGCTGATTTGTCTCCACAGGCAAGTGAAATAAAAGACAGAATAAACAAATGGGACTTTATCAAACTAAAAAGTTCCTGCACAGCTAAAGACAATAAGAACAGAATACAAAGACAAACTACACAATAGGAGAATATATTTGACAATGTGTCTGATAAGGGATTAATAACCAAAATTTATAAATAACTTGTAACACTTAATACCAGGAAGACAAACAATCCAATCCAAAAATGGGCAAAAGAAATTAATAGACACTTCTCCAAAGAAGACACACAGATGGCCAATAGGCATATGAAGAAATGCTCAACATCACTAATTATTAGAGAAATGCAAATTAAAACCACAATGAGATATCACCTCACACCAGTCAGAATGGCGCTCATCAATAAAACAACACAGAATAAGTGCTGGCGAGGATGTGGAGAAAAGGGAACCCTCCTGCACTGCTGGTGGGAATGCAGACTGATGCAGCCACTGTGGAAAACAGTATGGAGATTCCTCAAGAAATTAAAAATCGAACTGCCTTTTGACCCAGCTATACCACTGTTAGGAATATACCCCAAGAACATCATAGCACTGTTTGAAAAGAAGAAATGCACCCCCCATGTTTATGGCAGCATTGTTCACAATAGCAAAGATTTGGAAACAGCCCAAGTGTCCATCAGAGCACGAGTGGATTAAAAAGCTTTGGTATATATATACTATGGAATACTACTCAGCCATAAGAAATGATGACATCAGATCTTTTACAACAACATGGATGGACCTTGATAACATTATACTGAGCGAAATAAGTAAAACAGAAAAAACTAAGAACTATATGATTCCATACATAGGTGGGACATAAAAATGAGACTCAGAGACATGGACAACAGTGTTGGGGTTACAGGGTGGGGGGGGGGAAGAAGACGGAGGGGGTTGGGGGAGGGGAAGGGCACAAAGAAAACCAGTTAGAGGGTGATGGAAGACAATTTTATCAATGTCACCCCATCAAAATTAATAATAATAATAAAAAAGAATGTGTCTCATGGCTAATTCAGGCAGTTAGAAGAATAGTATAAGGATGCTAATTCTGCTTCTCAGGCCACATCCTGCAAAAGGGGCCCCAAGAAAATTGGTAGTTTGGCTCCTCTGATTTTGCCAATTGGATTAAAAAAAAAATAGGTCAGGAACGCCCTGAAATGGAACTAACAATACATGAGCATAAATTTAAAGGACTTTTAGATACTGGAGCTGATGTATCTGTTATTGCTAAGCTACATTGGCCTCCTTCCTGGCCCACTCATGCAGCAGCCACAGAATTACAAGGTATAGGGCAGAGTAAACCCCCTCAACAAAGTTCTAGTTTTCTACATTGGGAAGATTAAGAAGGTCATTCTGGATTTTTTAAGCCTTATGTGCTCCCTGGATGGCCAGTTAATTTGTGGGGTAGAGATGTTTTGAAAAATATGGGAGTGTTGCTTGTCAGTCCTAATGGTTTAGTCAGTACTCAAATGCTTGATCGGGGATTTATGCCCACTAAGGGACTAGGGAAAGAACAGCGAGGAATTCTCACTCCCATAGAAGTGGCATCCAATACCAGAAGGTGTGGACTAGGATATCAAAATTTAGCATAGGGGCCTTGGTAGCTCCTGCTACCTTAATAATGCATTGTGCAGACCCAATTACTTGGAAATCAGATAATCCTGTATGGGTAGACCAATGGCCCCTTTCTCAGGAGAAACTTAGGGCAGCTGCTCAACTGGTACAAGAGCAGCTACAGTTTGGGCACATTGAACCATCTAATAGCCCATGAAATACACTTCCATATTTTGATCTTGTTGCCTCCTGGATTATCAAGGGGCATAGGCGACCCTTACAGTTTATAGGTTTTGAGCCTCAAAATTATTGTTGTTCCTTTTTTCAAAGGATCAACAACAATGGCTCTGGGAAACTTCCACTAAATGGCAAATCGGTCTTGCAAATCAATGAACAACTTTATACTGAAACTGTCAACTTAAAATCAGCTCAAAGTCTAGAATTATATGCCATTATCATGGCTTTTCAGCATTTGCCATATTCCCCCTTTAATCTATATACAGACAGCAAATATTTACTTATGGTGTTTCCACTATAAAGACTGCTGTCTTAGGGACAAATGCTGATGAACTATTTCAGCAGTTCCTCCTTCTTCAAAGACTTGTATGTCAACATAGAGCTCCATGATTTATAGGACATACTTGAGCTCACTCCATGCTCCCTGGAGCTTTAGCACAAGGGAATGCCCTCCTATTTTTTTTTTTTTTTGTATTTTTCTGAAGTTAGAAATGGGGAGGCAGTCAGACAGACTTCCGCATGCGCCCAACTGGGATCCACCTGGCACGCCTACCAGGGGGAATGCTCCGCCCATCTGGGGTGTTGCTCTATTGCAACCAGAGCCATTCTATTGTCTGAGGCAGAGGCCACAGAGCCATCCTCAGCCCCCAGGCAAACTTTGCTCCAATGGAGCCTTGGCTGCCGGAGGGGAAGAGAGAGACAGAGAGGAAGGAGAGGGGGAGGGGTGGAGAAGCAGATGGGCACCTCTCCTGTGTGCCCTGGCTGGGAATCGAACCCAGGACTTCTGCATGCCAGGCCAACACTCTACCACTGAGCCAACCGGCCAGGGCCTAGGAATGCCCTTATTGATCAAGCTACCCAAAAGAAAATTATTTGGAGCAACCATGACAGATCGAGCAATTCAGTCTCATACTATTCATCACCAGAACGCTGCAACCCTGTGTAAACAGTTTCAATTTTCTCAGGAAGCAGTGCAGCAGACTGGGAAAGCCTGTCCAAGGGGTCCTATACTACAATCTGCCCCTTCATTTGGAGTTAACCCTCAAGGACCCCTACCAGGACAACTTTGGCAAATGGATGTTACTCATATACCTTCATTTGGCAAACAGTCTTATGTCCACGTTACAGTGGATACATATTCTGGATTTATAGTAACCTCTGTCAGAACAAGAGAGGCTGCTAAGCATGTTATAGCTCATTGTCTGTATGCGTTGTTCTATTATTGTATTTCCTAAACTGGTTAAACTGACAATGCTCCTGCATATGGAGCAAAAGCATATACTGTATTTTGTCATTCTTATAATCTTTAAAGTCAAGGTATTATTAAAGTGTACTCAGCAAATATTTTAAGGTCAATTTAAAAATTTTTAAAAGTCATATCCTGGAACTCCTACAGGTCTACCATGTCATGCTTTTTTTTTTTTTTTTTTTTTTTTTTTTTTTCATTTTTCTGAAGCTGGAAACAGGGAGAGACAGTCAGACAGACTCCCGCATGCGCCCGACCGGGATCCACCCGGCACTCCCACCATGGGGCGACGCTCTGCCCACCAGGGGGCGATGCTCTGCCCATCCTGGGCGTCGCCATATTGCGACCAGAGCCACTCTAGCGCCTGAGGCAGAGGCCACAGAGCCATCCCCAGCGCCCGGGCCATCTTTGCTCCAATGGAGCCTCGGCTGCGGGAGGGGAAGAGAGAGACAGAGAGGAAGGCGCGGCGGAGGGGTGGAGAAGCAAATGGGCGCTTCTCCTATGTGCCCTGGCCGGGAATTGAACCCGGGTCCTCCGCACGCTAGGCCGACGCTCTACCGCTGAGCCAACCGGCCAGGGCCCATGTCATGCTTTTTACTTTAAAAAATTTTAAATTTCTTTTCAATGCTGATGAACAGGAGACGTCAAATCTTTTTCTCCTGCAAACTACTACCTTCTTTATTTGATCCAGTTAATAACACTGTTTTGTCTTTTTCCAAATAGCTCCAGATATATGGAAAAGATTTATATAGGCAGATGAGGATTCTCAAACCCCTCAGTGAGATCTTCTGAGTGTGGTTTTTAAGATATCAAGAGGCAGGGCCCTGGCCGGTTGGCTCAGCGGTAGAGCGTCGGCCTGGCGTGCGGGGGACTCGGGTTCGATTCCCGGCCAGGGCACATAGAATAAGCACCCATTTGCTTCTCCACCCCACCCCTCCTTCCTCTCTGTCTCTCTCTTCCCCTCCCTCAGCCAAGGCTCCGTTGGAGCAAAGATGGCCCGGGCACTGGGGATGGCTCCTTGGCCTCTGCCCCAGGCGCTAGAGTGGCTCTGGTCGTGGCAGAGCGATGCCCTGGAGGGGCAGAGCATTGCCCCCTGGTGGGCAGAGCATCGCCCCTGGTGGGCGTGCTGGGTGGATCCCGGTTGGGCGCATGCAGGAGTCTGTCTGACTGTCTCTCCCTGTTTCCAGCTTCAGAAAAATAAAAAAAAAAAAAAAAAAAAAAAAAGATATCAAGAGGCAGAAAAATCCCAATAGAGATCAGGGGAACTACCAGCTTTTAGGATACACCCTTAAAGGCTCCAACACCCCAAAGAGGTCTCACAGGAAGCCTGCCAGACTTACATGCCTCTGCTGTGAGGAAACAGGGACACTGAAATGTAGGCTTCCTCCTCGCTCCTCTAAGGGAGGGTTCAGTCTCTTCCAGCCCTGCTCCAGATACCTATGACCTAATCTTGCCCAGAATGCTGGGGTTTGCCACTGAAGGCTGAAGGTGCCCAGGGCTGTTGGCCCCATCTACGACACTGTGGACGAGTCTAGGGTATTTCTTTCAAGAAGCAAGTAAACTGATCTCATTTGCACAAGGGCCACTTAACTATGTCTTGCCTGAATAGTCAGGTTTTTTATTCTTCCCTCGAAGATCTCTTTTGTGGGTGTTGATAGTCCTATTTTCTGCTGCTTTGTTTAATATATAGTGTTTCCTTTATTCTTCCTACCTCAATGCCCCACTCATATTTCAGGCTGGGACCTACTCCTAATTTAGAGCTCTCTTTCCCCCTTTTGCCAACTTCTATTATGAATCTACCTTTGCCACCCAGCTTAGTGTATCCCAAGGTTCTCTTTACCAAGCCACAGTTGCAGAGCTCCAGGGAAAAGCAACCTGGTCTCATCTCTCCAGGCAGAGGAGAACAGAAGCTCCATCTCCACACATGCTGCAGATGGCTTTTCCAGTCTATCTGAATCATTACCAGCTAGAAGCAGTGGTCATTGGGACTTGGACATGAGCTGCAAAGTATAGAATTGTGACAACAATTTCAGTGCCGTGTGGACTTTTCCTGGACTCTTACTCCTTGGGATAGCTCCTAACAGACTGAACTGGGATTGGGTTGCATTTTTCAGGGATTTGGCATGGTGTTGGGGCCAACTTGGACATGGTGAACATGTTAAGGATACTACTCTTTTATGGATTCTTGCTGTATTGGCCAGGAGTTTGCTTAAAGGCTTTAATCACTATAAAAAAAAATAGAAGATTGGATAAAGAAGATGTGGCACATATACACCACGGTATACTATTCAGCCATAAGAGATGATGACATCGGATCACTTACAGCAAAGTGGTGGGATCTTGATAGCAGTATATGGAGTGAAATAAGTAAATCAGAAAAAAACAAGAACTGCAGGATTCCATACATGGGTGGGACACAGAAGCGAGACAAAGAGACATGGACAAGAGTGTGGTGGTTATGGGGGGCAGGGGGAAGGAAGGAGGGAGTGGGGGAGGGGGTGGGGAGGGGCACAAAGAAAGCTAGATAGGGGGTGATGGAGAGCCGTCTGACTTTGGGTGATGGGTATGCAGCAGAATTGAATGACAGGATAACCTGGACATGTTTTCTTTGAATATATGTACCCTAATTTATTGATGTCACTCCATTAAGATAAAAATTTATTTATTAAAAAAAGGCAATATAAAATAATGTATATAATATGTATTTAAGATTTTTAAAATAAAAACAAGGTACCACTAAAGGTTAACATTTTAAAATTCAAGGTATACTAAATTATAAGATTGATCTGCTGACAGCTTATCTTTCATTTTGTGATATTTCCCCCCTATATTCTGGTTTCTGTTTGGGAAAAAGTTGAGAGGATATATGGCTTAGAACTAGCAGAGGAATTTATGGATTCATTCAAGTTAACATTTCAAAATAGATGGCTCAGGGCTCAGAGTCTAGGCACTGGATTTTGGAGGCCCAGTAGAACCACTACAATTTGTGTGATCTTGGTTAAGTTAAACTCCCTATAACTTAGTTTTCTTGTTGTAAAATGGAGGTAATAATAAAGTCACCCCCGAGAACAAAAAAACAAACAAACAAAAAAAAACCTTGGACTGATTCTACTTCGGTGATTCATTGGTTTTATTTTAGCTATTTCTGAATCTTTAACAAGTCCAAATCTGGCACACTTCCTCCAGATGTTCTTTTTCATTCAGGCCACTGACATTTTTTTGAAGAGTAAAAGCCAGATAACTTGTATAAGTAACTTAGTTTTGTTGTTTTGAGGTTTCCTTATGGCAAAATTGGTGCATACATAATATGATGTCAGTACAACGATTAGAATCTTCCTGGTGCAAGTTTGTCCCATTCTTGGTGAGTTTAATTTGAACTTCTTTAATTTTAATCCTTTAATTTGATCCATTTGCTTAAAATGGTGTCCACCAGTTTTCTTCATATGAGAAAGCAATCAATGAACAACTAAGGTGTTGCAACGCGCAACGAAAAACTAATGATTGATGCTTCTCATCTCTCCGTTCCTGTCTGTCAGTCCCTGTCTATGCCTCTCTCTGACTCTCTCTCTGTCTCTGTAAAAAAACAACAACAAAAAAAAACCTAACAAAAATATGAAATTAGTTACAGTGTTGTAACTAATAGTAACATAAGTTACTATGTTTCAGTTTGTGAAATAAGAACAAATATGCTTTTGAATACAGCCTGATCTGAGCTAAAATGAAATGAAAAGTTTAGCAAACTATGCAGATAAATCAGGCAAATCACCGAATATTTCATGAATGCTTTGAGCCCTCTGTATCTTTCTGGCAGGAATAAGTCACAGCTTTTAATTGGGAGTTTACAAAGCATGCTTTTATTAATTGAAATGTCAGTTAGGGCCAGAATAATCAGGGAATGTTCCAGTGTGCACATGTTAACTTTAGGAATTAAGAGACAAAAATGACAAGGACACTAGATTAGTGTGAAACAAATTTACCAAAGGGTTGTAAAAAAGAAGGAAGGAAGGAAGGACACTAAAGGAACCAGTCTAACTGAAGGATATGTGTGGGGAAGAATTAGAAATTCAGTTTCTTTAGGTTTTTGGTTGTTTTTTTGTTTGTTTGTTTTTCTTACAGAGACAGATAGAGAGAGAGTCAGAGAGAGGGATAGATAAGGACAGACAGACAGGAACAGAGAGAAATGAGAAGCATCAATCATTAGTTTTTCGTTGCGACACCTTAGTTTTTCATTGATTGCTTTCTCATATGTGCCTTGACTGTGGGCCTTCAGCAGACCGAGGAACCACTTGCTTGAGCCAGCGACCTTGGGTCCTAGCTGGTGAGCTTTTGCTCAAACCAGATGAGCCCGTGCTCAAGCTGGTAACCTCAGGGTCTCAAACTTGGGTCCTTGGCATCCCAGTCCAACGCTCTATCCACTGCACCACCACCTGGTCAGGCTCTTTAGGTATTAATATCTCCATTTTACATATTAGAAAACAGAGTTATAGAGAAATTAAGTAACTCAGAGGTTTCCAACCTTCATCTTGTCGTGGAATGCTATAGCCCATGGTTTTCCTATTATCTCATAAAAAGAAAATGAGAAAAGAAGCAAATTAAGTAGGCTACCTAGAGTGTCAGCTCCCTACTCTGGACTGATAGCTTGCTCCTACATTTATCACACTTTGCCTTGTATTTTAAATCATCTTATAACAGCCTTATTTCATAATTGTATTTTAGAGTCTTTGAGAGCATGGATCTTATCTTGTACAGCATCTACCCTCAATATTAGGAATACTCTCAATATTACAAAGAGCATGAATGGAACTTTTAGCTCTTAACCCATCAAATCTAAATTTGCTGACGTGATAGGCAATAATAATAAAAATCCTGGGCAGCAGTAACCAAATAGTTAGTTAAACACTGTGAACCTTTGAGCCACTCCTTTTTATAAGCACCAGCCCACTTAATCCTAACAATGACACCTGACAAATGGTGAGGAGCAGAGTTAGGAGTCAAACCCATGTAGTCTCATGTGTAAATCTGGGTGCTACAAGGTCCTCCCAGTGTTGTGAAGACAAAATATGTAAAACCTTCAGTCTGGCAGCAATAGGAAAACAAAACATAGTAACATCATTACTGTTTTTCCTTAGCTTAATTCTTAGGAGAGGCCATGCTCTTACCAAGTTGCCAGAGAAACCCACAGAACCTGACCTGGTTTTCCGGTTTAGTTAGTTCTCATTCATTCAGAAAGGATTTGCAGGACAGAAGGAGATTTGACTTTGGTAGTAAACACAATGCAATATACATATGATCTATTAGAGAATTGTACACCTGAAACCCATATAATTTTATTAGTGTCACTTCAATAAGTTTAATTAAAAAAAACTAATACAGAATAAAAGAAAGGACTTAAAGCAGCGCTTATTCTAGTTTTCAATATTCAGGCCAGTTTATTTATTTATTTATTTATTTATTTATTTATTTATTTATTTATTTTAGTGAGAGAGACAGAGAGAGAGAGAGAGTGAAAGAAACAGAGAGAGGGAGAGATAGGGACAGACAGACAGAAAGGGAAAGAAATGAGAAGCATCAATTCTTTGTTTGACACCTTAGTTGTTCATTAATTGCTTTCTCATACGTGCCTTAATAGGGGACTCCAGTCAATTCAGTGACCCCTTACTCAAGCCAGTGACCTTGGGCTTCAAGCCAGTGACCCTTGGGCTCAGGCTAGTGACAACAGGGTCATGTCTATGATCCCATGCTCAAGCCAGAAACCCTGCACTCAAGCTGGATGAGCCCATGCTCAAGCCCACAACCTTGGGGTTTCAAACCTGGGTCTTTAGTGTCCCAGTCTGATGCTCTATCCACTGTGTCACTGCCTGGTTAGGCCAGGCCAATATCTTTATGGGACACTTTAGATAGTTCTTATGTTGTGGCCAGAGCTTAGGGTGAGCAAGGGTTACCAGTGTTAGCTATGGATCTAAGTCTACTCCATTGGTGGGTTTTAGCTAGTTCACACCAGTTCAGCGGAACTGATATCTAATTTTTTTAGTTCGGCGAGCTGGTTGTTAGGATGTCACCTATAATCAGGGCTCTTTCTACAGTGGGCACCTCAGCCGCCACCAAATGTGAAAATCACAAATTTATATTTTTTACTTGGTTTGAACGTTCATCTGTGCAACAGCGTATTCTAAACACTGGTAGAAGGTCCATAGGTGAAAAAAACTTAACAGAACTTTGCTTGTAATTTTTATTTATTCATTTCATAAAACTCATTATACTTTTTTTTTTTTTGTATTTTTCTAAAGTGAGAAGTGGAGAGGCAGAGCAGCAGATTCCCGCAGACTCCTGCATGCGCCTGACCGGGATCCACCCGGCAAGTCCACAAGGGGGCGATGCTCTGCCCATCTGGGGCGATGCTCCATTGTAACCGGAGCCATTCCAGCACCTGAGGCAGAGGCCATGGAGCCATCCTCCATGCCCGGGCCAACTTTGCTCCAATGGAGCCTTGGCTGCAGGAGGGGAAGAGAAAGATAGAGAGAAGAGAAAGACAGAAGGATGGAGAAGCAAATGATCACTTCTCCTGTGTGCCCTGACTGGGAATCGAACCCGGGATGTCCACATGCCAGGTCAACGCTCTACCGCTGAGCTGATCAGCCAGGGCAAACTCATTATATCTTTGATGAAAAGCTACATTTTATTTCCCTTATGTTTGTTACTTCAAGAAACAAACATATAACATAGAAAGAAAAAGTGCCAAACAATCAGGAGGTGACAACTTGTATTTAATGTTTTTTTCATTAATATTTTAAAACTCTTTCTTGTAATCTAGTTTTGTGTACCTCTTCTATTGTTCTTATTTAAATATTAAATGTATGAAATAATTAACTACCTTTTGGTATATATATTTTTTATACTTAAAATGGTCCTTAGGGCAGAGAACTGGTTGTTAAATTATTTGAATCCCACCACGGGTCTACTCTATTCAGTTCTTTCAATAGCTTATTCTTCCCATTTTAGATAAAATAGAAGAATGGCAAAGCCTCCTTTACTAATACTATTTCAGAAAATGCTGCCCTTAATAGTTCTTCATTCCAGAAACGTTTGCAATCCACAGTAGTAATTTTTTAAAAGCTAATACCAGTGGAAACTAAGGAGCAAAAGAATTTCATTTGCTGAGATTCTACAACTGAGTAATTATTCTGGCTAAGTGGTATGGTCTTATATAAACAACCACTGAGAATATTACATTTTAAACTTTCTTTGCCTTCTGGGGAGCAGCGTGTTCATTCTTCAAAGGAGGACACAAAATTCGAGATCATGAAGGGACAGAAGTGTTCTCTAACTCTTTGGAAACTTTACAATTTATTTAGCTATGATGATGAATACGGCAGTATCACAGGGTCCCATGTCAAACACAGGAAAGTTCAGGAGAGCAGAGCCAAGAAGTGAGTTAGAGTTAAGAGATTATCCCATAGTTAAAACAGAAGCAAAGGAAGGTGCAGCAAGGGCAGGGCTCTGCTGGAATTTTCCAGAGGTTGAGAAATTGCTCTGACTTGCCTGAATTTTCTAAAGGCTCTTTTGTACACTGATTGATTGGATCAGGCCAACACTAGCAGGTACAGACTTGGTAGATACAACATAAATTCTCTGAACCTCCATTCACTCATGCGTAGATGGAGAACAACAGTACCTATGCCATGGGGTTGTTGGAAGGATTTGTCAGATAATGGGGATCAAGTTGTTATCATGACAGAAATACAATAAGCACTCATAGGGGGTAATTACTGTCAATTTTAAGAAATATATATATATTTTTTTTAGGAATAAAAAATGTTTATTCAGAAATGTATAAGTAACAGAGTCTCCTCCATCCCTTAATGCTTCTCCTTCTTCTTTTGAACAAAAGAGACACAGATGGGGACTGTAAGGGAGTGGGAAGTTAAGAGAGACACAGGGCTGGCCCACTAACTCCTCTTCCCCATTTCCCACGATGCCATCACATAGACCAGTGTTTTTCAACCAGTGTGCTGTGGCACACTAGTGTGCCATGAGACATGGTCAGGTGTGCTGTGGAGAAATTAAACATGGGTCCCCAAACTACAGCCTGCATGCTGGATATGGCCTGCAGAGGCTATTTATCTGGCCTGCCGCCAGCCGCCTCCATCCGAACATAAACATTCCCCTCACAATCCCTCCAGCTATCAGCGACAGGAAGAGTGGAGGCACAGGGAACGCTCACTGACCAATCACCTTCTAGGATTCATCCCTACCACTAGCGATGAACCAATAGTAGGCCACCTCTCATCCACACCCAAGAAGGTCCCCACTCAGGCTGCCGTGCACTTGTCATTGTGTGGCTGCGGTGAGTAGTTGAAGCTGCTACTCCTCCCCATGGTCCCAATTTCTAATCCTGGTCAGGACTGGAGGTAAATGTTGCCACCACTAGATGAAGCCTCAGCCTCAGCTGGTTATGTCTATCCTGATGGTGTATATAGATATTTGACCTTTTTCTTTTTAAAAGAGGCCCCCACAGAGGGTGATATACAATGCATCACAATGCATCACAATGTTATCTATATTGTATATGGCCTCCTGAAGGGTCATCTTCTTAAAGAGCTCAAATCTCTATATACACCATCAAAACAGACAGAACCAAGGCCCCATGCACCCAGCTGACCATGGGATTTGAACCCACAACCTCAGGGAGAACTCTAGTATTTATCAGAATCCTTACCTAGAAAGCAAACTTCTCAATCTGACAGTAGAGATGCTCTGAGGACTTATGATGTTACACAAGTACCCAACATTTTCTAAAATTGATTTTGTCCAGTCTCTATATAGAGAGAGTATTTGCCAAATTGATTTGAACCCTCAGCCTTGATGAAAGCTCCAGTATCTATTAGCGGGACTGTATATATGAGGGGATACATGGGACTGTATATATGAGGGGATACATGGGACTGTATATATGAGGGGTTACATGGGACTGTATATATGAGGGGATACATGGGACTGTATATATGAGGGGTTACATGGGACTGTATATATGAGGTTACATGGGACTGTATATGAGGGGATGTTACGTGGGACTGTATATGAGGGGATGTTACATGGGACTGTATATGAGGGGATGTTACGTGGGACTGTATATGAAGGGATGTTACGTGGGACTATATTTATAAGGGGATGTTACGTGGGACTGTATATGAAGGGATGTTACGTGGGACTATATTTATAAGGGGATGTTACATGGGACTGTATTTATAAGGGGATGTTACGTGGGGCTGTATATATGAGGGATGTTACATGGGACTGTATATATGAGAGGGTTATCCTTTTTTATTTAACTTTTTTTTAATAAATGTAATTTATTTAAGGGACCTCTGCCAGACATATTTCACTCTTGTGACAGTTTGGGATCTCAGCAAGACGAGCAAGTGAGAGTGATGGAGAAGTTTTTGAGAAGGGAAAATGCAAATGCCGAACAGGGCCCTGGACAAAATTCTGACCCAAATGAAGGCCCTAGTATGAGTGTTTGACAAAAGAAAAAAGACAAGATGGTGAGCTCTAGGCAATACAGCAAAAGCTATCTTTCATTTGGATTTACTTTCACCGGGGATGAGACAGCACCGACTCCACTGTGCTTGGTGTGTGGCGAGAAGCTTAATAGCACCATGGTGCCAAGCAAGCTTAAACACCATCTCCAAACGAAACACCCTTCTGTTCAAAACAAGCCGATGGACTATTTTGTACGCTTACATACAAACAATGAGAAACGAGCAACTTTTTGAGAAAAACCACAAAGGTAAAGAGAGAGCCCTCAAAGCTAGCTACCTTGTTGCTGAACTCGTAGCTAAATCAAAAAAGTCCCACACTGTGGCAGAAACATTAATACTGCCAGCTTGTAAAGCCATTGTAAATGAGATGCTTGGCCCTACCGCAGCCAAAGAGATAGCTAAAGTGCCTCTCTTAGATAACACAATTGCCAGACGTATTGATGACATGTCTGCGGACATTGAAACTGTTGTTTTGGAAAAGGTGCGCATCAGTAAGAAATTTGCCTTGCAACTTGATGAGTCGACGGATATTAGTGGACATTGTCAGCTCTTGGCCAACGTGCGTTTTGTGGATGGAGAAGCCATTAGAGAAAACTTCCTATTTTGCAAGGCACTGCCAGAAAAATCAACAGGAGAGGAAATATTTTGGGTCACATCGGAATATCTTGATAAAAGCAGGCTTACATGGGAAAACTGCACAGGTGTCTGCACTGATGGAGCCGCGGCCATGGTCGGGCGCATCAAAGGCTTTGTAAGTAGGGTCAAAGAAAGAAACCCAGATGTTATTGTTACGCACTGTTTTTTGCACTGTGAGGCCCTCGTTGCAAAGTCCTTACCAGCAGATCTAGCTCCTGTGTTGATGTGAGCATAGTGAACTTTGTGAAGATGCGACCTTTGAGATGTTGCTTATTTGCATCTTTGTGTAAAGAAATGGGAGCGGAACATAAAATCTTATTGCTCCACATGGAGGTCCGGTGGCTGTCGTGCGGCAAAGTGCTGGCCCGTGTGTATGAGTTGCGAGAGGAACTTAAAAGTATTTCTGACAAATGAGAGGTCCGATTACTCAAAGCTGCTTGCAAGTGATGAGTGGTGTGCAAAGCTGGCATACCTGGCTGATATATTTCATTATCTGAATGAACTGAACACACGGATGCAAGGCCGAAATGAAAACTTGCTTACAAGCACTGATAAAATGAACGGATTCCGTTTAAAGGTGCAACTCTGGCAACAACATGTACAGCGTGGCAACCTTGAGATGTTCCCGCTCACCGAGAAACAGCATGATGGCAACACTGCTGCAATGTGCGAGGTGATTGGCAGACATTTGAAAACTCTTGAGAAGACGTTGTCATTTTATTTCTCTTCAGCCTTCACAGAATGCCTTGACTGGGTTAGGGACCCATACAACTCAGTATCTGTTGCTGGAAAGGACATGCTTTTAAAGGAGTAAGAGGAACTCATTGAACTGAAACAAGATCGTGGTTTAAAGCTAAAGTTTGCTGATCTTCCTTTGGACAGTTTTTGGTTATCTGCTGCCAAGGAGTTCCCCATTCTGGCCAACAAAGCTATTTTGACATTGCTCCCATTTTCAACCACATATCTATGTGAGCTGAGCTTCTCAAGCTTGACTGCGATAAAAACTAGAAACAGAGAGAGACTGAGAACTGTTGAGGAAGAGCTTCGTGTGTGTCTTTCTACCATTCCTGCCAGGATATCCCTTTTGTGTTCATCAAAACAGGCCCAGGTTTCACACTAAATGAGTATAAATACATTTAGAAACTATATTATTAACTCTATGTATAATATGTACTGTGTTAGAGTGTCATTTTGTGTCATTTTGGTAGGTTGTGCCATGGCTCAAAAAGGTTGAAAATCACTGACATAGACCACAGAAGGCAAACAGGTTTCACCCCACGTGGCATCACATGGCGACCTAGAGGATCCAGGTGGCCAGGCAAGGGACTGGAGGGCGAGGGGTGGGTAACACCATGTGGCAGGATATTTATCGTCTCTGCTTGAAGCAGAGTCTGAGCAGTGGCCAGACTGTGCTCGGGACCTGAGAAAGGAGGTCCTGCTACTTTGGGTGCTCTCTTGGGCAAAGAAGTTTTGGGAAAGTGTAGGAGGAATGTCTTCCAGCTGCTGAGGAGAACTAAATTTGCACCTTTCAAAGGGGAAGAAGGGAACAGAAACTGCACTCTTAACCAGAAAGGGGAGCAGCACCGGGCATATTCCTTGAACTTGCCAGGCCCAGGCAGCCTCGGAGCTAGAGGACTGATCTGGGTTCACACCCTGGGTCTTTCCTGCTTGACAGGTTTAACTGTGGAAACATGAGTTTCCAGATTTTCTCAGTTGGCTGGTCCCAGGCAGGTCATGATAGGCTCTCGGTGTCTCAGCCCCTTCACTTTCTAAACTTGTGCCTTTCACACCACCTGCTACTGATTCTGTCGAGCTCCCAGACTCTGCTCCCCAGCTCTTCCAGCCTGGACTCCCTTTACAGTCCCAACAAACCACAGGAGACAGACAGTGACTCTGGAGCAATGCTGTCCTGGTATTCAGGGGCCTCCCTGGGTCCTAGTTCTGCCCCAGTTCCTTGGAGCCATACTGAGAGAGTAACCTACCACTTGCCTGGAAGGGCTGCTTTGCTCTCTCAACTCCCTCCTCATTATCCACCACTCTCCTCGCCCATTGTCAAGGTAGGAAAATACCACTCTGGTCTACAATAGTGGACACAGTATCCCTTGGTGGGGGTAGCTGCATATATGCTCCCAGCCTCCCTGCTTATGGTCCTGTAGACATCTGAGGCCAGCAAGAAAGAGCCCGGAGCAAACCAATATGTCCCCTTTCAATAATCCTCCAAACCCACATATCACAGAACTACAGGTGGGCAAGCCTGAACGCCAGAACCAGGTGTGAGCAGCACTGGGCTAGTGAGGCCTGAGAGGGCCAGCACCACAAGCCCTCGTGGCAGTGATAACCAGAGGCAGGACCCGGACACACACACACACACACACACACACACACACACACACACGGACACACACGGACACAACACTTGACAAAACCCGAGGGTAAAGGGAAATGGGACTTTGGGATTTACTCTGAGTTGCCTGAGATAGTGTGGGCCCTCCAGCCAAGAGCTGGGTGCTCTGCTCTGCAGGGCAGCAGCCTCACTCCACCCTTGCCAACAGGGCCCTCTCCAGACCAGACTGGTCTGGTGCCAGCTGTGGTAAGAGGATGAGAGGCCTGTGCCCTGATGCCTACGCAGGCATCTCCACTGACCAGGCAGGTGGAGTGGCACAGCTTTGGAGCTGACCCGGCTCCCATTAGGATGGCAGGGCCTTCTGTTTGCCACTTTAAGAAGTTTATAAAAGAAAAAGGGGAGGCAAGCCCTTTGCCCTGCATTCCATGGGGCCACAAGAAAGCCACACAGAGAATTTAGGACACATTTCCAGATAAGAAGTCAAGTCTGGGGCTGAGGTCAGGGGGAGAGACCCTGGGCGACACGAACCTACCTTGGTTAAAGGAGGAGGGAGAAGCAGCACACTACAGGAGACGGGAACGCACAGAGAGCACAGGGAGTGCACATCACAGGGAGCCGTGCGGCCAGTGAGGGTGCACTCTGCCCCTGCGTAGGCCTCCGGTCCGATGGCCCATTGGTCACAAGCTTTGCTTTGGGAAACAGAGCCACCCTCCTCTGCCCCACTTCTGGCTGCCTTGCTCCCTCCTCAAAGTTTGATTTTGAATTCTGTGGGCTGAGTAGTCACAGAGGCTCCCGAGGACTTGAAGAGTGCCTTCGGGATGGTGTCCGGGTCCACTTGGGCAGGAGGATTGGGAGAGGCGGCAGAGTCCACCCTGCGGGCAGCTCACTCTCCTTTCCCGCTGAGGGGCCGTCACTCAGCCGTAGCAGAACGGGCTGGGCTGAGGTGACAACATTCCCATTCATGTGAAGGTTGCACCCCATTGGCTGCCCATCCAGACACGGTTGTTATAAGAAATATTTATTATATTTTAGAGTGCAAAAAGGCAGAGCGACTACTAAAAACACTTTTTAAAAAACCTCCAAGCTCAAAGAAGAAAAAAAGTTTTTCAATTGAAATATAAAAATTCTTAACCCTTTGGAGTATAAAAAGAAATAAATAAACAGCTTCTAGCCATATATAGCTCTCTCTCTCTCTCTCTCTGATTGTTATAGTTCTTATTTGCTATTGTATAAAGATCTTATGTTTGAAAACTTTTGTGTATGCCATTTCTCTTAATTAGAGGGTAAGTGTTTGAGCATAGGGACTGCTTATACTTCTACTCTGATACCTGTTAATATATGCCATGGTTCACACGGTCCTTCCCTGGACTGATGAAAATGCCAGCTTCTCTAACTGTAGTCACTAGTTTTCTGTTTATAAATGTAGAAAAACTGTGTGATTGGATACTACCGTTTTACTATTTTATATTCTATTTGGAGACTATCTTGATGACACATTAAGAAAACTGAATCTGGAATTTGTTTTTCAAAACCTGTCTGAAATATATATATTTTTCCTTTACAGAAGACCATTTTAAAACTAGTTGGTGTTTTATCTTTTAAAAGATTTTCTTTGATAAAAAAGCAATTGAAGTATTTTTAGCTAATATAATTTTTACAGAAACTCTAGTTTTCAGAATTTAAAATGGACTAGTTTAAACTTCAGACTTCAAACCCTGACTTGCTTCTAAATTGCTTTACTCTTGGCTATACCCACAATAAAACATTAATCATGCATATTTTTAAACAATAAGTTTTTGCTCAATAATAAAAAGGATGATAGCATACGACTGCTCTGTTCTTTATCAAACTAGTATTTTTTTTAAAGATCAAACGCTTACATTTTTTAAAAATATTTTTTTATTTATTCATTATAGAGAGGAGAGAGGGAGAGAGAAGGGGGGGAGGAGCAGGAAGCATCAACTCCCATATGTGCCTTGAACCAGGCAAGCCCAGGGTTTTGAACCGGTGACCTCAGCGTTTCCAGGTTGACGCTTTATCCACTGCGCCACCACAGGTCAGGCCAAACTAGTATTTTGTATAGAGTTCATTAGAAGTATAAGCTCTAGTGCAAAGCAAAACTGACCTAATCAAGTAGAGAAGTGTTATATAAGTTTTAGGCATTATATTGTTACACTAAAGAAACCTAAGCATGTGCAATTCTGTTATATAGATTCTTGACAATATCAGTAGGATGGTTGTTAAACCATTTTGCTTGTATAGTACAAAATTACTCCTCCGCATAGCTGATTTGTACTTAGGGTAAGATAAGCCTTCATGGTAAGATTTCTCCAAGAATATATTTTTTAGTCATGAAAACTGGACCTGGTCTCAATTTGACAATTTTTAAGCATTATTTTTTAATAATTATTTTATTTATTTATTTATTTATTTTAGAAAGAGGAAAGAAGATAGCAAGAGACAGGAACAGGAACACTGATCTGTTCCTGTATGTGTCCTGACTGGGGATCGAACCCACAGTTTCTTCACTGCCGAACGATGCTCTAACCCACCTAACTATCTGACCAGGACTTTAAGCATTATATAAGTATATAATTTTGACATAATTTTCATAGAAATCTGATTATCAAGATGAAGAATGTATCTACTAAAGCCCTTACCTAAAATTAGAGAATTACTTCTGTAGGGTTCACTCCTTAGATGGTAGACATCTTAATCAAAGGGGAAATATTTAGTCAAATTAATCAAAAATTACAAGCTAATATTGTTGAGTGTCAGCTCATAAACTGAAACTATGTGGACCATGAATTACACTTTTAATTCAGAGCATTATTCTTTTCTTTTTTTTAAATTAGCATCCCACTGTTATCTCTATCTGGTGGGAACTCCTTTATATTCCTATTTTCCTCTCAAATTTACGCATGCCCACTCCTTCTTCCCTTCAATCACAGAAAAAGAAGCATCTGCTCTTCTGTTCAACAAGTTATCACTCTTTTCTCCTTATGTTTTTACTTACATATTTGCTGACCTTCTACTCAGCCTTACTCTAGGTACACATATGCACATAAACATACTCACATTTTCAAAAACAGTGTAATGCCATTTCCTTAATTGGCAAAGAATAGCAGTATTATATGGGAATAGATAGGCATTCTCCAATCTGTGACAACAGAAAATTTCTTCCATGGTTTATGTTAGAATTTTCATGGATTCATTTTTCTATATATAAATCTGTGATCTCTCTGAAACTTATTTTGGCATAATGATACATTTATTTCTAGATGGCTAACCACTTTTCCTAGCACTATTTATTACATGATCCATCTTTTATACTGATTTAAATGTCATCTCTTTCATTTCTATTCTCTGATATATTTGGATCTATTTCTATACTTTCTATTCCATTTATCTGCTCATTCATTCAACTAATATTTATCGGGAGCCTTACTTGCCTACATGCCAGATATTCTTAGGGTGCTATAGACAAAAATGAACAAAACATGTTTCTTAACCCTGTTTGCTACAGACAATAAACTAAGAAATATAAATCAGGAGCTTACAGTGACATGAAGATAAGTCCTGTATCTGTTCATGAAGTAATTATACAATTTTAAAATTATTTTGAACTTTGATCTTGAAAAGAAGATTGGAATGGGAGATAGGGAAAGACAGAGGGAGGGAGGTTGGGAAAGAGACAAGAGTATGTTAAATAAAGAGATACACTATAGAAGAGTGAGCGGGCTCCATCTGCTCTCCCAAATACTGTACATAGAACCAGGGGCATGTTGCTAATCCCAGATCTCAGAATTCTCAACTGTGAAATGGGGATACTTCCATGAATTGTTGTGAAGCTAAATGAAATGTTTGTCAACTACTTGACTCACTATTCCTCTTAAAACATTTTCTTTTCAACTTTCTTACATTTTGGGTAGCTGAAGGCCCCTACCAGTCAACTGCCTCTCTTTTAATATGACATTTTCAGAACATATGGCCTGGGTTGGGGCTGGGATTTGGAAATGTAGAGTGAGTGAGGAAGACTTCATTCCTCTGGGGAAAACTTCAAAAAAAAAAAAGCTCACCCCTGCCTGAAAACCCAGCCTAGTCCCTCCTGATTCCAGGGACTGTAGGGTTCTTAAGGAAGGGAAGACCGTGAGGAAGGACTTTGGTGCCCAGCACTGGCACAGAGTGAGAAGGGCGGACAAAAAACTCCTGAAAGCTTGCTGTGTGGTACAAGTGGCACCCCGGGCAAATTGCTGTGTACAGTGGCACCCTGGGCAAACCTCATTGGCATTTACTCATGTGGAAGGAACAGATGCAAAGCTTACAGACTCTGGAAGATACACCCTGTTCTTGCCCCATGCTCTATGCAATGTCGTGCCAGCTTTCTGGCCCTGGCTGGTTGCCTGAAGTCTATAGGCAGGTGTCTCAGTCACAGGCTGGGTGGCATCTATAGATTGAGGGTGAATGTTGCTCCAGCTACTAGGCCAAGTTAAAAGAGAAATAACATCAGGACAAAATCCCAGGAATTTTTTTGAATATCCAGAAGATGATAGTGTTGTTTTCAATTACCCAGAGAGAGATAGGCAGTAAGTAACATTTGCATTATGAATTTTCACCTGACTTTTCTGGATGAAACACAGGTTATCTATGCCATAGTATGTCAACTTTGCAGCTAATGAAAATTCTAGCACAGTGTTACCTTCCTAGATTGGTAAAGAGTTGATAAATATTGTCTTCTTAATTTGAAGTTATTTACTTTCTGGGATATTTAACAAAATATCTTCTATAAATTTAAAGCAAGCCATAAATTTAAAGGTAATTACTTTTGATATGTGATATATAGATATAGATACCTTGACCCGCTTCAAAGTTGTATAAACTTGCTTTAGAGATCACCTTTATCCTGCTGCACTGTTGCAAAATTAGAGTGATATTAAAAACATCCCCAGAGTTTAATAATTGAATTCCAGTGGGGAAAAATAAAAGTGTTTTTGTTTTGTTTTGTAATTTTTTTTTGTACCTTTGAACTTCTTTCTACTATGGAGGGCAATTTGATCACAGAGAAACTTTGTTTATAAATAATATACTTAATTTACTGACAAGTAGTCTCTTAAAAATACAATAACAGCAAATATTGGCTCTTTATCTAAAATTAGTATTATTTGGGGATATTAAACATGGTCTCTTACATTAGGATTTATGAAACTTGGAACTAATCCTTACACTTTATTTTAAACAAGTATATATTTTACTCAAAGTAAATGTTGTGAATGAATTTTAATTTGGCCATATACAACCCTGAATTTTCTTTTAGTCAAATAACAGTTAGCTGGAAAATTTCTAGATGGGTGAAGGTTCTTCATTTCCCTACACTTTAATAGCAGGTATTAATAGAAATTAGTCTCTGACCAGACTCTACCTCTTATGCAGACATTTGTTAACATGTATTTGAAACTAAGCACAAAACAACTCATACTACCAGATCCAAACAAACAAACCCAAAACCAGAAAAACTAGCTCTTTGTCCTCTGTTTTGTATAAAAGTCTGCTTGAAGGTGACTCAAAAACATTTCAGAGGCAGATTCTACTAAATTTATAGTTGCATCAGAAATGCAATGGATGGACACAGGCCCATTTGAGCAGTGGTCCCCAACCTTTTTTGGGCCACGGACCGGTTTAATGTCAGAAAATATTTTCACAGACTGGCCTTTAGGGTGGTACAGATAAATGTATCACGTGACTGAGACAAATGTCAAGAATGAGTCTTAGACAGATGTAACAGAGGGAATCTGGTCATTTTAAAATAAAACATCGTTCAGACTTAAATATAAATAAAATGGAAATAATGTAAGTTATTTATTCTTTCTCTGTGGACCGGTACCAAATGTCCCACGGACCGGTACCAGTCCGTGGCCCCAGGGGTTGAGGACCACTGCATTTGAGGACCAAACCCATGTGGGACATGAATTATTCCTTTATCCAGAATACCCATGCTGCATATACTTTCTGCCTGTTAGTCACTTAGAGATTTCAGTTGTTAGCTTGACTGTCACAATATCTCAGTGCCTGTATTCAACTAACCCTTCTTTAACTTAATAATGACCCCAAAGGCCCTGGCCGGTTGGCTCAGTGGTAGAGCGTCGGCCTGGCGTGCAGGGGTCCCGGGTTCGATTCCCGGCCAGGGCACACAGGAGAAGCGCCCATCTGCTTCTCCACCCCTCCCCCGCTCCTTCCTCTCTGTCTCTCTCTTCCCCTCCCGCAGCCGAGGCTCCATTGGAGCAAAGATGGCCCGGGCGCTGGGGATGGCTCCTTGGCCTCTGCCCCAGGCGCTAGAGTGGCTCTGGTCGCAACAGAGCGACGCCCCAGAGGGGCAGAGCATCGCCCCCTGGTGGGCGTGCCGGGTGGATCCCGGTCGGGCGCATGCGGGAGTCTGACTATCTCTCCCCGTTTCTAGCTTCAGAAAAAAAAAAAAAAATGACCCCAAAGTACAAGAGTAGTGATGCTAGCAATTCAGATATGCCAAAAAGAAGCTGTAAAGTGCTTTATTTAAGGTCATAAAATATATAGGGTCTGGTGTTAAATGCATTTTCAGGCATCCACTCGGGATCTTGGATTGTGCTCCCCACAGGTAAACAGCTCTTACTCTGTCTTTGACCTGTGGCCTCTAGGGTAGTCAAGAAAGAGGAAAAGAGAATGCTCAGAACATCTGAAGGGAGACTGACTTTAGGGGCCAGGCCTCGAAGTAGCCTGTATTCTTTTGATCAACAGTCCTTGGGCCATAACTAGTCACATGATCCTATATGATCTCACTAAACTCTATCCAGATTGAGGAGGCTGAAAAATATTTGTCTTTTTTTTTTTTTTTCACTCATGAGGAGAAAGAAATGATTGGTGACCATACAGCCCTGACGGCATATCTGCCGTCTCCATCTGGTAAAATCCTAATACATCTGATTTTCCATATTCTCATCTAAAATTTTTGATCTGTTGAGTGAATTTTCTGTGTGTTCACCTTATTCTCCTTTTAGGTTGACCAGGTCAGTAAGGAGTATGTGCAAGCACACATTTATTGAATTCCACAGATACAGAGATGATCTGCTCCCTGCCCACAAGAGCTCACTGTCTTGGGAGAGACATTGATGTGAAAGGCATAGGATAAGGGTTTAGGATTTCATTTTAGCATCAAGAAAGTAAGCCATGAAGGGTTTAAAGCAGGGCAGTGGAATGATGGTTTACATTTGTGGATTGGTGAGTGGTTCTATGAAGCCCAGCTAGCAGGTTACTGTGATCTTTTAGGTAAGAGATGGTAGTTGCCTAGAAATAGATGTGGTAGTGGAGATGGAATGAACTGAACGAATTCTCAATATATACTTTTAGAAGATGGACTGGACAGAGCTTTCTAACTGCCTGAGTCTGTTCAGGCTGCTCTAACAAAACATCACAGACTGGGTAGCTGATAAAGAACAGAAATGTATCTCTCACAGTTTTGGAGATCAGAAGTCTAAGACTAGGGTGCCAGCATTGTCAGATGAGGTTCCTCTTCTGGGTGGTAGACTTCTCATTGGACCTACACATGGCGGAAAGGACAAGAGAGCTCTCTGGAGCCATTTTAATAAGGACACTAATCCTATTTATGAGGGCTCATGACCTAAGTACCTCCTAAAGGTCCTACCTCTAGACACCATCACATTGAGCTTTAGGTTTCAACATATAAATATTGTGGAGGTTTGGAAAACACAAATATTCAAACCATAGCTTTATGCTATGTATGGATGGAGGAATAAATTTTTACCTGAATATCGATAGAAGATATGATTTATTAGCTGGTTAGAATATGGTCATTTTATATTCATAAAATAGACTATGGAAAAAGCTGTCATTTCTTGTCACTTCTACTCTGAACTGTTAGGTTTTGCTCTGGTGCTGTATTATAAGTCTGTGAGGTTGGTTTGAGGAATCATTTTACTTTTCTAAATAATGTGGCATTATTTAAACAACAGGTACTATAATTAGTGTTATTTTCACACAGAAAGAACTTATTCTCTTATATTCTAAACTCACCAGTGACTGAATGCAGGGCTGGCAGATATAAAGGGTAGAGTTAGGAGGGGGAAGGTAGGGAGAGAGTGGATGAACTAAAGGCTAGTGAGTCAGGTCTATGGAAGTCCAGATTTTTTATTAAGTCACACAGGCATCTGGTGTGGTAATGTGATCACTAACTTTGAACCTAGGTCTGACCTGTGGGGTAATGGTCTCATTTCTAGTAACACATCTTTTCAAAATACTGTCCAGGTATAAACAATTTAAGGAATCATTTTAGATGGAGATATGTAGAATCTTGTAGAGATTAGATTTCCTGAAGACTTTGACTTTGAGGCAGAAATTTGGGTGAAGGAAGTTTAGGGGTGGGATTGCAATAGGATTCACACTTTTAGGAGTATTCAATGCAATTTTCCACTGGGGCTTGCCATAAACTCCACATGACATCTCCTCCACCCCCCAACTGCAACCTCTGATAGCATTGGATCTGCTAAGTCATATAACCCAAGTCACAGAGCTCTTTGTACCACAGCCTGGACCTGCTGCAGCACCTTTTCCTCTAGCCCCTCTCAGAGCTGGAGCTTTTTTATCACTGGTCTATGATGGGTCAAATAATATCCCCAGATACGGAATACACTATTTGGAGGGCTTATCTCCCACCCTCTGCAAGACAGGTGCTGTACTTACCATTTCTCACTCATCTGACTGATTAACATGATGTCATTTTTATAGTAGAATATTCAGATCACCTCAGACCTCTTGTTATGGAGGAGAGACTTCACATAGCCTTGAGGTAAGACTGTAAATGTGTACACTGTGCTCAAAGAGAATAAAAAATGTTGCTGATTTTCCTTCTTGATAGGAACGAAAGACAATAGCATTCCCAAAACAATGGCTATACGCCATGTATCTGAGGTTACTTCCATGGGCGCTACTTATATGTCCCAAGTTTGTAGCAGTCCACTCTCATTCTCTAGCATCCATGTGACTTTTGTAGGGGGCAGACTGGTGAATTTATGAAAATATGACTTGGGCCACCACTCTTGCACCCTTGACTTCTTTCAGGGTGGCAAAAGTCATTGCTCTGGGATGTGTACTGTTTTTGATTTGCTATCTTGGCTGGGGCATGATGGGGCAGTTTCAGGGGCTTCTATACTAGGTCCTCAATTCTGCAAGCCAGGGGAGACCAAAAGTCGCTACCAAACCACCAGAAGCTAGGTGAGGAATGAGTTCTCTTTCACGAACATCAACAGGAATCAGTCTCTCTGACACTTTGATCTTGGACTTCTAGCCTCCACGACTGAGATGGTAAATTTTTATTGTTTGTGGGACTGTGTTAAAGCAGCCCTTGTAAAGTACTGTACCCCCTAACGCCATCTAAGTCTATAGACTTTGTGTTTACACTTTCCCTGAATTTCTCAGATGCCTCAGATTTGTTCCTTCCAGTACACTCCCTTTAGTCAGTATTCTACCCTAGTTCAACACCCATGACATTTTAAACAATGGCACTGGTAGTCATGCCAGGGATAGTTATGCTCCTCCGACCTCCTATGATGGGATCCTCATTGCCCATTACATGGCTGTGATTCAGCTCCCAAATCTCATTTAGAATTTGCTTCTTCAGACAACACATGGAACCAACATTCTTAGGTTGAATACCTTAGAAAAGACTTTGAGATGGAGATTTTCTTGTAGGAATTTTTGGGAGGAATAATTTTAGGATCAATACCAGTAAGGAATAAAGAAAATTTGATTGGATAGAGGCAAGAGTTAAACAGTAAAGCAGCTGCAACAAAGGCCACAGTATACACCCAATCCCACAGGGAGATCGGGAGTGGGCACAATCCTTCCAAAGTGTTTGGAATTGAGACAAGGATGCCAGGTGCTGGAGCAGCATCAAGCTGATATTGGGTGCGGGCTCCTGCTGGAGGTAGAGCTGAAAGCTGTCAGCTCCCAACACTTTCAGAAGCTGGGGGATGTGGGGGGGGTAATCTGGCCATTACACAGCATTGATTACTCTCTCCATTGTAAAGCACATTGAAATACTAGATAAATATAACAAATACTCATAGGGAGACATTTGGTATTTACCTGGCTGCATAAGTCAGCTTCTTTCTTTTTCTCTTCATGAAAAAGTACAAAAGCAACAGGGAGAACAACCACTCACAAAAGCATTTTCTGCTGAATTAGCAAATGGGCATATTTTATGACTTTAACATTAATCTAAAATTTCCTTAAAGCATCTGTAATTTGACAGAAACCTCAAAAAAAGAAGTGAAAACAAGTGTGTAGAGTGGGGAGAAGGTTCAGCAGTGATGCTTTAAGAAGCAGCTTATAAAAATATATTTCTGAATGGGAGGCTTGAACTGAAATGCAAAATATATATCCCTTGTTTATAGCCACCAAGTGCAGGATGCTTCTGTGTGTGTGTGTGTGTGTGTGTGTGTGTGTGTGTGTGTGTGTGTGTGTGTGTGAGAGAGAGAGAGAGAGAGAGAGAGAGAGAGAGAGAGAGTAGACAGACAGGAAAAGAGAGAGATGAGAAGTATCAATTCTTCATTGCGGCACCTTTGTTATTCATTGATTGCTTTCTCATATGTGCCTTGACCTAGGGGGATACAGCAGACTAAGTGACCCCTTGCTCAAGCCAGTGACCTTAGGCTCAAGCCAATGACCTTTGGGCTGAAGCCAGAAATCTTTAGTCTCAAGCCAGCGACCATGGGGTCATGTCTATGATCCCAAGCTCCAGCCAACAACCCTGCGCTCAAGCTAGTGAACCTGCACTCAAGCCGGGTGAGCCTACGCTCAAGCCAGTGACTTGGAGTTTTGAACTTGCATCCTCTGTGTCTCACTTCAATGCTCTATCCACTTTGCCACTGCCTGGTCAGGCTGCAGGATGCTTTTGAGAAAAGCCACAAATATATGCTTCCTGAGAGTAAGGAAACTCACTCTTGAGCCTAAAAGCTCTCTTCTCTGTTTGCAAAAACAGAGTGAGAAATGGTGTGAGTAGAGTTAAAAATCAAGCAGAACCTTATGGGGAAAAGTGAACAGAAGCATAGAATATGGAAAAAGTGACCACTGGCAGTAAACTTCGGAAAGTATCTGGAAAAATACATTTCCTAAAGGTGAGGGACTCACTCTGAATTACAAAGGCAATATTTCTTGTTTGCAAAAGTAGGTTGGTGGCTGGGCTCTTGGTGAAAGCTTATGTGAAGTTGTTTTTAGGAATTTTAAAATGGATTTTATTTTTTAGAGCTGTTTTTGGTTCATGGAAAAATTAAGCAGAGAGAGTTCCCACATACTTTGTTTACCCACATGCTCCTTGCCCCCACTATCAACATCCAGCATCATAGTGGTGGTACATTTGTTACAGTTGATGAACCTACATCATAATCACCTAAAGTCTGTTATAAAGTACTGCACCCAAGATTCTGAAAGGCACTGTACCTCATTTCATCGAGTTCACATAGAGACAACCAGTCCAGATGAATTTGGAAAAGTTTTATTGAAGGAGGAAATTTATTAAATTGTGACCGCATATAGTTCACATGGGGCAGCAATCCCAAATTGTGTGTCCGATTAATATTTTAGGGGCTGGTTAAATACCCTTAATTATACATGGGTGGGGTAAAAGCCCTATATCACGGCATAAGCTTATAACCTTTGTTTTCACCCATACAGGTTTGGGAAAAGGATGAAGGGGGGGATGGGACACAATTCATTTGCAAGTTTATAACATTTGTCTATAGGATTCATAAAAAAATGTTCCTACAGATTAAAACTTACAAGGTAACATAATAGTAAAAATGTCACTCTACATATTAAATGATATTCCTATATTTTCTAGTGTTCACCTGCCATTCCCTTGTTCAGAGATATATATACATGAACTACACGCTTTCAGGAGGGGAAGGGTAGTTTCCATGGGGACAAATGCCTGTAAATGGCCCATCAATATAAGAAAAAGTTTAATTTAATCTTTTCTCTTCCTGAACCTGGCTAGCTATTCACTCGCTTCCTCACAGGTGTGGGGGGAGGTCAGAGAATCCAACTCTCCTTCCCCTCTGGATTTACAATACAATGCCATCGGCCATCCTGGTTTTGATGCTAATCACACAAGTACAAAGATCATTTTCAAAATCTCTCTGCAGGCCTAGCCCAAATTAATAAAATGTTCTTTAAGCTTCCTAAAATATTAATATTAATTCTGTAACTTTTGATACCTTACAACAATTCCCACTGTTTTTATTTCCTAATTTAAATTCTTAACTTAATTTACTGAAGAGCATGAAGGTGTTGTGTACAAAATATTAACTTATAACATGTAATAGATATTTAACAGACAGCATTAATAGCAATACAGCTCATTAAAGAAACAAATATTACTGATTGATTTCCTATAAATTGCACAAACCTTTTGCAACTTATATAAAATTAACTGGCTTTTATAACAATTTACTTTTAGTCAGAACTCTTAATTTTAAAACTTTTAACTTTTAGTGACAACTAAACTGGTTTCCTTTTAACCCTAGTTTCCCTTTTCCCAAAGTCTTATTTAAAAAGGGAGTTCTTAGTAAGTTTCTTCATTCTTCAGCTGTACGTAGACCAACCAGCTTCCGGTTTGTGGTTGGGGTAAAGCATGCCTTGGCAGCAGTGGGAATTGTCAGGATCACGGTGTGTGGACCCGTCCACATGGGAGCTAGTCCCTGGGTGATGCACTAGATCTCCTAGTAAAGCTGAAAGCCTCTTGGACCGTCTTTTGAACAGTTTGCTGAGCAACCTGTAAATCCTACAAGTACTTAGGAAAGGGGTAGTTACATTTCTTTTACTATTTGCTTCATGTAATTTACTTGCCTTGAACCTTTGGGGCCTGTGGGCATAATGTAACTTCAAATTAGTTTTTAATTAATATTGGGTTTCTTTCCTACAAACTTTGAGGCTGTGGACACAAATGCAGGTCCAATACTAGAATGGGTAAGCTAAACCTGGAAAGAACCTTATATAGCAATTTCCTAACAATTGTCAATTATTGATATTTTATTAAAGTCTATTTTAAATGTTTACTTGGGAAAATTCTTTTTCTGTTGGTAAAATATTTTTTTAATTGGTTTTGAATAAACCTTTGGCAATAAGGGTCCTAAGACTGCCCTGTTTTTGGGTGGCATCTATTCATTTGAATTACTATGTTTCAATTTTGAGGTAGATTGGGAAAATATAAAATAAACAATAAAATTCAAATAGCTAATGTTAACAAATACTATAACAAGCATCTTAATACAATAAAATGAAAATCAGATTATTAAATGAAGCAAAGTTCTAACTGCTCTAATTCTGTTCTAATATAACAGAATTCAAAATAAAATTCTTACAGTCACAAACGTTCTTAACATGTTAACGTAATTTTACTAAGTTTATGTTGACACCATTGCTGTTTTATATTATTTATAAGTGTAACCTAATTTCTATTTCAGTCTGAGAAATGTCCTAAAGAGCATGAGTCAGACATATTCAGGAAAAGTCTACAAGGCACTGGAATTGTGGTCAGATTTCTACACTTTGTAGCTCGAGTCTAAGTCCTAATGATTAATGTTTCTAGCTGGAATAAGAAGCAGGTCCCAGCCTACAATAGGCATGGGGGTATTGAGTCAAGAGGAATAAAGGAGACACTATACATTAAACAAAGTGACAGAAATTAGACTGTTAATACCCACAATAGAGATCTCTGAGGGATAAATAAAACAAATATTTCAGGCAAGGCATAGTAAATGGCCCTTGTGTTTATAAGAAATGAGATCAGTTTACCTGCTACTTGGCAAAAATTCCCTATGCTCTTAAACGGTGTTATGAGATTGGTGGTGGTGGTGGTGGGGGTTTCAATAGCCTTGGGCACCTTTAATCCTTCAGTGTCATGTCCCAGCAGGCTGGGCAAGGTCAGGTCACAGATAGCTGAACCCTCCCTCCGTGGAGCAAGGAGGCAGTTTACCTTCTTATGTCCCTTTTTCTCACAGCAGAAGTATGTCCCCTGGTGAGGCTGAGAAGCCTAGCGGGCCTCAGCTCAATGACCTTTCTTTCTACTTTTGAAGCAAGGTCCTGATGGAATCCTATGAAGCCCCTTTGGGCTGTTGGAGCCTTTAAGGATATATGCCAAAAGCTGGTATTTTCCTGATCTCTTTTGGGCTCCACTTGCCTTTTCTGTCTCCTTTCTTGGTCATTATAGACCTTAAAAGCCATGTTCAGAAGATCTCGCTGAGGGGCTTGAGGGTCCTTTTCTGTTTATATGACTTTTGGAAAAAGACAAAAGCATTGTTATTAGCTGGATCAAATAAAAAAAACACACAGGTTTTGATGTCTCCTTTAGGATTCCAGAGTCTCTTCGCTGCTGAGTAATGCAGTACATTATCATTCAAAAGAAATTTAAACAAAGAGCATGATAAAATAGATTTGCAGGAGTTCCAGGATATGACTCCTTTTCTTATATTACCTAGCATTGAACAATATTGTTTCAAAATGATAATAAACTAAACATTATATAAAAAGACATTATTAACAACTTCTAATATTTAAACTAAGATTTCAATATTACAGGGCTATAAAACAGTTAATAAAAGAATTAACAAAAGGTCTTTGAAATAAATATACATTTTAACATGGAAAATACTTTTTTTTAAACAGGGACAGAGAGAGAGTCAGAGAGAGGGACAGATAGGGACAGACAGACAGGAACAAAGAGAGATGAGAAGCATCAATCATCAGTTCTTTGTTGTGACACCTTAGCTGTTCACTGATTGCTCCCTCACATGTGCCTTGACTGTGGGCCCTCAGCCGACCAAGTAACCCCTTGTTCAAGCCAGCGACCCTGGGTCCAAGCTGGTGAGCTTTTTGCTCAAGCTAAATGAGCCTGCGCCCAAGCTGGCGACCTCAGGGTCTCAAACCTGGGTCCTCCACATCCCAGTCCGATGCTCCATCCACTGCACCACTACCCAGTCAGGCTGGAAAATACTCTTTTTCACACAATAGTGGGGAAAACAGTAAGTCACCATTCCTAACCTAGTGGTTGGAAAACCTTTTTAGTTAATAGAGCCAATTATTAACAGTACAATAACTGAATTTTCTTTTAAGAGCCAATTTTAAATTTAAACTACATATGTAGGCCCCTTCCTTATTGAGGCAGTGCCCACACTTGGCACTGTTGGAGAGCTATATACCTAAGAGGGCAAAAAGGCCTTATATGACCCTGCGAGTTGTTTGCAAATGGTTGTTTTGCTGACCAGAGTTCTTAGGAAAAGGGGGAAAAGGAAGAGGCATTCAACGTGCCTGTCTCTCTTTGCACAACCTGAGGGCTGACTGAACCCTACCCTGGCCAAGCACAGGATGGCAGCAGCGGCAAGGCTCTGGGCTCAGTCCCAAAGTGGCGCTCATCTTTCTTAGGGCTCCTGTTCCCCTCTCCTTCGCTACCAGATTAGGGACTCAGTTGCCATGGGAGAGGTGGTGCGGACGGGTGGGCGTTTGAACTGAGCATTTCCAAAAACCAAGCCGACTTTTATTTCCTCCCCCTGGCAGCTGTTTAGCTTTATTTCTTACAATAAAGACAGCACATTAAAATACAATCTTTATAAATTTACCTTTCTAACAGTGGGCTGCTTTAGCCTATATGAGGTTTCCAATTTTTCCCGTAATTCCCCGAAAATTCTTTTTACAATTTTTTATTATGGCTAATGCAGTGCGTCTCCCTTATGAACTCTATGCCTTTTATGTAACTGAGAGACTTGGAGGAGAACCTAACACCTCCTCGGCCCACGGGAGAGTGTTGGAACCTTTTTCTCTAATTTTTATACTAGTGGAGGGCAATAAGCCACTATTGCCAACCTACGGAGGGCTTATTTCTAATAATTCTATTCCCTATAATCCTATTTCTTATGATTCTATTACTCCTACTGGAGCTGCAATTTAATTTAAGAAACTGCCAATTAACTAGCAAGGTCCACACCTACGGTTTGTTAATTTCTAATTTTTTTTTCTTTAAGATTTTTCTAAAGCAAGGAAGGCTCTAATTTTTAATACTGTTCCTACCCTGTTTTTTCTAAATGGGCAAAACTTCTTTTGGTCAGTAGGCAGATATTTGAAACTAGTTTCTATTCTATATTTTTAGTCACCTCACCCTTTCTCTATCACTCTGTCCCTGTCGCTCTGCACACAGCGAGCTGAACGCTAGCCTAACCGTGCCTCTGGAGGCGGCGGTGAGGCTCGCCTCCTGGTGCTCGGCCTTCTGCCTGCTCTTTGCCTTCTGCTTGGGGGGCACTGTGGTGGCAAGGGCAGGAGCACGACTGGGGGGGAGGGGGCCTGTCTATGTTTGCCTCTCCGCGGCGGCGCCTCTACTCTATCATACGGCACACTATGCCTCCTGGCTCGGCTATTCTCTCTTCTCTCATCTAAATCGCTTACTTGCCAGCCCTTTCCCCCTAGAGCCTGGAGAAATACTTTCCCGGCTGTATTCCCTATTGCAGGACACACATTGATTTCTTCCTGAGTTCTAATTCTTTCTCTCAAAACCCTTTTCTGTCTTAGATATAAGTCTGGCCAGACTAGGGAGACATAGCGCCCTTTCTGTACTGAACAAGCTTTTAGCCATTGTGGTGGATCTAATGTTAAATTTAGCTATTGGTCAATGTATGGAAACTGATCAGGGTAGCCAGGATCCTCAGTTATGATATTCCAGACTTCTTCTACTAGCAGGAGATTAAATGTTCCTATCAATGGCCACTCAACCCCAAAACTAGGCCATTCTGATTCACAGAGATAGTGTAGCCTTTTCTTGAACCATTTAATTCTGTATTCATGGCTGTTTCCATAAGTTTTTTGAAAGTGCTTTAAAAGACAATCTAATGGCCCCTCCTCCCATATTTAATAGCCAAGCATAACAATTACAAAATTAAAACTACTTTAGAAAAAAACAGAAATTAGTGCACCGATAAAACAGGAAAGATAAGACAGATAATTAACCAACACCAAGAATAAAAGGGTGTTTGACTATAGAGGTATTAATTATTACACAAGACAAGGTGAAGAAGCCAACAGAAGAGAATAATTTCCTTCAGAGGAGAAACTAACAGGGCACCAGAAGCTAGAATTTGTGAGAACAAAGAGAATAATAGTTCGCCACTTAAGATTGTTTCTTAGTCAGAAGCTTCCAATCTTGACACAAAAGACTCAAGCTAGGCCTTAAAACAGACACATATAGACATTAAACAAAGACTTATACACACAAATCAAGAAGTTTAAATGAGCATGCTTTACTTATCCTAATTTTTCTGGCAAACAAAGACAAAGTTCAATAGACAAGGGAGGAGTTCCCCTCAGTGGAGAGCACCACACTCCAGATGCTGAAAAGTATTGTGCCTCACTGACAAGGAAAGGACTCCCCCTCGTGGTCACTCAGGTGCATGCAGGTGGCACTAGAGATTCCTTTATACCAGGGTTTTCTAAACAGACACTTTTAAAAACAAAGACTGAGATCTTGACAATACAAAGAAGTTTCTGGAAGTCCAAGGCTAGATTACTCAATTCAAGTTAGCTCAGTCTCCACTGATTCAGTGTGATGTGACACTGACTAATCCTGGACTGATCCAATCCCATTAATATCCTCCAAGATTAGAAAACAATTGTCCCTACTAAATGGTATTTTACTGAGAACCCAACTAGATACCTCCGAAAGTTCTGGGCAGGATCAAGTTCCTACTAATACCTCTCTTAGAGAAACTGATGTCTCTGAAGGCCTGTGGCAAAACTGGTGGACCTGGTCCACTTGGTTCCCACTAATGCCCTTCTAAAGTACGAGCAGAATCCCCAAGAGCCTGAAGCAGAACCCAATCCCCACCAATCATCCCTCCAAAGTATAATCAGATGTTCCCCAGCAAAACCCAAGGCAGGACCACTAAAACTCCCCACCAACGTCTCAGTCTTGGAGAGTGTACTGTGAACATATGACTATGTCTGATCTATTTCACAATACCCACTACAGAACAGAAAAGTAAGCATACAGAGGAAAGCTAGCACTCAGTAAAGCAAGAAGAGTTGCTTTACCTACTTCTTCGATTTCTCTGCCGAATAGTCCAAATTGTCAAATTTGGGAACTGGGGGTGTCTACTGGAGAACTGTCCAGACTACACAGGAGCCCTGAAAAGTCTCAGGTGGCATGCCTCTGTTCGAGATTCAAGCGGGGCCAGGCAGCTCCAGTGGAAAGTCTGTCTGATTCAGGGTATCTCTATCCAGTGACGTGAAACACCAGATCTTGGATAAGCCCCCATATGTTATAAAGTACTGCACCTCAGATTCTGAAAGGCACTGTACCTTGTTTCATCAAGTTCATGTAGAGACACTCAGTCCAGATGAATTTTGAAAAGTTTTATTGAAGGAGGAAATTTATTAAATATGCCGACTGCATATAGTTTACAAGGGGTAGCAATCCCAAATAGTGTGTCTGATTAATATTCTAGGGGCTGATTATATACCCTTAATTATACATGGGCAGGATAAAAGCCTGACATCATGGCATAAGCTTATAACCTTTGTTTTCACCCATACAGGTTTGCGAAAAGGATGAAGGGGGGGATGGGACACAATTCATTAGCAAGTTCATAACATTTGTCTATAGGGATTCATAAAAAACGTTTCTATATATTAAAACTTACAAGGTAACACAATAGTAAAAATGTCACTCTACATATTTAAAGATATTCCTATATTTTCTAGTGCTCATTTGCCATTCCTTTGTTCAGAGATATATATACATTAACTACATGCTTTCAGGAGGGGAAGGGTAGTTTCCATGGGGACAAATACCTGTAAATGGCCCATCAATATAAGAAAAGGTTTAATTTAATCTTTTCTCTTCCTGCATCTGGCTAGCTATTCACCCACTTCCTCACAGGTGTTGGGGGAGGTCAGAGAATCCAACTCTCCTTCCCCTCTGCATTTACAATACAATGTCATCTGCCATCCTGGTTTTGATGCTAACCACACAAGTACAAAGTTCATTTTCAAAATCTCTCTGAAGGCCTAGCCCAAATTCATAAAATGTTCTTTAAGCTTCCTAAAATATTAATATTAATTCTGTAACTTTTGATACCTTACAACAAGTCCATAGTGGGATTCATTCTTCGTGTGGTACACATTGTGGGTTTGGTCAAATGTATAATAACATATATCCATAACTATTGGGTCATACAGAGTATTTTCACTTTCCTAAAGTTTTTCTGTGCTCTGTCTATTCATCTTTCCACCCTGACCACTCAACTCCTGACAATCACTAATATTTTTATCTTCTGCATGGTTTTGCCTTTTCCAGAATGTTATATAGTTGGAATCTTACAATATTCAGTATTTTCTGATTGTCTTCTTTCACTTAGCAATATGTGTTGAAGGTTCCTTCATGTCTTTGAATGGCTTGATAGCTCATATCTTTTTATTGTCAAATAATACTTCATTGCTGGAATATAGCATTTATTCATTCATTCACCTACTGAAGGGCAACTTGGTTGCTTCCAAGTTTTGGAATTTATGAATTAAACTGCTACAAATATCATGTGCTTGTGTTTGTGGTTTTTCAGCTTCTCTGGGTAAATACCTAATAGTGAGATTGCTAGATTATATGGTAAGGACGTACTTAGTTTTGTAAGAAACAGTCAAACTGTCTCTTAAAGCATCTGTATTATTTTGTAACCCACTAGCAATGAATGAAAGTTTCTGTTGTTCCACATCTTCACAAGCATTTGGCGTGGTCAGTGTTATGGTTTTTGGTCATTCTAATTGATGTGTAGTAGTACATCATTGTTTTAATTTGCAATTCCCTGGTGAAATATAATGCTAAGTATCCTTTTCATATGTTTATTTGCAATCTGCATATCTTTTGTGGTTAGGTTTCTGCTCAGGTCTTTGGCCCATTTTTAAATTGGTTGTTTTTTTTTCTTATTAATTTGAAGAATTCTTTACTATTTTGGACAACAGTCTTTTATCAGATAGGTCTTTGGCAAACATTTTCTCGCAATCTGTGGTTTGTTTTCTCATTCTCTTGCCAGTGTCTTTTGCAAAGCAGAATTTTTTTATTTTATTTTATTTTTTTACAGAGACAGAGAGAGAGTCAGAGAGATGGATAGATAGGGACAGACAGACAGCAATGGAGAGAGACGAGAAGCATCAATCATCAGTTTTTTGTTGCACCACCTTAGTTGTTCATTGATTGCTTTCTCATATGTGCCTTGACTGTGGGCCTTCAGCAGACTGAGTAACCCCTGATCAAGCCAGCGACCTTGAGTCCAAGCTGGTGAGCTTTTTTGCTCAAACCAGATGAGCCTGAGCTCAAGCTGGTGACCTCGGGATCTCAAACCTGGGTCTTCTGCATTCCAGTCCAATGCTCTATCCACTGCACCACCACCTGGTCAGGTGCAAAGCAGAAATTTTTTAACTTTAATGAATGATTAAAATTTATGAATGATTTCTTTCATGACTCATGCCTTTGGTGTTGTATCTAAAAAGTCATCACCATATCCAAGGTCACCTAGATTTTATCCTATGTTATCTTCTGGGGGTTTGCACATGCTCGGCAAATAAGTTTGTATAACGTGATTTTTATGTTTGCTCACTTTTATTGTTAAAAATGGCCACTGCCCATGTGAATGGAGCTGCCCAGGTGAGGCTGCTGATTGCCTGCCTTCTTGGAAAGGACCATTGTTATGCTAATGCGTGCTGGAGGAGTGGTTTTCGTGCTGAGAAAAGTTTGTGAGGAAGGAGAAAAAGAAGCCAAGATGGCAGGGTCCTGAAGGAGAAGCCAGTTTTTGCAGAGAAGAGAAGGGAGAAAGGGTGCAGATGGGGAACCAGAGGTGACTGAGCTGGTGGGGGCCTTCGATTCTAGGAAAACGTGGATGTGTCAGTAGTTTTGTGAGTGCTGAATGGGTGGGTTTTGGAACCCTGTGTGTATTTACTTGCCTGCTGGGTGCAAGGCTAGAATAAAGGAATGGCCCACCAGTTTTGGGCTCCACAGATTCTCTACTGTCTGTCTGAATCTAATGTGAACCTGCACCTGCATGTGGATGGCTGTGATGGCCGTGGCTACTGGCCCTACAGCACGTTTGCATTTCACATTTAGGTCTGTGATCCATTTTAATTTTTGTGAAGGATGTAAAGTCTGTGTCTAGATTCATTTCTTAGCATATGGATGTTTAATTATTCCACTACCATTTGTTGAAAGACTATCTTTTCTCCATCATGGTGCATTTGCTCCTAAAAATCAGTTGAATATAGTTATAAGTCACTTTCTGAGCTCTCTATTCTGTTCCATGGATCTAATTGTCTGTTCATATGCCAGGGCCACTCTGTCTTGGATACTGTAGCTTTATGTTGTAAGTCTAGAAGTTGGATAGTTCTGGTCCTCCAACTTTGCTCTTCTGCTTCAAAACAGGAGTAGCTTAGAGGTATTGTGGGTTTAGTTGCAGATCACCTTAGTAAAGCAAATATTGCAATAAAGTGAGTCACAAGTTTTTTGGTTTCCCAGTGCATGTAAAAGTTATTTTTTCACTATATGGTTGTCTATTAAGTGTGCAATAATAGCATTTTGTTTAAAAAACAATGTACATACATTAACTTAAAAATGCTTTATTGCTAAAGAATGCTAACCATCATCTGAGCCTTCAGCAAGTCATAATTCTTTTACTGATGGGGGGGTTTCACCTCCATGGCTGCTGACTAGTTGGGGTGCTGGTTGCTGAAGGTGGGCTTGGCTGTAGAAATACTATGTCTTCAATGAAGGTAATAAGGAAGCCTGCCACATTCAGTGAATCTTTTTTTTCACTTGGACACTTAGATGCTATGGTAAGGTTATTAATTGACCTAATATCAGTATCGTTGTGTCTCACGGAATAGGAAAACCCTAGGAGAGTGGGGCGGGGCGGGGAACTGCTGGTCGGTGGACCAGTCAGAACACACTCCACATTTATTGACTGAGTCTGTCTTCTTGTGTGCTCATGGTTCATGGAGCCCAAAAACAATTACAACAGTGACATCAAAGATCACTGATCACAGATCACCATAACAAATATAAGAGTAATGAAAAAGTTTGAACTGTTGTTTGAATGACCAAATGTGACACAGAGACAGGAAGTGAGCAAACGCCGTGGGGAAAATGGCACCGATAAATTTGCCTGAGGCAGGGTGGTCACAAACCTCTAATCTGTAAAACACAGTATCTGTGAAGCCCAATGAAGCAAAGCTCAGTCATTGAGGTGTGCCGAACGATGTTGGTTCTTCTGGGTCTTTCGCTTCTCTCCATGGCATTAGTCTAAGGTTAGGCTGTCTATTGCGACTGCCAAAGCCCACATTTCTGTGATGATACCATGAAAATATTTTTCGCTTCTCTCCATGGCATTAGTCTAAGGTTAGGCTGTCTATTGCGACTGCCAAAACCCACATTTCTGTGATGATACCATGAAAATATTTCTCACCTATTTTCACAACCAGATTGACATTTATAACATGCATTTTATAATTAAACCAGAAGATGGCAATAGAGTAACATAAATCTAAATACAAGGGGTGGCTTATGTAGCCTTTGTTCTTCAAAATACTTGTATGGACTTTGTTTTCCAATTCTTGTAAATAGCTTGGGATGCAAATGGAATGAAACACATACTATTCCCTACTCCCACAAAAAAGAAAGAAAATGAAACAAAAACACAAAAGAAAGGATGCCGAATAACAACAAAACCTCACATAGTTCAGCATGCTTTTGCTGTGTGCCACAGAATATCCAGGACCCTAGCCCAGCCAGGCAAGTTCTTATTTGAAGAAGTTTGTGAGAACAGAAAAAATAGAAAACTGCCTGGAGAAGGTACCACTCCCAGAATAACGAACAGACTTGTATATGATTTCTTTCAGTCCTAATTTTTTATGTGTACTATAATATAGCAGTTATGTACTTGGGTTTGGAAAAGATTTGGGCTCAGTCTTAATTTTACAATTTACAGGCCCTGTGATCACAGGCAAATTTTTCTTTCTGAAACTTAATTTCCTCTTCTGTAAGATAAGAGGAATAATAGCTGTTTTCTTGGACTGATATGGTAAGAATTAGCTGAAATAATATATTTTCAGTATGTGACATGGGATAGGAAGCTAAAAATGTGTTATTATTCTTACTAAATTTGAATGAAAAGAAATTACTTGTAATTTGTTTTGAAAGAATACTAACCATTGGATAGTGTTAGAATCTTTTTTGTTGTTGTTCTTGCTTGTTAAGTATGTAATTAAAATAAAATAAAAATAATAGAAATGCCAGGAACAGGTTGCAAGTTTCTATTTATAGTGAACATTATATCAAGGCTAAGTAAAGACTGGTATTTTTTAGTATTTAGAATATTTCCCTTTTTTTGCCACAGATATATATATATATTATCCTTAACAGTGTGCATTCAATCTCCTCTAATCAATTTGTCAAGGATAAACAGGCTCATTTCCACTCATTGATAATGTGATTAGAGCTTTATAGATAGATAGGGTAGGACTATGTGAAGTGATCCTAGTTGTGCCACTGATGGTGGTATAAATACCAATTAACTGAGAGATCTTTCCATTGCTTGACATAAGCTATCAATAGGAACTCAATTGAAACATAAAAAGTTTTGCATTTTAATTTGCCTAAAATAACCAACTGCATTCATATTAGCTGAGAGCTCCAACCTGAGAGAGAGAGAGAGAGAGAGAGAGAGAGAGAGAGAGAAGGATAACTTATTTCTAAGGATAACTTGCCTTCCCAGAAGTCCCTGAGACAGTAGAGAAAAACCAACACCGTCATTACTAATCTCTTTCGTAGCAGTTAAAGTAGAGATGAGAGTCAGTGACCTGTAGTCCACAGAATTATCCCACTCACTGTCTTTATTCACATGATGTTACACTGTCTATTGTAATTTTTTCTCTCTTTGAAATCCAGAGAGTACCTGTGCTAAGCACTGTTCAAGGTGCTGAACAAAGTCCCTGCCCTTATGGAGTTTTAATTGTGCTTGTGGGCAGAGGTGCTAAGAAAATAAATAAAAAAATGATGGCACATCCAAAGATGATAAGACACAAAGGGATACAGGAAGCAGAACAACAACCGGTGATCAGGGTTGGTGATAAGGTTCCTCTGAGCAGGTATTCAGGAGAAGTAAGGTAGTGAGCCAAGTGGAAGTGTAACCAGTGGAAGAGCTGTCTCAGAGGGGGAGGAACAGGCGTAAACGCCTGACGTGCTTACCATGCTCACGAATCAGCAAGGGGACTGGAGTAGCAAGAAGAGAATGAGACAGAGGGAGAATGATTACGGGGTGAAGTGAGAGATGTAGTAGATCCAGATAATGTAAGACCTTATGGGACATTGTGAGGTCATTGGCTTTTACTCTAAGTAAATTAGAAATAGATTGGGAAGTTTTAAGCAGAGAGTAGGGTAATTTTACTTATTTTTTTTTTAAGTGAGAGGAGAGGAGAGTGTGAGACAGACTCTCACATGTGCCCCAACCAGAATCCACCTGGCCACCCCTGTTGCCATCCTGGGGTGGATGGTTGAATCAGCTGAGCTATCTTCAGAGCCTGAAGCCAATGCTTAAATCAATCGAGCCACTGGTATGAGAGGAGAAAAGGGGGGGGGGGGAGAAGGGAGGAGAAGCAGATGGTTGCTTCTCTTGTGTGCCCTGACTGGAAATTGAACCCAGGATGTCCATACGCTGGGCCAATGCTCTATCCACTGAACCAGCCAGCTAGGGCCTCACTTATGTTTAAAAAGGATGATTTATGGCTGTGTTGTGGAGAACATATTGTAAGACAGGCTAGGATGGAAGTTGGTAGATGAATTCATAAGCTATTGTTTATAATACAGTTAGTTGAGTTATAGTAACTTGAAAACCAAGAGTTAACAATGAAGGTGGAGTGGGGGGTAGTTAGGATTTGAGTCTATTCTGAAGGTAAAGTTGACGGGATTTGTTAATAGATTAGATGTGGGAAGTGAGATAAAGTGACAAGTCAAAGATTATTTCAAGGCTTTTAACTGAGATGGGGAATCCTGCATAAGGAAGAGGCTTTGGAGAGTACAATCAGAGTTTCATTTTTGGATATGCTATGTTTGAGAAAACTATGAGACACACAAAAAGGTTGATCAGGAATTTAGATATAGCAACCTACAGTTCAGAGGAGAAAACTAGGCTGGAGATTTCATTTGGGAGTTATCAGCATGTAGATGATACTTAAAATTATGAAACTGGATGGGATCTCTTCAGAAGTGTGTGGAGAGAAAAGCAGATGACCGAGGTTAGGGAAACAAAAGAACTTTCAGGAAATAGGAAGAAAATCAGAAGACTGTAAAGTCCCAAAGACAGTGTATCAAGAAGGAGGGAGTAATCAATTTTGTCAAATGCAGCTGATAGGTTAATTAGGTTGAGGGCTGATAATTGAATTATGAAACAGGGGTAAAATGTTGCTTTGATTAGAGCAGTTCTGGTGGAATGGTGGGAGTGAAAGCTCAGTGGATTAAAAAAAATTAAAGGGGAGGAATTAAAGACAGAGAGGGGAGATAATGCTTTCAAAGAGTTTCTTTATAAAGGGGACTGAGGATTGGAGAAGAGCTGGAGGGGGCAGTGGGGTCATGAAGGTTTTTTTTAAAACAAGGGATGTATTACAAGTGTGTATGTAAAGCCAGTAGCCACGGCCACCATCACAGCCGCCTGGCCCATGCAGGTTCGCATTTGATTTGGACAGATGGTAATGAAACAATGAAGCCAAGAACTGGTGGGCCATTAGCTTTAATCCTAGCTTGCACCTGGCAGGCAAGAAATACACACAGTGGGAAAACACTTCCCTTTCCATTCAGGGCTCCCAAAGCCACTGACTTATCTGAGTTTCCTAGAATCAAAGGTTTCTAACCTCACCAGCCTTATTCACCTCTGTTCCCCATCTCCTTTTCTCTCACAAACTCTGCACAAACTGGCTTCTCCTTCAGCACTCCACCATCTTGGCTGCTTCTCCTTTTCTCCACGTGGCCTTCCTCTGCTCTCCTCCTGCATGGGCTCCTCTGCCCCATTTTATAGTGTAGAAATCAAAACTTTAATCCAATATACAAACAAGGAAGTCTCTGATACAAACTCACTTATCTGAGGCATAATGGGATTCCTCATAAGAGCGCACCACCCCCTATCCTGCAACAGTCAAGGATGTGGGGAAAAGCTTAGTCTTAAAACTAAGCCTTAGGCTATAAGGACTTGTTTCCTTACAGCCTGTCCCCTACACCCAATGCAAACTATAAGCAAGTAAACACACACATATATATATCATACTTACAAACTTATTTGACCAATAGTGTATATTGATGGAAATTATGAAGTAAAGAAAGAAATCTAATAATGCAGGGGTTGAGTGATTATAGAAGCTATTTCCATGAGGGATAAGAGGGAGGAATCCATGCACAAATGACCGAGATGGCCATAGCCAGCTTTTCTAGAGTAATTGGAGGGAAGGCGGAGTGTGTGGGTACAGATGCATGTAGGCTCGTAGAGAGACCAGGGGAGCTTATGGAAGCTCTCTTCTGTTTTTTTCTACTGTCTAAGTGAAATAGGAAGCAAGGTCATTCTCTGAGAGTGAGGTGAGGCAGGAAGTGTTAAAGATTGGAGTGGAGAGGAGAAAATGTGAAATAATTATCCAGGAGCATGAGAAAGAACATGTCTGAAGGAAATCTGATAACAGTATGACTAGACTAAGGGTATGTAAGGTCATGACTTGAGACTGGTCACCAAGATTTTTTTTTCCCCCAGACACTGTCAACTGTGAAGGTGTCACGAAGTAGGCTGAAAGATGGATTTCATCAAAGTTGAGGTTTGGCCACGTTAGTGCTACACATGACAAAAGGGGCAAGGATAGATTGGAGAGGCATGCAGAGGTGTGGCTACACTTATGGACCACTGAAGCTAGATAAAGTGTGAGCTGAGGACATGAAATGGTGAGAGACAGTGGAGAATCAAATGGAAATAGGATTGGTGCTTTACAAAGTTGATGGATGAAGCTACTAAAGAGGGTGAGGTAGAAAGTTAGGAATGCTATGGTGTTGAATTTGAGATTTTAGAGACTGAGCAGCTAATGGAGATGGAATGTCTAAGGGCGTCACCATGAGATTAGGTGGCTGAGGTCAGGTTAGAGGACAAGATCATTGGAATGGAAAGGGCCGTGGTACTGTGAGGTCAGAATGTTGGAAGGATGATTTGCATAGATATAGGACTTCTCAATACTTTTGTGGGTGAGTGACTTGGGGGTCTGTAGATGACTACAACAAGGTGAGGCAGCAGTTGACATGATTTGACAACAGGAAGTTCAAAGCTGGAGAGTTCTAGGGTGGAGGAAGAAGAATATTCTGGAAAAGACTCACCTAATCTCTCGGCTTTGTATATATGAGGTGTGGAGAGCCAATAGATACCAATTGCCCAGAAAAAGAGTTCTTAGAAAAGGCCCTTTCAGTTAGAATAAGAAGATGAAAGGAACTTTAAGAGATTGAGGATACATATTTTTTCTCTCTCTTTTTCAAACTGTTCAATGCATTTTCTTTTAAGAGATTAATAATTGTTTTACCACAAACTGTATTAAGAATATTGCTGCCTATCATTGCTTCATTAACTGGAGATGAAATGTTTAAGAAGTAATCTCTATTTTCCTTATGAAGAATAGATTTTTTTGGTAATGGAAAATTTAGTTGAATGCTCTAATGAAGTGTAATGTAAGGCATATTGAACCAATTAATCTAGAAGGCTGATGTAAGAACAAGAATTTTTTGTACTAGTTAGATGTTCTGAGCATAATTATCTCAGAGCATAATGAATAATAATAGTATTACTTAAGATAAAACAGGAATAGTAGGTTCACTTTTGATAAATAGTTGCCCTACCTAAAAGTAAATTTTTTCCCCCCCACAAATGAGGATAAACATTTATAATTATATAGATTGACTTTCAAATGACACTTCTAAAGAACGATGACTTCATTTGAATTTTAAAAACCAATTTGAGGCCCTGGCCAGTTGGCTCAGTGGTAGAGCGTCGGCCTGGCGTGCAGGAGTCCCAGGTTCGATTCCCGTCAGGGCACGCAGGAGAGGCACCCATCTCCTTCCTCTCTGTCTCTCTCTTCCCCTCCTGCAGCCAAGGCTCCATTGGAGCAAAGTTGGCCCGGGCACTGAGGATGGCTCTATGGCCTCTGCCTCAGGTGCTAGAATAGCTCTGGTTGCAACAAAGCAATGCCCCAGATGGGCGGAGCATCACCTCCTGGTGGGCATGCCAGGTGGATCCTGGTTGGGCGCATGCGGGAGTCTGTCTGACTGACTCCCCGTTTCCAACTTCAGAAAAATACAAAAAAAAATCAATTTGATACACACAACAACTTAATAGAGTGCAAAGGAATTATTTTGAGTGAAAAACAGTCAATCCTATAAGATTACATTTCTGTGGCATTCTTGAAATAATAGTTATAGAGATGGAGGATAATTTAAAGGTTGGGGATGGGGGAAGGGTGAGTGTGGCTATAAAGGGGTAGCAAGAGAGAAATTTGTGGTTATGAAATAGTTCTATATTTTGATTCATGTGGTAATTACATGAAGTTACACAGATGATAAGTTGTATAGAACCACAGACACACAACTGAGTGCTTGTAAAACTGGTGCTATTTGAATGAACTCTGGATTTTTCTAATGTCAACTTGTTGGTTTTGTAATTGTACGATAGTTATGCAAGATGTCGTACTGAGGGTGGAAGAATGGAAGGTTCATGGTACTTCCCTGTATGTTTATGTGCAACTTCATGTAAAATCCAAATATAAAAAGTTTACAGAAGTCCTCTTAGATCTCCCAAGAAACACACACACACACACACACACATCAAGCAAAAATATCAAAGGAATCAATGGGTGCATAATTAGAAATGAAATATAAAAGGTAGGGGAAGGATAGAATAAAATTTAAAAGTACCATATAAAGAAGTCTTTTTAAAAAATATTTTCATGCCTTGTATAACAAACAATTGACTAGTATTTCTATTGACTTTCTGACATTTAACAGACCAGAAACTACTTATACTTTTTACGCATTTGCCTTATCAGCCCGTTATTATCTAGCCTTTTTTTTTACTAGACATAATTTTCCTTGGAAATGTGTTGCAGAAAGTCTACCTATCCATGCAGAATTGTGAATGCTTCCTCGTAGAAAATAATAATAGTGAGGTTGTTCAGTGTTTCCATTTTTACCTTGACTCTGGATTTCAGATACAAAAGGTATACAAAATATTTATACAAAAAAGATTTACATATAAGAGAAAAAAGAATTATTTTCATACATAAGTTTATAAAGATATTTATGTCTTAGAAGTAAATGAGTTCTTTGTCAATGACTCTGACTTGGTTCTTTTGTAGCACTCTCTGTTTCATAGTTTCTTTGTGATTAAATCAACTTTGTCACTGCTCCTAATGCACATTTGACTTCAGCCAGCTTATTTCTTGTTTCACAGTGCAGCCTGCTTCTGCTCAGCTCTCTTCCAACTATCAGGGTAGTTGGAACTCTCTTACAGAATAATTTCCCTCTTGAGTTTCACTAACCACGTACAGGAGAAATGTGAAAAGATATCTACAGCAGGCCCTAGGCAAGAACCGAAGTTTTCTTAAAGTGTTGCTCTCCCTGTGGGCAAGACTATATTCCAGAGTTGACTGATTATGTTTATTTAAATCCTCACAATCGTAGGATTGAGAAGGGAACATTTGAAGAGACAGACCCTGCTTAAATTTATACAGCCGGGGAGAAATGAAGTCAGCTCTCGACACACACTCTTCAAGTCTCTCTTCATACGTATCATGACTTTGGGAGATGAATTGTTTCTCTACGTGCACCTTGCTGACGTTAGCAAGTTGTGTCATAATTTTTAAATTGAAGGAATTATTATACTTGGAAATCTAATTGCAGTGAAAGTACTCCTTGAAAACATGCTTCAGTAATAGATATATATGTATATTCTATTTGTATGTTTAAACAATATTCCATTTCAGTAAGATCACTATATGAAGAGTCATTCATTATAAATGTTTTCTAGGTCCTTGTGGATACCAGATCATAACAATGATTTATATTTATCCAGTACTTTTCTATTTTCTGAAATATTCTTGTTGGATATTTGTAATAATCAAGTGAAATAAGCAGAATTGGTTTTGCCATCATTTTGTGGCTTTGAAAATTAGCCATGGCCAAAACCAGAGTGGCATGCCAGATATTAGAACCCAAGTTTTCTGATGTTGAATTTTGTGTTCTTCTGAGTTTCTCAAGTCAGCAGATGCTGCTTAACGACCCTTAGAGGAACACACTGTATCTCCATGCTCGCTGCTACCCCGGCGCCAAGGCCTGGAACGTCTTAAGGGCAAGGTAATGCAACCCAAGGTGATGGTGGACCCTGTAAATATAGTTAATATCTGAAATATTTATTACTCGCTCTTCAATTTATGGAAGAAGGTGCTATTCAAAACATAAAATAAAGTTTTAGAAAGGATTTTGTGAAAAATTACATCAAGCATTCAGGCACTGTACAGGGCTACTTAATGATAGTAGGATTCTAGCTCCCATCTAAGGGGTCCTACCTAGTCTATGTGTAATCATATCTGGTAGATTAGTTAAGAGAGCTTGTCAGAAGCTTCTTTGCGTGAAGACAACGGAACCTTCTCATTGAAAAAATGGGATTATGCACAATGCATTTGATTTAGTAAGAAAGTTTTGGTGCTTGATTCTGGGGGTGGGGTGGGAGGAACAGCAGGGTGGCTCTGAACACTGCCCGGTGCCCTCAATTGGTTTGACTCCTCTCCTCAGTCCCAGTAACCAAATGTGTGTGTCCAAGGTTGCTGCCTCCCTTGTAGGTCAGTTTTGCAAACTAGGAAAAGGCACCTCCTTTGGGCAGTACTTCATTTGGACACAAATTGTACACTCTTCCACAGTAACCCATGCATGTCCTCTTCTGCAGTAACCCATGCATGTCCTCTTCTGCAGTAACCCATGATGTCCTCTTCTGCAGTAACCCATGCATGTTCTCTTCTGCAGTAACCCATGATGTCCTCTTCTGCAGTAACCTATGCATGTCTTCTGCAGTAACCCATGATGTCCAACATCGTAACAAAAATTAATTTTATTTAAACTATAAAATATTGACCCTGTCAGCAGCAGAGTGAGGGCCCTTGAATGGAATTGAGCATAAGGGGAGAGTGGCATTGTTGCCTCCTTTTAAACAGAAAGCTGTGTTGCTTTCAAAACTTAAGAAGCTGCAATGACTCAATAGGGGTAGAGACAGTGGTGCCCAGTAGATAAGGCCAAATGCAACAGACGCACAGTGGAAAATTGTGGGTGACCAGCAGACACACTGGTGCCAATGGGCCTGTGGAAAATGGCAAGAACACAGAAGAACTGGTAATGTCCCATAGCTGCCACCATGCTAAGGTGCACGGTGGTTGTACTGGTTGCTGAGTAAGGCAGCGGTGCTGGAGGTCTTGTCTTAACAAGGTGGTGAGGGTGGGGAGGACACATTAGTGAAATCTGGCATTTTACTATTATTGTCTTCCCATCTTTCCCCCCAATCTGTTAGGAAGCCTGAAGTAACTCAGTTTACACAAATAAAATATGAGATACACTACTTAATGCAGCTCCTATTTAATATTTTGTTTGAGGTGATACATTAAGATTTTAGGGGTAAAATGTGACGTGGTGTGATTCCTGGAAGGAATATAATGTATTTTTATTTTCTGGAAAAGAAAATGATAGGCTTTTATACTTTTGTACAGCCACACCCACAGAGTCCTACATTTAATTGACAAGGTAAGAAAGAATGATCTTCCACAAACCCAGGAATAACGTCAATAACAGTGAGCCGCCTGAAGAGGTGCAAATAGACAAGGAGGTGACTGGGGAGAGTCATTGCATAAGTGATGTACTAATAATGGATTTTAATATTTAACTGGATGATCAAATTCAATAAATAGGAAAATGACTTTTTTGGGAGATGAGAAAATCACTTGGAAAAGTCCTTTTGTTATTTGATTGAGTAATTAATTTTGAGAGAGTAGAATGCCTCAGTACAAAGGCATCATCGGCTTTTTGTGTGGAAGAGTCAGGATAACAAGAAATTATAGTCCAGATGCAGCTGTGTTTGCGCGTGGGCTGGCTTGGTGAGGTACACGCAGGAAACAGCTGTATTCAGCCTCACCACTCATTGAGTATCTTCCCTCCCAGCTCAAATCCTCCATCATTTTTTTCAGTACTCTTATACAATAAAAATATTTCTGTTGCTTTCCGTCAGCAAATTCAAGCATTTCTTACCTTTCATTAAGTTTATATATTGATTGTTTATTTGATTGATTGATTTTAAGAGAGACATAGAGGAAGGGGAAGAAAGAGAGAGGGAGGAGGGAGAGAGAGAACAACATTCATTAGTTGTGCACTCATTGGTCACTTCCTGCATGTGCCCTGACCAGGGATGGAACCCACAACCTTGGTGTTTCAGGACAAAGCTCCAACCAACTGAGCTAACCGGCCAGGGCCTAAAGCATTTCTTAAAAGCATATACAACACTCTTCTCAAGAAAAGCTTTGCTATGTTTATTACATAAAACACGAGTGGTACGTTAAATGGGCAGGATTGGAAGTTGTGAGAAATGATCCCTTCATTTGCTGACTTTGACCCCCGTCTGAAGGCATATGCATCGAATTAGGGGAGGCTTTCTGATGATGACCGTCTCCGGTTCTTAATTATTAATGGCCATCCTGTTCCAAAATTTGCACTATTAATAGAGAAAGCCACCAATACATTTGCTTTACATAATTAGAGCTTGCAAAGCGAGATAATAAGGGTCAGTAATTAAGAAAATTGGGACTTGTTCCTTGGAGAAGAGCTTTTATCCTACTTTTTGAAACATGTTAATCCCACTCCCACTCTCCTCCACTTCAAAGGCTTGAGTCATTGCAATGATATTCTCAGATTTGCCTGCTGCTCTCTCTGTAAGCTCAGCCCTGCTCTACTGCTGTACCACAGGGAGTCACTAGAGACCAGCTCGAATTCCTCCCGCCTTGAGGCAGGTCATATTAAAGGCTTTCTAGGTATTTGTTAAGAGGCCAGTTCTTAGCTTCCTTTCCAAAATTATTTTATCCCTGTCAGTATAGTAACATGCATCTTCAGGATGGCAGACAATCAGGTGACTCCCTAAGGGTGGGTAACTAATTAGGGTAAAAGCCACACTCCTTCACTTCCTAACACTTTATATGTTCAATTCAGGAGGGACCTTTTAGAGATAATTCTCCACAAACATCTAAAGAAATCAGAGATGTTTGTGGTGATGTATATATGATATATATATGACGCAGAATGTGTTTATCAGAATAGAAGCTTACACTTAAAGACTGACTACTATATATGCCAAGTGTACAAAAAGTCACCTAACATGTGTGGCTGTCCAGCCTTCATCGTTCCTGAGAAAGTGCTTCTTTTTGTTTTTTAATCTCTGATTTTGTAGAAAAGAAAACAGAAATTTAGCAAGATTAAGTGGATTGCCTATAATCTCATTTCTAAAACCTTCTGGCTTTTTAATAACCCATAACTTTCTATTACAATAGCTACCCAAAGAGCACAATACATGCAAATTACTTTCCTCAGTACTTGACAGAATGGTAAGCAAGTCATCATTTATTTAACAAATATTTAATTTATAATCGAATATTCCACTTCATTTCAAAAAGGATGAAGAAGCTAGAAAGCAGATAGAGTCAACTCAATGGACTATTAAAGAGAAGAGAAAACTAAGCACAAGGAAAGTGAAAGCGAACGAGGTGAATCAGCAGAGAAAGTTACTATAGACTAGAGTGTGTACGAAAGCGATATTGCAAGCGTGGACCCAAAGGCTTACATAATAAGGGGAAGTCCTCCTTGCTGTAGTCAAGAGCACAGAAATGCACATTTGCTGCATTTCACCCATGTTCTTTAATTTGTTCTTTTACTTCATCATCAGCTAGCTGGTAAACAACACACGTGTATAAAATTGAGGCTGATACTTAATTGGGTGTACTTAATAATCTCCATCTTTGTTAGTTAGTTTTAAATTCATGGAACCTATCTTCTTATCAATATCATAAACACTTTCAAATTTCAACATTGAACTCATTTTTTTATAGACTATGTAGAAATATCCAAATAATTCCAGAAAGACAGAGGTACACAAATTCACCCAGTTAGTGTTGCTGGCCGAAGGCAAATTGTTGGTTGATAGGAAATGACATAAAAAGACAGGTGGGAGCAGCCACTTGACTGAAGGCCAAAATAAAAGAAAGGATTAATTTAGCATATGAGAAGTACTTAAAGAATGTCACTGACTAGTGCTAAATAGTGTTCAAAAGAATAAGTTGCATAAAAGTTGAATCAAAGATTCCTACACAGAGATTCATGTCATAGAATCCTCCCCGCACAGATACTGGAGGTGGGTTACAGATATTTCGAACAGATCAGAGCAAAGAGAGAAAAAAAGTATTTATAGGTTTTATGATGTTATGAAATTGGGGAAAAAATACATTTTCCAGGACATTTCCTGATTCTGAGGGTGATTCTTTTCTTAGTTTTATTGTGAAATAATGAACATACACCGCTATATAAATTTAAGGTATAGAGCAGGAATGTTTGATTTGCAGATATTGTGAACTGATTGCTACAGTAGATTTGGTTAACAGCTATCAACTCATATAGATGCAATGCAAAGAAAAAAGAAACATTTCTCCTTGTGATGAGAACTCTTAGGATCTACTCTCTTAACAACTTCCTATATATCATACAGCAGTGTTCTATATCATCATGTTGTAGACTACATCTCTAGTACTTATTATTCATTATTCTGGTACATCATATCCTCATACCTTTTTTATTTTGTCACTGGGATTTTGTACCTTTCAACCCCATTCTCCCATTTCAATTATCATCTACCTTCCTCTCCTCTGGCAGCCACCAATCTGAGATTTTTTTTTTTTCTAAGAGAAAATTCTATGTGATATCAATAGTTAAATTCTCTCCCTTTAAGGATCAAGAAGTTGTCATTTGGGAAAAAAAAAAATCTTCAATGGGTGTAATTACTTCTTGGTTCTCCACAATCTCTTGTATGAAGCACAGAAATTCATCAGATGACAAGATTGACCTCTAAGTCCATCCAGGATTCTGGAAACAAGTTTGTATTAGATACAGATTCTTTGTAGTCAAGCATGGTTCAAGAGAAAAATCACACACAAGAGGACGGGATGGTGCCAGTCAAGGAAAGAAGGGAATGGGACTTTAGTTTCAATTATGGTTACATCCAGGTTACTGTGAAGGGACTTTCAATGTCACTTTGTTTCTGAAGTAAGGAAACCCACAATAAGAGAGTCCATTTTATCATTATTACTCCCTTGAGGGCCTTCATATTTTCTATTATAGTATAATGACACGTTTCAATTTTTTTTTTTTTTGGAACAGAAAAAAGAAGAATTTTGGTTGTTTAGAAAACTTTAATTCTCTTTTTATCCAGGTTTAGCAAACTCAGCAAATAATTTATGCTAAGTCTTAGTCTAAAGCCATGTGAACTTCAAGGGATATTAAATCTGTTTCTGATTTAGTTGTACATTACTCATTGAAATATTATTTGCTAGATAAATGCTGGATGTCCAGAAACCTTATGAACCATTTTATAATCTTTTTTTATTTGATCCAGGAAGTTGATTTTCATGGGTAGTAAATAGTTTATATCTAGAATGATGAAACCATGAAGTCTATCAATATGGTTATTATAGTTTATACCACCAATCTTTCCAAACAGCTTTGGTGTGGCTAACAGTAAAAGCATTTAAATAAAGGTAGAAATTGAGGTAAAAAAAAGATGTAAAGGAAAGAACAAAATAATTATATGGGGAGAATTGTGAAAGACATTAAATTTGTTCTGAGCTTCCTGACCACCATTGCAGGAGACAAATCCCATGGTTTTGCCTGGAAGCTAGTCTGACACTTCGCTCTACCTTCATCTGGACACTGCACTTAATTGCCAAAATAAATAAAAGCTTGAGCTTTCTTGCAAAGTACTACCTAACAAAAATAGCTTTATCCTTGTCTTTTAAAATCATGGGATACAATACAATTATTGGTTGTTTTCTTTCTTTCTTTCTTTTTTAAAGATTTTATTTATTTATTTATTTATTTATTTATTTATTTATTTATCTTTTACAGAGTCAGAGAGAGGGATAGATAGGGACAGACAGGAACACAGAGAGATGAGAAGCATCAATCATCAGTTTTTCGTTCTGACATCTTAGTTGTTCATTGATTGCTTTCTCATATGTGCCTTGACCGTGGGCTTTCAGCAGACCGAGTAACCCCTTGCTCAAGCCAGCGACTTGGGTCCAAGCTGGTGAGCTTTTGCTCAAACCAGATGAGCCCACACTCAAGCTGGCAAGCTCGGGGTCTCGAACCTGGGTCCTCCACATCTCAGTCCAACGCTCTATTCACTGAGCCACCACCTGGTCAGGCATTGGTTGTTTTCTTTCTACCATAAACAATAAAATGTGAACTAAGTAATTTTTTAATTGTATGGACATTTCATTGAATATCTACTTTATTTTATTTGGATACCTATTTCTTTTAAAATGTGCTATAATGTAATTTAAAAATTAAAAGAAATTTTTATGTTTTTTTTTTTTTTTTTAGATTTTATTTATTCAATTTTCAGAGAGGAGAGGGGGGAGAAAGGGGAGGAGCAAGAAGCATCAACTCCCATATGTGCCTTGATCAGGCAAGCCCAGGGTATCGAATAGGTGACCTCAATGTTCCAGGTCGATGCTTTATCTCACTGTGCCACCACAGGTCAGGCGAAACTTTTATGTTTTAATGTTGCTAATTACAACTTTTAAGTTACTAATTAAAATGGAATAAACCCCTATTATTAAAAGTCAAAAATAGTCACCCCAATTAATTCAATTAATAAATAACAGTCCTTTGTCTATTGGCCATCTGTATGTCCTTTTTGGAGAAGCATCTATTCAGTTCCTTTGCGGGGTTTATTTTGTTGTTGTTTGTTTGTTTTTTGTGACAGAGACAGAGAGAGGGACAGACGAACTGGAAAGGAGAGAAATGAAAAGCATCAATTCTTTGTTGCAGCATCTTAGTTTCCCATTGATTGCTTTCTCATATGTGCCTTGATGTGGGGAGGAGGGGCTACAGCAGACCGAGTGACCCCTTGCTCAAGCCGGTGACCTTGGGCTCAAGCTGGAGAGCCTTGCTCAAACTAGATCAGCCTGTGCTCAAGTTGGCAACCTCGGGGTTTCAAACCTGGGTCCTTTGCATCCCAGTCCAATGTTCTATCCATTGTAACACCACCTGGTCAGGCTCTTTGCTCATTTTTTAATTGGATTGTTTGTCTTACTGGTGTTGAGTTTTATAAGTTCTTTATAAAGTTTGGTTATTAAGCCCTTTTTGGATTTATGAGCAAATATGTTCTCCCATTCAGTGAGTTGTCTTTTCATTTTGTTGATGGTGTCTTTTGCTATGCAAATGCTTTTTTGTTTGATGTAGTCTATTTTTTGCTTTGCTTGCCTGAGGAACTATAGTGGCAAAAATATTGAAACAAAAGATAGACATATGAACAAATGCTCATCACTAATCATCAGAGAGATGAAAATTAAAAACCACAATGAGATATCATCTCACACCTGCCAGAATGGCTATGATCAACAAATCAGCAAACAACAGATGCTGGCAAAGGTGTGGAGAAAAAGAAATATTTGTGCACCGCTGGTGGAAATGTAGACTTGTATACCCACTGTAGAAAACAATATAGAGTTTCTTCAGAAGATTAAAAATAGGTCTACTGTTTGACCCAGATATCCCACTCCTGAGAATATATCCCTAGAACATCTAAACACTAATTCAAAGGAATATATGCACCTCCATGTTCGCTGCAATGTTATTTACAATAGCCAAGATCTGGAAACAGCCCAGGTGTCCATCAGTGGATGAGTGAATAAAAAAAAAAGCTATGGTACATTAACACAATGAAATACTATGTGGCCATAAAAAAAGAAGGAAATCTTACCATTTGCAGCAACATGGAAAGACCTGGAGATTATTATGCTATAAATTCATGAGGACTGCCTATTTTTATTTTTAATGTTTTGTTCACTGATACGTCAGAAGGGCCCAAATGAATAATTTAAAAATGTTATCAGTTCAATATTGTCCTCATAGTATACATATTTGACATTATTGAAATAGACGATTTGATGAATAAAAATCCCTAGACTTTCAGGAGCAGTGAATTTCTGGCACATATGACACTACTTCCCCTTCCACATGGCAGACTTCACAAAAAGTCTTTCAGTGCTAATCAGTCACAACTTTCTTTCCTGTTGACCTTAGGCACAGCTACATAGTCTTGGTTAAAACAGTGTTCCAGACAAACACTACCAATTACCAATTAAAAAGAGTTTGTACTCATTTGTCATTTGGTTCTAGAAGGTAGATACACACTACAGGGTCATCTTACCACTAATTGTGGAACTTTACACTTATCAACATATTCTTGTGATCCTTAATTCATAAATACATTCACTAAATTTTTATTGAGTACATATTTGATTTTATTACTCACCTAATCATTCAGGATACAAATGTCAATAGGACATGTGTATTACTTTCAAAGTTAAGGGGATAGAAGACATAGAAATATTTTTATTTATACATTTATTTATGCTTTGAAAAATATTAATTTAGTACCAACCCTAAGTCAAGTACTGTTCTATGTTCAGGGATACTGCCATGTTGTAATGCAAATTAATAATTATACTATTTTATAAATACAGTAGTAGGTACAAGGTATCATAGGCACACATGGTCTTGGGTACTCTCGTCTGTGCCTTGAACAGAGGGCTCAAGCCAAGCCAGTGACCCCTTGCTCAAGCCAGCAACCTTGGGCTTCAAGGCTGCGACCATGTGCTCAAGCCGACGAGCCTATGCTCAAGCCGATGACCCTGAACTTTCAACATGGGGACCTCAGAGTTCTGGGTTGATGCTCTATAAACTGCATCATCACTAGTTATTACTTACTTATTATTTTCAATTTTACATTTTTATTTCACCACCAGGCATTATTACCTATTACTATGCTAATAGCTGTACTTATTTTCACCCTATGCAGTGAATATTATGAGATGAGTTGATTTTCTTCTTTGCAGGCTGGAGGAAGACAATAAGAAAGGATAATCTTATTTGTCTTTTCAAGGATAGAGAGAAGAGCCTATTTGCTACTATAATTATTCTCTGCCACCTGCATGATTGCTGCCAAAGAAATTTTCGGTAACTGACACTATTTTGTTTTAAAGTTCAAGCAAACCAGGAGCATTTCTAGTATTTCTTGGAATATTTCTGGGCAAATGGAATATCTGTTCCTGAAAAGTCTGAACTTTATCCCTTCTCAGCTAGTCCACCCCTATGTTTGCAGGCCTGGGGCAAAGCTTCAAATAGACGTTCACTTACCATAAATTTAAATATTTAAAAGTTATTATGTATATACTCCAGTACTTCTTTGACAAATAGAGCTTCATAACTTGAAAGACCAGGTTAGAATTCTTGGATTCCTTGGTGTTGTGGTGGCCAGCTCTCCGGTCCCAACCCCCAGCTCTAACTGGTGCTGCAGGGCCTTGTGATACAATCTATCCTTACTTTATTTTATTTATTTATTTATTTTTACAGAGACAGAGAGTCAGAGAGAGGGATAGATAGGGACAGACAGACAGGAATGAAGAGAGATGAGAAGCATCAATCATTAGTTTTTCTTTGCGACACCTTAGTTGTTCATTGATTGCCCCCTGCCTTGACAGGGGGGCTACAGCTGACCAAGTAACCCCTTGCTCAAGCCAGCGACCTTGGGTGCAAGCTGGTGAGCTTTTGCTCAAACCAGATGAGTCTGCGCTCAAGCTGGCCACCTCGGGGTCTCAAACCTGAGTCCTCGGCATCCCAGTCCTACACTCTATCCACTACACCACCACTTGGTTAGGCTATTCTTACTTTAAACTAAACAGGACATAAACTGGTTTTGGCCACCCCTTGGTCTTTGGTTATAACATCTGTGACAGTCTTCCTTTAGGAGGATGACCTAGGAAGAATCCCACCCAGGTCCTAGAAGAGAGTTGGGTTCATTTGGCTAGGGAATTCTGGGTTTCTGGGTAACTAGGATGTGGCCAAGGAATAAGAACAAGGGCTCTGAAAGTGGTATGCTCTATTTCTGGGTAGAATCCTTGGCTTGGGGGGCGAGGGTGGCTGGAGAAGAATGAGTGGAGCCCTTTCAGGTGTGGGGTCCAGGGCATGGGCCAAATTATCACTGGCCAATATTAATTCTGCTTCTCAGTTTTGCACGGCCATGATGGAAGCAAGGTAGCTCCAGCCAATCTCACTGTAGGAACTGGCAGGTGAAGGCCAAGGAAAGTATAGCTCAGGGGTCCCCAAACTTTTTATACAGGGGGCCAGTTCTCTGTCCCTCAGACCGTTGGAGGGCCAGAATATAAAAAAACAACAACTATGAACAAATCCCTATGCACACTGCACATATCTATTTTACTTTATTATTATTATTATTATTATTATTATTATTATTTTTGTGTGTGTGTATTTTTCTGAAGCTGGAAACGGGGAGAGACAGTCAGACAGACTCCCGCATGCGCCCGACCGGGATCCACCCGGCACGCCCACCAGGGGCGACGCTCTGCCCACCAGGGGGCGATGCTCTGCCCCTCCGGGGCGTCGCTCTGCCACGATCAGAGCCACTCTAGCGCCTGGGGCAGAGGCCAAGGAGCCATCCCCAGCTCCCGGGCCATCTTTGCTCCAATGGAGCCTTGGCTGCGGGAGGGGAAGAGAGAGACAGAGAGGAAGGAAGGGGAGGTGGAGAAGCAAATGGGCGCTTCTCCTATGTGCCCTTGCCGGGAATCAAACCCGGGTCCCCCGCACGCCAGGGCGATGCTCTACCGCTGAGCCAACCGGCCAGGGCCGTTTTCTTTTTTTTTTAAGACTTTATTTATTCATTTTAGAGGGGAGAGAAGGAGGAGAGAGAGAGAGAGAGAGAGAGAGAGAGAGAAGAGGGGAGGAGCAGGAAGCATCAACTCCCATATGTGCCTTGACCAGGTAATCCCAGGGTTTTGAACCAGCAACCTCAGCATTCTAGGTTGACGCTTTATCCACTGCGCTACCACAGGTCAGGCACCACATAGCTTATTTTAAAGTAATAAAACAAAACAGGAACAAATACAATATTTAAAATAAAGAACAAGTAAATTTAAATCAACAAACTGACCAGTATTTCAATGGGAACTATGAGCCTGCTTTAGGCTAATGAGATGGTCACTGCTAGCCGTACCGAAGTGATACCGGAAGTGATAGTGATATGACGCACTTCCGGAGCCGTGACGCATGCGTCCTGTGTCACCGGAGGTAGTACTGTACATAAGCGACGCTGCGCTTTGCTGACCACCAATGAAAGAGGTGCCCCTTCTGGAAGTGCGGTGGGGACCGGATAAATGGACTCAGGGGGCTGTATGCAGCCCACAGGCCATAGTTTGGAGATCCCTGGTATAGCTAATAATTTTCTTACAAATATTAATGATTAACAAAATTTATCTTGCTATAAGATTATCACTCATCAAACTGTAAAATTGAGATTATTGCTTGAATTATTCTGTCATTTGCTCTTTCTTAGCTTCCCAATAATTGTTGTTTAATATTCTCTATTCTTTTGGAATATAAACTTGTTTTGCTGAATAAGTCTATAGATTTCATGATATACAAGAAGACAATCTTTTTCCATTTTATTAAGTTTCAAGTTATATTTTTCACTATGGAAAAAGACATGTAAGTATAATTAGAGAAAGATATATTAGGGGTTCTTTTTGATATAGTGTTTCTTGAGAATTATTACCATGATGTCTAAAAATAAAAGTTTATTTCCCCAATTTAATAATCATTTATCTTATTACTAGAGGAGAATAAAATTAAGTTCCTGTGAGCTAAATTTCAAATATACTTTGAGGCAAAAATAACATTATTATTATTATTATTATTATTTTTGGTCAAGAAGTGACTTGAAGATAGTTTAAAAAAACAAATTTAAAAATATTTGCTTATGCAGTGAAGGCTTTTTGAGAGTTATTTTTAAAGACTGGAGAATTAAGCACCTGTCATTTTCGCCAGCTGGTGTAGATGTTAAAAATTACTGTCACTCTTTTCCCTGCTCCTCTATTTTGCACCTGCTGCTACTTGAGTTATGGGCATTTCACACATGGTAATTTAATAAGGTTAGGTCCCATGACAGTGCACTAGGTGTTTTCCCACTGGGAGTTTAAGCAGTTTTATAAGGTCTTGAGGGAAAAGTGTTAAATATGAAGCTTGTTAAAAATTTAGTACCTTGCAGATATCACATTTTCCTAAATGAAAATGTTAAAGGAGTGAAAAAAAAAAGTAAAATTTAACCATATATCCCCCCCTCCCCAATGAGACTTCTGTGATGGGACTATTTATATCAGTCAACTTCTCTACATGGTGACATTTGTACTTAAAAATATTTTATTGCTTTATGTAACAGCCAAATATAAATATGTATTGAACCTGCCCTGGTTAGCATGGCTGTCATGAACTGCATGTGGCTATTTAAATTAATTAAAATGAGATACAATTAAAAATCCAGTTGCACAGTCACACTAGCCACATTTCAGGTGCTCAGTGGCCACATGTGGATACTGGTTCCCAAATAGGACAATGTAGATGCAGATTTACATTTTTACTGCAAGCTCTGTTGGACAGAGCTGTGTGAAATTTCCAGTTCCTGGTCTTAGGCAGACTTCGTCTTAAAGACCTGGAGGCATGGTGAAGTTTCCTTCCGAGAGATTGCAGTGTCCCAACATCATCTTGGCTATAAAAGCATAAGTCAAAGTTCAAGCTATTGGCTACTGGAATCTGAGTGATGTTTGCTAAAGATAGAAGGAGCATGTTGACACGAAGTGCCTAACATCAAGAAAAAGTTGTTTAAGTTTCCAAAAATGTCTAGGCAGGCAGGTGCTTTTCAGAGATTTTAGAATCCCATATAATACAGATATATTTTTAGAGAGTGGGAGAATTATTCATCTCTTGTAATACCTAACTATTAACTTGCAAATTCTGCCTTTGTTCTAAAGAAAAGCTGTGAATGATAGCAGTAGGATATGATAAAGTAAGTGTACATTATGGACCTTTCTGTCAATTAGTCTTACCATTTAGGACATGTATTAAAACACTGAACTAAGATTTCTGAGACATGAACATGCATCATAGCAGGAAAGAGGATATTAATAGACACGTTCTTGAATAGCAGTCTCCTTCCAGAGAGTTTTTCTTAAGTAACAACTGAAAGGTCACTTTAAATTTTATCCTTGAAGACATTCAGTGAGAAGGATCAGAGCTTATTAGAATTTCCTCATAAGCCAGATTATCACTGGAAGTAAAACAGATCAAACCATGAATACAATTAGTTACATAAAACTGAAGAAAGCTGCTTTCATCTTAAATTGCCTGGATAGTTTAATGTTATAACATCTCTGATCCTCTGAATTCCCTCAGTTCTCCACTTCACTTTTCCAATAATATATGATTACCATCACTATTCATTTTGCTATTGCTTTGTAGACTATAATGATTCATTCTAATTTATCAATATTCTATAGAGTAGAAAAGAATTGAGGTTTATAAAGTTATTTTCTCTAAGCAAGAAGATAAAAACTCAGAGCAACTTGAATATTCCCGACTGACCAAAATTATTTATTGATTTATTAATTTGAGGATGTTAATCGACCCATGGTGGAAAATAAAGAATTGTGCTTGGGTTTGAGATTGTCAGTATTTTATCCTTGTCTAGAGTAGAAGATGCTTGGTTTGTGTGGTATGAATACAATTCAGAGAGAAACATAAGGTATAAAAAATTCAGGGAGTTCTTCAGTCTAGAGCAATCCTCATTATTTTGTTTTTTCTGAATGATGGTAAATAGATCTGGACATGGGTGTTATAAAATAAGTTTCCAGCCAGTCTTCCTGAAGAATGCTTGATCTGCAAAAAAAAAAAAAAAGAAAAAAAAAAGAAAAGAAAACAAGTTAGATTTGGATTGCATGTTTGCAGACAGAGTACTGGATAGGAAAAAATGTGGAATATAAAAGAAGAAAAAGCACAAATGAACTGGTACTTCCAAAGTAAACCATTTCCTTATTGGAAGAATCTGGTTGCAAGTACTTAATTTTGACTGTGAGAACATGGTTTTCCAGGGCAGCAATTGTAAAAAATTACATGTGTTATATAAAAAAAAATTAGGGCCATGCTTTTATTAGTATTATTATGTTTCAACTAATTCAGCTAGTCTCCAGCTTTTTGAATCTCCACTGTGTACTTATATATTATAGGACCGTCAAAGTTGGGGTTTGTAGATGGGAGCAAAAACCTCAGAAGTTATTGCTTATAATCTTATACGAAATGTTCTATTTCTAAATAACTTACTTCAAGGAGTTGAAGTTTTCTGGTTAATATAAAAACCTTTTAAGAAATAATACTAATTATGTCACAGAATATAAAGTGACGCTGTTAAATTAAAACACACACACAATATAAAGAAAATCTTACTAGCAGAGGAAACGGACACATACCTGAGAGCTCCATTTAGACAGACATGATATGCTTGACAAACGCTGTGGGCACAAGACAGATAATTCAGCGTTAGAAACAGTCAAGTGTAAGACAACAGAGGTTTTGCAAGTTACTTAAATCCTAATTATTCTCAGCTATAACACTGGGGTTTAATTTTTATGCTCTGTACAGTCCACTATACTTATTACTGGATTTATGACTTTTCCCCTGATTTTGTAAATTTAAATTTTGAATAAGTGATACATTCACATGGTTAAATTTTTCTTCTTTAAAGTGTGAAAGAGTTTATGATAAAAAGAGTTCCTCACCACTGTCTGCCAGCTATCTCATTTTTCTCTTTATAGCTAAGCTGGTGGAGCTATTATGTATATATAAGAGAATACAAATATATGTTCCTAAATTTTTTTTTGCACAAATAGTGACATACTCTACAGACTCTTTTGCACTCATTTTTCTCAGTTAATAATATATACTGGAGATATGACCGTTACCGTAAACAGAAGTGCTGGGGTTTTTTAGGGCTGCCGGGTATTTCATCGTGTAAATGTATTGGGTCTGTGATGCATCCTTCACTGATGGACATTAAGTTGTTCAGATACTGGCCATCACTAACAACTCAACTAATGAATAACGATGGAGTACTTGTTTCACTTGAGTGCAAGTATATCTAAAGACTACATCCCTTTAAGTCGATTTGTTAGGATTAATAGTGCCACATTATCACACAGGGAATTAGATGATTTACATTTCCAACAGGAATGCATGAAACCAGCTTTTTCGCACACTCTCCTTAACCAAGAGTGTGGTCAAACTTTTAAACTTTGGCAATCAGCTTATTTAAAAATGATATCTTAGTATAGTATTAATCTGTATTTCTTTTATTACTAATAAAGTTTAACATATTACATACTATGCTCAGATATATTTTTATTTTATTTTCTATGAATTGTCTGTTCATGTATTTAATTATTTATCATTTATTTATTTATTTTTATTTTATTTTATTTATTTTTTTGCGACAGAGGCAGAGTCAGATAGGGACAGACAAACAGGAAGAGAGAGAGAGATGAGAAGTATCAATTTTTCTTTACGGCTCCTTAGTCTCCTTAGTTGTTCATTGATTGCTTTCTCATACGTGCCTTGACCAGGGGGCTACAGCAGACTGAGTGACCCCTCGTTTGAGCCAGTGACCATAGGCTCAAGCTGGTGAGCCTTGCTCAAACCAGATGAGCCCGTGCTCAAGCTGGCAACCTCGGGGGTCTCGAACCTGGGTCCTCCACATCCCAGTCTGACGCTCTATCCACTGCTCCACCGCCTGGTCAGGCTGTTCATGTATTTATTAATATTTATATTGTGTTGCAGTCTTTTTATTAATTTGTAACTGTTTTCCTATTATTAAAATGAGCTCTACTATTAATTGCAAACCACATTTTTTCGGTCTGGGGGTTATCTATTGACTTTGCTTCCGGTGACTTTTGCCATAGAGAATTTAAAACATTATGCAGCTGAATTTATCAAAATTTGAAATGCCTTGTGGGTTTTATATAATTCTTAGAAAGGCCTTCTCACTCCAGAAGTTATAAAATAATTCTTCCATGGCTTTAATGCTTTTTGCTTTTACAATTAATTTTTGACCCATTTGGAATTTATGATATAAGGTCCAGATCTGTTTTAATTTTCTATCTACTTGTCCAAACAGTATTTATTTAATGAGTCCTCTTTTCTGTAATGTATTTATGGCAATAATCATATGTAAAACATTGTTTATGGGGAAAAAAGTGAAGGTTAACCAAGATTGACAGCGAAGGCGTGCTTGGCTCAGTCCTTTCCTTTTCTCCTGTCCTCTGCGCTCTTTCTTCCCCCTTTCCTTTCTTCCCTTCCTCTCTGCTTGGCTTTTCTTACCTTTCCCCAGTCATTAGACTTCATGAGTCTACAATTACATTGAGTCTGCCAACATCCCCTTATTGAAATGTGGCTAGATTAGTCTTTTAGGGGAATAAATAGGTTTCTCAATTTTATTGGAAATCTTTTAATTTATAAATTATGTCGCACAACTTTATTTTGCATCTTTATTATGTGTAGTGGGCTGCGTTTCACATCCTCTGAGCGAAGCTGCTGTAAATTGAAAGCAGAAAATAGATGATTGGTCGCTATGAGATGACTATCATTTAAGCAAGGACACTCGCCAAGGAGAACTAAATTTTAACACCATCCTTGTCATTAATGATGTGACCTTCACGAATAACTAAACCTCTGTGGTCCTCAACTTCCTCATTTTCATAATTGCTTGATGTAAAGAATTTTGAGATCTCTCCAACTTTAATATTCTAATAAATTTATTCTAACACAACTCTGTCCACATTACAGAGATTTTATGAAGGTTTAACAGGAAAAAGTACATACAAAAAACACATTTGAAGCTCTATAAACATACACAGGAGTGCTAAAGCCCACTGGACTAAATCTTATATATAATCAAGTCTTCACAAGGTATCTTTTTAGTATTCGAGTTATTGTATAATTGATTGATAAATAAGTAGCATGTGTATGTTCAATAAGGGAGGCAAAGAAAAAGAAATTATTTTAAATTTAAAAGGAGCCCAAAATCAATCCAATCATTTAAGAGTTGCTCTAACTAGCAGAACACATGAGATTGTACCTTCATAGTTGATGCAGCCATTGGAGTCTTCTTGACCTGCCAACAGCGTTTCCACTTCTTCCTCTCTCATCTTTTCACCTGATGAAGCAAAAGTCTTTGTTCAAAAGAAAGGCCAGAGAATATTTTCACAATTTTACCTTAAGCGATCAGTTTGGGGCTCCTAAAGACTGTGACCAAGCTTTTGGAGGATAGGAAGCAAGCCTTTCCTATTCCACCGGCACTTAGTAGGTTGTCAACAAAGGTTTTTGAATGAATGAATTAAATGTGCATTATATAAATACCTAAATATCCAAACTATATCCTATGAGGACTACAATGCTTTACTTGACTTATTCATTACCAGTAATTTAGGTTATCATTTTCCCCAAACAAACTCATAGACACTGAAGACAATTGAAATGGTCATTAACTTTTTACTATTTTTTTTCCATTTATTCTTTGTAGTCTTTCTCCTCACCTATCTTGGTTATAACATGATTCCCATAAGTCATGCTCCTTCTTATATATTCTGCCCTATTAATTGCACCAAAATAAGTTTTCTTTACCCAGTGTGGCTAGAACATGACGGAGTTCAGCACCCATGACTGTGCCATTGCCTTCCTTGTCAAAGACACGCAGACCCTCCACGAAGTCTTCATAACCGCCCTGGTCCTTGTTGTTGGAAATAGCTTGCATCATGGGAAGAAATTGTTCAAACTCGATTTTCTTGGCATTCATCTCTGGAAGAAATTACAATTTGGAGTGTTATTAGCTATCATCAAATGTCATCTCTGAGTCTCAAATTAAACTTGAGGACCTGGAAAATCTTCATACAGCTGAAATTTCAGTTGATAAATTGCTGATGAAAAAACTTTGGTAATAGATAATAGCATGAACTCTGGAGTCTTACTGCCTGAACTTTTATCCCCGATCTACCATTTACAACTATATGATTATGGACAAGTTTCTTAACCAACCTGAGCCGCAATTTCTCTAAAATAGAGACATTTCCTAGTATTAGTGTGAGAATTAAACAAGATGATACAAGCCAAGTTTATTACAATACCTGAGGCAACTGAGTAATTAATAAGAGTTGGCTATTATTTTAGTAGTATTGTCAATTTAAAAATTATAAATATTAGAAAAGTAATATAAAATTATATTGATACAATAAACCTGTTAGTATATAAAAATAATAAAACTTAAGAGAACTTTAATATATATTTCATCTTTGTCCTGAGCGTTTAGGGGGTCTTCAATTTCTTTAAATTTTTTTTTTTTTTTTTGCAGAGACAGAGAGAATCAGAGAGAGGGACAGATAGGGACAGATAGACAGGAACGAAGAAAGATGAGAAGCATCAATTATCAGTTTCTCGTTGCGACACCTTAGTTGTTCATTGATTGCTTTCTCATATGTGCCTTGACCACAGGCCTTCAGCAGACTGAGTGACCCCTTGCTCGAGCCAGCAACCTTGGGTCCAAGCTGGTGAGCTTTTGCTCAAATCCGATGAGCCCACGCTCAAGCTTGCGACCTCGGGGTCTCGAACCTGGGTCCTCCATGTCCCAGTCTGACGCTCTATCCACTGCGCCACTGCCTGGTCAGGCTTCTTTAAACTTTAAGTAATTTAAAAAAGAAACCCATGAGGAGAAAGTGTGTGTCAAACGCATTGTGATCTCTTGACTTCTTTGAATTGTAGAGGCCTGCAGATGACTGGATTCCCTTTAGTATCTTTTGACAAGGCAAATCATATTCACAGTGAAAGTATACAATAGATTATCTGGATGTATACAAGCGGATAAAGTTATGTACTCCTAAAATCAAAATTCCCCTTTACTAGTCTTTCCTCATAGAATAGAAATCTACTACATTGCGTAATAGTAGAAAGATTGGATGGAAATGCTGAATGGGTGAACATTTAGGTAGTAATTCCATTGGAGATGCATAAGTTAGAAACGGCGCTTGAGAAAGAAGATGCGGCCTACCGCTCTCTCGCTTCAGTTCCTGCCCTCACCTATTTTTTGTGTGATGTATCTGGAAATTTTTCTCTAGAGGAAAGGAAATATGTGGAATGTTCTAGCAAAATGATTTATAGTTAGGTTTTCTTGAAATAAGTTTTTTTTTCTTTTGTAACAAAGGAAATAGTCATTTTAATTATCAAAGAAAAAAGAGATTTGCTCTCTCTCTCTTTTTTTTTCCTTATGGCTAAGATTAAACAGCCCACATACCTACTTGAAAAAACTTCAATTTTGTCTTGTCTTTTTGTTTAGGATGTTACTTTTTTCTTTTTTTAAATTCTATTTTATTCAAATGAAATTCTATTTTTATCTTATTTTATTTTGTTTTATTGATTTCAGAGAGAGAGAAAGAGGGGGGGGAGAAAGACAGAGACAGAGACAGAAACATAAACATCATGCTGTTTCTGTATGTGTCCCGACTGGGGATCGAACTGGCAACCTCTGAGCTTCAGATGGTATTTCCAATAGACTATTATACTTTGTCATGAGCCTTTGGGATTAAAATTTTTTTTCTTGTTCCAGATTAAAGACTAGATTTCTGTACTGAGCAAATAGTTTCTGCAATTTTGCTTCTCATGCATGACATTACTTCTGGTCCCCTGATTTAACTTGCGTGACTAAATGTGGGTATTGGCTTAGATTTTTAAGATATTTATTGTAATTCATTGTACATAATAAGTACTCCTACTAGGATGTTATCCTGTCTTTCTTAATTAAGATACTTGAATTTCCTTTAAGGTAGTCATAGAAACAAGGTGTCAAAAGCCAGACCATTGGGCAAAGCCAGCAGGTGTTTTCAGTCTCCTGGAAACACTGTAATTTTATTTCCGCAGCTTTTGTCCGAGTGGCTCCCAGAAGTGCGCCATTGTAATGTTCCCAGACTTGTTTGCAAAGTGTACCATGTTTTAGTCGTACTTAACGTTTTTATTAAAATGCATTTTTTGGCCTTTGAAGGTTTGAAAAATGTGTAGATTTGGATATTATTTCATTTCATTAACCTTTAAATTAAGAGCGTTAGGTAAGATGATGATAATGATGCTAGCATTAGATATTATTTCCTTTCATTAGCATGAAATTTTATCATGCTTGCAAATTCTCAAAGGAAGGTTAACTTACTTTATGAAGGAAAAAACTGAGACTCTGCCCAAGTGACACACTTACCATCAACAGTAAATTAAGTCCTATTCTGTGGAAATTATTCTCAATAAACCTCTCTCTTACACACACACACACACACACACACACACACACACACACACACGTACATTTCCTAACTTACTGGAAAAACCATGCGGTTACCTTCATTGGAGGGGTTTCCCAGAACCTTCTTGACCTCCGCATTGGTGGGATTTGTACCCAGGGCCCGAAGGACATCGCCAACCTGGCTCAAGGTGATCTTTTCATCACCCGTTCTATCAAACAGGAGAAATGCCTCCTTGAAATCTGCAAGAAGTGAAAAGCATTAGGGTGGTTTTTTTTTTCTACCCCAGACCTATAAATTAATCCTAATTTCATCAAAGATCCATTGCAAATTCTTCTCTATTTCACAACTTCTCCAACCACGTTAGTTGTGATGTTTGAACTCTCCTTTTTCCTAGTCCAAACATTGATAAGCCCTTTTGACATTTCATCTGGGGGCTTTTTAAAGCAACATTTCCAATTTTAAGTCATATATAACTATTAATCAGATATGGAAATTGAAGCTCCTACTCATATTTATTCATATTTCCTTCTTCTTCTTGGGAAACAAGACTGAGTTAAGAAATTCTGAGGCCTTAACAGTTCTTTATATAATCTCTCATAAAATTAACAAAGTTAACAAATTTCAAAAACCAAATTTTCAAATTGGGTTGTGTTTTGTGAGGTTAACTGAAACTTCTCAAATTATATGAAAAAAACACCTCCTGAGGTACAAATTTCCCAGCTACTCCCTTTAATTAGTTTTCTTCAGGAGTAACTTCATTTATAAGGAAAAAGATGAGAAAGATGAATCAAATCTCTATGTTCTATAGTATTATTTAACCACTGCAATAGGCTCTTAGTATAATTGATTCAGAAGGAGGAATATTTGTTTGGGCCTGTTGCTGTGGTAACTTCTTTAAACATTTTTTTTTTCCCCAGAAAAACATATGACAACATGTTGCTGTGCTAGCTTTAGACTTTTTTTTTTAAATTTTTTTTCTCTTTTTATTTATTCACTTTAGAGGGGGGGGGAGAGAGAGAGAGAGGGGGGGGGGGAGGAGCAGGAAGCATCAATTCCCATATGTGCCTTGACCAGGTAAGTGCAGGGTTTCGAACCGGCGACCTCAGCGTTCCAGGTCGACGCTTTATCCACTGCGCCACCACAAGTCAGGCCAGCTTTAGACTTTAAGTATGTATTTTCTAATGAAAATTTTATGGCAGTAATTGCAGACTCATCTGCAATTTTAAAAAAGAAATAAAAAGCAACATCTTAAATACTCTGCATAGTTTCCCCATAGTAACGTTGCAAAATTATTGTATTATCGAAACCAGAATATTCACATTGATAGACTCCACCAATGTCACTCAAACTTCCATTTTACTTGTACTCATGTGTGTGTGTTTGTGCATAAGTACATATTCTTAAAGTGTCTTTTTTTTATCACAATCACTCTATTCCTTACTTTTCCTAAAATTTTTTATTCTTTTTTGATTGAACTGGTTGTGTCTTTCAGAATTACATTAAGAAAGAATTAAGACATGTGCACCAAAAAGACAGAAAGGGGCACTACTATGGATTAGGGGCCAGTGAAGACATTTTAGCTGAACCTTATAAAATTAAATAAGTTTTATTTAACTTATTTAATTAGTTAAACAACATTTATTTTTAAATAAGTTTTTGAAAACTTATTTTTTAAATAACTGGGACACCCAAAAGTACTGATGGCAACTTGTTGGAGTTAATACTAACAACACTCAAAAAATCACTTGTAAAAAAAAAATCACTTGTGAATGAACTGATAATGGTGAAAATGTTCTTTTTTAGACCATTTGTGATCTCAAAACAAAAGCTGCCTTCTAGATAGATTACTCAGCAAAATAGCCTCTTTTACTGTCTTTCTATCCCCTAATCTAAGATTGTACCAGACATTCACTGTCAACTATTGTGATCATGTTACTATTCTTTGCTAAAATTTTCCCCTCAAATTCTATGCAATTTAACTATAAAAGATATTTTTTCTAATCTAAAAACATGCCACAGGCACTTTGGGGTCATTAGTCAAATATTATTTTTCATCTTTCTAAGGGACATATGAAACTGAACTATTCTTGTTACTGGCTCCAGGCTTTCATGCACAAATTGCTCAGAAGGCTATTACCCTGGTCAGATGCTTGATATAGAAATAGGATTTTATAGGCTGTAATAGAACCTCTCTGGGATTAACCCTTTTGTTGACTTAAAGTCTAAGACCAGAAAGATATTGCTCCTCCTACCTCACTCAGAATTTTAAGGGTTAAGTCTTTCTCTGGAAGAGTCTAGAACATAGTTTAGCAAACTCCTGCCTAGGGGCTGGCCACTTGATTTTGTAAATAAAGTTTGATTGGAATACAGCCTTTTGTTTATGTGTTGAATATGGCTGCTTTCATGCTTTAACGATAGAGTTGAGTTCTTTTTACAGAGGCTGCATTTGCCAATGAAACCTAACATTCTTACTCTTTGGCCCTTTAAGAAAAAAATTGCCAGCCCCTGGTCTAGAACAGCACTGTTCTAGAACTTTTTGTAATGATTGAAATGTTCTATGCCTGGGCTGCCCCAAAATGTAGTTCTTGAGCACCAAAAGGTAACTCGTATAGCTACAGAAATGGATTTTTAAATGTATTTAGTTTTAACTAATGAAAGTTTAAATTTAAATAGCCACCTGTAGCCAGAGTCTACTGGACTGGACAGCATAAGAGGACTTAGACCTTTAGCATATTATAGTGTTCTAATTGTTTTTTCTTCTTTCTTCCTAACCCAGGATACCTTCAAACAGAGCAGCCTTGAACAAAGTGCTAAAATAAGGAAATAAGCAAAGGAAGTATTCATTCTCTTCTGAAAGTGTAGGATTTTCATTTAATTGAAAATGCTAATTAAAAAAAAAAAAAAAAACAGTTGTTTTCCTGGCACAAGAGAAAACCAGTCCAACTTAGCAATGTTTACCAAAACTATATATCTAAAACTTATTTCATATTAATAGGTTTAATATTTTCCTTCTGTCTCTGTAAGGGTTCTTGAGTGTCATTTTCCTTGGTCCTACCATAATTTGGCTGTCAAAATGTCACTGTACCTTAGATATTTAAGAAGACTGGGGTGTAGTAGCTAAAAATGAAGCAGCATCACTAGTTAAAAATGCATTAAAAATCAAACAAAGTAGTGGAATTACCAACTGTTTTCATAAGAAAAAATAGTTCTTTGTAGTATAATTTTAGATGCTATTGAGTTCTGAGTCATCAAATCATCAAATCTGTCTTTATGAGACCATCAACCATGATGTGGATACATGTGAGTCTTTATGATAGCTAATATCCTTTTATTTCTTAATTGATGTTTGAACATGAGGTAGTCCAGACACTAAAATACCAAAAATTGTGGACTTATTTAGGTAGATAACTGAGTATTTGAATAAGCCCTTATTAATCACCCATATTTATAATTATATATTATATACCATAAGATGTATAATATGAATACATTTATGATGAATAATATTCTAATTTATATATCATATAACTAATTTTTTCTCCCCTTCTCTTGTATAGATGTATTTATAGCTCACTTTTATTTGAATATGTAACATTCTCACTACATAAAACATGTCTTAGTACACTTTCAGTGAAAAAATACAATTTTGTGGGACAAAGGATTCTTGAATCCTAAGACTGAAAGGAAAAAAAAAATGGAAGTGTTAGGAAAAGTATCCAGATTCTCTTGGATCTTAAGAGTTTTAAATCTTCTAGTTAGTATCTGTTTTTATGAAATAAATTTCTAATTAATTAAAAGTAATACCAGATTTTGATTCTTCTATTAATGTTTTGGGTCCTTGAGCAAGTCCCACCTCCTCCCTGGGGGCCTGTCATTCATCACTAAAATAGACCAGAAGACATCTACTGTTTTTTCCGCAGTTTTATGATAAATTCTCCTCCTTTGTCTCTGAATTTACTTTTATTCTATATCCACTTCACCTGTAATTTACCTCAGTGCATTATGATGCCCATTGAATTTTTACAAGTTGAATAATTCAGACCTGCCAAATCTCTAAGGATTTGATTAACAAATCAGCCATCCAAAATCTACATCTTTTTTTTTGAAGATATATATATGTATGTATCTAAATACTATATATATAGTATTGCTTACTATATCACATTGGGTTTATTTAGAAATCAGTAAATATAAGGACCTATTTTGTAGTGTTTATCTACTGTTTGCTTAAACTCTGATTACTAATTATAATCGAGGGGTTCAGGTTGTTGAAAGGAGTTAGTGATTGAGAGCATTTATATTTAGAGTGGCAACACCAGTGAGGGATAATTAGGAAGAGCTAATCTCATCCCAAGGGAGCTGGTTTTCTCACATGCCATCTCTATGAGTGTGACCATATTGACAACAATATCTTTCAAACTTACCCTCCTGCTGTTCCTTAGAGAACTCGATCTGTTAGAAAGAAATTAACCATAGAGAATATTTTAACCAAACAAAATGTCCTGAACTTTTAAGTGTAACCAAGCTCATTCCCTGAGGAATCTTTAAAGTAAGCTCCCAAAATAAGCCTACTTTTCAGAGTTCAGGCATAGCTTGGACACTGACAGGTTGAGCCACATAGTAACATGCCTTGGAAATAAGTGATGTTTCCAAAACTAGGCAGTGTTCTGCCTAAATCTGGAGTAGAGAAGCTCAATTCACTTACCAGCAATCTGGTCAGCACTGAAGGACTGCAGTGGCGAGAGAGTGAGAGAAAGAAAGAAACAACTAGTACTCTTTCAAATGCATTGACAGAAGAATTGAGTGCCCTCTGCTCTGAAATTTTTAGGAGGCCATGTAGGTGTCATAGAATAAGAAGGTTGCCTTAGGATACTTTTGAATCTAGGAAAAATAAAAAGCTATTGCAAAAGATAGTTAGGGAATATCTCTCTTATCTTAATGAATCAATGATTTAACAAATGACAGGTCAAATACTTCCTGGAATGATATAATAATCTACAGTGTATTTAATGTATGTCTAATACAGATACACTGTATTAAGAATTACAGATGCACTGCATTGAAAAGATCCTCTTAAGTCTTTCTTCTCTTTAACAACCACATTTTTACCTAATGCATTGGAAGTAGTTCACTTAATTTTAGAACTTGGCATCATTGGATTGTTTTTTAAGGTATAATGCTTTCCAATAGCTGCAAGCTTTTTTCTAAATTTAGATATAGTAAGCCTTATGTGATGCAGCAAAAATTGATGAAGCATAAAGTACTACTTTGAGGAGCAAGTGATATTTTTTTTCAGCTGGCATAATAGCTCCCATGACCCTCTTCTATCCTCAGCCCACCTCAACAAAAACCCAAAGTAGACTCCAAAGACTCATATTGAATATGTTCTCTCCCCAATTCTACTTTTTGGCTGCCTTTTTCTCTCAATGAGATTATATCTACTATCTATTTCCTCCTATAAATGACAAATACTTTCCTCATCGGACCCACCATGGTGGAGCTGCTGGACTGCAGAACAACGGCGAGGCTGAAGGCAGAGTTGAGGGCGTTTCCAGTCCCTGAGTGGGGGCCACCCTTGCTGGGGTTGCCTCTTATTTCTGGGGAAGCTATGACCTCACAGCTAGCATCAGGTTGCAGAGAGAAGTGGCCACACCCTTTGAAGAGTTCTTTACCTTTCTTAGGGCAAAGGGAAGGAGGGATCTGTACGCTTAGGGCTATTTTTAGGAAACCAGAATCTAGGAGTAGACAGCCATCGTGAGACTGAAGCCCATCAGTACTTTTATGGTCTTCCCCCCCCCCTTCCCCCCGAGACACTCTCTTGGAGTGTCTTCCTTTAAGAAGCTTCTTCTTTGTTAAGGGGCAGAAGAGCTTAGAATTTCTAGAGGGTTGGGCTGTTGGCCTCTTGGTGAATTTTGGACTTCACAAACTTCAAATGAGCAAGTTTTGGTATTAATGAAGCTCGTTGGATAGGACTGGTATGGGGTTTCAAATGGCAACTGCTATAGAAAGAACATCTTCTGAAATGCTGTCCCTTGTGGAAAAGTTCAGAGGACTTGAAAGGCATCCCACATTCTGTGTGTCCCTTAGGGTTCACCCAATTGCTACTCTGGACAATTCTTGAACTCTGCAATTCAAGACCACTCTTTTGCTGCTGTATTTTCAGAAGTATAATGGCTTTGACTTCTGTTTTTTCACCATTCTCTCTTAATTATGTTAGGGATGGGTATTTTCCTCTGTCACTGTTACCTTTATGGTGCCTGCCAATCAGATTTTTATTATTTCTAAAGTTCTTCTAAGTAACAAAGTTAATACACCTTTGTGTGTATATGTAAGCTTCATTTCTGGTCCTTTTTTTTTTTAACATTAACTTTATCGTGGTGACATTGGAAAATAATATTATGTGAGTTGAAGTGTACAAATTTACAACACATTATTTGTATGTTGCACTGTGTGCTTACCACCCAAAGTCTATTCTCCTTCCGTTACCATAGAATTGACCTCCTTACCCTCTTCACTCTCCCCCTCCAAAGCGCTTTCCCTCTGTTATCTGTTGATAGGCTGGCCATTTTTGCATTCTTTTTCTCTCCTTCTATTTGAGATGTAAGGATTTTGTGTTGTTTCTGTGTCTGTCATGTCAAACATTTGATGACTCAGCTCCCAGACAGAGAAACAAAGTAACCCAGAAGGGTCCTGGAATGCGAAGTTGTACTTTAGAATTTTAAAGATAGCTCAGGGATTGGCTGGTAATGGGTTCTCATGGTAATTTATTTGAATCTATAGGGCACTCCCTTTTTAGAATTCTACTGTGCAAAATAATACTGGGAAAAGATTGGTTTTAGTATACTCACTAAAGTTCACACAACATGCTGATTGGTTTTCTACATATTTAAAGCAGTTTACTGGCATAAAGAATATTGGAAATAAATTCTAACAAGTACTATTTCAGCAACTATTTTTAAGAAAATGTACTAAAAAAGCATGAAATCTCCCCTGCTAGACAGATGTATATTTTGTGACTTTTCTTTAACCATTTAGAAAGAAATCAACATTTAAGTGTATATCACTTTTTGTCCAAAGACTACAAGTAGTGAAAAAAACTCATAGGGTTTTGAGTTCCAAAATGAACATTGAAAATATAATTTTAAGATATTACTACCCAGGTAAACATATCTTCATAAATAGATTGACATTTTGAGAGAGTTAAATGAAAAATTTAAATGCTTTGAATCATTAGAGAGAAATGGAAGGGAGGTACAAAAGTAGAAATTTGCAACCTTTGACAGTAGTATAACTTGGAGTCTCATGATTTTGATGCAAAAATTAAAGCCTTTAAAGCAGACTATATTTCTTTGTGTTTTTAGTCTTGTAATTAAATGTATTGTGTCAGTAAATTTAAATGGCCTATAAATAATATTGAAACAAACATATATCTCTAGTAGAGCTGAAAACTATAAATAACACAAAATAAACTCATCAAAGTTGTCTTACATAATGCTCATTTTCATGTTTTTCTCCCAGTTGAAGAAGTATATCCTTGAATACATATAAACTATAGTAACTTCGCATAAAATCTGTTGAGTAAATTGGAAAGTCATTTTAAAAGTTATAATTATGTTATGAACAAGCTGGATATTATGTAAAGATTTAATATTATTGGCCCTGGCCAGTTGGCTCAATGGTAGAGCATTGGCCTGGTATGTGAATGTCCTGAGTTTGATTCCTGGTCAGGGTACATAGGAGAAACGTCCATCTGTTTCTCCATCCCTGCCCCCTCACTTCTCTCTCTCTCTCTCTCTTTCTCTCTCACACACACTCTCTCTCTCTTCTCTTCCTATAGCCATGGCTCTATTGGAGCAACTTGGCTTTGGGCATTGAGGATGGCTCCGTGGCCTCTACCTCAGGCACTAAGAAGAGCTCAGTTGCTAAGCAACAGATCAATGCCCCAAATGGGTAGAACATTGCCCCCTAGTAAGCTTGTTGAGTGGATCCTGGTCAGGGTGCATGCAAGAGTCTGTCTCTGCCTTCCCTCCTCTCAGTGAATAAAAAAAAGAGAAAGGTTTAATATTATTAAAATAGAAGTGGTAGGCAATTGCCAAATTATTTAACCCCATTTTTTTTTATATATCACATAGATAATGAGAGTTTAGATTTTTTTTTTGTATCTATTGGGAATCAAAGTAAACATTTAAGCAAGTTATTGACAAGAGTGGAGAAGACTGTGGTATAGTCTAGTGCAAAGAATAAACTATAGTTTACAAGTTAGAAAACTTAGGTGCCATGCTCATGGAATAAATGCGAAATGCTATTTATTCTCTGGTACACTTTTACAAAGGACCCAAACTTTCTCTGGCATCTCTTCTAGTGTTAGGATGGTGAAGTAACCAGTCCTTTGAGCAAAGGCATAATACACACACAAAATGGAAGCTGATTTTGAACTCACTTTGCTATATCACCATTTGGTTTGTTTTAAAAATTAGCTATAAGTCTTTCTTATCTGGAATGCTCTTCTCTCATCCCTGCTTCTTAGAAATGAACTGTTCTTCAAAGTTCTGGTAAAATTGCCTCCCCTTGGAAAGAACCTTTTCTCTCTACTTACCTAGCTCCCTCCTTCCATTGAAAAGGGCTGCTTAACCTTCCTGATTGTAAACTCGGGGCAGCACAGGTCACTGAGGAAGCTATTTACCTTTGTCCATGATGTGAACACAGGTGCAGGTGTACCCCAACCTAATCTCTCTTGGGGAGCTGCCCCTACATTATTCTTTGATTTTTATCCCCCATCATTATAAAATACCTGCCTATATTAGCTGCTCAACAGATTTTTCATTAAGTTAAAATCATTAGGACATGTATAGTAAGTTTCTCCTTCAAACATAAGCTCCTCCTCTAAAACATTCTACTCCCTGAGGGAAGAGACTTCGTCAGTCCATTCAAAGAGCTCACCTTCTGGAGGAAGTGCGTGTATTCTCCTTCAATACTGCACCTCCTGCACTCAGAACTGCCAGGCACATAGTAGGCATGCACATCTTGCATTATTAATGCATATGCCTTTAGGTTTCCAGAGCCTTTCATTAGAATTTGTATAAATGTTTATGATCAGGACTTCTAATTCGCCAACCCTCAATTTGTTTTTTAAGTTTTTTTCCACTTCTGCCTATATACTTATATATATGAGAATGACAATAAAATAACTACATTCCACATTTTTATGACTCATGTACTCTTTGTACTGAATTTAGGTAAGTAGTAATATATGAGATCCTGGTACTGAAAATATTTTTGTTGCAATGTTTACAGATCTTTTATTAAATATAAGATAAAGTCTCTGGTATATAGAAGGAATTTATTTATAGAAAAAAATATTAAAATGCATTTAATCAAACAGGCTCTGGAATTTAAAACAATAATTAAGTGAGAGGCAGGGAGGCAGAGAGACAGACTCCCTCATGCGACCTGACTGAGATCCAACTGACAAGCCACAAACTGGGCAATGCTCTGCCCATCTGGGGCCGTTGCTCCATTGTTTGGCAACCGAGTTATTTTAGCCCCTGAGGCAAGGCCATGGTGCCATCCTCAGCACCCAGGGCCAACTTGCTTGAATGAGCCATGGTTGTGTGAGAGGAGGAAAACAGAAAGATAAAGAGAGAGAGAGAGAAAAGGGGGAGAGGTGAAGAAGCAGATGGTCACTTCTGTATGCCTTGACCAGGAATTGAATCTGGGACTTCCACACGCCAGCTGATGCTCTACCTCTGAGCCAACCAGCCAGGGCCCAGGCTTTGGAACTGATGTATGTTAAGATTTAGTAAACCAAGAAGGGCTATAATTAAAGATGATTTGGGATATACGTGTTGTTAAATATTGAGGGAAAGTATATGTTGCCTGAGGGGGCAACATATACTCTAGTCTTTAAATTCATCATCACTACAAGATAGAAGGGGGCTAATGAGGCTGAGTAAAGCAGTTACTCTAACCAGGGCCAGTTTTCAATCAAGAAAACATTGCTGCTTACCTGACTGGTGGTGGATCAGTGGATAGAGCTTTGACCTGGGACGTTGAGGTCCCAGGTTTGAAGCTCTGAGGTCACTGGCTTGAGCATGGGCTCATCCGACTTGAGTATGGGCTCACCAACTTGAGCGTGGAATTGCTGGTTTGAGCGTAGGATCACTGACATGGTTTCATGGTCTCTGACTTTAGCCCAATGGTTACTGGCTTGAAGCCCAAGGTCTCTGGCTTGAGGAAAGAATGAGTGGCTCAGCTGGAGGCTCCCTGGTCAAGGCACATATGCGAAGCAATCAATGAACAACTAACATGCCACAACTTGGAGTTGATGCTTCTCATCTCTCTCCCTTGGAAAAAAAAAGAATTGCTACAGGTTCTCTGATTTAATGCCTGGCAGAGAGACAAAGACCTGTATGTCTGAAAATCTTAAGGAAAACTCAATTTGTTAATTTTCAGTCCAAACTCTCAAAGTTACTGGGAATCACTGTAAAAGACCAGCAGAAGAATTGTTTTGAAACTCTGAGTTTTGTATTTCAGAGGAACTCAATTTAAAGGAAATAAATATTTTTTGTTACATTATTTTTACCTCAACAAAGAATATACTAGGCTGGTGACTATAATATGGTATAAAAAGGGGAAATTAAGAACAATGAGAATACAGTACTGGCCCAGACTGTCTAACATAAGAGAGAATTGATGGCAATATTGGTTAATTGATCTGCACAGAAGAAGAATTGAGTAATTCTCTGTAAAGATGCTTAGACTAGTCAACTAAGTTTAGGCACATTAAAACAAGGAGTAAAATATTAAAGTAACACAACTCAGATCTACAGGAATTAACAGAGAGGTCTAAGTGCATTTTAATAAAAATTTTTAAGTGTGACCTAAGTCCACACTTTAGATGTCTCATCAGCTTGTCCATGGTTAATAGTTGATAAATAAATCCAAAATTCCTTGAGAGTAGCACTTTTTCTACTTTGTGTATTTATTTGCATATAATTTATTAAAAATCTTAGCTGTGTTATTCTTCTTTCTCTCCTCCTTTTATTTCTGACATGTGAGCTTTAGAAAAATTTGTTGTGTTTGTTGTAAGAAATTACAAGTATCTGGGAGAAAATGGTCCTTTTGTGGCAACAAGGGTATATGGTTATCGGCATCGCCATTTTGGAGATTTCAGGTCTTTTGATATGATGGAAAGAAAACTAGACAGGGGTTAAACCATTAGAATTTCATTCTGGCTCTCTTATAACAAATAATGTGTCTTTGGATTAAATAACTTATTTGCACCATAGCTTCCTCAAATATAATCTGTTATGCTGAACGATTCTAGGGTTGCTCATGGTTCCCCAATATTGTGAATTTTCAAATTATTTTTTTGTCAGAAAAATCTACCTCAACTTACTCTTTCTAATGGAAAAGGGAAGGATGCATAAAACTTATTAATTTATGATTACACTAGCAGAGATTTATCATCCATATAGTTTAAATTTTAACTAGTATAATTGAAGCCATTACTACTTGTATATTAAAATTATGCCCTCCAAATTCTTATGTGGGTGAGTAGCGAACTGTAGAAACTTGATGTAGAAACAAACTGTCAAAGATTCTATTTTCATACAAAAAGTATTTCAGTATGAAGAGAAGCAGAAGAAAGTTGTAGTATCAGCAGACTAAATATAATCCTTTCCACAATTTCCATGAGTCAGTTGGTGCTGAATGCTGGGTAATTATGGGCCAACTTCTGAAGTCAACTTGCCAGGGGGTTGGTTCATTTGCTGCACTAAAATGTCGAGAGGCTGAATTTGGTACTTTTACTTTGTGATCTCCTTCTCTTGCAAAGATTTCATTATCCTTAAAATAAAATGAAAAGTGCTACTCACTATTATTGGTGAACCTAGCTATTTTTCTTCAAACTGCATTTTACTTCACAAAGACATTATCCAGTTACATAGAATTCAAAGTATAACATTAGAGTTACTGATGCCCTTTAATATTTTTCCACTCCATTCCACCTGTTCTCTTCTTTTACAACCTACATGTTTGAAGGTGGAAACTTGATGCTGATACTTAAAGATAGTATCAAATAGGTTTTTTATTTGCTCCTGAAGTTATATTTGCATTGCGAGTGGATTAATATTGCGGTTGGTTGGCATTATAGAGATAGTTGTGTTAATAATTGATTTGTATTATTGAAAGGCCAGAGTAAAAGAAGACAAACTTTTACAATCACATAATAAAAATAACAACTTATAAATGTTTTCACCCATTTTTTTTCTAATATGTTTTCACCCATTTTTTTTCTAACTAGAAATTAACCTTATGTGTTCTTTTCCTCAAACTAATTAAGGTCAAGATTTTATCAATATACATTTGGCATTATATTTCTACAAACCACCCCAGAGAATATGTGCTTGGAATTCCAGTTTAGATCATGCTATTTATTAATAAATAGAAATATATTTCTATACCTTTTCTCAGAATATTAGCCTGATGGCAAAATTGGAGGCCAGGTTTAATATATGTGTACATTTAATTGAAAACATAATTATTTTAAAAATCCAGTTTTACTACATTTAACAACATTAAAAATACTTTGGTATAGTTTAAATTTTTCCAGCTTTATTGGTATATAATATAACATAAAACATTGTGTATGTTTAAGGTGTATACATGATCATTTTGATATTGTTAAATAATTACTACAATGAGTTGAATTAAGGTTATAACACATCCATCACCTTACATCTTTTATTTTTTCTGTAATGAGAACTTTTAAGATTTACTCTCTTAGCAGTTTTCAAGTATACAATACAGTACTGTTGACTACAGTCACCATGTTGTATATGGAGCCCCAGAAATTACTCATTTTACAACTGAAAGTTTGTATCCTCTGACCCCCTTCACTCTTTCCTTCCATTCCCACCCCAGCCCCTGGCAACAACCCATCTACTCTCATAACAGTATTTTTAAAATATACATAGTCTGTTTACAACTTTTTATGGGAAGCTGGAGCAAAGTGGCTAGGAATCTTTCTTAGTTCCTAACTTTCCACCTTCCATCTATAAAAAAGAACAATCATCCTGTCAGCAACAGGTGCTAAGACAAAAGTAAACTACCAAGGTTGTCTTGACGAACTCGCTCTGGTGTGTGCTTGTCACCCCCTCTTGTGGCTACATGGGGCTGTGCAGGCTAATAGAAGAACCACTCTACCTTACTTTCTTGGGAGTGGAGAAGTTTCCCTTACACATAAACAGGAGGTAGGTTATAATGCAGTTAACACAGTTGACGCAGGATTTGGCCGCTAGGTTAATCTTAGTTTCATCTTTACAAGTTATTTGTTCATGGACATAACACTGAACCTCTTTTAGATTCAGTTTCTTTTCTTGCAGAATGAGGCTAAAACAACCTCAGTATAATGTTTTGAGGATTAAATAAGATAATAGGGAACAGAGTAAATTCACAATGAATATGGTTGTTATATTGTAAAGAACGTTATAATTTTCAAAGCATTTTACGCTCATGACCTTATTTGATTTTCACAATTCTTCTAAGTGGAACTGGGTTTGTATTAGCCTTGTTAGATATGAGAAAAAGTATTTATAAATTAGCACAAACAATCCTGTACCCTGACCAGAACTAGTCAGGTGTTACAATGTATTCATATTTTTGACTCCACTGAATATCAATCAGTAAATAGATGTATTTATTGGAAATGATGTTTCTACCTTACCCAGTAAATTAAAAGTTTAAATCTCCCCAAGCATGTTGTTGCAGTGAGATTTGTTATTTGATGAGTTTCTGTCAATGCATTCTGTACTTTTACCACTTTTTTTGTAATATCGCCTGCAATCTAGTCAGGGATGACCTGACTGAGTGGTGAATACAATGAGAATTAAAATTTAAGCAACACGATGAGAGACATGATTCAACATTCCATCACTTCACAGCAATGAACTAAGGCATGCATCATGCAAAAAATCCAATTAAACATTGAAGAGCTTTTAAAATCTAGGTACACAGTCATCTCATTACATATTCCCTTCCATTATTTCACTTGGTTGTGATTTCGGACAACAGGTGTTAATTCTTGTGTGTGCATCTACAACTGTACTACTCGTCGTAGGTTTTAATTCCTGCTCTTGAAATTCCACCAGGCATTCTTTGGTCTGGGCATTGTTGCTGGAAGCATCAGCTCTGTGCAAGCAAAGAGCTCTCTGAACCACCCAGGACAGTAACTTTAATGTCCCTATATCAGCATAAAATGTGTTTTTGAAAAAGAATGCTCATAGAAAAATCCATGAGGATAAGGCATCAAGTAAGCAATTCCTCAGATATCAAAGGATTTATGTCAAAACAATTGAAGAAATATTCTAAATAAATAACCAACAAATCAAAGAAAGTCAAAATTTAAAAACATTTAAGAAATTGATAAAACTAATTAATATACAGGATTGTTCAGAGTTTATGGTGACTCAAATATGTGGCTATTAAACATGGCATATTATAAAATGAAACATAGATAATAGCTGGAAATAATATTAGGAATTAAATATTACCATGATTTAATACCAACCAAAGATGGTTAAACTTTAGCATTACTGAAAGTCTAAAGGACAGTTAGAGTGCTAAATCATATGATTTATGAAAGTTTAAAATCCAATTAAGTTTTATTCTTTATTGAGTTTCCAGAAAGTTAATGAACACAGTACTATTAATTTTTTTTAAGTTCACTTCCTCTGCTTGAAGAAAGTTTATTCCTATATGAGGTAATATAGCTAGAGCATCATTAAATGATTAAAAGCATCAAAATATGAAATATTTCAATGCACATTTTAATTAGCCTTGTTACCTGCTGGGATGAAATTAAATTCTATAAAGTCCTCATTTTGCACCACATTCTTTGACTATGTTATAATACCTATAAATAGGCACTGGTTTCATATTGATGAATAAAAGGCATTGACATGTCTTTATAAATGTATATTAGTTTCAGTTCTGATGATGATGATGATGATGATTATTATTATCTCTTTCTATCAGGATTGGGCTCTCTGGATGAAAGATAAAGGTTAATTTATTTCTGTTTCTTCGAGGTTCACCTAAATTATTTTTGGTTTGTGTCCCTTATCGGGATCTATCCCATCTGTCATTCTGCAGTGAAATAGTGAAGCTGGAACAGACCCATCCTTACAGACTGAAGAGTATGTCTTTTTTTTTCTGAGGAGTATGTCAGGATTCTTTTCTCCCCAAATCTACCAGTTCACTTAGTCATATCATTTCTCTCATTGAAAAATATACCTCTTTGCAACTCTTTAAGTTATACTAGCTCATACCAGCTTTATTTCAACATATAGAGGAAAGGTGAAAGCAACTTTCAAGATTCGTAAAAGTCTAGCTTTTCTGCTATGAACAAGTAATCAGTTTAATTTCTGGATTAGAAAAGTGATGTTTCATCTTTTCTTGGAGTCTTCTTGCCAAACTAAATTTTTTATTTATTTACTTATTCGTACACAATTCCTCAGGGAAGAATATTAATGCCTATTTTCATTAGTGAGATACTTCTTTCTCTTCTTAAGATAAAGGTACTTTTCCCGCTTTCCAAATTCTTGGGAGTCCAAGATACAAAGAGATGGTGTTATGTTATAAATCACAGCAAATATAAAGAGGACCAGCTTTAACAGTGATTTTTATCTTCAATGTTAGTATAGAGTGGAGAATCAAAGAATAGAGACAATTGTTGGAGTGGCTATAATCATGCTTATTGTACAATGTAGTCAGTGTACATTTATAAAGACACATTAGCTAGGGTTGCTGGAGATGAAAAATTTGGTTTCCTTTTAATGAACTGTATGCATGGAGTAGAAAAATATTAGACAATCTGACATACATTTTTTTCCTAAGTGGATATTCATTAAAAAGAATAGTTCCTACCTCCCCTAAAGTTCCTAACCAATATTAGATTCTATTAAAATATGAATTCACTTACCTACAAACTCAAGATAAAATATTTGTGATAATCTACTCAAACTTTGAAACATAAAATTTCATGTCTTACTGGAATGCTATAAAATGATGAATATATTTATTTAATTTTCACATATATCTAAGGATGATCTAATTAAATATTTATGTTAAGAATATTTTTAGAATAGATGATTAGGGTAAAATAGTTAATGAAATATTTTTCTATAGGTCAGCATCGTCCTTGCAAGTAAAGTGTTAAGTTAGCAAAATTCAGGTTTATTAGGTACAGAATTTTTATTAGTTTCTGATGAAAGTGAAAAGAGCTCTCCTAGGCACTTTCACCCAGTAGTTTTCCATATAAGGCAGGGTTCCCAAATAAAGATTTCAAAATGTCCTTTAGACCAAGCTCAGCCCAGTGAATGAGGAGAAGGTGCACATTTGACGGGTCACAGGCACATGCCTTGCATGGTTTTTCTAAAAGCAGGTAACCTTTTGGTATTCAAGAGCTTTGATCACAGCAAAGTGTTGATACAAAAATTAATCACATTCTCCTTAGTTCAAGACCAGTATGCAAGTGCTCAAAGACATAAGCTAAAAGCCATATAAGCAACAAGTTTTATAGTAATTTTTGGGTTAGTTTCATTTGGAAACAACTCACACATTCTGAATTAAATACTGTGTATAAATAAACAAGATGACCGTTATAGTCACTGAAACACTTGAGCGCATAATTGTCTGCACTGAGATCTCATTTAGTGGCGTATCATATTTTATTAAGCAAAGCTGAAGGGGAAATTAACTTAAACTGCAAAAATCTCTTTTTCCAATGAAATAAAGCAGCTGTCAGATAAGTACATCCAGGACACGTGAGTCACCAACTGCTTTTACACTTTTGGAAATCAGTGGATGCACTAAAGCTTCCCTTTTGGTGTCACTTTAAAGGAAAGGATCCAGCTGCCCTTGCCACAGAGGCTTTATAAATAACTAAAAGAAATATTTGTTTTAAGTATTTGTGAAACATCTTTACACTTGTATACTTTCCCCATAAATTGCTACTTTGACAACTTGGGGGGGGGAGAAAGGAACTAGAAAACAGAAAGCTCGAGGAAATACAAGTTCCACATGGAATACCATACTCATGGTAATTTTATTGACATTATATATCAGAGTTTATTTGTCTTTTAAATCAGGATTCTTTTCTCCCCAAATCTACCGGCTCACTCAGTCATACCATTTCCCTCATTGAAAAATACACCTCTTTGCAAGTTCCTAGAGTTCGCTGCTGCTGAAAGACGTTTCAGTGACCAAACAATGCACCCGTTCAATTACCTTAATGGCAGAGAGGTCAATTTTTTCTTCTTTGGGTGGGGCAGGTGCGGGCGCTGGGGCAGGCGCTGGGGCAGGAGCAGCAGCCGGTTTCTTCACGTCCTTCTTTGGTGCCATTTTGTTTAAAAGGATGGGTTAAAAAAAAAAAAAAAAAAGGGAGAAGCAGCACCTCCAAATGAGCCCGTTAAAATGATTTTTGGAAGAGGAGTGGTGGTTCGGTTGACCCGCAGCCCAGTGTCTTGAAGGTGGACCCAGAGTATTAAATGGTTTAAGGGCATGCATATATATTTCACTTAGTACCTAATAGAATCTTGACACATGAGGCTGGATTGGACAGTCCACTAGGCAAGGGGGATGGCATTCCTTCTCAGTCTATAAATGGAGTCTGAGGGGTCATGGCTTCATCAATTTTTTTAAACTCCTCTTGCTTTTTTGTTTTTTTTATTTTTTGCCCCTCTGTATATAAACGAGAAAGAAGTAAAATCAGTTTCAGATCCTTTGATCACAGTAAAGTAAATTGACTGATACGTTTACTTCATGGAATTACAATTCTGCTGAAGTTGTAAATCCCCCCCCCCCCCCATGCCTAAGAAACTTGACTGAGGATTTGATTTCAACTTGGAATTTTGGCAGGGAGTATCACTGACTTCCACCGGGCTCCTTGCTCACGCTCCTTCCTCCTTGCCACAACCTGCAAGAAAATGTTGGTCAGCAAAGAGGTAGTGATGTTTAAAAATAAAAAGCAGACGTATAAGGAAAGCCCATCACGTCTTAAAGTGCTTTCCCTTCTGGAGAGCACAACTTCTGCCTCCCTCTCTTTCTTTTTCAAATTGTAGCAACTTTTTAAATAGTAACTTTCGAAGTAGACACTCATTTCATTTCCTAAAGGGCATAAAGTCTATTTCTTTATCATCTAAATTATTTGTCTATATAGTAAGGAGATAAGATAAATTCTGAAATTATCCCAAGTGGCAGAGAGAGAAGGAGAGGAAAAGACTTTAAATATCAATAAGGTGTAAGTTTTTGTGAGTAACTTTGTTTCTTTTCTGTCCTTGATGCGCTCAGTTTGTAAGGCGCATATCAAGAAACATAAGAATAATCAGTGTACTAGCCTCATTTCTGTTCCTTTCACTTGTGAGATATTTTATTAATTAGTAAGAAAACAGTAGCTAATTTGGAATTTTATTTTATTTTTTTTTCTGTATTTTTCTGAAGCCAGAAACAGGGAGAGACAGTCAGACAGACTCCCTCATGCGCCCGACCGGGATCCACCCAGCACGCCCACCAGGGGGTGATGCTCTGCCCCTCTGTTGCGACCAGAGCCACTCTAGCGCCTGGGGCAGAGGCCGAGGAGCCATCCCCAGCGCCCGGGCCATCTTTGCTCCAGTGGAGCCTCAGCTGCGGGAGGGGAAGAGAGAGACAGAGAGGAAGGAGAGGGGGAGGGGTGGAGAAGCAGATGGGCGCTTCTCCTGTGTGCCCTGGCCGGGAATTGAACCTGGGACTTCTGCACGCCAGGCCAACGCTCTACCACTGAGCCAAACGGCCAGGGCCTAATTTGGAATTTTAAAAGTCATAGTTATACATTACATATATAAGAGCATATGGACACATAGACATATATGAGTATATATGCATAAATAAACACACTTGTAGTCTGTTTAATATAGGTATGTTTAAAGATATAGATTCATTAGCCATTTTATCTTGGTCTGATATAAAAGCATTTTTCAATTTGGAAAAGGTTAACTCCCCTCAATTTTATAGCAGAGAGATTAAGACCATCATATTAGCTATAATTGACTTGGGCCACAGTCAGTCAGTCTCCTTATCACACGTGGTGGCCTTGTCTGCTGTGTTGTTTTATCCATGTATGTGCAGGGGACATTCTGGCAGAAGGAGGAAGACCTTTGGCTGGGGCCTGGAGGAGTAAGGAACCAGTAGGTTCTGAGTGTTCAAGTTTGATGTATGGTTTGATCCTATTTGTTTCCTCAAATAATATATCTTTAAGTATGAAGCAGAGGGGTTATCCAAAGCAGGGCTTGTGTGTGATGGAATAACTTTTATAGTGTGCCTTCATACAGTGGTCTACTTTTTTTAGAATGTGGGAGAAAAATGAATGAACTTCATTCATCTCATGCTGTTCTCCTCCTCATTAGACCTTTGCCATTCTGGCCTTCTTTAGTTCATTCATTCTGTCTCTGTATGTCAAGATCTTTGGATATGCTATTCTTTCTCTCCAGGTTGCCCTTCCTACCTTTCTTTTCCTATCCTTCAAATCTAATTTTAGATGTCATCTCAGAGAGACCTTACCTACCATACAACCTAAAGTAGATTCTATTTCCCCCATTTTATGTTGTTACACATCATGTTGGACCCAGGGCATTTCTAACCATTTGAATTATTTATTTATGTGATTGTTGTGCATTGCACTTAGGATGTAAATTCCATGAGGCAGCGTTATGACTATCTTGTTTACTGTTGCAATCATCTAACTTAGCACAGTATCTAACATATAGTATGCTCAATAAACATTTGTTGCATAGTGAATGAATAAACCCATTTGGGGTGATTTTTTTTTTTTTTTTTTTACTTTACCAGGTTTTTCTTGAGGCTAGTATCTTACATGTTTTTCTCTCTGGGACACTTATAATTCTTTTAAGAAAAAATTAAAAAGAAGCATTTACTAGAGTTTTAGAGAAAGGAAGAATGAGAGTTGCTCTTATTTTCTCTTTCTAACCCTATGTTAGTTATCTATTGCTTTATAACAGTGGTTCTCAACCTTTCTAATTCCATGACCCCGCAATACAGTTCCTCATGTTGCAGTGACCCCAAACCAAAAAATAATTTTGGTGGCTACTTCATAACTGTAATTTTGCTACAGTTATGATTTGGAATGTAAATACCTGATATGCATTATGTATTTTCCGATAGCTTTAGGTAATCCCGCCGGGGTCGCGACCCACAGGTTGAGAACCACTGCTTTATAACAAATTACCTCAAAATTTAACAGCCTAAAACAATAAAAAACATCTCTTAGCTTATACTTTCTATGAGTCAGGAACTCCGGACCAGTTTAATGGGTGGTTCTGGCTCAGAGACTCTCATGAGGTCATAATCAAGATGTTGGCCACAGTCATCTGCAGAGTTGACTGGGGCTGGAGAATCTACTTGCAAGGTGGTCCAGTCACATACCTACCTTGTAGATATTGACAGGAAGGCTCAGTTCCTTACCATATAGGTCTCTCTGAATAGCTGCTTGAGTGTCCAGAAAGTGGCAACTAGCTTCCCTAAGAATAAGTGGTCTAAGAGAACAAACTGAAGTTTCAGTGTCTTTTAGGAGCTAGCTTCAGGAGTCACACACCTTTATTCTCAATGCATTATTTGTTGCTTATTAGTGCTATTCAACGTGGGAGGGGACATAAGGCATCGATATCAGAAGGCAGGAATCATTGGAGGTCATGCTGGAGGCTAGCTTCCAGATTTCCTACATGGATGTATCTTTTGGTTTCTAAGGTTTTTCATTTTGTTTCTCTTTCTCATTTGGCCAACAGCAATATCAACCCTATTATAAAGAGGTTTCTCAGGACACAGACACCCATAGTAGAGAACTGCATGCAAGAAAACAGTATGTGCTCATTAGTATCTATTTTTGCATGCACCGACATATCCTTAAACCTATCACTGTGCCTGCTTAAATAACAAATACAGAGAAGATTCTCAACAAATAGGTTTTTGAATGAGAGAATGAAAATAAATAAAGGGATTGATCTTTTTTCTCTCATGAACCTGAAGGCTGGTTCTGTGCTGCAGCTTACACACACAATTTCCAGCCTTCAGAAATACACATCAATTTTAATGAAAAAGAATTAAACAGGCCATTAACTTTTAATTTTCATAGTCTGGGTAGATGCCTATCAGACTTGAAAACCATTCAACACAAACCAGCCAATTCTTTCACTTTCAACATGGACAGTTTTATCCCTTTCTTCTTCTCTGATCTTTTAAAAAAGTATTTGCATTTGGTGGCATTTCGTCCAACCATTAAATTTAATATCTAAAGCCAGAATGGGTATTTTAAATCCTATACCTACTTGCCTTAGCCATAATCCATCTCTAAAAGTATACTATAAATGTTATCCCTATAGATCCAACTACTATCATTAAATTTTATTGTACTTATTTATAAAATGCTTTTGGAATTTAAAAATTATCTGTGCTCCAATAACGTACTCAACCTATCTTTCTTGAAAGGTTCAGAGAGAGCATTCATTCCTCCAAGTATTAAGTTTAAACTAGTTAGAGGGAAACCAAGATGGTGGCAGAGTAGGTGGAAGCAACACTTACCAGGACCACAATGGTCTTTCCTACGTGCATTCAGGCCAAGCAGAGAAAGCCACAAATTGTGGATTGCTTGTAGCTCCAAAAAGGTTGCTCTGGGTAGTCATGGGCAGCATCTGACATTGGCCTGCACCAGAGTTCATCCCAAGAGGCTCAAAATCAACACAACCATTTGTCAACTTTAGACAACACCAGAGCAGGATTAATAAGCTTCACAAGTGGCATATTCGAAGGGAGATCTTGGTAGGCACAAGATCCTTCTGAGGTTAATTTTGCTTTGTGTGGCCAGCACCTACACACCAGCTTGCATGCTGTGGTTGGAGTCAAGCAGCCAGCCAACCTGAGGGTCAGTCCTACTCATGAATGGGCCAATAGCGATCAAGACTCAATTACAACAAGAGGCCCACATAACCCACACAAAAGACATTCCTGGAGTACCCAGCTCAGATGATCAAGGAGTCTGCACCACTAGACTCCCACACGATACTTCCTACATAAGGCCACCCCACCAAGACTGGGAGTCTTAGAAAATCTATCTAATATATAGAAATAGGCACAGCCAAATGAGAGACAAAGAAACATGCCCTAGATGGAAGAAAAGGAAAAAACCTCCAGAAAAAGTGCTAAATGAAATGGAAGCAAGCAATTTACTAGACATAGAGTTCAAAGTATGCTCAACAGCATGAAAAAGGAGATAGAAATTATAAAAACAAAAGACCACTCAGAAATAAATAATACAATATCTGAAATGAAAGATATACTGGAAAGAAGAAATAGTAGCCTGGATGAAACAGAGTACTGAATCAGCGATTTAGAAGACAAGGTAGAGAAAAACAGTCAATCAGAGAAGCAAAGAATAAAGAATTTTTTAAAAATGAAGAGTTTAAGGGATCTTTGCAACAACTTGAAGTGTAACAATATCCACCTCTAGGGATATCAGAAGGAAAAGAGAGAAAGCAAGGGATTGAGAACGTATTTGAAGGAATAATAGCTAAAAACTTCCCTAACCTGGTGAAAGACAAAGACACACAAGTCCAAGAAGTGCAGAGAGTCCCAAACAAGATGAACCCAAAGAGGCCCACATTAAGACACATTGTAATTAAAATGGCAAAGCTTAAAGACAAAGAGAGATTCTTAAAAGTGGCAAGAGAAAGTTAGTTACCTTCAAGGGAGCTCCTATAAGTTTGTCAGCTGATTTCTCAACAGAAATATTTCAAGCCAGAAGAGATTGGTATGAAATATTCAAAGTGATGAAAAGCAAGACCCAGAACCAAGACTTCTTTACCCAGCAAAGCTATCATTTAGACCTGAAGGAGAAATAAACAACTTTCCAGACAAGAAAAAGCTAAAAGAGTTTGTTACCAATGAACTAATACTACAAGAAATGTTATAGAGTCTTCTTTAAGAAAAAGAAGAGGAAGAAGGAGAAAGAGAAGGAGAATGAGAAAGGAGAAGAAGAAGAAAACGCAGAAAAATACATCCCAAAGGAACATAGTTAAAAGGATAAAATGGCAATAAATAGGTACCTATCAATGTCACTAATCACCAGAGAAATGCAAATTAAAACAACAATGAGCTATCTTTGCACACCTGTCAGAATGACTATCATCAATAAATAAACAATAAGTATGAGGATGTGAAAAAAAAGGGCACTCTCATGCACTGTTGGTGGGAATGCAGACTAGTGCAGCCACTATGGAAAACAGTATGGAGTTACCTCAAAAAATTAACAATGGAACTTCCTTATTACCCAACAATTCCACTTCTGGGAATATATTTGAAGAAACCTGAAACACTAATTTGAAAGAATATATGCACCATTACATTCATTGCAACATGACTTACAATAGCCAAAACTTGAAAGTAGCCCAAGTGTCCATCGGTAGATGAGTGGATAAAAAAGTTGTGATACATTGCATAATGAAATACTATTGGGCCATGAAAAATACTATTGGGCCATGAATCTTACCCTTTGTGACAGCATAAATGGATTTGAAGAGCATTATGCTAAGTGAAGTAAGCCAATCAGAGAAAGGCAAGTACCATATGATTTCTTTTATATGTGGAATCTAATGAATAAAATAAACTAACAAAATAGAAACAGACTAATAGGTAGAGAATAGACTGACAGCTGTTAGAGGGGAGGGTGGTGGTGGGGCTGGGTGTAAAAGGTTGGTGGGGTTAAGCAAAGAAAAAGAAAAAAACCTCAATGACGCAGACAACAGTATGGTGATTACCACATGGAAAGAGGGATGGGCAGAAGTAGAAGAGGGTAAAAGGAGGAATACATGGTGATAGATGGGGATTTGGAGTAGTGAATACAATACAATATACAAATGATGTGTTATAGAATTGTATACCTAAAATCTATATAATTTTATTAAGCAATGTCACCCCAACAAACTCAATAAAAAAGTTTTTAGAAAAGTTTCAGAAAACTGTAAAGTCTAACTTAAGCAATGGAGCATCAAGTGACATTTTATATCATAAGAATACCATTCATTATGATTCTCATTAAATGATTTGGTAGCTAGGCTTTGCTAAAGAGGTTTTCTAGAGCACTGTCACAGAATTACAATTAGAAACCCTCATCCAGTGCATGTGGGACTATGCAGTTATGAGAGCTATGTTGTAGATCAATTTAACAGTATCTAGTGCAATTGAAATTGTATATATCCTATGGCCCAGAAATTCCAGTTTTGGATATATTTATATATATATTCAATCACATGGGCCTGAAAATGTGCACTGTAACATTGTTATATAAAAATTTGAAAAGTGTGAAAGGTAAAGACAAAAATGGAGGACAACACCAAGCATTATAAATATAAAATATATATATAAAAATATAACTCATACAGTGAAACATTCTACCAAAGCAAAAGTGAATACAATAGCACACAAATTAACATAGGTGAGTCTCACAAGTATTACATTATAAAGCAAGTTGTTCAAACATTCATAGTGCATGATTCCATTTGTAGAGCCTAAAACATGCAAACCCATGTTGCATATTGTTTATGGCCTAAACAGACAGAATAAAAATACAATATTAATAAAAATAACAAACCTCAAATTTAAGATAGAAATTTTCTTTCTAAGAGGGATGGAGGGTAAATGGGATCTGGGGTTGGTAGATAAAGGAGTCTAATTGTAGTTTTAATGTTTTATTTCTTGTGCTAGGTGGTAGGTGTATGGGTTTTATTTTATTATTTATATCTTGCAGAGTATTTCATAAAATAAAAAATCCAAATAAAGTGCTGAAATAGTCTGAGAACTATAAGTTGGCAGCTTGATGGTGAGAATTGGAATAGGGTTATAACAAGAACATATGTGCAAACATTTATGTGATTGTTTTTACTGAAGTTTTCATATATATTTATATAGACCTCTGCTGCTTCTAACATTGACTTTACCTTTTATCCAGGTAATTGTTTTGTGTAAAATAAAGTGTACCCTTCGGTTATTTTCATCTGTAAAAGTGAGTTGGTTGCATTAGATCATTTTTGGCTTAATGTATTATTTGGCTATAATATTTGATTAATTGAATGACAAAATAACCTGGACATGTTTTCTTTGAATATATGTACCCTGATTTATTGATGTCACCCCATTAACATTAATAAAAATTTATTTATAGAAAAAAGGTATAAATATTTAGGTATTAAAAATAAGGACCCAAGAAAATAATCCAGGTTTATGAAAGGGAGAAATAGCCCTCAAGAACTTCTCAGCCCTGGCTGGTTAGCTCAGCGGTAGAGCGTCAGCTTGGAATGTGGAAGTCCCAGGTTTGATTCCCGGCCAGGCACACAGGAGAGGCACCCATCGGCTCCTCCACCCTTTACCTTCTCCTTTCTCTCTGTCTCTCTTCCCCTCCTGCAGCCAAGGCTCCCTTGGAGCAAAGTTAACCCAGGCCTGAGGATGGCCCCATGATCTCTGCCTCAGGCACTAGAATGGCTCTGGTCGCAACGGAGCAATGGCCCAGATGGGCAGAGCATCGCCCCCTGGTGGGCGTGTAAGGTGGGTCTCAGTCAGGCGCATGCAGGAGACAATCTCTCTGCCTCCCCACTTCTCACTTAAGAAAAAAACAAAAACACAAAAACCAAAAGAAAAACAACAAACAAACAAACAAAAAAGAATTTCTCAACTGCTTCCCCCACATCTTTTAAATAATCTTTAAAATATAAACATTCAGTAACTATTTGCTCTTCTGCTCTTCCTGACTGCCTTCCCAGTGTTCCAAAACAGTTCAGGAAGAGGGAAGGAGGAAGGGATGAAGGAAGGGATGCTCTGCAGGTGGCTAGCTTTTTTCTTTTCTGTATATGATGTAGTTTATACTTTTATCACTGGGCAAGTGCTTAGAGATTTGCAGATTAAATTTTTGTAAGTGCTTTGGCGATTTCTTCATATAGTTTCTGAGCATTCTACCCCTAGTTGGAGAAATACAGGTTTTAAAAAAAAATTTGTATTCATTGATTTTAACGAGAGAGAGAGATGAGAGGGAAAAAGCAATATTGATTTGCTCTTGCATGTGCCTGGACTAGGGATCAAACCAGCAACCTCTATACCTCAGGTTGATGCTCCAACCAAGTGAACTATCCGGCCAGGGCAGAGAAATACAGGCTGACTGCTTGACACTGGCTGTCTTGAATGTCTGTACTACTCTAAGTTCCAATGATTATATCTATATATCTATGGTCTTTAGCAAATGACATCCCAGAGTGAAATTTCAAGCACCTTGTCAGAAATATAGAAGAAATACCCCTAAGGTATAAGGAAAATAAATCACAGATACAAGGACATAGTTGTCCCAACTTTCATTAAAGCATTGGTTTACAACCTTGGCTGGCATTGAAATCTATGGAAGTTGCAAAAACAAAACAAAACAAAACAAGACAAAACCCCAACACACTGATGTCTAGTCTCGTTCCCAGAGATTCTGATTTGTGTAGTATGGATGTACAGTAAAGTTTATGAACTACTACATTAAATTATTTTTAAAATTTTTATATGAGAGGGCCAGAAAATGTGATTCAAAACTTATTGACTCCTGTTGAATCAGTTCATGCAAATTGAAGGTAAATAGTTAAAGGTTAGTGCTATCCAGAGCTAGGCCCAGTGCAGACAAAAATGAAAGCTGTAGGCAGCATGCAAGGGAGGAGAAGTTATGTCCATTCTTTCCTTTTGTGTGGGTAGAAGCAGAAACCTATTGCCAGCATCCCTGGGTGTTAAGCGTCTGTGAAAGGATGTCATGTGTACTTAGCAGTGCTTTCGACATAGTGGGCATTTAATACATATTCATTGAATAAATGAATGAGTAAATGCGTAAAAGGAGGAAATGTTGAATAAGAGAAATACTCCAGAGAACTAAAAATTGCCTAGCAATTCTATACCACTTCTGCAGTAAAGAAGTGGAAAGTCCCATATCTCTATTCTGTGTATTCCCCTGGCATTTGTACAAAGGCACTGTATCGTTGTAATGTTGATTCCCCCTAATCCACCAGAAATGGAGAGTGCCACTCATCTCAGTTCTGGTTTGACTTCTCTATCATTTAGTACCTTCCCAGGAAGGAGGAAAGGGAAGTTCTTTCTTCATAGCCCTCCCAAGATCAAAAGATTCCCTAAGTAAAATTAAATACTGAACATTCAAGGATATTTCAAGATGAGATATGCTGCTGCTCTTTCTTTCTTTCTTTCTTTCTTTCTTTCTTTCTTTCTTTCTTTCTTTCTTTCTTTCTTTCTTTCTTTCTTTCTTTCTCTTTCTTTCTTTCTTTCTTTCTTTCTTTCTTTCTTTCTTTCTTTCTTTCTTTCTTTCTTTCTTTCTTTCTTTCTTTCTTTCTTTCTTTCTTTCTTTCTTTCTTTCTTTCTTTCTTTCTTTTTTTTTTAACTTTCTCAGCAGTATCTTTAGTACTGAAAAGAACATTTTATGAATGATAACCTAGGACCATTCTCTAATTTCCTCACGTACTCAGGAAGCAGGTTCCGCTTCCCACTCCGCCATGCTTGAGTCTCTCTCTGCCTAGACTCTGCCTCTGCCCTGAACCGCTGTAAACTGGTTCACAGATGCACTTTCCTTTTGAATCAGCGGTTCGCTCTCTTATGTCAACTCGGTTATAGGGGCTTCATCTAGGGATGATATTTACACCACTTCAGGTTGAATTAAGTTCGCCTTCATCTTCCCAAGGGAAGCAGGGAAATATTTAAGTGCCTGTTCCCCTTATCCCTTGGCTAAATCAATACAGCACTTGACTGGCTTTCACTTGATTCATATGTGCAGTATTAGAAAAAAAATTTTTTTTCAATTAACAGAAGAGGATCGGACCAAAATTGAAGTACCTAAGTATGTCAGACTAATGAGTACAGGGGAGAAAACTAGGACTTGACTATTTTTACTTTTTATATGAGTCCTGTTGTCATTATAACGAGGTGTCTGGTTCCTTTGAGTCCACAATACAGAAGAAAAAGAAGGCATAAGAAGTGTTTGTTTTCTTTTTCTTTAAAAAATAAAATTACTACCACTCATTTACTCATTTAAGAAAAGTCTTATTTTTTTTATTTTGAACAAATGTAAAATTTTTAATATGAAAATAGGCAAAAGACTCAATAGTATAACTTCTTAGGTTAATTCATTTCTCTTCTTTTTTTTATTTAGTGAGAGGAGGAGAGGAGGCAGAGAGACAGACTACACATGCTCCCAGATCGGAATGCACTAAGCAAGCCCAGTAGGGGGTGACGCTCTGCCTATCTGGGGCCATTACTCCCATTGCTCAACTACCCAACAGAACCATTTTTTTTAGTTCCTGAGGCAGAGGCCACGGAACCATCTTCAGCCTCTGAAATCAACTCCCTTGAACCCATTGAGCCATGGTTGCGGGAAAGGGAGAGAGAGAGAGAGAGAGAAGGGGGAGAGGTGGAGAAGCAGATGGTCGTTTCTCCTGTGTCCTGTGTGCCTTGACCAGGAATCAAACCCGAACATCCATATACTGGGCGGACACTCTACCACTGAGCCAATAGGCCAGGGCCTCCTTTTTCTTCTCAAAACCTAATTCTTTTCTGTTTCTAAAACTATACCTGCTCATTATAAAATGGTTAAATAATGAATAATTCTATAATGTAGAAATGGTACGTTTTCCCTGATTCCACTCCTAGCAATAATAGTTTTCAAATTTTTTTCTACGCATAACTAACCTAACACAATAATAATGTCATAATAATAGTAAATTCTTTTTTTATAAAAAAAGATTGTATTTTACATATTTCTCTGCAACTTTGTCTTATTTCACAATATATACTCATTATCTTTTCATCTACACTGGAGTATGTTCTATTGCCAACTTTGGGTTACTTCAAAGAAATACGTGTCAAGTTTTCATGTCTCAGTTGAATTTAAAATCTTACCCGCAGGCACTTGCCCGGGAAAAGATTTTGTTATTTTAATTGCTTATTTGCATTTATAAAAATAATAGCCTAGTTCCATTTGGAAAGGCAGCACAAGCGTTTACTGAACATGCATCACATGCTACATGTAAGGGAGACACAAAAATAAATAGAGCTGTTCCTACCCATAAGCTAGTGCAGGTGACAGGCAGGAGTAATGATAGGCTAAATCCATTGAGTTTAGGTTCCACAGCAGTGGTCCGAGTGAACTTGCTCGGTAGAATAGAGGAGGGAAGGACTGATTCTGATTGAAGGGAATGGATGAAATATTGAGGAGAAAGTGCGTTTTGCGTTAGACCTCAAAGGTAGGGTTGGATTTTGACAAGCGGATAAGGGTAAATTGTGGCAAGAAGCAGTATGAGCTTAAAACATGTAACCCTAAAAAACAAGACATATTTAAGGAAATGTGAGAGTAAAATATGTGTGTAAAGGAAGAGGTAGATCATAAAGCTGCAAAGATATCTCTGGGCTAGATCACAGAGGTCCTTAAATGAAAGGCTAAGATGTCCAGTGTTGGTTGTAAGAATCAAATTGATGGTTTCTGATTGAGTGCTTGTCTACATCTTTTGCACCTATTATAGAACATTCCTGGTTTTTAAATATCTTCCACAAAAAAACACAAGCTCCTTTGAAATAAGAAATCATTTCTTATTCAACTTTATAGCCCCAATACCAGGTAAGGAAGGAGACTATCATGCTAAGCATTTAATAATTTTTTAGTTGAGTTTTAATTAAAAAAATATTTTTTTGTATTTTTCCGAAGTGAGAAGCAGAGGGGGTGGGGGGAGACAGACAGACAGACTCCTGCATGCTCCCGACCAGGATCCACCTGGCATGCCCACCAGGGGGTGATGTTCTGTCCACCTGGGGCATTGCTCTGCTACAGCTGGAGCCATTCTAGAACCTGAGGCAGAGGCCATGGAGCCATCCTCAGCGTCCGGGCCAACTTTGCTCCAATGGAGCCTTGGCTGAGGGAGGGGAAGAGAGAGACAGAGAGGAAGGAGAGGGGGAGGGGTGGAGAAGCAGATGGGCGCTTCTTCTGTGTGCCCTGGCCAGAAATGGAACCCAGGACTTCCACACGCTGGGCCGATCGATGCTCTACCACCTGGGCCTATCAGTTGATTTTCAAAAATTATTTACTGAGTAACTGCTATGAGCCAAGTTCTCACACATGCTATTTCAGAAACTCTTGTAAAATAGATATTATTATTCTCCTCTATTCCCTGGTTAGGGCACATACAAGAATCAACCAATGGATGCATAGGTAAGTGGAACAAGTCCATGTTTCTCTCTCTCTTTCTTTCTCTCTCCCTCCCTCTCTCTCTCTCAAATCATTTTTTTAAAAATGAGAAAATGTTGCTTAAAGAAGTTAACAGTTTGTTTGGAGTCATGCAACCAGAGAGCTCTAGTTCAAACTGAGGTCTGTCAGACAACCAAGGTCTGTTTTTTTGTTGTTGTTGTTATTCCACATTATTTTCTAACAGAAATTCCTATGATTAGAGTGAATTTCTCAGTTATGGGAATACACTTATGTTAGGATATACTTATGCTAGAGAATTATCTGAAATTCCAAACTTAGCATCCAGTATTTTTATTTGCTAAGTCTTGCAACCCTACTTATGTATAGTTAGCCTTCTCTGTTAGTTCAGCTGATATCTTCCTTTTCTTTCTTTCACTTCTTCCTTAATGCTTCCTAATGCTGCCTTATCCAGCCTCGCTGTGCCAGGAAGTGCTGGCACTCACTGTGTGGGGATATTTTGCATATTTAAAGGAATGTTGATGGAGGCCCCTTCATTATTTGCTTGCTTTTAATACTAGCAGATCCCAGTGTCTTTGAGAAAAGAGATTGTGATTCTGTGGTTCATTTATTTATTTTTTGTAATGCATAATCACATATAATATAAATTTCCTCTCAGGTAATTTTGGTTAATATAAGACCCATCATAGACTTTGAGTCAAACCTATGCTTAAAATATGGTGTGGAGTACACTAAAAAGAGATGCCAGTTATCTGCTTCCTGTTATTCATAATAAAAAATTTTATTCTATTTTTTTTCTGAGCTATAAAAATTATAAAGTGTTTTATGCACATAAAAATATGGGGACTCATAATAGCCCATACATATACTGATGCATTTTACTTTATACATTTAGCATCATTTTTTGAGATTGATCCATATTGATAACATTACTCTAATACATTCATTTTTATCACGACTGTGTAATATTTCACGATGCCAACACGCCATAATTTATTTATCTCTTTTCTTGTTGATGCAGAAATGAACATTACTGCATATATGTTTCTCTATGCCTGTGTGAATTTCTTAAGGTATAGCTAATGGACTTGCTAGTCATAGGGTACAGGCATCTTCAACTTTGCTAGATATCGTTAGATTGACTCCAAAGATGAATCTCAGTTGCTTATTCCTGTCATGTATGAGCTCCCAATGCTACAAGATCCTATCAAATCATGAAAGAGTCAGGCTTTAAAAGTACCTGCCAATTTGAATGGTATAAATTAATATCCTTTTATTTTATATTTCAGTTATTAGTGAAGTTGAGTTTTGCTAGTACTATGCTTATTAGTCAATTTTACATTTTGTAAATACCTTTGCCCATTTTATGACTAGTTTCTTTTCCTTATTCATTTGTGGGAACTCTATATATATTACAAACAATTTTTATATGGTTTGTTAATATCTTCTCTCAGTCTGTGGTGTATCTTTATATTCATGCATTGTTGTATATAGCTTTTTAATTTTAAAGCTGTCAAATTTATTAATCTTTTATAGTTCTTGCTTTTTAAAATTTTATTTATTCATTTTTAGAGATAAGAGAGAGAGAGAGAGAAGGGGGGAGGAGCAGGAAGCATCAACTCCCATATGTGCCTTGACCAGGCAAGCCCAGGGTTTTGAACCAGTGACCTCAGTGTTCCAGGCTGACGCTTTATCCACTGTGCCAGCACAGGTCAGGCTATATAGTTCATGTTTTTTTTTGTGTTTTTTTTTGTATTTTTCTGAAGCTGGAAACGGGGATAGACAGTCAGACAGACTCCCGCATGCGCCCAACCGGGATCCACCCAGCACGCCCACCAGGGGGCAATGCTCTGCCCACCAGGGGGCGATGCTCTGCCCCTCCGGGGCGTCACTCTGACACAACCAGAGCCACTCTAGCGCCTGGGGCAGAGGCCAAGAAGCCATCCCCAGCGCCCGGGCCATCTTTGCTCCAATGGAGCCTCGCTGCGGGAGGGGAAGAGAGAGACAGAGAGGAAGGAGAGGGGGAGGGGTGGAGAAGCAGATGGGCACCTCTCCTGTGTGCCCGGGCCGGGAATCGAACCCGGGACTTCTGCACGCCAGGCCGACGCTCTACCACTGAGCCAACGGGCCAGGGCCCTAGTTCATGCTTTTTATTTAAGAAATCATTTTAAGAAATCTTTTACAACTCTAGTATTTTACCTATATTTGCTTCTATATTTCTGTATCTTTGAGTATGATGTAAAATAGGGATAATTTGTTATATAAAAAACAAAATGTCTCAAGACTAGGTATTGAACAGCTCCCCCCCCCCTCCCAATTTATAACAATACTTCTGAGAAACCACAAGTGTCCATATGTCTGAGAATCAGTTTTTGGAATCTCTGTTATGTTCCTTTGTTCTATTTGTCTATGTGTTAAAATCTCAAAGGGCAATCCCTATAGCTGTATATGTATAATAACTGTGTTATACAGAACGATGATTTCCCAATGATTTTATCTTAGAGAAATATCATACTCAAGTGTGTCAATGGTTATGGTTAAAGTAAAATATATTTAGTACTAAATGTATGATTCATAAAAGAGGCCAAACACATTCTTATTCCCTCCTGCTCTCTAATTTTATATTGTAGAAGAAAATTAGACTCTTGGCTAAAATATCTCTTTCTTTAAATTCAAGCTTTGCAAAAAGTACTTAGCATGCTTGAAGGTCACCACTGATGAACAAGTTGGAATCAGACTATTAGTATTCACAGAACATACCTATGTTAAGTGACATGATTGTAAAATATTTTAGAAGCCAACCTTGTAGTGCTTTCTGGTGCATTAAGTGTTTCCAATAAAATTCTACTAAGAAGGGGGATCAGTGTCACTAATAACAATTTTGTATATTTTATCTCACTATAATTTTTATTAAAAATGAATCTAATGTACAAAAAGTCTTTGAGAGTTGGTTACATTGTCTTTATTTTTTTCTGTTTTTGCTAGTTTCTTTGAAGTTTTAAAGAGGGTGTGAGGCGGTAGAAGAGTAAAAAAGGGGTGAAGATGAGTTGAGGTGTTGAACATATAATACAATATTCAGATGATGTATTACAGAATTGTATTCCTGAAACTTATATAATTTTATTAACCAATGACACCCCAAGAAAACAAAAAGACAAGTTTACACTATTTTGGATAACTTTATATTAAGGACACTTACAAATATATTTTACTATGAACTTGAAAAGCAAGCAGTTTCTACCGACTTTTCCTTGAGAAAGCTGAACACTTAAGTACACATTTACCTTCTACTCACTTTCTAGGAGTTATTGGTGCTACCTGTAAATTTAGGTCCAAAGCATTATTTTTTTTTCATTATGCATCTTTTTCTAAAAAAAAATTTTTTTAACATCAATAATAATTATTTATATAATTCTCAAATTTATTTTAAATTTTATATATTCCTCTTTCTCAGGTTCTTTATTCTGATTCGGCTGACTAGCATCTTTTAATGGCAATTGCAAAACAAACTTTTTATCGATGTTACTGACTATACAGCCTTTCCATGTGGGTTGTAGGAAGGTCAGGGTCCCCATTCAGCAGGGACTCCTTATCAATATGGAGATCCAGACAAGACTGGAATTCTTCCCACAGTCACTGCGCCATCCCTTCTTCTGGCTGAGGGGATTTTAGTCAATGGAGGGACAAGAAAGAATTCATTTTTCTTCTGTTTTAGCCTCCTCTGTGCCTGTGATGAACAGTAATGGGTGTTGCTTCATTTTTTAAAAGGTTTTTTAAATCGTATTGATTTTAGAGAGAAAAGAGAAAGAGGGGGAGGGGAGGAGCAAGAAACATCAACTCCCATGTGCGCCTTGACCAGGCAAGCCCAGGGTTTCCTGCTGGAGACCTCAGTGTTCCAGGTCAATGCTCGATGCTCTATCCACTGCACCACCACAGGTCAGGCGCTTCATTTTTTTTTAAAGTCGCTATATTTCTTGCAGAATGTACTCAAAATGTAATGTTTTTGATGGGACTCAGACTTATCTGAGAGGTAGTAAGGGTCATTCCTAAACAAGAAATAGCTCAAGTGCTTCTGGGATATGGGCAGAACTGCTGTCACACTGGATTGGGGGTGTCAGAACTTGGATAGACCCGGTAGTAATGCTTCCTAAATACTTGTTGAATAAACGATGCCTGTGTTGCAATTAGAGTTAAGGCAGAGGACTAACCGGTCCTAGGGTTTCCTACATCAACTGAGCAAATACTAGCTCATGAGAAATGCCTCAGTTTATCTTTGCTACTCCCTTTGTTGACAGGTTTTTGGTTATGAATTCTTATTGTTTTCTTAATTTCAGAGTGATACCACGCAGTTTTTACTTTTAACACTGCTGGATTTTTAAAAACTGAAATGCAAATATCAGTTTATTTAGTAAGATGTTGCTAATCAATATAGATAACTTGTAATATAAATTAATGTGCACCTAGAAAGTGGTTTTAATAACTAAATTTAATGATAAATATCTGTAAAAATGTGAAGGTCTCCTTGAAAGCATTAATATTCAACTTGCAGCATGGACCTCTTCCCGGAGGGAGCTGTGAGGCAGTGCAAAGCTCTCTTCCAAATACGGTCCTGTTGCATTTCACTGAATACTGCAGGAGGCTAAAATGGGCTTATACTGGTATTAGTGTAATTAGTTCTGAAGCGCATTTTGTTGATTGTGTGAGACATTTCAAAGCAAAAGGGATGAAGCTTCAGCTACGGTATTACAATGTACAGCAGCAGAATATTTCTGAACTCTTTTTTCTGAGTCTATTCTCTATGTTCAGAGATTATGTGAACAATATTCTTTCCTTTTAAGCAGCTCAGAATAGAATGAATGAAGGGAACAGTCCAAGAAATGATGCTGGGAGAGGCTCAGAGCAATAAGACATCTGAAATTGGGGAGACTTTTCTACTAGAAATCTAGATGCCTCAAAAATAGAGTGCTTTATTTCTTTAGTGGTCTTCAGTGTGGAGGCTGTTAACTGTGTGACTTCAATGTAATCTTTTGGAGGCTGTCATCCATTTACTAATCACTTCAACAGATGCGATGGCGATTAATTGTAGAATCTGTAGTATTTGTCCTTGCCCTGGCAAGTTGGAGTATGAGTTCTAGCAGCATATATACCAGTTTATGTTTCTCTCTTTGTCATAACTACTGCGCAGAGAGATTTCCAATGGGAAGAACTATTCATCACTGACAGGAATGAGTGTCTAAGGTGTACCTGGCACAACAGTAGAATATAGCTTCAAACATGGCTCTTGACAAACCCTGCAAGACCCCCTGCTGGAATCCTGAGGGATGCTCCAGGCATCTGCATAACTTATTATTCTCTCAGCAGGCGTCCCCAAACTACTGCCCAAGGCTGCATGCGGCCCCCTGAGGCAATTTATCCCCCCCCCCCTGCACTTCTGGAAGGGGCATCTCTTTCATTGGTGGTCAGTGAGAGGAGCACTGTATGTGGCGGCCCTCCAACGGTCTGAGGGACAGTGAACTGGCTCCCTGTGTAAAAAGTTTGGGGACCCCTGCCTAGGGTTTGGCTCTGAATCCCCACCTCCTGGTTTTTTACCTTACTTTGTCAGGTCAATGTGACTTCTGATGACTCTTTTATCTTAAGGTCTAACTAGATCTGATGCAGGTGAAGAGGACTTGCTTCTATTTTACTTTAAAAAGATTTTTGTGACAGAGACAGAGAGAGGGACAGACAAGAAAGGAGGGAGATGAGAAGCATCAATTCTTTTTTTTTTTTTTTTTTTTTTTTACAGAGACAGAGACAGAGTCAGAAAGAGGGATAGATAGGGACAGACAGACAGGAACGGAGAGATGAGAAGCATCAATCATTAGGTTGTTTTTTTTGTGTGTTTTTTTTTTCACTTTTCTGAAGCCGGAAACGGGGAGAGACAGTCAGACAGACTCCCGCATGCACCCGACCGGGATCCACCCGGCACACCCACCAAGGGCGATGCTCTGCCCACCAGGGGGCGATGCTCTGCCCCTCCGGGGCGTCGCTCTTCCCCGACCAGAGCCACTCTAGCGCCTGGGGCAGAGGCCAAGGAGCCATCCCCAGCGCCCGGGCCATCTTTGCTCCAATGGAGCCTTGGCTGCGGGAGGGGAAGAGAGAGACAGAGAGGAAGGAAGGGGGGCGGGGGTGGAGAAGCAAATGGACGCTTCTCCTATGTGCCCTGGCCGGGAATCGAACCCAGGTCCCCCGCACGCCAGGCCGACGCTCTACCGCTGAGCCAACTGGCCAAGGCCCAATCATTAGTTTTTTGTTGAGCATTGCGACACTTTAGTTGTTCATTGATTACTTTCTCATATGTGCCTTGACCGCAGGCCTTCAGCAGACCGAGCAACCCCTTGCTAGAGCCAGCGACCTTGGGTCCAAGCTGGTGAGCTTTTGCTCAAACCAGATGAGCCCGCACTCAAACTGGCAACCTCGGGGTCTTGAACCTGGGTCCTCGGCATCCCAGTCCCATGCTCTATCCACTGCGCCACCACCTGGTCAGGTCCGAGAGAAGCATCAATTCTTTGTTGTGGCTCCTTAGTCTCCTTAGTTGTTCATTGGTTGCTCTCTCATATGTGCCTGGACTGAAGGGCTGCAGCAGAGCAAGTGACCCCTTGCTCAAGCCTGTGACCTTGGGTTCGAACCAGCGACCATGGGGTCATGTCTAGGATCCCACGCTCAAGCCAGCAACCCCACACTCAAGTTGGTGAGCTCGCTCTCAAGCCGGAGGAGCCTGCGCTCAAGCTGGTGACCTCGGGGTTTCAAACCTGAGTCTTCTGCGTCCCAGTCCAGCATTCTATCCCCTGAGCCACTGCCTGGTCAGGCAACTTTTATTTTCCTTTTGCCAAGATCTTTATGAGACTTTGGAGCTTACCTTTAATTGCTAGAGAAAGATAAGAAAAAATACAAAACAAAAACAAACAAACAGTGAAACATCTTTAATTTCCCAAACAAAACTGACCTGAATCTCAGTTTCCCTTTATTTGATTTTATCCAGGTCATCTCTGATATCCCATTGGGGATGGGAGACCCTCTGGGTTCCATTTACCATACAAGCCCAGCCAGCTGCAAGGGAGAGAGGAGAGGGATAGAATGAACACCATATAAGTGAGAATTCTGAGTGGAACAGAGTTCTACAAGAAATTATTTGCCCTAGTGTCTTTCCAATACATCTTTATGACTTAGTACAGGGTTCATGCATATGTCTCTTAAAACTCAATTTGGCTCAAGGCATGTTGTACCTGAACTTTCGCTTCTGGGGGAAGGGTGGAGGGAGGGAAAGTGAGAGGTCAGTGTTGACCTTTGGAGGGGCACTTTTATGGCTTTTTTCAACAGCCCAAGCTGAGTATATAAATATGTCATGCAGCACATGAATCAAGTATATTGCCCTTGATTTAATTTTAAAAACCTACAACCTTGGCCCTGGCCGGTTGGCTCAGTGGTAGAGCGTTGGCCTGGCATGCGGGGGACCCGGGTTCGATTCCCGGCCAGGGCACATAGGAGAAGCGCCCATTTGCTTCTCCATCCCCCCCCCTTCCTCTCTGTCTCTCTCTTCCCCTCCCGCAGCCAAGGCTCCATTGGAGCAAAGATGGCCCGGGCGCTGGGGATGGCTCCTTGGCCTCTGCCCCAGGCGCTAGAGTGGCTCTGGTCACGGCAGAGCGATGCCCCAGAGGGGAGCGTCGCCCCTGGTGGGCGAGCCGGGTGGATCCCGGTCGGGTGCAAGCGGGAGTCTGTCTGACTGTCTCTCTCTGTTTCCAGCTTCAGAAAACAAAAACAAACAAACAAAAAAACCCTACAACCTTAAAGCATGGAGAGTCTGATCTATATGCAGATAGTTTAATATAAATATAAATATATATCTGAGGAACAGGACTGCTCATTGCATCAACGTTCTTCCACGTTTGAAAAATCCTCTTCTGGAGTACACGCTCCGGAGACAAGAAGAACTCTAAATGTTGCTCTCTGAACCCTCTGTAGAGAGCTTGTGAGCTTTCATGAAGAAAATTCAAGATGCTTTTTCAGTAGTGAACTGAGTGGTGTTAAAGATATCGTATTTCCCCATGTATAAGACACACCCTTTTTTGAAAAATTTGGGGTCTAAAAACTGGATGCATCTTATACCGTGGTTGTGGCATTTCAAATGCCATAGATGGAACTGAGAGTGAGGCAATATATGAAGACAGTGATTCGTTATCAGACACAGATGAGGGCAAGCTAATGGGTGGGAGTTTTGACAGTGATGAAGAGTTGTATGGATTTTATGATGCATAAAACCTGAATTCAATAACTTTATGTAATACTTTTTGTTTTCAAATTTCAGGTCCCAAAATTAAGGTTCATCTTATACATGGGAGTGTCTTACACATGAGGAAATATGGTATGTGGGGGCAGGCACCTCTAGAAAGGGATTTGCAAATATGGAAAAATCAACAACTCAACACCCTTCAGAAGGTGTTCTATTTCTAAGACCCATTTGTTCCTAGTCCCCACAACTTAATTAGTGTAAAGCCAGTAGCCACTGCTACTATCACAGCTGCCTGGCCCATGCAGGTTCGCATTTGATTCGGACAGATGGTAATGAAACAATGGAGCCTAGAACTGGTGGGTCATTAGCTTTAATCCCAGCTTGCACCTGGCGGGCAAGAAATACACACAGTGGGAAAACACTTCCTTTTCCATTCAGGGCTCCCAAAGCCACTGATTTATCTGAGTTTCCTAGAATCAAAGGTTCTACCTCACCAGCCTATTCACTTCTGTTTCCCATCTCCTTCTCTCTGCACAAACTCTACACAAACTGTCTTCTCCTTCAGCACTCCACCCTCTTGGCTGCTTCTCCTCTCCTCCACGTGGCCTTTCTCTGCTCTCCTCTTCCTGCTCTCCTAGAAGTAATAACTCTTCCTTCGGAATAACGTGATCTCTCTTCCTTTTAAAACTTTTTGGCCCAAAAGCCCTCCTTCAACACATATTAACATAATCACACCCATCCCAAGCAAGAAGGGCAACTAATATTATCACCTGGGCAATGGGCTTCCACGTGGGCAGCACCATCTTTAACAAAGTGAGCATAATATATTTTATCTGCCCAACAATTAGGAATTCAGTTGACTGCACCAACAACAAAGTAGATGATCCTGCCATTAGAGCACCATTATATCTGCACGGGGACATTACTTCATGCAAGGTGCTTATTCCGGTGTCTAAAGGACAGTGAGCTTGGCCTTCACAGCTTCCCAGAATAGACTATACTGTATGTCAGTATGGATGCTTCTGTGACTGCTAATCAATTGATGTTTGTGTGAATGACGGAATGCTGCCTGAGATGAGCTTTTCTAGATAAATTGCCAACCTGGTAGCCAGATTACAAGAAGATATAGCTCTCATCAATCTCTCTCTCTCCTATTGTTAGAGGATACTTATATCTACCAAAAGAACTAACTGATTGTGATGCTCAAATTGGTTTAGACCACTTGGCAATACCAAGAAGAGTAGTGACAAAATAAAGCTCAGAAAACACTAACACTTCTTACTTAATAAGATGGCCATATAATTTATTTTCTAAACTGAGAAACTTTTGACACTGAAAAGGGGCAGGGTTAATAATTAAGCCAGAACATTAGGCATAAATCAGTACCCTCCTTTGGATGTGTGGTCATACAACTTTTTGACATCCTATGTGCTACCACTGTGCTAAGTCCTAAGGATAAAATGTAAATATGTTTGAATTTATAGCTAGCAGAGTTGGTGGGGTAAAATTGATCAGCTGAATGTAATCCTTATTTTCACTCTACTTAAAAAATCCCATTTTTTCTACCAGATGTTTTCAGTCTAATTAGGAGGATTGAGAAGTATTGTTTTTCTGGGTCCTACTCTATTTCTATCCTGATGATGTCTTTATTAACCTTTGAAATCTTTGCTTCAATTCATTTTACAACATGAGCTGTTAATAAATGGCAGGAAGAATTAGAAACTGGAGTTTCTAATACAAATTCATTTCTTCAGTAATTTAAAAAATGAGAAGATAAGTTTCTAAGACAAATACAAAGAAAAAAGTCATTTTTTCTAATTTTCTTTGCCATTGAGGTGTAACTTACAAAGACTGAACAATAAATTTTTACTGCAGCGTAGAAAAGATATAGAACATTCTTGACATCTCAGAAGGCTTTCTTATGCCTCCTTGGGAAGCCATTTTGAATGATTTCCAAGTACAGCCGATATTCAAGATTCCTTGTCAAGATTTATATTTAGTCTCAAGCCCTTTGAATTTAAAGGCTTGGGAAAGTGCTCTAACAGCAGGGATTGGTAAATTCTCACCATGACTCCAAGGAAGAAAGGAAAAAACAATTGAATGGAAAAGGAGTAAATGGAGAGATAGAATAAGCTCTGTTCAGTTCTTCCTCCTCCCTCCTTTCAGAATAGAAACATCTAGCTGTCTGCATCTTTAATACCATACTTTCAGAAAATAAGAAAGGAAGAATTACAATTTATTGAGTGCTCACTATGAGCCTGAGATCCAAACACGCTTTCAGTACATTTTCTCGCTGGACCTTCACAACCACTCTACAAAGTGCAGAGCAGTACCTTTGTACACTTGAGGAATCTCAAGTTCCAGAAATGTTAAGTGACTTGTCCTAAATCACACAGCTTGTAAGTATTGGAACCAAGATTCAGATATTTTCTGCCATCACAACAGTCGTCCGTTTGAACATGAACATGCTGTTCCAGTGTAAACTTCTCATCTATAAAAGATGGGGTTCACACTGGGTAAATAACTGAGGGATTGGCAAAGATTGTTCTCCAGGCAACACCACTTATTTGCAGTGTACAGCTAGTCAGGCAGATGGGAAAAGAGGGAGGGCACAGCTCACAGCAGGCAGCCTTGCCCTTGTTTATTCCTTTATTTTGTTGAGGGCAATATACTAACATGCAAAGAGGAGCTGCTTTGTGTCAGCACTGAATTGGCCGGAACTATGGGAGATTTCTAAGAATCCCAGGACAATGTCATTTGCAGTCACTACAATTTGAAGTTTTCTCCTGCTCTTAGAAGTTCCAAGAGGTGTCTACACAGGAAAGTTAAAAGAGAGAGACAAACCAATTATCTGGAGGTAGAGAAACATATTTATGTGAACCATCTAAAATTGTACTTTTGTAGGTCAAAAACAGTAAAATGTCTGCAGGACAAGATGATTCAACCCAATATTCCTGCAGTGGGAGAACATCTGTGATTGAGGCACATCTCTTCAGAGATACTATTCTTTCATTCTAAATCTTACGCTGTCTTTATAAACAGAGCCGGAGTCCATTTGCCTGGTCTTTACAACATGATCTTGAAAAATACCCTTTTCACTCTAAAATATCACCTTGTGTTCTCTCTCTCTCTCGGGAAGGCTTCATGAATTCATTTCTAAAGAGAGATGATTTCAAGGATGTCAAGACAAAGAGGTGGCCTCGGTGAGGTGAGGCCACAGCTGCGCTACAGGCTGGCTGGGCACTGCGTGTCCCTCAGGATGAACACGGCATGTGGCGCTGCTACTTGAGGAAGCTGCTCCCGGGGGTGGCTTTGCCAGTGAGCAAGTGCCAGGCCTTAAAATGAGAGCAAAGGGACTTGGGGACTAAAATAAAACTAAACCAAATGGTGGAAACATGCTTAACTCCTTAATTTATCGAATTAGAGCCAACAGGCGCCACCGAGTAGAACATTTGCTCCCGTCCCAAATGCCAGGAAAGCAGCCGCGGAACTATTTCTAGGCTTGGCTCGGGACTGGTGGGGGATGAACCAACAGAGGATTAGGTTTCAGCCCGGAGTCTCTGTGACCTGGTGACAGACTGCAGTCACTGCAAGTCTCTGGGCATCAAGTGTTCTTGGAGCACATACCTGCCCGGAGGAGATGCTTCAAGCCCCTAAGAGACATTCTTCTCTGCACTCCTACCCTATATTACTCCGCTTTATTGGTTTAACACCGGCGCATGGTTGCTTACATTTAAGTTTTCAATAGTTTGGTTAATGTGCATTAGGCTGGTTTAATGTTTAATCATAGCCTCTTAAGATTGCACTATGTCTCTGTAGAAAGCACAAAAGAGGGACAAAGCTACTTTTTGCTGTTCTGGGATCTAAAATAGTATGTAGTTTAGTAAGAGAAAGACATAGAAGACTTTATTCTAGGGCAGTGTATAGAATTCATGACAACCCTGCCCTCCCCCGATTCTAGGCCTATGCCCCCAGCCCGCCCCCCCCCCCCCCCACTGTCAATCTGCCACTAGCTGTGTGTCCTTGCATTACTTAACTTCTTCGGGACTATTTATTCATTTGCAGAAGGAAGCATTTGGAAATCTCTAAGGGTCTTGGAAGTGCTGACATACTATGTAGGGGCAAAACTGTAAAAGTACCTTTAAAGATAGGGTGCCGTATAGAGAATTGTTATATATAAATCTTTCCCAAATTAGCCCTTTCAAATGCTGCTGTTAGGTGACTGGTTAATATCATCAACTCCCTTTTACAAAAGTGGGGATTATTTTTCTAATAATTTAATTGGAATGTTTGCTGAGCAACTGTGCTAGGTATAGAAGCTTATCTGGGTTTGTTGGAAAGGAGTCTTACACGATTTAGGGAGCCCTCTTTACAAAAAGACAATTACAAATATGCAAAAGAGACTATTTAGAATGAGAAAAGAAATCATAATAAGTTAAAGGAGGCTTAGAGATTTACATTCCTTGCTTCTGAGTTCTCTTTAGGACATTTACTAGAATTGCTTACATGATGATGCTTCTAATTAAATCCCCCCCTCCCCCACCTAGATAGAACGTTCTACAGATCCCAGCAACTCCTAGTACCCAGTGGGGCCTGTGGGAGTGAGCAGCCCTAAAGCTTAAGCTTCATGGTGCTTTGAGATAAATCTGCCTCTGAATTCTTTAGAATACATAGGATACAATTCCTAGTCTCAAGAACATGACAGTGAATTGTAGCCATTAGACTTCCTAAGAAAACCACTATCTGGTGTTACTCATCTACTTGGAACAGTTCCATAGCCCAGCAAAAGCGTTCAAATGATGAAAATGATTTATTTTATTTAAATTCTTAATTTTGAAATTAATTTAGACTGACAGAAAGGTTGCAGAAATAGTTATGTAAGGTGACCATACATTCTTCACCTCCCTTAACGTTCACATCATACAGTGTGCAATTACTGACACTAGGAAATTCACATTCTCGCAATAGTATTAACTAAATTATGGACTTTATTTATATTGTATCAGTTTTTCTCCAAATTTTCACGACTACTCTATTTCTGTTTTAGGATCCCATTCAGGACCTGTATTGCATTCAGTTGTCACGTCTCCTTAGTCTCTTCTTCTTTGTGACACCCCTCAGTTTCCCTTTTAGTTTTATAATTTCAACACTTTTCAGGGTACTGTTCAGGCATTCTTTAGAATGTTTCTCAAGTTGTGTTGTTTGATGTTTTCTAATGATTAGACTGAAATTATGTGTTTTGGGGAAGAATACTATAGAAGTGCTATTGTTCTCCTGGGTTAATTCTATTACTTATTTTCTCGCTAAATTAGAAGCTGCTTTAGGCCAGACCCTTTGTCACTTCCATATCCCTTAACTTTTCTGTAATGTTTCTTTACTGTGTGGCACCAAAAGATTGATGTTCCAAGTTCATCTTGTATTCTTTCTTCCTCAGCCGTGAAACCAATCACTTCCCCAAGAAGCCCAGTATCTGGTCTTTTTGATTAGTGTGCTTGATTAATTTGTTCCTAAATTCCTGGGTCTTGGATAGGTTATTTCTTACAATAACTCAAATACACGTATCTTTTCTTTCTCTCTCTCTCTCTCTCTCTCTATCTCTCTCATTCTTGCTTGCTTTCCTTCTTTCTAGTGAAAGGAGGAGAGATAGACTCCTGCATGCATCTTGACTGTAGTTCACCCAGCAACACCTGTCTGGGCCAATGCTTGAATCAACCAAGCTATTCTTAGTGCCTGGGGCTGACGCTTGGACCAGCCCAGCCATTGGCTGCAAGAGGGGAAGAGCGAGAGAAGGGGAAGGGAGGGGAACAGAAACAGATGGTCACTTCTTATGTGTGCCTGATTGAACCTGGGACATCTGCACACCGGGCTGACCATCTATCCATTGAGCCAACTAGCCAGGGCCACATATTCCTTTCCTGAACTGCAATTGTAAAATAACCCAGAACGTGAGTTCTGATCACACTACCAAGGACTGGGTATGTGAAGGACTTCCAAGCAAGCCGTTCAAGGCAGTTGCTAAAGGAATAGGTCATCCTTGACATTTATCCTTCCCTCATCTCTTGGGTCCACCTGGCCCCGTCTGTCAGTTCCCTCAAGTCCATCCCTTATGCACATTCTCACTGCCGCTTCTTGGACTTTCCAGGGCTTTCCTGGGGCACTGTCCAGCCTCCTACTGGTGTTCCTGCCTCTAGACTTTCCTTTCTCCAGCCCATCCTCCAGGTGGAAGTGTAAGTAATCTTTCCATTCGCAAATCCAGCCTTATCATTTCACTCCACTGAAAACAGAGAAGAGGATGGTTTTTCTGCATTTTTGTGGTTTTGAGCATCAATGATATGGCTCCCTAATATGGAGAGAAGTGGTTCTCAAACTCAAGTGTAAGTCACAATTAGGTGAGGGCTTGTTGAAGCCCAGACTGATATGTGTATCCCTCAGATTTCAAAGTCACCAGGCCTGGGACGGGGTCTGAGAACACGCATCTCCAGCGAGTTCCCAGGGGGTGCTGATGATGTTGGTTCAGATAACCAGTGGCCAACAACAGAATATGCTAACTGCTGAACAAGATACCCAAGAGCCTTTCACAACTAGGTCTGTTCACTTCCCTCCCACCTCTCTACCTTTTCCTCCAACATGCTGACCCCTTCCTCATCTTTGCATGACTATGCATGTACTGGTCTGCCATTTCCTCCTTGTCTTTTACATTTTTCTACATTTAGAGGATGACTATACTGGGACCCCTCTCTGCAGTCTTCCTTAATTCCTGAGCCTCAGAAGGACTGTCTCTTCTGTGGTTCAACAGTCACTGGTACTTACTATGAGAATGACAGCTTGGTGTTGGCTTTAGTTGTTGACTCACGTGATTCTCCCAGTAGTCTATGAATTCCCTAAAGGCAGGACGGTGCCAAAGTCTTACTCAGCTTGGGCTGCTCAGCACCTAGTCCTCATGGAACCAGCACAGAACAGGAATGTTGTCAAATGAAACTCAACATTTTCAAGGAAGACATTATGCTTTTTATGTTAAAGCAGCTAATAAAAAGTTTACAGGAACACCTCAAGATTTATTACTGTTATATTACTGGTGGAAAGGCTATTTTAAGTAAGAGTATACTCTAAAATACAAAATTAGCCAAATGACTTAGGGACTCTGATCAGTTCTTTAAAGCAGGTTATTAGAATCTGCCCTCTCACAAGTCTGGCAACATGGCACAAAGTGAAACAGGTTTGGCAATTTTGTGATCAAGATGATTAATTCAGTCCTCATTTCTGCCCGGGCTGTTCATCAGCTAAGTAACTGCCAATTCCCTTTTGCATCCTATTTTTGCTGTCAACATGTGTCAGCTGCTGCAGTGACCACCCATAGTCTTAACCACACCACACCGTTCTACTTACCTGGAGAGCCAGAGTTCTTAACCAACTTTTGATGGTCATTAAGTAGACTGGATGCTTTGTGAATGTGAGTGGAAAACAATCACACATTAATTTTCACAAAATTCTAACTGAAATGAGCATTTCCCTCATCTACTAATGTAGGCAACAAACACGGTTGTAATTGTTCTAACTTTAGGCTTTATCACTGATAGAATCACCCATATTTTTATACCATGATAAGTTATTTCTTTTCATCATTACTTCAAAATTATGATCGTTATCAGATACACCACTAGATTTTGTCATTAGACATGCTAATAGAGAAGCATGGATCTTACACACATTTAAAACTACTCCTCAGCCATAAGAAATGGTGATATATTGCCATTTATGACAACATGGATGGACCACGAGAACATTATACTGAGTGAAATAAGTAAATCAAAACCGCTAAGAACTATATGATTTCACACATAGGTGGGTTATAACACTGAGAATCACAGACATAGGTAAAAGTAAAGTGGTTACGGGGGGGGGGGTAGTAAAGAAAAAAGAACTACTTTGGTATCTATATTTCAATATAGTTGATTTCCTTCGTAATCCTACATACGAAAGTTATTTAAATATTTAAACAAAACTCCTATGTACTTTAATGTATTAAAGCATTATTCTGATAAGGGATCCATAGCCTTCAACCGATTATTAAAAGGGTTCATGATACCAGAAAGCTTAAGCGTTCCCATTGTAGAAGGTAAGATTAAGATTGAATTCTGCTGACATCAACTTCACAGCCATACATTTGGTAAGATAATTTTTTAAAAGCAGTAGAAAAAAATTCAAGTTCACTCTGGATGCTTCAGCTTCCCTTTAAGGAGTTCATAAAATAATAGAATGGTTAATGAGTTGTAGCAGAACATTTTCCTCTATTATTGTATACAAACTGCAAGTGAAATAGTCTTTGACTTCTTGGGCTAAATGCTCACAGTGCAGTAATAGTTAAACTAATTTCTAATGTCTCATCTCATTATAGTGCTATGCAATAGTCTCTTTCAATTTTAAATCGAGCTTCAGGGAAGATTAAATACTTCGGTATTCCAGTTTGTATAAAATTTCCAGATCCACACAAATTAAACTTCCTTTGTCTAAATGACCCTAATCATTCTAATTTAACTAGATGGAGTTTATTTCCTTTTGACAGAGCTTGTCATGTTGAATCTTACCCATGGAGATGAATAGCATGCCAAATGGGTAATAAGTATTCCAGATGTTGCCTTGCCACTTTCCAGCAAAGTTGTTAATAAAAATCCGTTGCTTCTTGTTTCTTTTTTTTTTACCCTCTAATATTGCGGAGAATATAAACTTCCTTTCTCCTTATTAAGATATGGTGATTTAAAAGTCCAGTAAATGGTCTGCTGCAGAAGAAGGGGACTTTTATCAAAGCACCTGTCTGTCGTGAATGGTAGATGAGGGACTCTTAGGACAGTGTGAGGTCTGGTGGAGCTGTGGATGGGAGGGAGTAAAGAACATGAAGAAAACTGTGACAGGCCCTGGCCGGTTGGCTCAGCGGTAGAGCGTCGGCCTGGCGTGCGGGGGACCCGGGTTCGATTTCCGGCCAGGGCACATAGGAGAAGCGCCCATTTGCTTCTCCACTCCCCCTCCTTCCTCTCTGTCTCTCTCTTCCCCTCCCGCAGCCAAGGCTCCATTGGAGCAAGGATGGCCCGGGCGCGGGGGTTGGCTCCTTGGCCTCTGCCCCAGGCGCTAGAGTGGCTCTGGTCACGGCAGAGCGACGCCCGGGAGGGGCAGAGCATCGCCCCCTGGTGGGCAGAGCGTTGCCCCTGGTGGGCGTGCCAGGTGGATCCCGGTCGGGCGCATGCGGGAGTCTGTCTGACTGTCTCTCCCCATTTCCAGCTTCAGAAAAATACAACAAACAAACAAACAAACAAACAAACAAAACTGTGACAGAGCTTTGAGTGTAAAGAGTGTGTCTGTGTGCATATGTGTTGGAGGGGACTGAACAGCTCAAGAGCCATTTTCTTTACTCTGGGCCTGAAAGAAGAATAAACACGGGAACAGCTCCCATGACAGCCCCTCGGTTAAAATGGACCTGCCCTCGCTGGAGTGTGGCAAGAAGCCTGAAGGCCTCTTTTTTTTTTTTTTTTTTTGTACAGAGACAGAGAGAGAGTCAGAGAGAGGGATAGACAGGGACAGACAGACAGGAACAGAGAGATGAGAGCATCAGTCATTAGTTTTTTGTTGCAGCACCTTAGTTATTCATTGATTGCTTTCTCATATGTGCCTTGACCGCAGGCCTTCGCAGACCGAGTAACCCCTTGCTCGAGCCAGCGACCTTGGGTCCAAGCTGGTGAGCTTTGCTCAAACCAGAAGAGCCCGTGCTCAAGCTGGTGACCTTGGAGTCTCGATCCTGAGTCCTCTGCATCCCAGTCCGATGCTCTATCCACTACGCCACCACCTGGTCAGGCTTGAAGGCCTCTTGATTCACCTGCTATCCACACCTTTGCCCTTCCCTTGCGGTAGCCTGGAGCGACTTCCAGGCAATGGCCACAGCCGAGATCCTCTCAGGATTTCAGGTGTCTGCCCTCAAGGCTCTGACAGGAGGGTGTGTAGTTGGAGGCGGAGAGAATGCTGGTGCTGGAGCGGAGGCAGAGCCCAGACAGAGAGCCCAGCAGATACAGGCCTTGTTCTGGGACACTTCTAGATAAAGGCGTGCCTTTCCAGGCTCACTGGAAGAAGCTACCTTTTCTTAGGTATAAACAAAATAGACACTCCGAACTGGGAAAACCAAATAAGACTAATGAAATTATAATTTTCCAGTATGATGGCTTCACCATTCTCTTTCAAAAGACTGGGCTTGGTGAATTTTAAGTGAATTTTCTTTCAATAAAAACAAAAACACCACCTTGGGCTCCCTTTAATCTTGTCCTCTCTCCTTTTAAAATTAGGGGGAGACTTTGGTATTTCTAAAAACATAAAGGTATGGTTTAATATTACTCTAGAGAAAGAAGAGAGATCTAAATAACTGGTAAAATGAATAAAGTTCTAGTCCTCAGAAAACAGTCTCAACAGACATCATAATACAGGTTGGAATAATCTTGTCCATCCAGACTTGCACCCTCCTCCTCTCCTGACTTTGGCTCTAGTTAACAACAACCTGACATCTGGTTTAAACTTTGAAGTGGAACGCCATCTTTGTTTTGAAGCTAGTAGTTGTAGCATTTCCAATATGTTAGAATATGTTATGTGGATTTTTTTTTTTTTATGTAGAAGCCATTTCCTCAAATGTCAACAGAGAAATGCTATTCTGGGTGCAAGTATTTTCCTTCTCATCATCATTATCAATTTTTCAAGTTCATTAACAATTGAAATTATTAAACTGAGCTCTGCTGACATCTGCTGGATAAAATTTGTTTTTCATTATATTACCAAGTCAGTAATTAAACCAGTCAAGCAAGGCTGTACTAAATGAAATAGAAAATAGAACTGAACCAAACCTAAGATCATTAAGCAGCATGTAATAACCCTAAGTAAAGGTTGCTATGTCCATTCCTCTAGCTGGAAGGACCATATTTCAGTTTGGTGGTTTGACATGTATTTTCTGAGTGCCTTCTATGCATTAAACACTGTGCACACAGCGGGGACAGATCTTGGAAAGGCTCCTTCTTGTACAGAGCAGAGGGTGCGGTGGGGAAGATATATATATCCAAACCGATCACTTCAGAAAGTATTTTATCCATGGTGCCTTCAGTTTTAGCAGCAAGACATGGTGCTATACTCATTGTTCCAAGGACATCTTGGTGGAGGGACACACCAGAGCAGTATCATTTTATCCATTAGGCAATGCATACTTTTACTTTGTACTAGGAATTTTTCATAGGCCTACAAATATATGTGTGTATTCTAAAACAGAACAAGAAAACAACAACTCGTAAATTAAATGCCTACAGAATACGTGATGTTAACCTCACTATTTTAAATTTACTGGTTCTCAAGGTTGACTGTGATCTGAATCATGGGAGGGACGTTTCAGAAGGTTGTTGGCGCCCAGCGCCAGAGCTTGACTTAGTAGATCTGAAGTGGGCCCTAGCTTCTGCGTTTCTAACCAGTTCCAGGTAATGAGAATTAGTGTTGCTGCTACAGCAGCTGCCCTTTGAGAACCCACCGTTGAGAACGTTAACTCACCTTTGTTGGCTTGAGCACCCAGGGAGTGGAAACACCATTCAATGAGTTAGGAAATTCAGGTGAAGGGACAACTTGCATGCTTGAGAATATTAGATGTAGAAAAGATGACAAATTTGGCTTTTTAAAAGGAAACAGAAGAAAAAGCCATCCAAGCCAGACATACAAGAGAGTCTTTTTATGTGTTCTAATAAAATGTGATTACAATTCAATTTTAAACTGGGCAGGTAAGAACTTGTGACATATAAAGTAGCACAGGCTGTGCATTCACTGTGGGAAGTGGTTGAGTCCTCTGGACCGATTCCTGGTACGGAGCACCCAGGCGATTGCCTGTGTGAACAGGAGTAAGGACCACACTCACTTGCATCAGCTCTTCAATTTAGGAGAACTAATGGGCTTTTCCTATTTCTGATGAAGTTCCAAGCTTCCTGGGTCAGCCGTGTTCTTACAAACTGAGGTGTCCCTGGATAAATGATCTCTGAACTAGCCTAGACCTGTTTCACTGTATGAAATTCTCATTTAGGAAACATGGCAAATAGATGATGGCAATTAGGAAAAAAATGACACCACTAATGTACTTTTACTACTGGGAAAACACTAAGAAAAATGTTGAAAAATGGAATGAGATTGATCTGCTTTTGGGTTAAAAAAAAAACCTTTAAAAGTTGGTTGGGCCTGACCAGGCGGTGGCGCAGTGGATAGAACATTGGACTGGGATGTGGAGGACCCAGGTTCAAGACCTCGAGGTCGCCAGCTTGAGCATGGGCTCATCTGGTTTGAGCAAAAGCTCACCAGCTTGGACCCAAGGTCGCTGGCTCGAGCAAGGGGTTACTCAGTCTGCTGAAGGCCTGCGGTCAAGGCACATATGAGAAAGCAATCAATGAATAACTAAGGTGCTGCAACAAAAAACTAATGACTGATGCTCTCATCTCTCCATTCCTGTATGTCTCTGTCTATCCCTCTCTCTGACTTTCTCTCTATCTCTGTATAAAAAAAAAAGTTGGCTGACTAATAATGTCTCTTAATAAATTCTTTCTTTTTTTTTTCCCCACTGAGAGATGGGGAGGCAGGGAGGCAGAGAGACAGACTCCCACATGTGCCCTAACCAGGATCCACCCGGCAATGCACTACTTATCTGGGGCCACCGTCCATTGCTCAGCAACCGAGCTATTTCAGTGCCTGAGGTGAGGCCATGAAGCCATCCTCAGCACCTGGGCCAACATGCTCAAACCATTTGAGCCATGGCTATAGGAGGGAAGAGGAAGAGGAAGAGGAAGAGAGAAAGCCAGAGAGAGAGAGAGAGAGAGAGAGAGAGAGAGAGAGAGAAGAGGGTGGGGTGGAGAAGCAGATAAGCACCTCTCCTGTGTCCCCTGATTGGGAATTCAACCCGGGACCTCCATACACCAGGCTGACACTGCACTGCTGAGCCAACCAGCCAGGGTCTCCTTATAAATTCTAAACAAGAGGCAGAGGAGTCTAATTTTTCTCATACAAGCCTTGACGATTCCAGATGACTCAAATTCATTTTTTAGTATAGTTATCTTCCATATGATTCTCATAAAATCAGAAGTTTATGACTCTTTGGATTGAAAAGTTTCTAAATCCTTGGCAGTTTCTCATTAAAATTATTAATATACATTTACTCCACATCCATTCCTTTCACTCGCTACAATCACCACCCCAGAGAACTGTACTGCCGTGACACTGGAATTGAGTCTCATTAGAAAGCAGACAGCAGCCCCTCCAGCTGTCATGCTCTGGCTCCTAGGGCTGTGCTCTTCTGATTCACATCAGTCAGTTCCTTCAGCACTATTGGTCAACTGCTTTCCTCCCTCCCTCCCTTCCCTCCCTCCCTCCCTCCCTCCCTTCCCTCCTTCCCTCCTTCCCTCCCTTCCCTCCTTCCCTCTTTCCCTCTTTCCCTCCCTCCCTCCCTCCTCCCCTCCCTTCCTCCTCCCCTCCCCTCCCCTCCCCTCCCCTCCCCTCCCCCTTCCTCCCTCCCTCCCTCCCTCCCTCCCTCCCTCCCTCCCTCCCTCCCTCCCTCCTTCCTTCCTTCCTTCCTTCCTTCCTTCCTTCCTTCCTTCCTTCCTTCCTTCCTTCCTTCCATTATCTAGTCCCACCACACTCAAAGTATGCTCTGTGGACAGCAGCGTGCAGCGTGGCAGGGCCTGTGAGCTTGTTAGAAATGCAGACTGTCAGGCCCCACTGGGCTGGCATTGTGGAATCATGCTAACAAGATGCCCAGGTGATTTGTGTGCACACATGACTGAGAAGCCTCGACCTCATTTTTTTTTTTTAACTAGTTTCCTTGAATCTCACAAACTTTTATCTTTGTTCTTCCATTACTCACTCAAAGCCAGTCCTGGTGAGGTTCCATGTCACATCAAAAATATGTGTTTATTTTTATCTCCAGATTTAAACAGTCTTTTGTGAGCAGGTGTTATATCTTCCTGATCCTAGCAAGATGCTGTATTGAGCATATTCTAACAGCACAGTGAGTATTATTTGGGTTGAAGTTCTTCAAGTAAATTGCTGTGCTGGTCATCAAACCAGTTTTAAGGTGCTAATGACTAATAGCAGGTTTCACGAACTATCACTTTGAATATATTTGCATTTTAAATAGGATTCCTGAAAGAAATGAATTTAACCTAAATACTGGGAGTTTCTGAGAAGTCAACCAACTAAGTGGAAATAATTTGGGAAGCAAGTGACTTTTTGTCCTCAAATTTCCCTCCACATCACCTATCTTTAAGGTGATCCAAATGACAGAACCCCAAGTGTTTCTGGGCTGGCTGAGTGGCTTTTAAAGTGCCTTCTCCCTGCAGAATTATAAACTCCATTATCTCAAAATATAGCCTGAAACCACAGGTCACCTGAGAGACCTGGGGATGCTTGAAATTGGTGGAGCAAAGAAAGAGCAGGTGTGTGTGTGTGGTGGGGGAGTTGGAGGGTTACCAGGGATGTTAGGGTACACTGCATTGCCACTCCTTGTCTCACTTGTCACCAGACTGCGTTGTCAGAGTAGGGATGTCTATCTCACACACACCGCGGCCCCAAAGCCACCAGGCACCTTGCATACAAACACACCTATGTCCAATGACTTTAGGGGATACGATGGTTTTCAAACATGGCTTACAGCATGATTAAATAAAATGGCATGTCTGTATCCATATAAACAGACATCCCAGCTGCTCAGACTATAGTATACCAGCAAGGGGGAGCGTGTTAGTTCTGAGAGCACAACTTTCACAATGAGCCATATTTTTTTTGAGTGACAAATGCCTTTCTTAATATCCCAGCTCCATCAGAGAAATTAGGCAACTGTGACACTACTTTGTAAATGGATTTACCAAGAACCTTGCCTTTCCCTGCATAATGACTATGTACCTCACAAATGCTTTCTCTAATGCTGTTTGTAGAGTGATACAGCACAGGCTGCGGATTGAATGTCACCATGGTTGTGATTTGCATGTGGATGAAAAGTTAACACAATGCAGAAATGGGAAATTAAACCAGTTGACTATAAGCAGAGGTCCTGCTAAGATCCATTTCTCTGTTCTATTTCCCCTCGTGGTTTATTGTATTTCCTGCTTTCTCCCATTACTCACAAAACTGTCAAATGAGTCCCGGAGGATGCATGAGCACGAGGCTTCTGGAAAAGTGTTTCAGCGGCTTACATAATGGGACCAATGAAGCCAACATGTTCTCCATGGTAAAAAAGCCAAGGTCCTCTCACTGTGTTAACTGACCCTCAGCTTTAGAAAGAAGCAGGCGGGTTTTCATGAGAAACAGAATGAGGAAGCACATTATCAAGGGACTGACTGTTTGGCTTTTTTCAGTTAAATGATGCTTAGGAGAGTCGAGTGTTCATGAGACTTTTAATAACATTGATTCTACAGTGGGAACTATCTAGGGAAAAAGAAATGACACAAATATTATTATTCTATTCAGAGTATGAGAAGGAGGCAAAGGTCTTTTCTAATACAAAGTTAGGAAAAAAATAAATCAAACTACCATTGGTAAGTTGCAGGAGATGAATTACTTCTTTAAGTTTTGTTTGTTTATGAAATGACAACTGTGGTGAACTTCATGTGCCTGTCATTGTTTTTCCTCTGGTAGGTGAGCCAGGGAGAGGTAAACCAGAGAGCAGCGCTAGGCGGACTGCCAACGGAAACGTAATCCCGTGGAGATAGCGGGGTGCTCCAGGCGTCACCGTGGGCTCCGGGCGACTCCCGCAAGCCTGTCCTCCTGCGGGTCTGGCTGCCCACCTCCCCCGACGCCACACCACCATCTGAAGTGAAGTGAAACTGTGTATTTATCCTTAAGTCCTATGAGTCATTCAGACAATAGAGTAGGGATATGAAGGGCATTTTAATCATATCCAGCTGATGACAAAAGTCTAATTCAGGGGTGAAAACAGTGTTTTATAGTTTGGCAGGTATACATAGCTGGGCCATGAAAATAAGTGGTACAAAGTCATGCCAGGTGATTCAGCAAAATTCCCTTCCAACCTCTGCATATACATTTCATAATTATGCCTCCTTTAATCTCCTCCTCTATTCCAAGTGCCTTTCAGAACTGGTCAGCAGGGAAATCAATTTCTAGAATTAGGCCTTTAGTTATTAACCACAGGGTGGATTCTCGTATGTATAACACACTGCTCTGCTTGAAGTTTAGGAGGCTCCTCCTAATTCTATAATGATCAGATTTAAAACATTTTCCTCTTATACAGCTCTATTTTCAGAGAGTACTGTAAATCTTGTCTGACCCAACAATGAAGAAAAAGCAAAGGAAAAACGCTAGGGAATAAGTGTACAGAGAAAAAGCCATCAGTTACCACTGAAGGATAATATTGTTAAGTTTAAACCAAAGCAAACAAAAAGTGTATGACAACAGATAGCCCTAATAATATTTTATTGAAAACCTGTAAGTCAAATCCTTTATAGAACACAGAAATACATATGTCCCAAGCCCTTCCCAATAAATGGCAATACAACATTGGCGTGGGTTCCCCAAATGTCCCGAACACTTTGTTTTATACCTAGAGGGGAGAAACAGTTCTGCAGCTTAGCAACGCAGAAACGGGTGCTTGAACCTATTTAGGGGAAGCAGAATTACCATCAATGCAGTATGAGTAACAAAGGACCACAGATGAGTTCTAGTAGCCAAAGGAGATGATAAATGCCCACTCTTCACATCTTGTATTCAAAATCAGCTAGTCGAAGGCAGGGCATCATAAGAGCAGACGCAAATTAACCTGAGCACATAGGATCTCTGGCCATTTGGTTACACAGGGAAGCGGTAATGAGGAGAGAAAATGTCCTTGGATCCACTTTTACCTAACACTCTTATCTGCCACGAAGGCTTTTGATGCCAAACAACTGGTATTGACATCAAAGATCAAAAGGGAGCCAAATGACTCTCAGGATTAAAGACTGACAACTTGGATGAGACAAAGCCCAAAAGGGATTGATGAAAATAGTTATGATAATGTTAACTTTTTCTCCGTGATGAAAAGTTAACTACTGCAGTTTTTTCATTACTGCAGGAGCAGGAACATAGGACACGCTAAATGAACACTGAGACAAGCTCTTAAGGTTTTACAACCGAGTCTTCATGGAGATAAGAGATACTACTGAGTTTCCAGGAGGCAACTTTTTGGAAGGTTTTTTTTAACCTTCCCAAAAGAAAAATTATGTGATTAAAAATGCTATAACAGAAATACAACTGAAATGATGTCTCTTCCTTTTAAAACTAAGAAAACTAGTGTAAATGTTTTTTTCAGTTTCTACCATGATGTAAAGGTACTGGTCTTAGTAGCCTTTGCTGAAGTTTAAAATCCTATCAAACTTTCTTAGCTCTTAAGTATAAAAAAACCCATCCAAACAAACAAACAAAAAACCCCTAATGGCACAAATATGAAATTCTACCAGTTTTATAAGTCCTTAAAAAACAAAAAAATAAAGTACCTTAATAGTATTTGTATTGATGAATTTCATAATTGATGACAGTAGCCAAATTGTAATTCAAATATTAACAAGAATCTTACTCCAATTGTTCTTCTCTCTGCCTTGAAGTCTTCCTGGGGTCAAATTAATGAAGACGTTTGGGGAAACAGTGTGATCAAGTCTCCAGCTAAGAGGAAATGTGTTTTGTTCTTTCTCCCTTAGTTACTAGAATTGCCAAAAGTACAGGCTCAGTATAATAAGACATTTCACTAAACCGAATGGGTTTTATATTTTCAGGTTGGACACCCAGCCAAAGTCAAAGGAGCTTTCCTGTGAACGCTGACACCAGTGATCTGAAACGCCCGTGAGAAGGGCAGGCTCGCACACAGCTATCAGCAGCCCTCAGAAACCTGAGAGGCACGAGGCTGTCCCGACCAGCGCCGGTCACAGAGGAACAAGCTAATCCTAGGATTTGAGCACTGGCTGTTTTTCAAATCCTATTGTTGGTAGCCTTTAAAGGGTCAATTTCCAATAATATTAGCTATTTTGGTGCTAAACTGAAAATAATAGGGGACTGCTACCTGCAGGAACCAACACACTCAGAGGGAATTTGGTTCAAAGTTCCAATAAAAAAAAATGCCATTTTTACGACGAGAGAGCCATGAGATAGGCACGTTTTAAATTCTTAGACTCTGTTATTTATTCATTTTTAAAGCTGCAAAATGTTCTAAAATGGGTCAAAAGAGAACAAATAAAACAAGCCTGGAAAAGGCAGCGATGGAAGAACTAGAAGCTGATGAGTCAGAACATCTGTACAGGTTCGAAGCCCCAGCGGTGATGCTACATATACTACATAAATACCTGACTCTGAGGGTGCAGAAATCGATAAATGTTAAGCCTAAACCTATGAAAAAGGAGGGTCCATTTATTCTAAGCACGATCACTGATTTCAAGCAAAAGCTTAGTGTTTTGTTTTTTTCCACATTAATGGATAAATATATATATATATACACTGCACCCCTCCCCCCTTCTAAGCAGAAGTGGAATGCTGTACTACTTAGTGAAAAGCCCCACGTCCAGACAGACCGCTAGGAAGGGAAACATGGCTCGCATCAAACGGCCAGCACTATAACACAGTCACGGCCAAGCAAGGAAAATACAAGTCCGAGTTTAGAAGGTCAGTCGGACCGGGGGACTCAAATTTTCCGTTACAACATATTCACATGCAGGACACTGGCGTCCTGATCTTACACTAACTCCAGAGAACAAATAAATGTAAATAAATAGTTACAAAATGCATTAGCTTATTTTAGAAAAAAACAGTAAACTCTTATTATTAGCTTATGTAGAACTAACCTTCAAATCAGAATTTTTCACAACCATTGCATTTTGGAAATATTTGTTAAAAAAATGTTGGCTGGAGTCTGGATGCTTTACTAACAAAAAGAAGCCAATTTCCAAGTACGTTTATGTCTAGTTAAATAAGTGTTATGACTTTAAAATGTGGTGTCTGGGCCCCTAGACCAGCTTGCACTCCTGCAGTTTCTGCCCTGGCAGCAGGTATACTTTCGTCCCCTCTCACCACGACCACATGGAGAAAAGCAGACCGTCAAACCGAACAAGCCACAGAGCAGAGGTAGCGGGCACTGTCCGACAACAAGCTGGATTTGTCTTTCTTTGCCTACATTTAGTTTCTTTCAAACAGTTTTAGAACAGTAGCAAATGGTTATACTCGGAAGCCTGAGAGTAAGATTTCCTCCACATCATAAAGTACATACACATATATGCCCTCAAAATAGTCTCTATCACCCAACATCCTTTTTGGAAGAAAGTGAAGTTAAAGTTAAAATGTTTCCTTGGGTATTTTAAAATAAAAGTAAATGATAAAAAAACAAAAAGTGAACTAAAGACAAACTCTGCAAAACATCAAATCAAGCGCGGGGTTTGACTCCGTTTCCTTGGACAGCAACGGGCATCGGCGTCGGCGGGTCTGAGACACGAAGGCCTGCGGCGAGTCGCAGGGCAGGCTGTCCCTTCACAGCTCGAAGGCGGGGAACCTGGCTTTCGAGGGCACTAGGAGGTCAGCCAGGAAATAGACTGTTCCAGCCATTCCTGAAGGAAGAGAAAGAGGCAGAAGTTCATACACCACACGACTCCAGTTTAGAGTGGCTTCATTTTGCAGCATCCGCCACACTGCGGTGTCACTGGCAATGGTTAAGGAAGCGGGCATCTGTCTGTCCAGCCCTGGCAGGTCGACATGGGAGGAGATGACGGGTGAGGAGCTCAGCCGCGTCATCCCAGGGGAAGACCAGAGGGAGTGCAGCCACCGGGACCAGAGCACAGCCCGCCCTCTCCGTGTGTGACACCACGGCCGCCTGCCCGCCCGAGCCTCAGACTTCCCGTTTGTGACGTGGCGCTCGTGTCCGAGTGCATCGCGGAGCCGGTTTGTCGGGCGCCGCGGAAGGCCTCGCCTGGGCCTGGCCCCGTGAGGGAGGCACCATGTGACTATCAGTATTAGGTGTGGTAGTGCATGTGCTGAGTTTTAAGTTGTTGAATTAGGAAATAAGGAAGGAGTTTAATAAATGATTATAAAATTAATTTGTTGATAAAATTCTGACTTAAATCCATTAACTACCAAGCAGAGAAGTGGATGCTGATACAGGCAAATGAGTAACATGTGAAAAATACCTTCAAAGAGGGAGAAGGGCGTGTCTGGTGTTCTGCATCCGTGTTCTCCATAATCTAAGCACCATTCAGCAAACTGAAAGTGAGACGAAGTGAAATTACTGTTGTGATTTCTTCCAAAGACCCCCAGAGTCAGTATTCTCACAAGTACAAACTATCTTCAGGGCAGAGAAAAGGGGTTACAGAGAAGCAGATGGCCTGAAAGAGTATGAAGTACGGTGGGAATTTCCTGAGCGTCTGAGCCACGCAGCTCCGGGTCAGCGCAGAAGAAACAAAGGAACACAACCACCTGCATCTTTCCTTTCCTCCCGTAAACGCTGGGAAGCAGAATTACGTCCTTGTAAAAGAAAGCTAAGTCCATTGAACAGTTTTGAAGGGCTTTCTTAAAGAACTGTGTCTGTCTTCCAGATATGGTTTAACAAGTGAAGGGGTTAAATCAGATGACCTGGAAACCCTTCCACAGCCTCCAGGAGAAGGCACCCTTCCCCGCGCTGGGCCGCCTACCTTACAGGCTCTGTACAGGTACTTGGGGTCCTGCGTGAGGTTGTACAGCGCCAGGAAGGCGTAGGCGTTCCCCGCGGTGCCGTGGCACAGCCCGTAGCCCTTCTTGAGCAAGCCGTGCTGCCAGATCACATCAGCACACTGGGAGGCGTCGCTGAGGTACTGCTCCTCTCCGAACACCTGCGGAGTCCAGGGGCACAGGTTTATTTCAAAGGATATGAAAGGCAATTCTATTGCTATTCCTTCCTGATAGGGAAGGAGAGAGGTGAGGGGAGGCAGGAGAGAGGGAATTAGTTTGGCAAGAAAGGATAAGGGATTTAGAGCCACAGAGATGGGTTATATCTGTGGGGACAAATCACAAAACTTTGCTAGTTATTTTTTATTTTAAAATACCGTATTTCCCCATGTATAAGACGCACCATTTTGGAAAAATCTGGGGTCTAAACACTGGGTGTGTCTTATACAGTGATTATAGGTTTTTTTACTTGCATTTCCTGTTTTTTTCATGGTTGTTTTTGTGCTCATTGTTGAAGACAGTGATTCATCATCATCAGACACAGATGAGGACAAGGTAAGGACAAGCTAATGGATGGGAGTTTTGACAGTGATGGAGTTGCATGAATTTTATGATGAATAAAACTTGAGTTCAAGAACTTTATGTAATACATTCTTCTTTCAAACTTCGGGGCCCAAAATTAAGATGCGTCTTATACATGGGGAGATACGGTAACGGCATGCCCTTGTTTGCCTGTTCTAAGTTTTGTGTGTGTGTGTGTGTGTGTGTGTGTGTGTGTGTGTGTGTGTGTGTGTGTGTGTTCTTTGGTAACAGCGATGCCCTTCACTATAAAAATGTTTCTTTACACACTGAAAGAGAAACTTTATAAAATGGATTAA